>NW_026575120.1:30175063-30889063 GCF_905146905.1 Nyctereutes procyonoides
TGAGGGGTGGGGGAAGAGTAGAAGAAAAAAGAATGAAGTTTTTATAAAATCTGATTCTTTTCTCAATCTTTCACCTGGGGCTAAACAAAAACAAACAAACAAATAAAAGTTCTGAGTTCTTTATATCCTCCCCCTCTTTGCTTCTAACATATATAGTTTTCATTATATCTCTCCCCCGCCAAAAAAAAAAAAAAACTTTCTTCTACTGATGGCTTTTGCCAAATGCTTAATCTACGATTATTTTCCTTGTAAATAAATGGCATTGCATCCAGTATAGCCATCACCGTCAATAAATCACCCTTTCCTGCATCTCCTTAATACAGCTAAGAGATGTCAGAATTATCTCCGAGGTAGCAGTTGTCCCTTATCTCAGGATGATAGAACTGTCCCCAGTGAAGAAAACACCTCGTAACTGTTTTTAAAGATTCCTCTGCAACATTCAAATAGTTCTGCATTTAAGAAAATAACACCGTGGCACTTTTAAAGAAAAAGAACCAGCTAGAAATCATTAGTAGAGTCTGACTTCAAAACTGCAGAATTTAGGGGCAGAGTTAGGGGTGGCTCAGTTGGTTGGGTGTCTGACTCTTGGTTTTCGGCTCAGGTCATGGTTTCAGGGTCTTTGGACTCTCAGGCTCAGCAGTCAACTTGAGTCTGCTTGAGAGTCTCTCTCGTCCTTCTCCCTCTGTCCCTCTCCCCCTCAAATAAATAAATCTTAAAAATAAAACTGCAGAATGTGGTAATTAGGTGATCCATGGCTGTGTCATGCCAAGAACTCTTACAGAGCTCTGAGCTTCTGAGGAGCAAGGCAGTCTGTGGAGCCAAATGTGCTGCATCCAAGATCCTCTCCTGATTAGAAGCCAAATTTGTTACAGGTGAACTGGTACCATTGGGAAAGTTTATAATTCACTAAGAAAGTCGAAAAGCTCGAAGCAGAAGCTTTCTGAAGACCATGTCTTTCTAAGCTGCACCCAACACATGTACCATGGTAGAGCTTACCCTCTCTCAAGCCTCCGTTGGCCTTGAAAACCACAGAGAGCCCTTTCTGGGCAAATAGTAAGGACATCAGATTTCAGAGTTTTCTCTCTGTGATTCCTTCCTTTCCCTCTTTTTCTAAAGCTCTTTGGGCAATCCAGTGAATATTCTGCTTATCTTCTCTGCAATCAAATTAAAAAAGAACTAGACATCAATCATCCCTAACTTTTCATCACTGGACAGATTTTACTTTAGGAAGTAATGAATAGTCTGGGTGACATCTTCCAGACTTTTCTATTTTTAAATAGAAATAATAAGTTAAATAGGAAGTTATATATATATATGGAAAACTTCTGGTCTTAGAGACTCAAGTACTTTTCCAGAAATCTTACTGTATTTTCTAATACTAGATTCTGTCTTTTTTTTTTTTTAGACTCTGTCTTGGATAGAAATAGAAGGGACACTTCTTCAAATGGTACCACACTTTCCTAAAAGATGAAGCTGATCGATAGATCCGTTGAAGCCCATGAGCAATCCTTCCCCGTCTGGGCATTGCTTAAAGGCAAGAGCAATTGTCTAGCTACTCATTTTGCATTCTCAGGTGTGAAAAGTAAGCCCCTGAACCTCACAAAAAAAAAATTCCCTCATAAAATTAATTTCATTGCAAGATGGCAAATATCACTCACCTTAGGCTCACACTAAGCTGACCTTTTGTGTACTTATTTAGCTCTGATTTGTGTCTATTCAGAAAGCCTAAGATATATTTGTTTTGTAACTAGAATAAAGATGAGACATACGTAATCACTGAGCATCCCTGAGGCCCCACGATATAGCAGAAACTCATCAGATCTACCAGATGGAGTGTCTCTTCTCTAGGATAGTAATTATCAACTATTTTACCACTAAAGTTCTTATTATCTCATCCCATAGACCTCATGGTTTAAAAGATTTTGTCTACAAACAAGTACATATTAAGTCATAATTCATTTTCCTTTTTCATTAATCTAACAAATGCAGCTGCCAATAATGAGAACTCTGGATAGATTGAGAAGAATATATTACAACAATGAATTTATATAATCGCAGCCCACAGCAAAAAAAAATTAATTACTCTGTGAATGTTACTATGAATAAATATGTATAATATGTACAAAATGTATAATTCCTCATAGATTTTTAGAAACATCAAAAATAGCTTACAGACTGTCATTACAGTCCTCTGAACCACCTAGACAGGAACAGAACTCCGAGCTTCTCCTTCCCTCTCATCCCTTTTATCTATGGCTAGAACCTGAAATGCCAATGGAACATACTGGCTTATGAAACTATTAATGGCTTATTCACTTTATTCTCTATTCTCTTAAGTCCTAATGAAGTATTCAACTGGACTCCTAATGTGGTGACATCCCTTACCCCTGGCTTGGCCCTGATGCCCACATACTTCCAAACCACCTTCACAGATTATGATATCTGTGAGCTAACCTTGTAGGGAGGTAGCTTTGCCAAGAATGCCCAAGTGTTTCTTTTTTTAAAGGTTTTATTTATTTATTCATGAGAAACACAGAGAGAGGCAGAGACGTAGGCAGAAGGAGAAGCAGGCTCCCTGCGGGGAGGCTGATGTGAGACTCAATCCCTGGACCCCAGGATAATGACCTGAGCTGAAGGCAGATGCTCGACGACTGAGCCACCCAGGTGCCCCAACCCAAGTGTTTCATTTGGGTTGGAATACATCTTTGGATAAAACAACTTTGTTAATTCAGTGGGGAAAATACAGTTGCTTTCAAGAGCAAAATAGTTGGCTGAAGGATTTTTTTTCTTTAGTGTTATTCTATTTATTGATTGATTGGCCAAGGAAGGGAGCATTATATAAGCAAACCATCACTTAATTAATTGCTCACTGTGCATTCATTTCAAGTGATTTGACCCTAGGTTGTCTACTCACAGTCTGATAAAGCCATCAGACAAAAAGGGAATGAGTAAATACAATCCCACGGCCCTCCTATAAATTCCAAATGCTATGCTTAAAAACAAAAAAGACTCTTCTTCTGTCCCTAGACAAACATTTACAGTACACATTTAGCCTGTACATGGTACTCTTTTTAAATTTCTATTTTACCTTAATATATAGCAGGGACTTAAATGTTTGACCATATTAGAGTGATACCAACATATCCTCTGCCTGGTGACCACTCCTAGAATTGGTTCTCTCTTTAACTGGGAACGGGCATTTTAGAAAGAATCCCATTTGCTTCTTTACATGAAAGGGATTTCAAGTGCCAAGCCTATAATTACCTACATTCTATCCATTAACCTTTCCTCTATCAGCAGCTTGAGCCAGACTTTTGTCTCCCCTCTTCGTGAACCCTCATTTGCCTGGGTTCAGTGAAGGGAAGAGCTCCCTCTCCACTTGGCCATTCCATAACCTCCCTAATGCTGGTCAGGTTGCTGAAATAGTCCTTCACCAACAAGCTAAAGAGGCCAGGGCTATGATTATGCATCATCCGTGTTCCTTACCAGGACTACATATATGTCACAGAAATAGGAAATGAAAGACAAAGCAAAGGAATTATTAACACATGATTCAGTAGAGAAAAGCTCTGTTGAGTCTTTGGGGAAAAAAACATCCTACATCAGCACATCCAAGACAAGTTTCTTTTCCAATGTTCGATATCCGTTACCTATGGTCTCTAAAGCCTATAAATCTAAGGGAGTTGTCATTTGTGGTAAAACTCTAGCCAATACTTTAAAGTAATTGTATGGAGATTTGATGACACTGAATCTCTCCCTAGGATTTTTACACAGATTCATAACAGCAGGACGTGACAGGGAGATTTGCCTCCTCTTCTGACAGAATAATATGACACCAAGAGGCCATTTTTCTTGGGCTGGGACTGAGCTCAGCACTTGGCAGGTTGTCCTGCTTTCTGTGCTATTCAGCAGAGCACAGGGACCAGATTCCACCATCAGTTCCTGCTTCTTGTTCACCCTGGTTGGTCAAATGTCATCACACCACTATTTCACCTATAACACTATCTATTCCCTAGAATTCAGGAAAATGGAATGAGGTCAGAAGCTCCTGGCTCTTCCAGAACATTGACTCTATGTTAAAACTTCCTGCCATGTCATGAGACAGCTTCTCCTAGAGGTCTATCTGTCTCTGTCAGATACCTGAGCCTCCAACATCCTTCCAAGGAATATTTTCCTATAGATATTTTTGTCTCTTGTGTCATAGGATCTGATCTGCTCACCCACCTCCAGCCCCTGTGCCCTCAGGGTCCCTGGAGTGACATCTCGTCTTTCCTGGTCTAGGCTCTGTGATTCACCACCTCACGAGATCGCAGACTACGTTATAGAATCCCGCCCTCCCTTCTGGTACTTAATGCCACATCTCCTGCGCTCTGAGGGCTTGCCTTAAAATAACATAACTCCTCACCCCCAAAGTTAACTTAAATGCCTAAAAGTTTTTGCCAGTCAGTGTAGTTATGTATTTATCTGTACCATCTCAAATTAGAAGTTTCCTTTGGGCAGACACCGTATCTCTTCAGCCATACTTTCTAGAAGTATGAATTCGAGAAATGTTTGAACTTGATTGAGACAGACACTTTAATTTTTAAATGTAAAACAAAACAAGACACTATGTGCCTTCATCCAAGCAGAGCTGCTTCTGTGTGCAGGAAGTTGGGTCATTCAGGGCTCAAATCCCAGTGTGCACGCAGGCCAGGCTGGGGAAGCCCAGATGGAGCTTGTCTCCTGTGGTCTGCTTGCAGGGTCTCCCCACATATCCCATGTCTCCTTTCCTAGCCCCTTTGAGAATCACTGCACGACAGATGTTACTGAAGGTGGCATGCTATGCCAGTGCACATCAAAGATAGAGAACACAGAAAGGGTGTGGGAATCACCCACAGCTATTTCTTGGTGTAAGGCCACAAGGGGTTTCTTGTTGTACTTTGTTGTATTCTCTAAGTTACCTATAATACATATATATTTATACAAGATCTTTCTGATCTTTAAATCAGGAAGAAAAAATGAGAAAAAAGTGTTTTTAAATCTTGAACTCTAGTAGGAGAGCTTGGATCCTTGATTCTCCTTTACCGTCAAACACAAGACACCCTTGCATTTTTGTTGTCCTGGATTTGACACGGGATTCCTTCTCCCATACTCTTTTCATCTAGATCTAAAAGCCTGGCTTCCACATTAACTCCCTACCTAACATCCCAGTTCTGACATCCCTGTCCTAGGTCCTAAACCACAAGTAACTGAGAGCCCTGGTAGCCTGCTTGGTTTTTCTTAGTCATTCTTCCCTTAAAAAATGATGGTGTTCTCCAGAGCTTTTGGTATCACCTCCACAGATGGGAGTAAATCAATAACCCCTGACACTGACCAAATTCTGGATCCCCTCTCTCCTGTGCCCTACATCTTGGAAACAGCCTGAGTTCCTCACTAACCTCACTCAGTCTGACAACAGTACTGGGAAGACTTGGCTTCCCTCTCAGGGCCACCCTTCAAGGCCATCTCTCTACCAGCCTGATTTCCCCTCTAACCCCCTTCTGTTATGGTTCCCAATAAAGTTTTTGACAATTGTCACTCCCCTTAGGACACTGGTACAAGAGCCATATGGACAGAGCCCTGTCAGGAAGAATCAAAATATTTCGTGCATCTTTTCATCATGGATCCTCTCTACTATTTTTTTTTCTGCATGGCAATGATGAGATGGCCCTGAGAATAATCTAGACTAAGCAATCTTCACTCATCTCATGCACGTCAAATAGACAGGTGGTATGTCTAATGTCAAGTCAATAGTTCTCTGAGAGAAACGAGGCCCTGCCAGTTATGAGGAGAATTCAGATCCTTCATTGATCATTTTGAGTAACTCAAGCCGAGGGGAAGTTTTAGGAGATAAACTGATCGGAGCTAAAGGAAGAAACTGAAAGACCTATTCAATAATGACTTAGCGTGACAAGAAATGGAGACAGAGAGAGTCAAAGTGCCCTAAAATGCATATATGGCTAGAGAAATACTTGGCACCATGTAGGGGAGGAGATGCTGTTCTTTAAAAGTTTATAAAAATGGGTAAATGTTACTTTATAATGAGTTTCGGTGATACAGTGTTGACTAAAGTTATATCTACTTGCCTTTCAGACATTATCAGAAAGCCTTTTCCTCAGATTAAGGGGAAATCAAAAGCGACAAGCCATTATCTGTTACACAACATTCCAGGGCCATTTTGGAAGAGAGGAGGGGAAGAGCATTAGGAGGACAGATTAAATATAATTAGTTATTAAGCTGCTGCCAATATATACAAGATTGTGGGATAAACAAACCTTAAGTCACAAACTAATGTTATTTTTTCTAGGACATCATTTGATATCAGAGACAGGCAGAAAAAATAAATTTTTTATCCTTGCAAACCCATGTCCAGAAACTTACCTTAACTATTCATTCACCTGAGATAGCCCACATTTGAAATAAGGAGCTAGTTCTTCTTGGTTGCCAGAAACTTGGTATCCCTCAGGGCAAATGGTTAGAAAATCATCCTTAGATCTTTTTGTGCTTTCCTCTCCACCTCGTAGCCCACACAGAGGAGACCCCCGCACCCATTCTCTATCCTGGTCCCAGAGCCACCATATTAGATAATGCCCCGTGTTGGAAAGAGCACACTTCACCCCCACCCAGTATCTCTTTTAACAATATCACAATCGTATAGGACCTGGCACAGTTCAGTCCCAATCAACATGGGAAGAAAGAGTTAATTATTTTTAAAAGGCAAGTCATTTATTTACGCCAGCTGCCAAGATAGTAATTGTTTCCAATAGATGGATGAGTGGCAGGCATTTCCGTTACTGATAAGGTGAAGTAAAGGAAGCACTAGTTCTGGGCAGGTGAACAAGCCCCCCTCAGTGCTTTGTCTTCACTTATGTCAATTGCCTTTACGATGACATCTCTCAGAGGAACATTCCATAGAAGCAATGAGATATGACCAATTTTCATTAAGTGGGACACTACCTTTCAGAGAGTTTAAGCTTCTGTGGACCTACCAACTAAATGCTAGCATTTTTCTCAGGCATAGCGGTGACCTAAAAGCCCCCTGGACATTTCAGAATGCCCTGAAAGGCATTCTGACCCCAGTTGAGAACCACTGGTGAATAATTGGTCTTATTCGGAGTCTCATGGACCTAGCAACTTGGGCTCTTTGCTTGATTTGTAAATAAATGTAAACTCTTTTGCCTCGAAATACAGTTGGAAACTAGATCAAGTAAAAATGCCAAGCAAATATCAAATGTACCTGGATACTTTCTCACAAGGGAATTGTTAAATTTCAACAAATCTGAATTTGCTCGCTTCTTTTCCTTCCCCCAGGAGAAAACTGGAATCAGACACCCAAAGATTGATTTTTATCAGCCAAGCTTGTCTCCAAATTTTTTATTTTTTAGAATTCTTCCAGCTTTATTGGAGTGTAATTGACAAAAGAAATTGTATATATTTAAGGTATGCAAATTGATGTTTGGATACACAAACACAGTGTGAAATGATCACCATAATCAAGTGAGTTAATATATCCATCACCTCACATAGTTGCCATTTTTTGTGTGTTTGGGGCAAACACTTAACACCCACCATCTTAGCAAATTTCAAGTATACAGCACAGTATTATCAACTATACCCACATTGCTGTACCTTAGATCTCCATAACTTATAAGTGAAACTTTGGGGGCACCTGGGTGGCTCAGGGGTTGAGTGTCCGCCTTTGGCTCAGGCTGTGATCCCAGGTTCCTGGGATCGAGTCCCTCTTGGGGATCCCTAAAGGGAGCCTGCTTCTCCCTCTGATTACGTCTCTGCCTCTCTCTATGTGTCTCTCATGAATAAAATAAAATAAAATATTTTTAAGAAAATAAGTGAAACTTTGTACCCCTTCACCAGTGTCTCTCCATTTCCCCCACTCCCCACTCCCTGGAAACTACCACTCTCTTCTCCACTTCTATGAGTTTGACTGTTCCACATGTAAGTGAGATCACACAGTTTCTGTCTTTCTCTGTCTGACTTGTTTCACTCAGCACCATGTCCTCCAAGTCCATGTATGTTGGTGCAAATATCAGGATTTTCTTTTTTAAAGCTGATTAATATTATATGCTATACATATGTACCATGTTTTCTTTATTCTTTCCTATATTGATGGATACGTTTCTTGGCTATTGTGAATAATTCTGCCATAGACATGGAAGTGCAGTTGTCTCTTTAGATACTGATTTCATTTCCTTTGGATAGATGCCGAGAATAGATCCTTGTCCCAGGTGGCAGGTAGTAGTAGTTATATGGCTAAACTAGGAAGACCAGAAATGTCAGCTGATAGTTGGCTCACTATGAGAGAATCAAGCACCAACTAAAGGCAGAAACAAGGCGATATGCTACAGAACTGCAAGAGGAAGAGCAATACAGATCTACAACTTGCTACTGAGAACATTCTGCCCCTGGACATTTGCACTGCTGGCATTTACTCAGCATTCAGGTCTAAGATCAGTGGGAGTTAGGTGGATAGGCTTTCCCAGCTTGAGAGATAGTGCATGCAATGGGCTCTAGAGCCAGATTCTCTGGATCTGAATTCTAGTTTTGCCACTTACTACCTGAGCATTCTTGGGCAAGTCATTCAACCTCTGTGAGTCTCACTTCTCTCATCTATGAAATGAGAGTATTGATAGTAATTAATAGTTTTAGCTGTGAGGATTACATGGGTTAATGTGCATAAAGCACATAGAACAGTGACTGAACAGCACTCAGTAACATTAATTATTGTAATAGGATGATGATGAGATTATTGACAAGATGGAGAAGATATCAAATTCCGAGTAAGATATCAGACCAAGATGTCAATATTTTGAGACATCATGAGTTTTAGTTTCACAACACCTGAACATTGTATTCACTTTGAAAATAGCAAATAGTCAAAAGAAGATATTGAAAGAAGGAAGGTTTGTGAGGATATTCTCTATCCTTCCCCATTTGGGGTTGGAGAAGAGAGATGCCCCTGCACTGTCAGCCTCGGGCCTACTGGAAGATCTTGGTATGCAATCCCTTAGGCAGGCAGAGAGTGAACAAGGTCTGATTTCTACCTGGGAAACTGAAGAGGCAAGAGATGAGTTGTACTAACTCCTTGGGTGAAAGAATAAGAACGGAGATGTGCTGAGTTAGCTTTATCTGACTTTCTCAGAGTCTTTCTGGCAAAAGATGCCTGTGGACTGGAAGTGAGTCATGCATATGGGGAGTGAAGAGCTTCAGCCAAAGGCGAATGTGCATCATGCAGAGTTGGAGTCAGAGGAGCCCAGGGAGGAATCTCTGAAGAGCCATGAAAGCACCCAGGCAATGTCAGCATTCATCATCTATCAGTCATCAAGAAAGGAAAAGCCAAGGGGCCTGGATGGCTCAGTGGGTGAAGTATCTGCCTTTGGCGCAGGTCATGATCTCAGGGTCTTGAGATTGAGCCCCAAGTCAGGCTCCCTGCTCAGCATGGAGTCTAAATAAATAACTAATCTTAAAAACAAAATAGAAGGAAGGAAAAAAAAAGCCATATAGCTAAGTAAGAACTCCCCTATACCTTTATCTCCTCTCATTACTCAACCCCCACCTCTTGATCCAGGCTGAGACCAAACTATATGCATGTTGTACAACTATACATGGTGAGGATGAGTAAAGGTAAAGAACAAAAACCAGCCGCCACCACTGCCCCCAAAGGCCTGGCATGTAGAAAGGAGAAAATGAATACTTGAGGATGGTTTTGAATGAATATTTAAGGATGGCTTAATATCTAAGAGTAGTCATTCCAATTACAGAATGGAGACTGTGTTTGTGACATCACCTAAAAAAGAATGGAAAAGTCACTCAACCTGTCCAAGAATTTATCTGCAGTCAGAGAAAGATTACTGTCATAAAATAAAATTTCTAAAGGATAGCAAGTGACAAAAACTAATTTGCATTTTGATTACTTCATGAGTCATGCTTATTCAAAATATCTTATACTATTTTGATTATTCCCAGACCACCCAATCTCAATTAGTCACTGTGATATGATAGTCATTGCCTATCATACAATTTTTTGCTTCATAGCACTAATTCAAGATGAAATTATCATCTGTATTTATTCGTTTGCTTCTTTACTGCTTTCCACTCTACTCTAGAATGTAGGCTTAATACTGGCAAACTTTATCTACTTCTCTACTGTACAAAGCACCTAGAATGGGGCCAGATACATCATGTATACTCAATAGCTGTTTCTTCAATGAATGAATCCTGACCATGCAGTTAACCTCAATGCTCTTTCAATTCACCTTGTTACTTCAATTACATTTTCATGCATAATGATCATAGCTTATTGCCCCAAATCTGAAGAACTGAGGACCCTTTCGACAATGAAGACAATAGGCAGAACTTATTTGCCTGGGTGGCTCAGTCGATTAGGCAACTGCCTTTGGTTCAGGTCGTAAAGCCAGGGTCCCTGCTAAGCGGGGAGTCTGCTTCTCCCTCTGCTCCTCTTACTCCCCACCACTTGTGCTCTCCCTCTTTCTCTCTCTCTCTCTTTCTCAAAGAAAGAAAAAAAATCTTAAATTAAAAAAAAAAAGAACTTACTCTCTTTAAACCAGAGGTGGAAAAGGTAGAGATTTGAAGAAAAAAAGAAACCTACAATAAATATGAAGCAGAGCATCTCAATGGAGAATAAAGCAAACTGAGTGCTATAGTCAATGCTTGCAGATGCCTGGGTCTCTATCTCCTACCTTGTATGTCACCCCACCCCACCCCTCAGTCTCTCCCTATAAATCTCCATCCAGCAAAGCAAAGTCTGAAAGTCTACCTCTCATATATTATTTCAGGGGAGGCAAATGTGTTTAGCAAAGCCCTAAAGAATTCAGAAAAGAGTAGGACATCTGATTCGAGAAAAAAGGAAAAAATTAGAATCTGTAGACAAAAAATATATAAAAAATGTATAGTTGAAAAGGGAAATCAACCAACATATGTCATTCTTCTGATCCTCTGATGTACTTAAGAAAGTGGGAGCTAATTTGCCCTTGATGCTGAAAGGACACTTTCCCTGAAAAGATTCAGGCTTGGTCGCCAGGTTCAATCACGGTCCTTGCAGTGAATAATGTTTATGTAACTATAATATTGGAGATAGTTTTGGTTTTCAATTTTCAAAGTCTCTAGACAAAGCAAAAAAGCCTTAATTATAATTCCAGAAAAGAATAAAATGTAAACAGCATTCCGAGAGAAGTTGGAAGGTGATGAAGGACAAGGTAAAAGTGAGTGAAGAGTGCTAATTTCATTTTAAATAGCTGAGAAGGAAGGAAACAGTGTTGTCGAAAGTGATGGATCAAGAAATAGTTTACCTTTATTATTTGAGATTATAAATTATATGTACAATATATATGAATACAAAAATATATAACATAACTGCATTATCTATATGCAACACTTTGGATAAGAAGAGAAAAAAGATAAAGATGATGCAAATATTACACATAATCTAAATTCCTCTTCTATATTGGGAAGTCAGTAAATAATATTTAAATTTGATAAGCCAACAAATGCCAGTATAAACATATAATTTAGTGTTAGAGAGGTAACCTCAATCCAAAACAAATATGAGGTCTGAAAATGAGTGTTCAGGAGAGTGGAAAAAGATTTTAACTTTGGTTTTAGTGTGTGTGTGTGTGTGTGTGTGTGTGTGTGTGTGTGTGTGTTTAAGACTTTAACTTTGATTTTCATCCCCCTATTCTGCTTGAATTTATAATATCATGAGCATATGTTACTTTAACAATTATAATTTTTAAATTCAAGTTCCAATCACTGAATAAAACTTTATTGCATGAAATAATAAAAAAAAAGATGTAAGCTACCAAATTGGAAGATAATCCAGATGAAAAAAGAAAAAGAAAAGAAAATCAATACTGCATGTACAAGAAACAAAAATAAAACAACCCATTAAAATGTATATTAAATTAATGTATTCAAACATAGATGGAAGTAAATTAAAGGAAATGACGTCACTGCATATCAATATTCTTTGAAATAATAAAATTTTAAAATGGAAATAAGTGCTCAATATAAGACAGCCAGACAGGACTTTAATTTCACAAATGATGAAAATGTAAAACAGCGCAAGTATTCTGAATAACAACATGGACATTTATACTAAAAATGACAAGAACAAACTTTTCTTTGAAAATGTGAATCTTGTGGGAATTAGACTCCAAGAAAGTAAGAATAATAAAAAACTGATCTTAGGCATTATATTGGTTGCAAAATATTAGCAAAGGCACACATGGTTCAATAAACTATGTTCTTTAATGACCGTAAAAATACACTACACTCAGCAATAATACTTATGAAAAATATGTCTGGATATGGAATTTTAGATTTAACATAAAAAATGAAAGCAGAGGAAAGTATTAGAGAAAAAATTCAATATCCATAAACATGAAATAAAAGTAAACTTTCTCTCTACAAATAGAATCAGAAAAGTAATATAAATAGTAATTAAATCACTAGAATCATAATAAAACCAATATAGCCAAAAGAAATATTTGAAGCTTCTAAAGTTCAGTGGTACCACTGATTTAGAGGTGTTTAAAAGATTGAATAGACTATGTGTATTAATTTTTCTAATTTTCTAATAAAAACCAATTTACAAAACATTCTTCAACGCACACTTTAAGTACATAGCCCTGAAATACAAATATTAGCTTCAAAATGTTCTTTAAACTATGATCAACCTAAGATGCTTAAATATGCTAATTCTAGGAGCCATTATTTACTGCCTCTGTTCTAGACACTAGCAAGGTGGAGGAGAAAAATCCGAGACAAATAAAGCATCCTGAGATAGTTCTGGTAATTGGGTTGGAGTAATCCCAGAGTTGAATTAGGTTAAAAAACTCTCATACTGATGTAATTTTTTTTTTTTTAGCTGCAATGAAAATGACCACAATTTAAAAAAATAAATAAATAACTTAAAAGAAATTGAAAATTAAGAGGAAAAATACAAATAAAATCCCCAAGTGTAAGTATGCCTGAGCACATAAAAATACAAATGAAGAGTCCAACCCAGAAAAGTGTCTGATGACAGAGAGCAATTTCTGTTATCAAATGAATCTCACTTGTTCCTCTAGAATCAATCTTGATTTAAGGATCTGTAGGACAACTTAGCCAAAGTGGCCTAAAGAATGCTCTTGTTCTCTACCTGGACAGTAAGTTCTCTCCCCATTGCCCATAACTGAGCTCCTGCCTTTGAAATGAATGAAATTTTTGTCTTGTTAGTGGGTTTGCTCCTTAGAGTTCTTGGTCTTTCTGGTTTGTAAGTTGCCCGTGGTCTAAATCACTTTTCATGTTATGATACCCAAACAAAATTCATCCTTTCATTCACTCATTCATTCATTCAATGTTCTTTGAGTGCCTGGCACTGTGCTAGTTAAGGGTGAACAATGGTGAAGTGGCGGGGCTGTCTTTTTTCTTTAGAGATAATAGGCAGGTGTTAATAATTTGATATAAAAAAAGAAATATGAGTCTCCTTCATAATAAGCCTCCAGACATCAAATTTTGATGGCACCATCTCCAGCTTATTGATAGAGAGGTGATGGATGTGTAAGGAAAATAGGACTCACGTATTCATGTGGCTGATTCCAAAGTCAACAACACAAATCAATTGTCCTCTGGTTACTAAGGACAAGAGTAACAATCGTGCTGCTCACACTTTTAATCAGACAAAATGCACCCACTAAAGTTTCAGAAGGATAAACAAAGGAAGTCTTAAGAGAAACAGTGGCATTGTTTTCTGGTCAATAAAGAAAAGTTGCTTGGATGTAATACTAATTGACATGTAGTCATCGGAGTTATCTCCTTGGCTTTACAGGTTAATTAAATCTGGAATAAGATGCACTTTTCCCCCCCAAACAACATAAACATAACTGAGACATAAATTATAATTTCAAAGAATATTAAAGATAAAGAAATGGACTCAGACTCAAAGGGCCAAAGAGATGCTAAAGATAACAGCAAGGTTAGAACATGACCCTGGATCCCCTACCCCTCAGGCATCGTGTTGTTGTTGGTTGGTTGTTATTGCTATTGTTTTTCCCACCTTAACTCACTTCCTTTGGGAAGGAGAGACAGGAGAATGGATTTTTAGTTTTTTTCTTACTTTCTTATACTTGTCAAAGATAAATTTCTCATACACAAGTGACATCATTTCATTTACTGTTATGCACAAAGGGGGGGAAGAGACAAAAGACAAGACTCTTGTGTCTTATAAAGAGAACACCAATAATATATCTTCCAAAGTTACAATTAATAATTTTGATACTCGTATCCATGATAATCAATTAGTATGAGGTGCCTTTAGAAACTGAGGTCTACATTCTGTACTCAATATACTAAAATGTATCAGATGTCTCAAAAGAGGTTTTAAAAAAAACAAAACGAAAGGCTTCAAGTACATGGTCACAATTACCAAAGGCACAACAGAATTTCAGTTCTGTAAATGTTTTCAATATGTGACTTTACCCAAAATGTTTCTTACAATTGGCCCTTTGAATATGAATTTCCAGAGTTTCTTTCTTTACTGAAACTGCTCATTATGAAGGACTACACGTCCAAGGCCTTCGGGAAAGACAATTTGTTAGGATCAAATATGAAAGTGTAAGGCCAAAGAAATCTAAGACTTCATTTTAAAATATAGATACTGGGATCCCTGGGTGGTGCAGTGGTTTAGCGCCTGCCTTTGGCCCAGGGCGCGATCCTGGAGACCCGGGATCGAATCCCACGTCAGGCTCCCGGTGCATGGAGCCTGCTTCTCCCTCTGCCTATGTCTCTGCCTCTCTCTCTCTCTCTCTCTCTCCCTCTCTCGTGACTATCATAAATAAATAAATAAAAATTAAAAAAATTAAAAAAATAAAATAAAATATAGATACTATTTACATTTTTATACATGAAATAGGAGATCTATAATTTTCTACCCTAGCAATCATCTGGGATTTGTGGCTATGTAATTTTCAGGAATATTTGAAAACGATGCTTTTCAGAAGGCAGGAAAAAAAAGCAAAGAAACACTTGGTTAAACTTTAGCATGTATGACTTCGGAGCTACCACTGTTCATTCATTTATTCAATACATGTTTATTGAACACATAGTATGTACCAGGCAGAGGGTCTAGGAGCCCAGGATACAACAATGAACAAAGAGCCCTGCCCTCGTGGAATCTCACTGGAGTAAGTGGGAAGGTATACCATAAAAATAATAAACCTAATAATGAATTATAATATATTATATCTGAGAAGATGGTACATGTTATTTAAAAAGGAAGAGCCAAGCTGGGCAAATGGCATCAGCAGTGCAGGGTCAGAGCAGTTTGTAGGCTAACGAGAGTGACCAGTATAGGCTTATGGAGAAAGGCAGATATGGGCAAATGTAAAGGAGTTGTGTAGTTGAGCTAAGAGCACGTCCAGGAGAAGAGCATTCCAAGCAAAGCCTAAGTAAGTGAGTGAGGGCAGAAAAAGTCTGAGCATCAGTAAGTGGGCTGTGTGTCTCAGGGGTATCACAGTGAGAGAGCAGAAAGAGAGAAGGCTGGGAGACATCGGATCCCATGACTGGCTTTTGCTCTGAATCAGAGGGAATTCTGAGGACAGAGGCATCATGAACTGACTTGCATTTTAGAAGGGTCACTCTGCTGCTGGGCCAAAGAGTCTGTAGGAATGTAGAGGAGAAATAAGAACCTAGAGGCTCTTTCAGTCACCCAGGTGAGAGATCGTGGCTCAGAATGAAGGTGGTTACGGTGAGTTGGTAAGAAACGCTTCTGAATATAACGTAAAGGTTTTCTGATAAATTGAATGGTGGAATGTAAGAAAAAGAGAAAAGCCTAAGGTGACGATATTCTTTCCTTTTTTTTTTTTTTTGAAAGATTTTATTTATTTATTCATGAGAGACCAAGAGAGAGGCAGAGACACAGGCAGAGAGAGAAGCAGGCTCCCTGTGGGTAGTCTGATGCAGAACTTGATCCCAGGACCCCAGGATCATGCCTTGAGCCAAAGGCAGACGCTCAACCACTGAGCCACCCAGGTGGCTCTAAGGTGACATTTCTTATAGGTTTACTGAAAGAGCCAAAGGGCCATCAGTTGAGTTTGGGAAGGCTGCAGGTGAGCAGGTAAAGGGGACAGCTGCAAAACAATCAAGAATGACTTTCACACAAACTGAGTGTGAGAGGTCTTTAGAACCCCAAACAAAAATGCCAAGTAGGTGAGGATGTACTGGGGTAGATAAGTCTAGAATTTAGGAAAGAGTTCTGATCGAAGGGTACAAGTTTAAAAGTCATCAGTAGGGGGCAGCCTGGGTGGTTCAGCGGTTTAGCGCTTGTCTTTGGCCCAGGGTGTGATCCTGGAGACCCGGGATCGAGTCCCACATCAGGCTCCCTGCATGGAGCCTGCTTCTCCCTCTGCCTGTGTCTCTGCCTCTGTCTCTCATGAATGAATAAATAAAATTTAAAAAAATAAAAAATAAAAGTCATCAGTATATAGCTATTACACGGATCTATATGTTATAGAGACAGATCTAAATAAAATCACCAAGAAAGTAAGCAAACAGAGCGAAGAGAAGGGGGACCTAAGGTCTCAGTTCTAGGGCTCTCCAACATCAAAGGTTGGGGAAAGAGGAGAAAACCACAAAGGGAACAGTCATGGAGGGAAGAATCAAACAAAGACTCATCACATGAACAAGCATCAAGGAGGAGGGAGGGACCAAATGCTGTCTAGGAGGAAGCCCTTGGATTGACCACTAGAATTAACAACATGTAGGACACTAGTGGCCCTACTGAGAGCAGTTGTGATAGAATTTATGGTAATGATAGGCTGATCAGACTGTTTTGACAATGAAGGGGAAGAGAGAAATTAAAAACAGTGAACTTTGCACAAAAGAGAGTAAAGAAAGGTGGTAGCTAATGGAGGAAGTGGTGCCAAGATGATCTTGTTTTGTTTAAGATGGAAGAAATAACAGTATGTTTAAATGCTGGTGGGAACAGTCCTGTCCAGACAGGGGCAAATGAAGCATGGGGGTAAGAATAAAGAATTGCTAGAGCAATATCCTTGAGTAGGCAAAAGGGGATGAGATCTTGCAAACAAGTGAAGCAATGAGCTTTAGATAGAAGCAAAGATGCTTTAAGAGGAATAAGCAAGAAAGCAGAATGCAGAGATGCCGAAGTCGGTAGGGAGGTAAATGGGATAAAATTGTCTAGAAATTCTCTTGTGATTGCTTCAATCTTCTCATTGAAATTAAGGTTTACCACTTGAGAATGAGAACGAGGAAGCAAAGCAGAGAAGGTTGGGAAAGAGTCTTTCTAGATGAGCAGGGGAGAAGAGAACTGCAGATGGATAGTTCAGTGGCCTAAGCACATCAAGAAGCCACTTGAGATTCATGGTCGTAATTTAAAGTGAGACAAGGAAGCACAATTGTGTATTTTTCTCCAGAGATATTCAGTTGCATAGGTACCGGTGTGGCAAGGCAGAGAGGCTGCATTTTTCCAGGGTCATAGCTTTGCCAACCAAGTGAGAAGAAGCCGGGAAAGGCAAGGGAATCGATGATGAATGCACAAGAGGCATTATGATGCTGGACCACGAAACTGAAGCCTAAGCATTAGAAGCAATCAAAACCTATGCACTCTGCGTACCCTTGTGCTTTTGTCTTCCCGAAGGTTTTGAAGGACAAGACCCTATTTTCTGCTTGTCTATGTCTACTTGTCTACTTCTACTTGTCTATGACTCTTTACAGCTACTAGACTTGTATCCGTGATGACTACTCAATTAATATGTATTGATTGTCTAGTCACTTCTGAGTGTGAACATGTAGCAGGTTCTCCAATCTTCAGCGATCCCTTCAGAGTCAAGCCCCACTGGAACTGACAGATGGTCTATAAGTTCTATATTTGAAACACCGTATGTCATGTGCCAAAGTTCTATACATACTTAGCTTTAAATTTTCAGGTTTGGGTGATAATGTAGTTGATAGCACCTGTGCTTCAAAAATCTGTCATCCAGAAGCTTCTATTTTCTCTTCCCCACACACTTATCACCTCAACCAGATGCTCCCAATTTCCTGCTTCCTCAGAACACGGTCTGGCCATCCTGGGATTGAATCCTGTTTCACCAGGTCTTATGTAAAAGCCCTGGTCTGGGAGCACAGAGCTGCCATCTGTCTATTCCCCTTCTCGTTTCTCATAGATCTCTTGATTCCTAGCTGCTGTTTCGGAAATATTGGAAGGATTAATTGATTTTTCTCTGGTCTCACAGAACGCTTCATCTCTGCCCCACAGCTGTCCCTGACCCTTTCTGTCACTGCCATGCATGATTTGGGTTATCTACCTAGGTTCAACTCTTCCAATTGATAACATATCCTTCCTTCTGCTTTCTGAATTGTAAGTTCAGACACTACTAATCCTGTTTAAAAGATATGAAAACTAAAGCACTGTGGCATTTTTATCTCAGGTCACTCAGGATCGAAGGGCTGACACATATAAAAAAAAAAAAAGCTGAAGTTCTCCAGATTCCCATTTTAATTAATTTGGGGAAAATAATATTTTTGGTATGTATCGCTACAGGATATGGATCTTCAATTGGCTTCTTTGAGAGCAAATCAGATTGCCAATGACTCAAATAAGAATTTATCCCATTACAGTTGTACCATCACCTTGAATCAATTTTTTTCAGGCACAGAATCAAAGTGTTCCAGCAGGCATGTTCACCCATTTCCCTTTGACCTCCAGTTTTAAAGCTGAAATACTTCATATTGTGTTTCTTTTAAGATTATTTATTTATTCATGAGAGACACAGAGAGGCAGAGACACAGGCAGAGAGAGAATCAGGATCCTCACAGTGAGCCTGATGTAGAACTCGATCCCCGGACCCAGGATCACACCCTGAGCTGACGGCAGACGCTCAACCACTGAACCACCCAGACATCCCTGAAATATTTTATATCTTGAAGACAAAGTTGGATGTGGATATAATGAAATCGTGTTGCAACAATGCAGCAAATAATTTCATTTAAAGGCAAATGTTCTATTTTGTACAAGACTCTTCATGATTAATGATACAGTAACATAGACAGGTGAGCATCAAATACACTGTACTAGGCTCTGAGCATGAGGGGGTAAAGGAAATAGACACAGTTCTTGCCTTCAAAGATTTACAGTCGGGAGGGGTGGTGCAGATGAAAAAAAAATACATGATTTTAATGGAATTGTATTATGAAAGCATTTCTAGGCCAAACCTATGCAAAAAAACCCTGGACTTTATTGGACATGGTCAATAATTTTTTTTTTCTAAAATAGAAGACGATGCTAGCAGGGCACCTGGTAGCTCAGTGAGTTAAGCATCTGACTCTTGATTTTGGCTCAGGTCATGATCTCAGGGTCGTGAGATCAAGCCCGGTGTTGGGCCTTGAGCTCAGCGAGGAGTCTGCTTGAGATTCTCTCTCCCTCTTCCTCTGCCCCTCCCTCTGCTCATGCTCTCTCTCACTCTGTCTCTCAAATAAATAACAAATCATTTTTTAAAATGCTACCAAGTTAAAGGTTGAAATTAAGATTTTAGTCCGGAACCAAGAGTCCCAGTAATGAACTCATTGACCTGTTATTCTGCTGTGAAGATATAGATTATCTGCTATAATTAATGTAAGACTTGTCTCAAATACCTTAATTCTTCTAGTATGGCATCCAAGGTTACTCCTTCCCAATATTGGCCTAATTTCTACATTTTCTAATTACCTCTTTCCAAGGATCTTCACTTGTCAGTGTCTGTTACTGCATCCTGGGCAGAAGTCACATCCATCTCTAAATGAAACAACCAGTTTTTGCACATTCACAATACCATTCCCATACAGGAAAGTGGAAATAAACCCCGGCTACATAGGGCATATAAGTAGGGTTTGTTGCATACAGTGCATGAGTGGCTACCTACTTATACATGTATAGGTTTCCTCCTTTTCTGTCACCAATCAATTCTGATACTTCTTAAATTAGGAAGAAAGCCACTTTGTTCCATTGTCAGAGCTTAAGCTCCAAGTGCAAATACAGGAGCCCTTTCTCTTTCAGTTTTGATTCACAGTTTTGTTTAGAGACTTCCCCAAACAAATGAATTCAATTTTTTAAAAATAGTTATTGAATGCCTACTGTACATAAGACATAGAGGTTTACCATGAGCCACCAAAGAAACCGGTTTGGTGAACCAAGTGAATATTCAACACCTCATAATACACTCACCAGTCCCACAAATAACTAATCTGAGGACAATAAAAACCACTTCCCTAAAGCCATCTGATTTGAAAGAACAGTCTCACTGCTCTGGAATCCAATTCCTACCATGGAAATGGATGGGAGAAAAAAAAACACCTGAAAATTAGAATTTGGTACCTTTTTGTGATCATGCATACTTTTTCAGATTGGTGTTTGATGCTCAGAAAAGTTGAAAGTTTTCATTTAGAAAGCTAGATTAACTTCCTTGAAATGTTCATCAAAGGTTTCAACTCCTTGGGTGGGAAGAAATTCAGATGCCATGAGTGGGCACAGGAAAAGAGAAATGGGAAAACATTCTAAAACATACCAAGTTATAAATATTTGCTGCCTGTTAGTTCTCCTTGTTTTAAACATGAAAACTCTGGCATTTTGCTTCTAGCAGCTAAACACCTTGTCTACTGATGATGGAACCCCACAGGAAAGCCAGAAAACCGAGACCTCCCACCTAACACATCCCAGGAGAGGGCATTTAGTCACCACAGAACGTGATAGGAGAAGAAATGTGTTTTTTACCACTGTTGACAAATGGATCTCGTGAGTTGGCCTGTCTTCATTTGAAGCCAGCATCTTGTAATTAACCCTTCCATCTGGCAGTGTCTTTTCCACACTTCTAGTCAAGAGACATTTCACATTCCTAATAGCTGTGACTTCAGGAGTCCTCTCGCTAATGATACTTTTTGTTTCCGTTCCCATTTGCTAAAATGCTTTCCTCTAATTTGGTGACCTGAGCAGGGATATTAGGAAAAGTGGAAAACAATCATTCAGAAACTCATTAAAATATCTCAGTGCAAAATGAGAGTGGCAGGCATGAGGAGAATGCAAACACTGGGAAGGCATTATACAGACCTCAAGGTCTTTACGGGGCCTGTCAGTCTGGTGTTAGTCAATCACAGATTTGGAAAAAGAAAAAAGTCCACCTGGAGTTTAAAGCCAGCAGGGGCTACTCACACGGAGTGTGAAAATAGCCTCGGACCCTCCTAGCTCTATGCTCTGGCTACCAAGAAATCATCTTCATAAAGCAATCCAGCCCCATCTTTCTAAATTCACATGCTATTAATGTGAAAATTGAAATCAACCTCTGCTTTTTGCTGGAAAGCATTCTGATGGAGATGTAAAGGACAACATCCCCCAAAATGGGTCTATCTGGAATTTTAATCTAAGCAAGCTAATGATATTTATTGAGGCAGTTGTTTTTCCCCCCTAGTGAAAATAATGAGATTATGAATTAAGAGAGGGGATTTTGGGAGGCACCTGTGTGGCTCAGTCGGTGAAGCAACTGCCTTGGCCTCAGGTCATGATCCCAGGATCATGGGATCAAGCCCCTAGTTGGGCTCTCTGCTCAGCAGGGAGACTGTTTCTCCCTCTCCCTCTGCTGCTTCCCCTGCTTGTGCTCTGTCTCTCTCTGTCAAATAAATAATTTTTTTAAAAAAAATAGGGAGGGGATTTTTATATCACAAAACCACTTACTTGTTACTTGATCTTAACTCAATCAGTTTTTCTATGGGTACTTTAGTGTTCCCATCAATATAAAGGGCACTTAACCATTTAGATTGCTAGTAGAATATTAGGAGGTAAAAATTCTTTTTTAACCAAAAAAATCAAGGTGGCTTTTTTTAACTGTATTAAGGTTTAATCAATAAAATTGTAAGATATTTACATCTACAGTGTGCTGATTTGATATACATATACATTGTAGGAGGATTCCCGCCATCTAGTTAATTAACATACCCATCACCTCATAGATTTATCTTCTTTTTTTTTTTTTTTGGTGAGAACATTTAAATTCTATTCTCTGAGCAAATTTCAAGTATATAACACATGTTATTGACTATAGTCATCATGTCTTACATTAGATCCTCAGACTTTACATTTACAGCTGCAAGTTTGTACCCGTCTACCAATCTCTCACTATTTCCCTCACCATCCAACCACTTTTCTACTCTTTCTATGGGTCTGGCCTTTTTCTTTCTTTTCTTAAGATCCCACATATAAGTGATACCACGCAGCCCTTGTCTTCCTCTGTCTGACTTATCTCAGCATCATACCCTCATGATCCATCCATGTGGCCACAAATGGCAGGGCTTCCTTCTATCTCATGGCTGAAGATTCTATTGTATATACATATCACTCTTCTTTATCCATTCATGCGTCCATGGAAACTTAGATAACTTCCATCTTGGCTATTGTAAATAACGTAAATAATGTGAACACGGGGGTGCAGATATCTCTTGAATATCTTGTCATTGCCTTTGGATCTATATCCAGAAGAAGGACTGACTGATCGTATGGCAAGTTCTTTAAGATAAAGGTAGCTGACCTTAAGATCTCAGGTCAATTGTCATATCTTCAAAAAAGACTTCTGGGTGGCTCAGTGGTTGAGCGTCTGCCTTTGGCTCAGGACATGATCCCGGGGTCCTAGGATTGAGTCTTGTATTGGGCTCCCTGCATGGAGCCTGCTTCTCCCTCTGCCTGTGTCTCTGCCTCTCTCTGTGTGTCTCTCATGAATAAATAAATAAAATCTTAAAAAAAAAAAAGACTTCTCTGCCTACCACCCCCATCCCACAACAACCCCAACTTCTGTACATGATACATTCTTAGAACATCACATACTTCCTTCATCGCATAGTTTATAGCTGTTTATGTATGTGTTGGTTGCATCCTTCTAGTCTATACCCTATGAGGGCAGAAACTATCCACTTTGTTCACTGTTGTATCCCATGCATATTCCCAACACAATGACCGGCATATGGCAGGTTGTCAATAAATAATGAAGTAAATAAAAGTTTTAAATCTTAGATCTGGAGAGAAGAATATTTAGAGTTCTGATAAGTGACCAAAGAACCAGTTCTTTCTTTTCTTATTCTCTCGGTTTATACCATAGAGATAAAGGCCAAACCTATCAAACCATTGCCCAGAGTCCTACAGGTCAACCCAAACTGGTCATTATGGACTTCTTTCCAAGCAGTGTTACATCTGGAGCTCCTGAGCTGGCACTGCCTGTCCTACATCTTGCGGGACTCCCTATGTATTATTTTCCTTACAAAAACCAATGCTCATAAATTTTAATTCTAGTAAGGCCTTCTTGTACTTATCCTAAAATGAAAATAACCAGTTCGAGCTCACCCATACAATTCTGTCTTCCAGCTTTTTAGATGTACATTATACTCACCCATTCCAGTCCCTCTTTTGTTCCTATAATAAATAGACATATGCATACATCAATTTTGACCATGTGGATTAAATACATAACATATCTAAAAGAACCCAGTTCTATTATTCAGTCACACATACTGAAGCAGACAGTTGATTTTCTTAGCTAATTCAAAAATGCGGTGAGAATTTTTTAAAATTCTGTTTATTTGGTATAAAGGAAAATATTCAGATTACCAATTGATCACTTTTCTAGATAACGTAGCCAGCCCGATATATTTTCATAATGTTGAAATAGGATTTGGCATCATCTGGAAAAAAAATTGCTGATTCTTTGTACCCAAACAACTTGTCAAATGGCACGGTGGTCTAAATATTTCATTTTCTCAGTTATTTTGGTTCTGACAAATCTCTTTCAGTCCTCGTCTTTAAACAGAGGACCTCACGTGATGGGTCACAGGTCATTCATTTGTTTAATCTTTCAACTAGCCAATCTTTATTGATCATCTGCAAAATACCAGGAATAGCGCTAATATTCTGTGGGTTCAGAGAACCACTTTATGGAAGCCAAGAATTTTCCTCTGACCAGAGCATCTCCATTTTTATCCACTTTCATATAGAATCTGAGTGTTTCCAAATTACCTGGGCTTTTAAGCATACCCTTTTCTTAATATACAAATAAATTAAGCCAAACTTCAAACTCGTGAATGTGGAGGCAGAGAAAATTAAGGTCATTCCACTTTAAGTTCAGCGTTAGCACAAGTCCGGCCATGCCAGGCCCCTGTGAATAAGAGCTGAACTTTACCTTACATCAGTTACAGGAAGAAAACAGCTTAAAGCTTAACGCCCTAGAAAGCCCCATATTAGAATGAGAACAGAGCTCAATGCCCTTGAAAGTCCCATATCAGATTGTAAACAGAACTTGAAAAATTCCTCCACCCCTTCTGGGGGTCCCCTAGACCAGCCCATAAAACTAAGCTGAAATCCACCTCGGGGTCCAAGTCCCTGCTCCCCTGTGTCAGGTATACTTGGACCCAAGCTCGAGTTTGTAAATAAACCCTCATGTGTTTGCATCGGTGTCGGCTCCTTGGTGGTTTCTCAGATTCGCAATCTTGGGCGCAACAGTGAACAGGAAAATAGTCATTTTCCAAGTATTTCCGAGTATTCTCTGGGAGTGCTTACATGTCATAGTAGATTCTAGTCTTCTTGGAATGCAAATGGCTGTTCCCCTTTCTCCCTAATCACTCCTGGATGCTCCAAGAATTGTCCTCTCCATAAGCAGCTATTCATTTGGGGGTTAGGACTGAGGTGGATGGAGCACAGAAGGCAGCATTTCCTAAGGCAGCCTGCAAAAAAAGAGGCATTAGATCAATAAATTAATCAACTTCACTGAAATCTGACGATATCCTAAGGGAATGATACTGTAGGAAAGGAAAACAAAACTCCAACATTACTGCTCCTGATGTTGGGGTGGATGGTGGGGATGGGGAGGCTTCAGCTCAGAAACCCATTCATTCCCAGGCCCTTGGCTTTTTCTACCCCCACCTGCCACTGCACGAAGCTAAAAAATCAGTTTATTATGTTTTGAGGTGACTTAAACCAAGAAAAACTACCCTTTTGCTTAATTATGATTTTCTCTGTCTTCACTTCTTCCCTTCTGGCCATGCTTAGGCCCTACCTTCACATAACCTCTTGTTTCCCCAAACAAGAGAATATTCCTGCTTCTAGGATGAATTCTGATACACTTCTTAAAAAGTAGAAACACTTGCAGTCAGCATTTTGCTACAGTATTTGTTGTTTCCCTATACTCTCTATATTTATCCTATTCTACTTTGATTTTGTTTAAACAAAAGATTTGTCATACAAAACCCCCAAAATGATTCAATAGGAGTCATTGAAGTTTTCAGAACAACTAAGTAGACCAGAACTGTGAAAGATTAACTTGCCTGAGGTCCCTTGCCCTGAAAAAGGTTTTACTTTTAAGACAAAATAACATTTTCATTTCTGGATGCTTTTAGGTTCTGTCCTGCTAACAGTCTTCATTGTTTCTAAAGACTAGGAGTGCAAACTCTTAGTGGGTTCATTCCCATACAGTGTGTCTTACCTTAAGGACTGGTATACAATAAACATTTAACACACAAAGCAAGGTCAACTCCATCTTAGTTGCACTACTTTGGCCTAAATTAAGGATCTATTTCTTCAACAGAAATCTATGAGACAGAGTATATATGTTCCTGTTTCCCCCCTAGAGATCTTCTTCCAGATGGCCACTTAGTCCTAATTAATAGGAAGAGAAAAGATGTGGTCTTATTCACATGCCACATTATTTCCCTTCAACTCCTCTCCTTATCACTCTATCTACAAAATGTCAGAGCACCTGAACAGAAAACCAAAGCTAAAATCACCTGGATATATGGGCTAAATACATTAAATATAAGTATTGGATGACTAACCATTTTTCACCTTTTGCCTGGATATTTTGAGACCTTGTAAATACCAAATGAAATCTTGTTTTTTTTTTTCTCAAAGGATTTTATTTATTTATTTTAGAGAGACAGAGAGACAGAAATAGTAACAGAGAGCATGAATGGGGAGGAGAGGGAGAAGCAGCCTTCCTGCTGAGCAGGGAGCCTGACGCAGGACTCTATCCCAGGACCCGGGGAGCATGACTTGATTCGAAGACAGACAACCGACTGAGCAACGCAGATGCCCCACTACCAAACCAAATTTGAATTCATCCAATGAGAATGAAACATAACCATTCCTGTTGGGTCTGCTGAACTGTCTTGGTTTTCTCAGCGTGCATGAAAACAGGCCAAGGATTACAAAAGTATTCAGCGATTTTGGATGTGATCTTTGTATTATATTGTCATTCTAATCTGTCAATTCTCCCTCTATCATTGATGGCTAACCTTGAATTTCTGATATTTATTCTCTTTGAAAATAAAGTTAATGTTTTTGTGAATATGAAAAGTATGAGTGCAATCAAAAACCAAAATGGGAAATATAACAACATAAAAAGGAAATAAAAATCAGCTATGATGGGCGCCTGGCTCAATTAGTTAAGCATCAGACTCTTGATTTTTGGCTCAGATCATGATCTCAGGGTTGTGAGATCAAGCCTCGAGGTGAGCTTCATGCTGGGTGTGGATCTTGTTTAAGATTCTCTCTCCGGGGATCCCTGGGTGGCGCAGTGGTTTGGCGCCTGCCTTTGGCCCAGGGAGTGATCCTGGAGATCCGGGATCGAATCCCGCGTCGGGCTCCCGGTGCATGGAGCCTGCTTCTCCCTCTGCCTGTGTCTCTGCCTCTCTCTCTCTCTCTCTGTGTGTGTGTGTGTGACTATCATAAATAAATAAAAATTAAAAAAATCTTTAAAAAAATTAAAAAAAAAGATTCTCTCTCTCCTTCTCCTTCTACCCCTCCCCATCTCTCTCTGTTTCTCTCCCTCTCTTAAAAAAAAAAATCAGCCATGATCCCAATAGCTCCAGAGATAATCAGTGTTATAATTTAGTACATTTCCTTCCCATTTGCAAATATGTGTGTATATGAACATGTTTACTATTACTAGGATATAACATTCATTATATGTTGATGTTGTCATTTAAATTTCCTTGATTATCAGTCTTTCATGACATGTTAAAGTTTTGATCATTTCCAACTCACAACCATCCTGATGAGCAAGAAACTAATGAAGCTCTATTGCACTTCATCTGAGTCCCCAGAGCTTAAGTCCAGCCTGAGGCAAGGCAGTCCTTTCCCCTGGACATGGCTGGATGCCGAGGAATGGCCCAGCAGAAGCCTGAGAAACACTCATCCCAAGGTATCAGAGACCTGGTGTAATAGCAGGGCCTCAGGCTTTGGAAGGGAGGTGCCATTCTTGCTGCAGTGTGGAGTCCCTGGGTCAGATTTGCCTTCTACTTTATGTCTCGTAAATTTGTGCTCAGCATCCCAAGAAGCAGTAGGATTACAGGTCAAAGCAAATGAAATACTGTTCACTAATAGTTCTGCAAGACATTGGGTAAATGGCTGTTCTGCTTTGGTCCTATGGGGAAAACTTTACAGCAAAGGAGGGAAGATCTACTTCTGCGCGGAACCCAGCATGGCTTTAGTTCATTGAGAATCCAGAAGATGCTCCTGAGCTTTGGTCCATGGAAACCCCTCGTGAACCTCTAGTGGAGTCACCACAACTCCATGACAGCTCGAATAGCGGCATTGCAGGTAGTAGCTATGCACTAGAGACAGTGAAAACTTTGTCAGTGGTTTCCACCCACAGGCCAGATTAGGAGAGGAAGCAAATCACAGGCAGCACAGAATAGTTTATTAATTAGCAAATATGAAGTAGGCCAGGGGATGAGTGTTAGGGAGTAATGGGTAGAGAAGGCATTTTAGATAGAAGTTCATTAACAAATAGAAACAAGAACATGGACTCTATCCGCAAGAGGGGTATTCTCTTAGTCCAAGGAAGCCCTTTTCTAGAATTTGCTTAGCTCATACCAACTATGTAAAATTCTATTCCTGAAAACTCATCAGATACTCTTTTCTGTCTTCAGGAGATAAGTAAATAAGTGGTTACCGCATTCTCCACATATTTGCTATGCATATACTTAATCACTATGAATGGTCTTTAATTCCTATTAAAATCCAATTATTTTTGCCTTTTCTAAACCCAAGCCCAAAGCCATTTCTTCTGGAATGAATTTAAATATTGTTGGCTCTGGAGTCCAGCCATGGAGAGGCCCTAGATGAGAGTCAACGAGGCTTCCTTCTGCCCTTCCCACCAGGGAGTTTCTCATTTTGCCCTGTAAAGCCAGAAGGAGAACAGAGCAGAATGCATCTAAAATAAACCCATTTGCCAATTTCTCTTTCTAAAACACAACTGCTACTTGCTTCAACCCTGAGCAAAGAAGGAGGCAGAAAGACTAATGTTGCTTCTGTCATTTGTGTCATCTGTGAATTAAATGGTTGTGAAATAGTAAGAACGGTATGTAAGTGATGAGCAGCATGAATTGAACATTTGTACAATGGTGGTATCCACAGGCTATAGCTGTCTTATCACAGACAATTTTGGTTGAACTTCTCTGCAAAATAAATAATGCAAATTCACTCTTCATCGTCAAAAAAATGTTTGGTGCTGAGTCAATCAATCTACCAGGAGATGATGATGATGATGATGATGACGACGACGACGACGACATACTTACAAAGGATACTCTATGTCGGGGACTCTTCTAACTGCTTTATTTGAGGAACTCATTTCATCTTCCCAACAACCCTGTGAAATAAGTGCTATTATTATCTCCCTTTACAGATAAGTAAAGTGAGGCATGGAGAGGTGAAAAAACTTATCAGGGTAATATAGTAAGTGGTGGAGCCAGATTTCAAACCTAGAAATCTGATGTTAAGGTTAGCCCCATACCAACATCTAGACCAAAAATAAGTTTAATCTATTACCTTGGCATGACTGATTTTTCAGAATTCTGAAGTTGCTTCAATTAATTGAATTGTTTTCTTTTTATCTAAGCAACTTAATGATAACAAATAAAGCTATTACAACAAAGACAAAATATGAGAGTTAAATAGATTTTGCAAATTGGATTATTTTTCATTTCTTGATAATTGAAGTTTGGTTAAATGACCATATAAGAGCAGAAGATTCGACCATTTATTTGCATTATGTATCACACAGCTCAGTACTTATTGGGATGAGATTTATGTTGTAAACAATTCCATTTTCCAAAACGAGAGGGAAAAAAGTATAGGCTTGAATTATCAACATAAGAAGGCTTTGGAACAAAATCCATTTTTTATTTCTTTGTTGAGAATTAAGCCTGGGTAAAGCAAGGCATAATTTTCCCTTCCTTCTTGTGTAGCATTAGTACCTGGGGTCCCTTCAGGGAAGGGTCTGTGATTTTAAGCAGACATACTGCTCACAAGCAGCACACTATCCAGATAGCAGCTCTTCACCTTCCACCTCTCTCTCTCTCTCTCTCTCTCTCTCTCTCTTATTCTCAATTCCTTCCAGATTTGCTTTTCTATGGCCAGGTCTCTGTAACACAATTGCCTTTTGTATGAGAAAAATAGTAACTGAAAAATTCAGTCTTTTTCTTTTTTGTACTAAATTTTACTAAGTAACAACCATCATCAATGATATTATTAAAAATGGACTCAGTTTATCCAACAAACCAAAGGATACATAGAAGTCACTCTACCCAGAAGACTTGGCAATAGGAACAGGCATGTTGGCTGGCCTTTTGGGAGCAGAGGCTGCTAATCCCTGTATCTACACATCTGGAATTCTCAAAAATGTTGATTGGATGTAATTGACCCCAAATGTGAACACCAAAGTAAGAAAGAGCTAAGGTTTTTCGTGCTGCCAAACTTGAATCTGGTCACTACACATGTCCTGTTATGAAAGCTAGTTCTGGAGAAGCTTGATATGTGTACCTAGAGAAAGAGAGAGAGGGTGAGAGAGAGAAAGAAAATTGGGGTAGAGTGGGTCGGCTGTGGAATCCCAGACAGGTGACAAACAAGAAGAGAGCTGAACCAGGGTAGAGGAAAATAAGAATATTGGGACATTCAGGGACACTGGAAGAAGTGCCACCAGAAATAAGCTGGTCAGATGTAACTCTTGTGCATTCTGTCTCAGATCATTCGGGCTCTTATGACAAATATACCATCTATTAAACAACAAACATTTATTTATCTGGAGGCTGAGAAATCCAAGATAAAGATGCTGGCAGATTTGGGGATGCCTAGGTGGCTCAGTGGTTGAGTGTCTGCCTTTGGCTCAGGGAGTGATCCCGGGGTCCTGGGATCGTGTCCCACATAAGGCTCCCTGCAGGGAACCTCCTTCGCCCTCTGCCTGTGTCACTGCCTCTCTCTCTGTGTCTCTCATGAATAAATAAATAAAATCTTTTAAAAAAATTGCTGGCAGATTTGGAGTCTGGTACTGCCCCCTGCCTGGTTTGTAGATTGCCATCTTCTTGCTATGTCTTCAGATGAATGAAAGGGTGAGGGAGCTCCCTGGGGCCTCTTTTATAAAGGCACAAATCCCATTTATGAGAACTCCACCCTCATGACCTCATCACCTCCCAAAACCTCCACATCCTAACACCAGCACTTTGGGATTAGGATCTCATCATATGAATTTGGATGGAACATGAACTGGATGGAACATGGACACTCAGTTCCTCCTCAGGTCTAAGTCCTGGGATAAAGCAGAAGATAGTCTTACTGGCTCTTGGCTCACTACCTCAGCACTCTCTATTCTACTCGGCTTCCAGTCTGATATCTCTGTTAGATTATCAGTTGGGCCTTAAAAGTACAATACTTAAAAGTATGGACTTAAAAGTTCCAGTTCAATCCATTTTAGAGAGCTGATTTCTCAAGAAAGCATCTATTCATTACTTACGTAAGCAGCACAATAAGTACACATCTTAAAAGAGGATGATAGAGCGGTTTGCAGCAAGGAGCAGTGCAAGTTTGTTGATGTGGATTTGACCCATAAACATAAAGCCCATCATCAGCAAAATGTCATATTCATCTTAATACTGGAACCACTTTACTCTCTGATAGACTCCAAATTGCACCTCACCAGTGTTTGATGGAAGTTCTTTGGCTTCATATACTGCAAAATCTGTCTGTATAGAAACAGAATCATAGAGCATGCTTCCACCAAATGGTTCCAGAGCTTGAAGTTCTCTATGGCTTCTGAACGTTTCCTCCCCTCTCTGACACTTTTGCATAAAAACATATAAGGGGGGAGAGGAGGGGCAAGATGCTGAAGAGTAGGGTCCCCAAATCCCCTGTCCCCACCAAATTACCTAGATAACCTTCAAATCATCCTGAAAATCTACGAATTCGGCCTGAGATTTAAAGAGAGACCAGCTGGAATGCTACAGTGAGAAGAGTTCGCGCTTCTATCAAGGTAGGAAGACGGGGAAAAAGAAATAAAGGAACAAAAGGCCTCCGAGGGGGAGGGGCCCCGCGAGGAGCCGGGCTGAGGCCGGGGCGAGTGTCCCCAGGACAGGAGAGCCCCGTCCCGGAGGAGCAGGAGCTGCACCAACCTTCCCGGGCGGAAAGGGGCTCGCAGGGAGTTGGAGCAGGACCCAGGAGGGCGGGGATGCCCTCGGGCTCCCGGGGACACTAACAGACACCTGCGCGCCAGGGGAGTGCGCCGAGCTCCCTAAGGGCTGCAGCGCGCACGGCGGGACCGGAGCAGCTCGGAGGGGCTCGGGCGGCGGCTCCGCGGAGGGGGCTGCGGGGCGGGAGCGCGAATCCCACAGCGCAGGCCCCGGAGCACAGGGCGCCGGGACACAGCCCAGGATCCGGCCTCCCCCGGGACAGGCAGAGGCCGGGAGGGCCCAGGACAGCAAGGACGCTCCTGCCCCGAGCTGAGCAGATCAGCGGCCCCGCCCCGGAGCCTCCAGGCCCTGCGACGGAACCGAGAGCCCCGTAGTTCCTGCGGAGGCTGAATCCAGGCTTCCAGAGTTGCCATAGCAACTGCGGCTGTTCCTCCTGGGACCTCACGGGGTAAACAACCCCCGCTGAGCCCTGCAGCAGGCAGGGGCAGAGCAGCTCCCCCAAGTGCTAACACCTGAAAATCAGCACAGCAGGCCCCTCCCCCAGAAGACCAGCTGGACGGACCAGTTCCAGGGGAAGTCAAGGGACTTAAAGTCTACAGATTCAGAAGATACTCCCCCGTTATTTTTTGTTTGTTAGTTTGTTTTTTTGTTTGTTTCTTTTTTGTTTGTTTTCTGATTGTTTCCTTCCCCCACCCTTTTTTTCCCTTTCTTTCTTATTTCTCTTTTTCTTCTCTTTTTTCTTTTTTTTCTTCCTTTTTTCTTTTTTCTTTTTCTCTTTTCTTTCTTCTTTCTCTCCTCTCTTTTCTCCTTTTCCCAATACAACTTGTTTTTGGCCACTCTGCACTGAGCAAAATGACTAAAGGAAAACCTCACCTCAAAAGAAAGAATCAGAAACAGCCCTCTCTCCCACAGAGCTACAAAATCTGGATTACAATTCAATGTCAGAAAGCCAATTCAGAAGCACTATTATACAGCTACTGGTGGCTCTAGAAAAAAGCATTAAGGACTCACGAGACTTCATGACTGCAGAATTTAGATCCAATCAGGCAGAAATTAAAAATCAATTGAATGAGATGCAATCCAAACTAGAAGTCCTAACGACGAGGGTTAACGAGGTGGAAGAACGAGTGAGTGACATAGAAGACAAGTTGATGGCAAAGAGGGAAACTGAGGAAAAAAGAGACAAACAAAAGACCATGAAGACAGATTAAGGGAAATAAATGACAGCCTGAGGAAGAAAAACCTACGTTTAATTGGGGTTCCCGAGGGCGCCGAAAGGGCCAGAGGGCCAGAATATGTATTTGAACAAATCCTAGCTGAAAACTTTCCCAATCTGGGAAGGGAAACAGGCATTCAGATCCAGGAAATAGAGAGATCCCCCCCTAAAATCAATAAAAACCGTTCAACACCTCGACATTTAATAGTGAAGCTTGCAAATTCCAAAGATAAAGAGAAGATCCTTAAAGCAGCAAGAGACAAGAAGTCCCTGACTTTCATGGGGAGGAATATTAGGGTAACAGCAGACCTCTCCACAGAGACGTGGCAGGCCAGAAAGGGCTGGCAGGATATATTCAGGGTCCTAAATGAGAAGAACATGCAACCAAGAATACTTTATCCAGCAAGGCTCTCATTCAAAATGGAAGGAGAGATAAAGAGCTTCCAAGACAGGCAGGAACTGAAAGAATATGTGACCTCCAAACCAGCTCTGCAAGAAATTTTAAGGGGACTCTTAAAATTCCCCTTTAAGAAGAAGTTCAGTGGAACAATCCACAAAAACAAGGACTAAATAGATATCATGATGACACTAAACTCATATCTGTCAATAGTAACTCTGAACGTGAACGGGCTTAATGACCCCATCAAAAGGCGCAGGGTTTCAGACTGGATAAAAAAGCAGGACCCATCTATTTGCTGTCTACAAGAGACTCATTTTAGACAGAAGGACACCTACAACCTGAAAATAAAAGGTTGGAGAACCATTTACCATTCAAATGGTTCTCAAAAGAAAGCAGGGGTAGCCATCCTTATATCAGATAAACTAAAATTTACCCGAAGACTGTAGTGAGAGATGAAGAGGGACACTATATCATACTTAAAGGATCTATCCAGCAAGAGGACTTAACAATCCTCAATATATATGCCCCGAATGTGGGAGCTGCCAAATACTTAAACGAATTATTAACCAAAGTGAAGAAATACTTAGATAATAATACACTTATACTTGGTGACTTCAATCTAGCTCTTTCTACCCTCGATAGGTCTTCTAAGCACAACATCTCCAAAGAAACGAGAGCTTTAAATGATACACTGGACCAGATAGATTTCACAGATATCTACAGAACTTTACATCCAAACTCAACTGAATACACATTCTTCTCAAGTGCACATGGAACTTTCTCCAGAATAGACCACATACTGGGTCACAAATCGGGTCTGAACCGATACCAAAAGATTGGGATCGTCCCCTGCATATTCTCAGACCATAATGCCTTGAAATTAGAACTCAATCACAAGAAGAAGTTTGGAAGGACCTCAAACACGTGCAGGTTAAGGACCATCCTGCTAAAAGATGAAAGGGTCAACCAGGAAATTAAGGAAGAATTAAAAAGATTCATGGAAACTAATGAGAATGAAGATACAACCGTTCAAAATCTTTGGGATGCAGCAAAAGCAGTCCTGAGGGGGAAATACATCGCAATACAAGCATCCATTCAAAAACTGGAAAGAACTCAAATACAAAAGCTAACCTTACACATAAAGGAGCTAGAGAAGAAACAGCAAATCGACCTACACCCAGCAGAAGAAGAGAGTTAATTAAAATTCGAGCAGAACTCAACGAAATTGAGACCAGAAGAACTGTGGAACAGATCAATAGAACCAGGAGTTGGTTCTTTGAAAGAATTAATAAGATAGATAAACCATTAGCCAACCTTATTAAAAAGAAGAGAGAGAAGACTCAAATTAATAAAATCATGATGAGAAAGGAGAGATCACTACCAACACCAAGGAAATACAAACGATTTTAAAAACATATTATGAACAGCTCTACGCCAATAAATTAGGCAATCTAGAAGAAATGGACGCATTCCTGGAAAGCCACAAACTACCAAAACTGGAACAGGAAGAAATAGAAAACCTGAACAGGCCAATAACCAGGGAGGAAATTGAAGCAGTCATCAAAAACCTCCCAAGACACAAGAGTCCAGGGCCAGATGGCTTCCCAGGGGAATTCTATCAAACGTTTAAAGAAGAAATCATACCTATTCTACTAAAGCTGTTTGGAAAGATAGAAAGAGATGGAGTACTTCCAAATTCATTCTATGAGGCCAGCATCACCTTAATTCCAAAACCAGACAAAGACCCCACCAAAAAGGAGAATTACAGACCAATATCCCTGATGAACATGGATGCAAAAATTCTCAACAAGATACTAGCCAATAGGATCCAACAACACATTAAGAAAATTATTCACCATGACCAAGTAGGATTTATCCCCGGGACACAAGGCTGGTTCAACACTCGTAAAACAATCAATGTGATTCATCATATCAGCAAGAGAAAAACCAAGAACCATATGATCCTCTCATTAGATGCAGAGAAAGCATTTGACAAAATACAGCATCCATTCCTGATCAAAACTCTTCAGAGTGTAGGGATAGAGGGAACTTTCCTCGACATCTTAAAAGCCATCTACGAAAAGCCCACAGCAAATATCATTCTCAATGGGGAAGCACTGGGAGCCTTTCCCCTAAGATCAGGAACAAGACAGGGATGTCCACTCTCACCACTGCTATTCAACATAGTATTGGAAGTCCTAGCCTCAGCAATCAGACAACAAAAAGACATTAAAGGCATTCAAATTGGCAAAGAAGAAGTCAAACTCTCCCTCTTCGCCGATGACATGATACTCTACATAGAAAACCCAAAAGCCTCCACCCCAAGATTGCTAGAACTCATACAGCAATTTGGTAGCGTGGCAGGATACAAAATCAATGCCCAGAAATCAATGGCATTTCTATACACTAACAATGAGACTGAAGAAAGAGAAATTAAGGAGTCAATCCCATTTACAATTGCACCCAAAAGCATAAGATACCTAGGAATAAACCTAACCAAAGAGGTAAAGGATCTATACCCTAAAAACTATAGAACACTTCTGAAAGAAATTGAGGAAGACACAAAGAGATGGAAAAATATTCCATGCTCATGGATTGGCAGAATTAATATTGTGAAAATGTCAATGTTACCCAGGGCAATTTACACGTTCAATGCAATCCCTATCAAAATACCATGGACTTTCTTCAGAGACTTAGAACAAATTATTTTAAGATTTGTGTGGAATCAGAAAAGACCCCGAATAGCCAGGGGAATTTTAAAAAAGAAAACCATATCTGGGGGCATCACAATGCCAGATTTCAGGTTGTACTACAAAGCTGTGGTCATCAAGACAGTGTGGTACTGGCACAAAAACAGACACATAGATCAATGGAACAGAATAGAGAATCCAGAAGTGGACCCTGAACTTTATGGTCAACTAATATTCGACAAAGGAGGAAAGACGATCCACTGGAAGAAAGACAGTCTCTTCAATAAATGGTGCTGGGAAAATTGGACATCCACATGCAGAAGAATGAAACTAGACCACTCTCTTGCACCATACACAAAGATAAACTCAAAATGGATGAAAGATTAAATGTGAGACAAGATTCCATCAAAATCCTAGAGGAGAACACAGGCAACACCCTTTTTGAACTTGGCCACAGTAACTTCTTGCAAGATACATCCACGAAAGCAAAAGAAACAAAAGCAAAAATGAACTATTGGGACTTCATCAAGATAAGAAGCTTTTGCACAGCAAAGGATACAGTCAACAAAACTCAAAGACAACCTACAGAATGGGAGAAGATATTTGCAAATGACATATCAGATAAAGGGCTAGTTTCCAAATCTATAAAGAACTTATTAAACTCAACACCAAAGAAACAAACAATCCAATCATGAAATGGGCAAAAGACATGAAGAGAAATCTCACAGAGGAAGACATAGACATGGCCAACATGCACATGAGAAAATGCTCTGCATCACTTGCCATCAGGGAAATACAAATCAAAACCACAATGAGATACCACCTCACACCAGTGAGAATGGGGAAAATTAACAAGGCAGGAAACAACAAATGTTGGAGAGGATGCGGAGAAAAGGGAACCCTCTTACACTGTTGGTGGGAATGTGAACTGGTGCAGCCACTCTGGAAAACTGTGTGGAGGTTCCTCAAAGAATTAAAAATAGACCTGCCCTACGACCCAGCAATTGCACTGTTAGGGATTTACCCCAAAGATTCAGATGCAATGAAACGCCGGGACACCTGCACCCCGATGTTTCTAGCAGCCATGTCCACAATAGCCAAACTGTGGAAGGAGCCTCGGTGCCCATCGAAAGATGAATGGATAAAGAAGATGTGGTTTATGTATACAATGGAATATTACTCAGCCATTAGAAACGACAAATACCCACCATTTGCTTCAACGTGGATGGAACTGGAGGGTATTATGCTGAGTGAAGTAAGTCAATCGGAGAAGGACAAACAGTGTATGTTCTCATTCATTTGGGGAATATGAATAATAGTGAAAGGGAATATAAGGGAAGGGAGAAGAAATGTGTGGGAGATATCAGAAAGGGACACAGAACATAAAGACTCCTAACTCTGGGAAACGAACTAGGGGTGGTGGAAGGGGAGGAGGGCGGGGGGTGGGGGTGAATGGGTGACGGGCACTGAGGGGGACACTTGACGGGATGAGCACTGGGTGTTATTCTGTATGTTGGTAAATTGAACACCAATAAAAAATAAATTTAGTAAAAAAATAAAAAATAAACATTAAAAAAACACATATAAGGGACCCAAATGGAGATGAGTTGAGTTATTGTAAAATATGGATTTTGTTTCCCTTTCCATCCTTAAGTATTTGTGTGCTTAGATATTTCTTTCTTTTTCTTTATTTTGACATTTTTTTTATTGTGGACTATACCATGCAAAAAGAAGTATATGTAACGCTTATACACATATACAGTTTAAAGAATAAGACACATGCCTTCCTAAGCTTCCTTTCTCTCTTAATGGAATGTTTAAAAACATATACTGGATAATTTGGGAAATAAAAATGAAAGCATTAAGTCCAAAGGAAAAAATAGATATATTTTAAAGCCTCTTAAGAAAGTTAAAGGGGCACCTGGGTGTCTCAGTCGGTTAAGCATCTGCCTTTGGCTCAGGTCGTGATCCCAGGGTCCTGGGATCGAGCCCCACATCAGGATTCCTTCTCAGTGGGGGAGACTGCTTCTCCCTCTCCTTCTGCTCCTCCTCCCTGCTGTACTCGCTCTCTCTCAAATAAATAAAATCTTTCCAAAAAAAAAAGAAAGAAAGAAAGATAAGAAAATGTCTGAAGATTGGGGAAAATTTCCTCTTTAAGTTGAAAAAAGTTGAAATAGACTCCAGTTGCCTGATTTTACTTCACGCCCTTTGCTTTTTTTATTTTCACTCTTCTTTTCCTTCTTTCCTCCTCCCCCCCCCCCCGCCCTTTTTAAAGATTTTATTTATTTATTCATGAGAGACACCTAGAGAGGCCAAGACACAGGCAGAGGGAGAAGTAAGCTTCCTGCGGGGAGCCCGATGCAAGAATCGATCCTGGGATCATGCTCTGAGCCAAAGGCAGATGCTCAACCACTGAGCCACCCAGGGGTCCCTCTTTTTCCCCTCTTGTAGCTCCTCTTCCTCTGAACCTTCCGTGACACTAGTCGAACAAGGCACCAGTCAGATGGCTCTCTAAAGCACTGTTCCCACAGCTGCTCACAGAAGGCTGGACTCAGTTCCCAGAAAGAGACAAAATGGTCTCCCACTGCTCCAACCATTTTACAGCAATATCAACCTAAACCCAGGCCACCATCCCATACCTGGCTCTTCTCCCCTTCTATGAAACCTCTGAGGTGGTCTCTGCTGAGGAAGTGACCTGTGAGGTGCTTCAAGGTGCATCCACGAAATACAGCCTTCATCCTCTTTCTGATTTCCTGACAACTGTTTCCTTACAAAGTTAACATTCAAACATCCATGTTTCACTGCATCATCTTTCCTTCCTGCCCGAAGGACAGGCAGCTTTCCTCCCAGGGTGGGATTGCCCTCAAGGATGGGAGGGACACCCAACATGGAGACTTTTCTCACCATTCACTAGGCATTGCCAGTAGAGGGCAGTGGAACGTTTGGAACTGGTAACAATCCTCTGGGAGGCCCCCAAAACTGTGGCCCACTGTGTCTGGCATCCTTGGAATCTTCCCAGCTTCATCTTGGGTAACTTCCTGATCCTGAGTCCCTCCACTCACTCTTTCCAAAAGATGCTTCCTCTCCTGTGTCTCCAAGTCATCTAGAAAGACAAGCAACCATCTGAGGGGAATCCTGTGGGGCAGGATGGATTGCTCACCTCCTCACCCGGGGAGCCCACATGGTCCTGTGTAAGCACTGGATGGCCAATGATGGTGCCTTCCTCCTCCTGCCCCCCCCCCGCAACCCCCCCCCACCCCCCCCCGCCCCCAGCCCATGCAGAAGAGCAGAGTCAGAGACTGAGGTTTCCTGCATCCTCTTGATAAACACTCAGAAGCCCAGGGAGCTGAATCGGTCCGCCCAAGGTCACAGAATTAGTTCGCGTCAAGGCTGAAATTAGAATCTGATCGCTGTCCCAGACACACTGAGTGCTGATTATTAATGATAATTACAACAACAACAAGAACGGTAATAATAATGTTTATTGGGTACGCACTATGTGTGTGCCAGGCACTCCTAAAAACCTTACATGAGTCAATTCCTTTAATCCTTACCCAAACCTTATGAGGCAAAGATCAGTATTATTTCTATTTCATAAAGAAGAAAACTGAAACTCAGAGTAATTAAGGAATAGCTCGTGAGTGGCCAAGCCCGGATTTGATTTCGGGAAGTCTCATTTCAGACCTAGAACTTATAAAACCACTGACATTTTCACTGCTCTGTGGTACAATGAAAGAAATAAGGACAGGACAGTGCATTTTTCTTAAAGCAAGACATATTCCATTTAAAATACCAACCTTTATTATATTCTGTATTTATTTTAAAATACCAAAAATTCCCTTTCTTTATGAGAAAATAGAGTAGATGGTACTTGCTGGTGTTCTAGGAGTTTTATTTTTTAATAAAAATATATTCTGGAAGTTGTTTATATATATGAGATTGCGGAGTCTGGAGAGCACTTCTTGCATTTTGCATTATCTGTCTCTTGTAGGAATTCTGGGGAGGAACCCATCATGTTTCCTCTGCCAGCTTCTGGTTCCTGGGATGGGGGCAGGAGGGGTGGGGCGTTGTTGAGGTAGAAAATGATTAAAATTTATTATGTATTTTTATCAGTCAGGACTCGTTTGATTGCAAGTAAATAACATGTAGGAGTGAGTATATATTGGTTAATTTAGCTGAAACATTTGGGGATCAGTGACTCAAATTATGTCTCAAATTTTATCTCTTGGCTTTGCTCTTTACCATATACTGGCTTAATTCCCAGGCTCATGGGGGCAACGTGTCTGCCTTCAGCTTCAGTCCTTTCCTGTGTTCAAGTTCTGAGGGGAAAAAGGGGTCTCTCTCTAGTAGTACCCACGTTGGGCTGTACCCTGAGTGGCCTGAGTTATGGCAATCCCTGAAGGAATCACTACAGCTAGGGGTCGATTTAAGCCACTTGTCCAGTTCTAAGCGATACATCATAATCCTGAAGCTGGTGGTAAAATAAGCTCCATCCACTCTGATGGCAGGAGGGGAGGATGGATCTCAAAAGGGGAAATTAGACACTATTGCCAAAGGAACTGATGCTTGATCATCAAGCCAGCAAACGTTCACCATTCACAGTCGGTGAATGGTGAACTAGGTTGGGTGCTACTCACTAGGCTGGGTGCTATTCACTCTCACTAGGCTGGGTGCTACTCACTCATCACTTCATTTAATCTCGTAATAATCCTACGAGGCAAATAATAATTCACCAATGAAGAAACAGGCTCAGAGACACCAAGAAACACACAAAAGGTCAAACAGCTAGTCACAGAAAATTCAGGAATCAAAATCTATTTCAACCAATTTCTAAGCCCAAGTTTTTAATTTTTTTATTTTATAATTTGCTTCTCCTGCCCATTCCTTTACCATTAATACTGACGATAAAATAAGCCACCCTGTGTATTACCATGATGGCTTGTCAAGGGGCTCAGTAACTACCCTTTTCCTGAGCATGCTCTTACCGAGGGTGGAAGCACCAGAGACCATTTGACTGCTTCCCTCTCCCACTTCAAGAATTAAGAATTCTTTATATATTTGTTCCTGCTCTCCTCCCCACAGTTCAGAGAGCTAAGATTAGAGACACTTATTAAGTCTCACCCCTGAGTTGAACAGAAAATATAACAGGGAACAATTCTAGAAGGACTTTGATCAAAAAAAAGGGAGCAATGTTTCTTCTACATTTGATTTAGAATCTTCCAGAGTGTTAAGCACTTGTTACCACACCTCCTAGAATATGTCCTTTAGCCCTAAAAAAGAAATTTGTCTATTTAAGTGGCCAAGAAGTACACGTGAAGAGAAGAATTTCATTACTGATATATTTGAGAACAGTTTCTCGATTCAGTCTACAGCAAACACAGTAATCACAATCACCGCACAACAGCTCCAGGAAACTGTTCCCTGAAATAGTAAATCTGTCCAATCAAAATGAAATGTTCAGAGTTGTAAACAGTATTCAATGCTTTGTTCAAAATCTAAACCAAGACCATCATCTGCAGCACCAGGTAATACCAGGCACACAGACTTGGGTCATAAATAAGATTGGTAAATAAGACTTCATAAAATACAAAGCCATGACTGAATTTAATATGGAAGGGATCATTAATTTCAGCGTTAAAAAAATTACTTTTTACTTTTACTCAGTGTTAAAAATTAATTTTCATCATTTTCCAAAAAAATGTTCACATTTGGACAAAAACATAGTAGTCATGAAATAAAAATATGGAGAGTCCCTCATAGATGTTCCCCAAAGCACCTCAGCAGTGATCAGGTCACATATCATTTCCTTGTGGCTCCAGAAAGCAGACTATGGTCTACTTCTTCTCCCTCCTTCTCTCCATCCCCTGCTCCTCTAAACGTAGGTGGCAACTATGCTCAGCAGACAATTTTTAGTCACACACATCACGTGGATCCAGGGTGCACAACTTTCACATCTCAATTGATATTTCTTCATGGTTGGATGAGGGGCTTGAGCCTATACTATGTTCACCACTAAGCTCAGATATGTGTGGGCATGTCTGACAAACTGAATGGAGGACTTGCCAAAAAATAATAGAGAAAATAAAGACAAAGCACTCCTGGGGAGAGAGCACATGGCAAGAGAATGAGAGGCAGCCAGCCACGGCCTTGCTCTAGTTAAAAAAAGAGTCTTGGGTCTTCAGAAGGTCCTGGGTATGGATAGTAGTGGCCATACCTGCTTGAAGCAGTAGGAGTGATGGCAGTTCCCAGCAGGGACAGGGTGCCTGATGGCAGAGTGGGATGTGGTATTCGGTGGACACTTGAGGTACCTCAAATTATCTTCTAAGCAATGGAGCTGGGTCAGGGCAACAGGAGTGGAATAGCATAGGACCGTAGGGCAACTGCCCAGAACCTTCATCGGATGTATGCTTTTCAGTGACAGGGAAGGGAAAGGGCAGGGGACCGTGATCCTATCTATAGTGGGTACTTGCAAAATAATATAAAGGGTATCAGATGACCTCTCTTATCAGCTTCCAGCTCTGGTCTTGAACAATCATATGATTCTCAGTAGCTAATGGTGGGGAAAAGAAACCATGCTCCACACCCCAAATCTCTGCCCTCTGTCCTCACCAATAGCAAGCTAAGACACTCAAGGACAGGAATCAAAGCAACCACTCCTGAATAGGACCCCTTCCCTCACCCTTGAGAGATTCAGGGTGCTAGTCTTGTTCATCCTAATTCCAGCTCAAATTCCTCCCCTCTTGTAAAGTGACCTCTTCTCTCCATTGGCTCCTCGCCTGTCTCTCAGCTCCCACCGCTGCCTTGGGCATACCACAGCATTAGGTCTCCAGAGAAAGGGTATGTTTCCTTTTGTGCCTCTGAACCTCACTCCAGCTACTTCCATTGAAAAGTAGATATAAAGAGCTTCTGACCCTCCTTTGTCTTGGTCCCCGAAAATCCCAAACTCAGGTTCAACTTATGAAGAACATTCCAACGTTTCATGTGTGGACAGTTTATGGATGAGTTTTAACTTAATGGGATTATTAACATAAAATTATCATTTTTCAAATCCTTCTTTCCATGATATTTTGTCAAATAACCCTGTCCTACTTCCTAGTGATGACCTTTTGGTACATTCCATAGTTCACCAGTCATTTTTGATTATTATATTACTCCTGTTAGAAAGTCAAGTATCTTAGCTGGCTGCAAATTGTTCATCTCCACTTCTTCAAGATCACTAGGCCCAGAGCCCTGGAGTGAGGAATGACCATGTTTTTGGCTGACATAGCTTCTCTCTTCTCTCTCTTTTCAAAGTCTGGCTCCTTTAGCTCCTTAGGGGCCAGAAGTTAGAAATAAATGAAGGTAACAATCATGTCCATGATAACAGGTGTTCTGGCCTCCCAGTCGCTGCATAGACACTGTGCTGCTTTTCTTGGGGCAATGCTCAACTTTACCTTGTCCCTCCCCAATCCCCCAGAAACAGAGACATCCCTGTCTCTCATCTGTTCCATTTGTAACACATGCCTCTAGCCCTTTCTCTGGGCTGGGTGCCCCTTCTTTGGCCCAGCAGCCACCTGGGCAGCCCTACGTACCTGCCTGTCCCTTCTTCTCTATGTGCTCACCTCTGTGTCTTCAGAGGGCCACGGGGACTAGAGTGGGTATGGTCCCATCCTATTCTTCAGTGCCTTGCACTATGGCCCCTTCTTACTGTGCTGAGGATGACTATTCCAACAAGCCCTCCCTGCTCAGAGACCTGCAGACTAGCAGCAGCCAGGTCTCTATGTCCCACACCTAAAGAGGCATGTGTTAGACTCACATAAAACTTTCTTGTCCTGTTCTGTACCACTCCAAGGTGAGTACAGAACGAACCTACAGGGTCTGGAGCTTGGTACCATTTCATCAGGAAGGAGACACAGGTCTCTCCTCAAGGATGCTCCAACCTCTTTGACCGATTCTCCTTGGAGACCCTTCACTTGGCTTCTTGGAGAAGAGAGAAACTTTCATGGGGAAGAGAGGGGAAAACCTCTTACCTGGGCCCTAATGACACCCTCTATCCTCTTGAGACAGGCATGGGACACTGGGGATTATGCGAATGAGATGGGTTTAACTACCTCTTAGTAAACAAAGCTAAGGGGGCTTGATGGTATTGACTCTTTGGTAACTCTCTTTAGGATGTGAGGTACTTAGGTGTTCTTATCCTCCCTCAGTTTTATGCCTTTGCTTTAATCCCAGCACTAACGAGCAAAATTACTCTCAATATCCCATTACAAAGTTCAGTGGGTCGGTAAGAGCTAAACTCTGTGAAAAAACTCTGACATGGTGCCAGTCCTCTCTGCACCATCAGAAAGCCACACCTCTACGGCCTTCCCACTTACGGATAAAGTCGTCCATAGTCAATTGGCACAATTACAGTGAGACCCCCAACCATTAGGGAAGGAGACTCGCCATCATTTGTTTATAAGCCAACACAGCAATTCTTTTTGATACAATAAGTTCACATCTAGAGACCATGAGAGTAGTATGTACACAAACAGCAAGATGACTTGCAACATACATCCCTTATTCCCACATCCTTACTTCACCAATCGGGAAATCGAGAGCCATAAATTCTCCAATTACAAAGAACCAGAGTCAATCACCCGAGACCTGCAAAGACAAAACTACTCCATAGTTCAAAGAGGAACAGCATTTTTTAAAATCCTAGACGAAAGTTCTAAACAATGTTCCCAATCACATTTCTTGCTAATTTTACCTCAATGTCTTTGGAAATCATCTGAATTGATCTACCAGTTAGAAAGAAATTCCATGTTAACGGTAAGCCTGATACCTTCTGGGCCTGAGTAAAACTGTCCATCCGTGAGGTTGCAGTTCATCACTCAGGGGGTGGCACTCTTCCCTGGAATGTTCTTTTAGTTTAAATATGGCATCTCAGGAACTTTATAGTCTGGCATAACCTGACACATAGAAGAGTGTGTGAGTGCTAAAATATTTCAAACACCAAACGTGCTTCTCATTTATCTAAAAATAGACATAAAAGATCAAAAACTTTTTGTTTGCCTGTAGCAAATAATTTTCTTAGCTTTTCTGACATTTGTAGCCATTCTGCTGATAATGTGCAATTAGAACATGATTCATTAGCCCGTGGTGGTAATGTGAGAGTCCCTATTTGTGTTTTTCTTAGCGACCTCCTATGGAGATTGAGGAATGCAGCATCCGAATTAGAGTAAAAACCCGCCCCCTTTGGAGGATGCTTTTGTAGGCCTACATTTTTGTTTCTTTAAATTGCGCACTAATGAAGGCAGACTCCCCAGCCTGCAACATAGCGAGCTTGCCCTCACACCAGGTCACTCTCTAAGTTGCAGTGGCCACCAAATACCTCATCAGCTTGTTCTGTGTGGTTGTTATTAGTGTACTTTGACCTATGCTACACCCCTGGCAAGGTGCGGTGCACAGTAGCCTGCCCCAGGTGCCACAGGTTCTCAATCTAGGTAGCACGTGAGAACCACTAGGTGCACTGGTGAACTTTTCAAATCCTGATTCCCCAGGCCGATTTACCTCTGAGAGTAGGAAGCAAGCACAGAGAGTCCCTAAAGACCCCAGGTGATCTCAGTGCATGCAGTAGACTGGGAACCACTGCTGTTACACAATGTGTTGAATATATCCAGAGAAATGTGGAAAAAAGGCAAGAGATGTTGATCCCTAAACATGAACAATTCAAAGTTGTAATCAAATATATTTTGCAATCATACACATCATATTTGTACACATCATACATCAAAATTTGGACATCATGTACCTATAAAGAGTACCATGAGTTTCCCTGAAGGTGGGGTTCAAGAAAGCCAAAAGACAGAAGTAAGACTGAGCAGGTGAACTGGGACCATGTAAAGAAGGACCGTGAATGTCACAGTAGGATTCTGCATTTTATCCTTCCATCTACTAGTTAGTCGCGGAAGGTTTACGTGCAGTGATGTGACATGATGAAGAGGATGTTTTAGGAAGACCAGCCTGCCAACAATAATAGGATGGATCAGAGAGAGAGACAATAGAGTCAAGGAGTCCAATTTAGAGGCAAGCAGAGTAGTCCAGGACCAAGGGGCCAAGAGCCTCAGGAACAGAAAATAATCATCACCACCAGAGGCCAATGAGTTATTGAAAGACTAAGGGGAGAGGGTTGGAAGTTGAGATCTCAAGCCAGGTCAGAGAGAGACTGGAAAGCCGGGAAGAGAAAGAGTTTGAAACTAAGAGAAAGCAATTTTGACATGTTCCATTTGTCATTACCATGAAATATCTAGGGTAAAGTTCTCCTGAGCAGCCAGAAATATATATTATTCAAATGCAGGACCACTATTATTCAAATGTATAGAGACATTGTTATAATTAATAAGCGTGCAAATTTTATGTGAAAAAGTTGTCCTCGCGCTAAAATATTTAGGAACTAATAGTGTATGGATGTTTTACAATGGGTCATTATTTTTTCTCAAGTTTTAAAACTGAATTGTGAATAATTTCAAAAAGACTATAAAACCCTTTTTTAAAAACTTAAATGTATTAATTTATTAAATTATATTATTAATTGTATAATATTGTGTTACATTATTAATTTATTAAATTTAAATGTAAATTAAATATAAATATTTTGTCATATTTGTTTAAAGATCACTTCCTGTCTTCTCTAAAGGGTAAATTTTTTTTTAAATATTATTTATCTTAGAAAGAGAGTGTAAGCACATAGGAGGGAAGGCAAAGAAGAGGGGGGAATCTCAAGCAGATTCCCCCCGAGCACAGAGCCCCATGCAGAGCTCAGTCTCAAAATCCTGTGTTCACAACCTGCACCAAAATCAGGAGTTGGATGCTTAACCGACTGAGCCACCCAGGTACCACTAAAGAGGAAGCTTTTTATTTTTTACCTCCTCTTTATCCCGCTCTTCCTGGAATTATCTCTTTCCTGGAGATTGATATATGACATTTTTAGGTTTGTAGGTAATATTCTTACATATGTATGTATGCAAAACCACCACATGTTATCTTCTGTGGGTTTTGGAAACTCTTTAAATAATGATGGGGCTAAGTTATACCCAAAGCTCACCCTACAGACTATTTCCTCAGTACCTTGCAGAAAACATCAAACAAAAGTACCATTTTAAAAGAGGTGTATTTTTTTTCTTTTAGGATGTAAGCTCCTCAAGAGAAGGGACAGTATTTTCAGTATGGAGGGTTACAGACATCTTCTCCATCAATATGGTACCCCAGAGAACCTCACCTCAGAACAAGGAACTCATTTTATAGCAATGGCAGTGGGCTTTTGGCCACAGGATTCCTTGATCTTACAATGTACCTAGCCATCAACCAGAAGCAGCCAAGCTGATGGCCCACATCTAGGGGGTTGACAAGAACTTATCCTGTCAAAGCTTGGCTAATCTGCCAACTGGGGTTCAACATATGTGAAGTTAGGGAGCTCATGGCAAGAATGCAGCATGTGCATTGAATCAACAAGTTATAGAGTCTGGTTTTCAATGGCTAGAATTGAGCCAAAGGCCAATAATATACTTTAGTCTCTGATCACAAGAAAACCAGTCCACTCCAGTAAGCAAGGAGTGAAATTCAAAGCAGCCCCTTCCATAATCATACCTAATGAGGCATCTGTGGAACTTGGCCCCCAAGTGTGGACTCTGAAGAGTTAGAAGTATGACTGTTTGGGGGCAGGGGACATCAGTAAGAACACCACAAAATTGAAGGTTGCGGCTACCACTTGGTCAGGGAGCTCCTTAATGGCCTGAAGGTGAAGGAGTAACCATCAGCCTGGTGGTAGTTGATACCAATATCTATGAAGAACTTGTATTACTACCCCACCATGGGAGCAGGAGTGAGCAAGACTGAACGAACGCTGGGGGCTCAGTGGGTGGGGGTGGGGGGGTCTGGTGAGCACTAACAAGCCCAGTATTAACTGTCAATGAGCAAGTGCAGCAAGTGTGTCCCTGTGGGGGTTCCCCAGAAACGAGCCCTGCCAAGGATCTGCACGCAAGCAGTTTATGTGAGAGTAAGCCCAGGACACATCAGTGGAGACGTGAGAATGAAGAGGGAAAGAGCCAGTATTATGGACTAATCCGACCCGGTGAGTAAGGAGCACGCCCAGCTGCCTGCCAGCTCCGAATCCGTGTGGAACATAGACGAGGAGCTGGAGGGTTGGTTACCCCTCACCTCCAGGTGGTCGAAGGCTGCTTCCCGGGAGTTACTTTCCTGTTTAGTTTTTCTCGTGGTGAGTGGGCTCCTCAGAGAGTTTGCAGATGTTCCCAGCAAACAGCCTTTGGTGTGTAGAGGTGAATTCTGAGGATAAGCAGGGCACTAAAGCATCTGCACAAAGCACAGCCCAGGGCCACCTGGGTGGCTCAGCTGCTGAGCATCTGCCTTCGGCTCAGGTCGTGACCCCGGGGTCCCAGGATCGAGTTCCGCACGGAGCTCCCTGCAGGGAGCCTGCTTCTCCCTCTGCCTGTGTCTCTGCCTCTCTCTGTGTGTCTCAGGAATAAATAAATAAAATCTTAAAAAAAAAAAAAAAAAAGCCTAGCCCAGCAAGGGCAGGGCAGGAGAGTGAAAGGTTTCGGTGAAGGTCTGGGCCACTACCCCAGGCGAGCAACACAAAGCAGCTTGTTTGCTGACCAGGCAGGAGGGGAACCCAGGCCTGGCGGTGGTAAAGGGAGGCTGAGCGCCTGGAGCAGGGCCCTGGGAGCCCATAGGGCAGCGGGACCCTCAGGCATCAATCGAGGCCTCTTGCCTTATACCTTTCAAGGCATCGCAACTGGCCACCGCCTTGAAGAGGCGTCCTGTGTGTGCCTGGACCCCCCCCATCACTGTCATGTGGTCCAGGCCATGAGCCACACATACGTGTCTGGCCTCTTCCACTAGTTTCTGATGCAAAAACACCCCACCCCAATGCGGAGCATGGACAGGGCATCCCAAATGGCTGCGGGGGTCCAGATGAGCCACCTGCCGGGAGGCGGGATGAGCAGGAGATGGGAGGTGCAGGTGCCAGGTGCCCCTCCTTTCCTCACCTTGACTGCCCTGAAGCAGCTCCCATCGGAGCCCTCCCTGCAGGGCTTCCCTCCCCTCGCCCCAGCTGCCCGGGTTCGCCCTTCCCAAATAAATTCTAAGTCCCTGGGTCAGGACCTGTGTCACCCAAGACCCAGCCAACTGCCTAGCGCTTCCTCGGGGTCACTCCTAAACCCAGCGGGCACCTGCACACTTTCCGGATCACGGCGGCCTGCCCGTTGCAGCCCACAGCCATGCGGTATAGACTCAGGGTTGAGAATTCTTGAAGATGGGGATCCCGGGGGGTTCAGTGGTTTAGCACCTGCCTTCGGCCCAGGGCGTGAGCCTGGGGTCCCCGGATGGAGACCCCCGTCAGGCTCCCCACAGGGAGTCTGCTTCTCCCTCTGCCTGTGTCTCTGCCCCTCTCTCTGTGCCTCTCATGGATAAATAAATTTAAAAATCTTTTAAAAATTAAAAAAAAAAGAATTCTCGAAATTGCATCAATCACTGTCCCACTCTGTGTTTCACCAAGACAGACGGGTCTCCCTCTTTGACGCTGAGCAGGCTCCAGCTGCTCGGTGGACCCCTCTCCTTTCAGGCGCTGGGCCCACTCCCTTTCCTTTCTTTTTATATATTTTTTATTTGTTTATTTTATTTATTTATTATTTATTTATTTATTTAATTATTTTTTCCCCCCCTTTCCTTTCCTGGGAGTGAGCAACTAAAGCTGAAGCTCCAGGGCACAAAGTGAGCTCCGGGAAAGCCAGAGCCCCAGAGCCCACTCACTCCTGGGGAATCAATCCTTCCTGACATTTCTAGTCTCTAAATTTTTCTTTTTCTTTTCTTTCTTTTTTTCTTTTTTTTTTTTTTTACTGCATGCTTTTAAGAAGTGCTTTTGCTTTCTATTCTGCATTTAAAGCATCCTGACCTAGAGGGTTTCCTTGGGACACCTAGTCCACAGCGCTGCCAGAAGAAAAGTTTTAGAGAACATTTTTTAAGATCCTAAAACGGGCTGACTTTTATAGAAAAGTTGTGAGCACTGTAGGATTTTTCCAGAATCATTTAAGCCAAGTTGCCAGCAGGATGTCGATGCCCAGATGTTGATGTTTTAGTCCATGTTTCCGGGGGGGGGGGGCATAATTCCTCCTAGGAAACCTCACATGACCATCAAACTCAAGAAATTCACCATGAGATCCCAATCCCCATGCTCTACTCAACGTCCTTCACGGTAAGAGGATCTACTTCGGAGTCATTTGCTCCCTTTCGTTGTGCCTTTTTATAGTCTTGTTGGTGTTCAACAGTTCCTCTCTCTTGCCTTGACAATTTTGATGATTAAAGGCTAGTTATTCTGTAAAATTCTCCCCAGTGTAGATCCATGTGATGATTGTGCGTCCTTGGCAGGCACACCCCAGAAGGGAGGCTGCATCTCTTGTCGCTGTGTTTTTGTAGCTGGCACATCCCGTTTCAATGTCTCGGTACTACTGTGTCTGCTTTTGTTCACTGGATGAGGCTGTGCCTACCAGGCCACTCCACTGGAAGGTCCCTCTTTTTCAGTTGTTGTCATTAATGAGTATTTCATGGGGATTTTGAAATTATGCAAATTTCCCCTTCTCATCAAAATTTCAATGTATTCGTTTGGTAACCTCTGTTCACCCACACGCTTGGTGCGATGATCTATTACTCTCACTATCTCATGTGACAGTCACGCTTGCCAAGATGCTCCAATTGTCCCCTCTCTGGCGCCCATGCCATCCGAGTGTAGTGGGCTAAGAAATATATGGATGCAGGACGTACATACATGCATCTAAGTCCACATTTACTGGGGCACCTGGGAGGCTCAGTCGATTAAGCGTCTGCCTTCAGCTCAAGTCATGATCCCGGGATCCTGAGATCAAGCCTGTGTCAGGCTCCCTGTTCAGTGGGGTGTCTTTCTCCCTCTAGCCCCTGCTCATGCAACTCTCTAGTTAACTCCCTCTCTCTTTCACATAAATAAATAAAATCTAAATAAAGATATAAATGGCTTTTTAAAAAATAAATCTACACTTATTCTTAAATCTATCTATTCTGAGGACTTTGAGTTCACACTGACACCTCCAATTCCAAATCTTCTTTGGTTTCGTTCTACTTTGCAATTCTCCCCCTCTCTCTCTCATGTTGAGATGTCTAGCTCCCAATTTTCCTTAATTAATTAATTAATTTGTTTTTAAGACTTTATTTATTCATGAGAGACACAGAGAGAGAGGCAGAGACACAGGCAGAGGGAGCCTGACACGGCACTTGATCCCAGGACCCCGGGATCATGACCTGAGCCTAAGGTAGACGCTCAACCACTGAACCACCCAGGCATCTCGATATATTTATTCATTTAAACAACACCCCTTTGTGTAACTAATTTCCAATCTCCACTTCCCTATGGACACCCTCCTCAGACCAACACTATGTCAGACTGCCACCCCCAGCCCACATAGACTCCCTCCCTGCCTGGCGTGGCCTCCACCCTCCTTGTCAGGCAGCCCCTATATAAATGCCTTCTGCCCATGGCTGCCTGGACACCATCCTTACCCCACCCGAGCTTCTGTACCCTGCACCAAGCCACCCACGGCTTGGGCTTCGCCTTCTGCTTGGGCTCTGGTCACCCCCTTTCTGTGTCACCATGTCTAGCACCTATCCACCTGAGCATGATGTCTCTCTTGCTCTCCTACCTTTAAAGGTGAATTATTCAGGAAGAAAAACAGAAGGAGAGGAGGTACCAGAGATTTTTAATATGCACACCTAATGAAGTATAAAGTTAGCCCAAGTTCCTGTCTTCACCCTAATCAATTCAATTTAGAGAGTTTAATACCTGTACCTCTGTGTCTCCCACCCCACGGTCTTACACATGGTTATTGTCATGGGGTTTTCCCCTTCCCTTTTTGTATCTCCAAAATTCACAGCTATCTGACCTATGACTTTGTAGAGTCAATGCTCATTTACATTGATCCACACTTTCTCTCATTTATTTGAACCCCATTGCTTCTGAGAGCCCACTCTCTCCTGAGCTCTACCCTTCATGGGCTGTCCTTCAATGGTTCTATCATATAGTGTCAGCAAGGGTCTGCAAGGGGTGGACTTTTTCGGTCTTTGTCACATGTTAATTTTTACTCTTACTCTCTGAGGACACTTCAACTGCTGGCAGTGGTGTAGGGTGACCAGCTGTCCTAGCTGCTTGCTTTGGATTTGGGGGGGGGTCTCCCAGCATGGGGACTTTCAGAGCTAAAACCAGGACAGTCCTGGACAAACTGGGCATTTGTTCCTGTTTGAGAGGAAATTTTCCCGTTTAATAGCTAGTTAAATTATACACACTTTTTTTGTGTGGGGGTGGGATTGTATTCAGTTGTCTTAGCTATTATTTTATTTACTTCCAATTCTTGATCTTTGTGATTGTTCAAGTTTGGCACACAGGGGACAAAATAGATTATTTCTTTTTTGGGCAAACCTTGTGCAAGATCTCTTACTATAGTAGCTGCTAGTTCTTCATGGGACCTTTAAAAATGACTGTCCTTTTCCAATCTTGGATCCTAAATCCTTTCCACAATAGCAGCACACTTGGTTTCACGTCATATAATCTTCAAGCCCTTTTAGTTCTAAAGAAAATAATTGTTCCAAGTGAATGGGGCTGTACCAGAATTCATTTTCGGTTGGTTTGCAGTATCTACTTTATAATGATAACTGAATTTTGAATTTAATTATTCTGATTTGAAAAATTCCATGGACCTCCTATTTATGGATTATCTTATTCACAGATAAGATGGTTGGTCCTCTACTTGTATATTTTATTATTTTCCCTCAGCAGTAGTAAAAATATTCTGTTGTCTGCTGGTCAACACTTCTGAGAAAACTTGGGTGTGATAAACTTGTTTCTTTGAGGGTAACTCTTGCTTCTCTCTGGCTTCTTCCATGGTTTTTCTTGTGCCTTTGAAACTCCACCAGAGTGTTGCTGTAGAGATTTTTTTCTTATTCCCTCTGTTCAGGATTATCGAATATGAATATTAGTATCTTGTTATAAATTATGAAGGTTGATATCTCTCATCAATTTGAAAAAATGTTCAGCCATTATCTCCTTAAATATTTCCTTTCCCTCGTTCTATTTATTCATTTCGTTTGGAAATCCTGCTGCATATATTCTGTATCTTTTCATTATATGCAATGTGCTTCTCCACTCCTCTTTCACTTTCCAGCTCTGCATTCCCAGTGCTGCGCCCCAGATAACTTCCTCAGCTCTGCCTTCCAGGTAAACGGTCACCAGTTGAGGGCTATTTAATCTGATGTTTTACCTATCCACAGAGTTTAACTTCATTGGCTAGATTTTCACTCCTGGAAGTTCTATCTGGTTCCTTTTCAAACATTTTTGTTATTTTTTTTTTCAGTGTAATGTGACTTATTTATATAGATTTTTTAAAACTCTAAAGAGATCTTTTCAAACACTTATTTTGTATTCTCATTCCCAACATTGTGTTGAGTTCAGGAACTCTACTCTCCTTGTGTATTGTTTGCTTTCTCTCTCCCTCTCTTTCTCTCTCCCTCTCTCAATAATTTTCTCTCATAATTGATAATTTTGAACATGAGATAAAAGAATGATTTTGCCTTTCTATGAGAAACCCATTGGCCTGTCTGTGGATGCATATTTTCCAAGCAGTTTTGCATTTGCTACTGCCAGGTACCCCAGGGGTATCAGCACACAGTGATGAATTTTATTTGTTCAATTTAGAGCTTTTGTGCTCACCTACAGAGTTCTTAAGAATCCAAACATGTGAGATACAAGCCTGAGTTATAGGTTCTTCTGAGGAGAGTATTCTTTTTCTTTTCCTTTTTCTAATATTTTATTTATTTATTTGACAGCATAAACAAGGGGAGTGGCAGAGGGAGAGAGAGAAGCAGATTCTCCGCTGAGCAGGGAACCTGATGTGGTGCTCGATCCCACGATGCTGGATCATGACCTGAACAGAAGGCAGATGGTCAACCGAGCCATCCAGATGCCCCAAGAATTTTCTTTCTGTAATCCAGAGCTCAGGTCAAGAGCGAATTTCCCCTTTATCTCCCAAAAGCGGTGGATTGTTTTCTAATACCTCTTGCCTAAGGAGAGTTCTTTGAGGTTATTTGCTTTATGCAAGGGTCTCATTTACAACACATCATTTGACTCAAGCTTAAGGTTAACAAGACAGAAGCTCTCACCCCAACCTATACTCATATCAAGAGCAGATACATCAGCATTCCTTACTTTCTGGTTTTACTCATTTCTTCATTTCTGGTACCGAATATGTCTTTCTTGTGACCAGAACTATATATTCAAAATTATTTTTTTCTAGTATTTCTAAGTATTTGTAGCAGGAGGTTTTAGACATTGCCTTGGTCCACCTCTTGCCAAAGTTGTAATTTCGTACCATAGCAGGTACCTCTTAGGTACCACTAAAGAAACATCTCGACTGCACCTGCCTCTTCTGGTCTCTGCAGTCTCTACTAGCTGTGCTTGGATTCTGGCCAACTTCATCACACATGACTTGGCAGATTTTCTGAAATCCCTCCCATTTTCCTCTCAACAAGGAAAAGAGATGGGGTAGTTGCTCTATGATATTGACAGTAGCATTAATAACAATTTCTAGAGTGTTTTGTGCATTTCCATGTTCTTTCACATGCACATATTATCCAGTGGCTATAACAGCGGTGGGCTCTCCTTCTCTGGCTCTTGTCTATGCCTTCTAGCTCAAATCAGAGCTCTCAGCACCAACACTGATTCACACGTCCTTGCCACGCAGCTTGACACCACCCCCACTTTCCTGTTTGGACACCAGACTTTCTCATTGTTCCAGTGTTAGTCTGCACCCCAGGTTCTAACTTGACCTTCTTCTAAGTAATTATACTATACTCATTCTACCTGCAGATCTTGCAAGGAAAATTGTTTCCTACCTTTGAAGAAGACTTGACAAAAGCCAGGGCCATTTGCACTTGTTGCAGAATCAATGGGACCTTTTTTTAAAAAAAAATTATTCTTGTCTAAAACACATTTAAAATTCTAAGTTAGAACCCCCCAAACATCAAGTCAATTAGGAAAAAATTTTACTCAGTCTTTCAGTCTATCCTGAAGCTGGTATATAGTGGTAGCTACAGTGACCAGAAACTCCAGCAGTCAACTACCCACACCCATACACACAGAGACACACAATCGCATACACACTGCCCAAGGACTATTGTCTAACCAGGTCCCATGACTTCCATGCTTCTTCCACCTCTGTCACTTTTCTTCTACCTTTATTGAGAAACTACAATCATGTTTCCCAGCACAGCAATAAGTGGAGGGCCTGGCTGTAGCATATTTTGTCCTGGTTGTGTGGACCTCTTCAAAAATGCTCCATAGACAAAAATAGAGTTAGAATTTCTGGGAGCTATACATACAAAGGGCGTAAGCTCTCATATATAAACAATTGCATACATGCAAAAGAATTAAATACTATTTCTTATGTTTTATTTAAAAAAGAGAGAGGGGGACACCTGGGTGGCTCAGCAGTTGGGCATCTGCCTTTGGCTCAGGGCATGATCCTGGGGTCCTGGGATCAAGTCCCACATCAGGCTCCCTGCATGGAGCCTGCTTCTCCTTCTGCCTGTGTCTCTGCCTCTCTCTCTGTGCCTCTCATGAATAAATAAATAAAAGAGAGAGAGAGAAAGGAAGCTGTAAGAACAGATGTCCCAGTCAATTCCCACCAAAAAAAAAAAAAAAATAGAATTTGCACTGAGGATTCTGATCATGTAAACCATGCCAGGTCTGAATCACAGAGAGTTATTTTTACTCAAGAAGATAATGGGGACACTGGGACCCTGACTTTTGACAAAACTGAGCCAGGATAAATCCTACTAATGCTGGAGACAGTTAACAGAAAAATAAGCAAATAAAACAGATGGGCAAATAAAGTATTTTATTACAAGGGAAAGGAAAAATTACAAGGAAAAGAATACATGATGAAAATTATTTTCTGTAGAAACATAATTATATATATATATATATATATATATATATAGTGGTAAAATATACATATCGTAAAATGGATCATTTTAATCATTTTTAAGGGAGCACTTCAGTGCCATTAAGTACATTCACATTGTTATACAGCACAGAACCTATTTTAAAAATTCCTTTACAGTATTCCTATGCCCACCCAAAATTGAAAGATAGCTTCTGAGGTGAGGGATAGTACAGGGAACCAATGAAAGAGAACAGACTGAAATTAAGGTGGAGATAACAGAGAGGTGACCAAAAAGTTTTGGGTTTTTTGTTTCTTAGTTTTTTTGAGGTACAAAGAGAAAGAGAGAGAGAACGTGAGTCTCAGTGGGTGGGGATGGACAAAGGGAAAGGGAGAGAGAGAGAATCGTAAGCCAGCTCCACACCTAGCTGGGACCCATCCTGGGGCCTGATCTCACAACGCTGAGATCATGACCTGAGCCAAAATCAAGAGTCAGATATTTAAATGACTGAGCCACCCAGGCATCCCTAAAAAGTTTCATTGAAGCTGCCTTTAACTTCACATGGAGGCAGTAAAAAGTAAATCCGATAAAGAAGAAAATCTATTCAGTGATGTGGAAGACAAACGTGAAAAAGCCTCCCAAACAAAATAGAAAGGGGTAAGAAATACCTACAATGAGAAAGGCAGTAACAAAATGAAAGAAAGAAGTTACTAGTCTAAGCCAACCAAGGCAGCCCTACACCCCCCAACATAGTGATTGGTCCAGAACAGATCTGCAATTTGTGATCTGTGATTATCCAATCAAAGTGAAGCGCCAGTTTTATTTAACAAATGTGAGAATAGATGTCCTCCCTTCTAGACGTGAATAAGAAAGGCTGCTGCCCTGGAAACTACTGGCCACCATCTCGCCTAAATGTGTGCGGAGGGGAAGGTTTATAAAGGATTAAGGAAGGGGAGAGCCAAGAGAATTGACACCCTTTTAACGACATGAATCTGGGGTATATGTTGCTTATACACTTTCCTATCTCTGGATTGTTGTTTTGAATCTAACAAACCTCATTTAACTGTTTTGGGGAGTTTTGAGATTTGAGTTTTCTCTCTTTGGATTCAAAAATCTTTTAATGAATAATATTAGTAAAATCCTTACCTTAGTAAAATTCTCTCAAATCAGAATGTCCAATCTGAAAATTATAAAACTACTAGTATTTCTAAGATAATTAATTTTGAAAGACCAGTACTTAGGTCTAACCTAGTGGAAGTTCTAAATGGCAATGGAAAGAAAAAAATACTAGAAGCTTTAAGGCAGAAAGATGCAATTAAATACCAGGCTGTCCTTAGACTTCTTGGAAATACTAAATACTGGTAGACAGTTAAATAATGCTTAGTAGAATTTTGAGGGAATTCTTGTTTCGACTCAAGAGTTAAAAACAGAAAGAAATCTCACTCAGGTATGGAAACAATAAAAATACATCCCTAGTTATAAAAAGTCCATGGAAATATAACAGTAGACTTCCTTAAAAACAAACAAACAAAAAAACAACAAAAAATTAAAATAAAGAAACCAACTTTGCACAAAAACACTGTATATGTGAACGAGCGATCAAACTTACAAATGCAAGAAGAAAAGCTATAACATGAACAGCTTAGTATAAGAATAAGCATTGATAAGCTGGGCTTAAAATGCTTGAAAAATTCAATTCAAAGTCCAAGATTCCAGTAAGTCTTAAAAGATAATTTCCATTATTAAAACAATAATTGATATTTAATTAAATTATGGCTAAATTAAATTTAAAATATGTTAATTTAAACCAACAAGCTTTCAAAGTAGAGAAAGGAAAAGCATGGGGACTTAATGACATAGGCATACAGGTCAACTGGTATTCCTTAGGAATTCCATAAGAAGGAGTCAAAAGTTGCATTCTGTTTTTGGCTTCGGTAAAGGGAGAAATGTGAATTAATTCCATGTTTGGTAATCTTAAAGGCAACCACTAGTACAAATAAAGGCAAAATATTTAATTTCAAAAGCGCTGCAAAAGACAAAACAAATATTTCACATGTGTAGTCAAAATTAGAAAATAATAGAAGGCATGAAATAAGAAATACAGGAACATAGCAAAAAAGCAGCAAAGAAAACCAAATACAGGTGGATGCTGAAAATGTAAAGATAATCTACTGTGTTATTAAAAGGGATTTTTTTCACAAATTAGAATATTTTAAAATACAAATAATGCTTATAAGTTATAGTAAAACGAAAGCAACAAAGAAATATTAAAAATAAAAGAAACAGCAATGGTAAATGTTTGATATTGAATAGGACTTTTCCTATCATCTCAGAATTTTGTTTAGCACCCCATAGCTGAGCATATTGGAGGCCACATATTGCCAAACTCTGAAGAGAGGACTAAGTGGCTTTCATGCACCCTTCAGGGCTTACAGAAACCACTAATACCATGTCCCAACCTGCTGATGTAAGGAAAAATGAACAATTCAAAGGAAGTTTTGTTGAATTGGAAGAGATGTTAGAATACGTCTCACTGGGCAAGTATGCTGAGATTTTCTTCCCCCTTGCACAAGGGAAGACAGAGCATACCCAACAGCTCTGTAAAAGCAATTTAGAGAGTTTGAGGTGCCTTTAAGAACAGGACATCTGCATCTCTGTCTCCCGTATTGACCCACAGAGACTTGCAAACTCATCGTGGTGTTGCCCTCAGAACAGAGGGGCATGTGGTCAGAAAGTTCTTTGAAGCTTGATGTGTATCCCTGGGGGTCTGGGGACTTATATAAACATAGAGACAAGTGTCCAGTGCTCCCCTGGAAAAGTCTGAAAGCTGGAGCCTGGCTAGGGTAGCACGGACTGGGAAAGATGAAGAGAGGCAACAGTGTGGTGGGACAAGATGGGAGAGTTTTGTGTGGCCTAAGAGGATGCAGGGAAGGTGGACAGCCTTAAACATTCTTAAAGATGCCCCTCCAAAGAGGGTAACTTACTGAAGTGAAGAAACTCAGCCGCAAGAAGTGTACTGCTGGGGATCATAAGACCACTGCAGACCTGTGCAGAGAGTCTGTGATGATTAATTTTATGTGTCAGGTTGGATACCTGGATAGGGCATAGGACCCAGATATTTGGTCAAACACTATTCTACATGTTTCTGTAAAGATATTTTTAGATGAGATTAACATTTAAATCAGTAGACTTTAGTAAAGCAGATTATTCTCCACAAGGTAGGTGGGCCTGGTCCAATTAGTTGAGGGCCCTAACTGGAAAAAAGGAAGAAGGAATCTGCCAACAGAGCCTTAGGACTCAAGCTACAACATCAACTCTTTCCAGGGCCTCCTGCCGATTGGTCTATCCTATAGACTTTGAGCTATCAGCCCCCACAAATCATGTGAGCCAGCTCTTTAAAATCAATCTCTTGTTCATGTCCTATACACACACGCGCGCGCGCGCACGACCTATTGGCTCTGTTTTTCTGGAGAATCCTGACTGACACCGTGTCCTACCACACAGATAGTCTCTAAGGCCAGATGGTGTTAACCAAGAGATTACTACAATGCAAGATCTCATATACCTAAAACAACGAAAAGAAATTAAGATTTTTGCATTTTTTTCTTATTGTTTCTCTTATATGCATCCCCAACACATCCCAGAAGAGCCACTAAAAAAGAGAGAAGAAAAACAGTAGGCAAATTAGACCCTGCCTGTCCATCACTGTCCTGAGCTTCGGGTCATAGAGGGCCTGGGGAAGGGGCAAATGGATGAGAGATTTAGAGTTTTACATCAGACCGGAACAGACATTTTTTTGGTCTAAGGTACCAAAGAGTAGGGAAGAGAGGAGAGAAACGTGCAGGGCACATTTGAAGGCAGCAACCTGAGAGAAATAAAGTTATTCTTAACTATGTCCCAACCATTTCACCAATTTCAATAAGCCAGTTACAGCTCTATCAGAAAAATCCCAGAAGGTAAGAGACAGAATAAGGAAGAAAGCAAAGAAAAAAAGGAGAGAGAGAAGGGGAAGGAGAAGACACACAATTAAGCAGGTGAAGCAATGTAATTACCAAAGTAAAAAGAAGTTAAGGCAAAAGGTCATTAAATTGGACTATGGATCATTTTCTATCAATTAGACTGGAACTCACAATGACATTTAACAGGCATGAACCTAATAGGTTAAATAGAGTATCATCAAGATGAGGACAAATTGGAAGGGAAAGAAATCTAATCTTCTAAAACGGATTCTAAAAATATTAGTGTGAAGAGGTCACTAACCACAGGAAAAAATGTAAAGCATCATCAAATAACCATTTTCCGTAACAGATCTAAGTTAAAATATTTTATGGCTACATATCTGCATATGTGAAGGAACAGATAATTCCCAAGCTACATCATTTTTTCAGGGAATAGAAAAAGATTAAAAGTGACCCAATTCATTCGGCGAATCTAGCATAACCAAGTCTGACCCCCAAACCTGACGAAAGTAATTTTAAACAAGAAAATTAGATACTAGTCTCACTTTTAGGATGCTAATCCTAAATAAATGCTGGTAAATTTAATCCAATCAAGCCTTAAAAGAATAGTCTGTCATGATCAAATAAAGCAAATGCAAAATTGGTTCAATATTAGGAAACAAAAAGCATCACACCAATGAGCCAGTAGAGAATAAAACATAAGATCATGATAATATATGCAGAATAGGCATTTAATAAAATTCCAAGTTCGTCCCTAATGATCTATCTTTAGCCTAGAGCTAGTATATTTAACAGTGAACTTTTAGAAATAACCCCATTAAAATAAGAAGCAAAGTATGTAATATCCAATACCATCACCATTAGTTGACATTGTGGATGCTTTAACCAGTGGAACACATAGAACGGAGTAAGAGGCATACATCTTAGAAAAAAAAGGAACCTTTCTCTGCAGACAAGAAATGGTAATATGCCTACAAATTCCAAGAGGTTCAATTGAAAATCCACCGGAACATAAACACATAAAAACCTATCACCTTTATGTATGGTGGTAATAACCAGTAAGAAATTATAAAAAAATAAAAGAAAAGAAATTACAATCATAGAAAAATTCTCTTTGCTCTGCAGCAACGACAACAAAAAAAGTAATACCTAAGATGAACTTCAGAAACATGGGCTTACATGAGGAAGAACTAACCTTTACAAAAAGACTTTGTTGTATAAAAAAGCACATAAAAGATAGGGAATAAAAAGCACCCCTCAACCTATTAGTGAACCAAACACATGACCATGTGTTAAAGAGGCAAATTCCTGAAAATGTATTTTTTAAAGGAAACTTTATTAGTAATCAAAGAAATGCAGATGAAAGCAAAAAGGATATCACTTTTCACCAAGCAAATTAAAGGAGGTTTTCTGTGCGTCTGGTTAATTCTGTTTTTATGGGTACTGCTACTTAGTACTGGCAGGAGTGAGGTAAAAACACATACCTTGTTCGTCCAGCGTTCATACACTGCTCCTGCCTCTGTAACCTGAATCCTCTTTCTGAAAAACAACCTGGATGGGTGTGTCATTAGTTTTAGTTCCGATATACATTTGCACCTAGTAATTCTTCTTTTTGAAATCCTTAGGAAATTTTTGTATTTATCAACAAGGGTTATGTTCCAAGGTGTTCACAGCAACTTCATAGCAAATAAAAGGGGAGAGGGAAAATATGTAAATCCCCAACATTAGAAAAATGCTTCAGCACATTGTGTTTTGGGACCTCATCTTTGGTGATTATATAACGTTAATATCGCAGTGCATATGTTTATCAATATGTATATATATATTTTTTACCATTAAAAATAATGTATACAAAGAGATTTTAATTTCATTGGCAACTACTTACTCAACATTGTTAAGCCAAAAATCAGGATGTAAAATCATATGAATAACGTAAACTCAATACATTTTTAAAAATGAAAATATAAGGATCAAAGATAACTATGTCCAAATATTATGAAAAATAGCTGTCTCTTGGCGCTGGAGTTGGAGGTAATTTTTCTGCTTCTTTCCGCTTTAGGTATTAAAAATTTAAGAACATGTAGTATTACTTAAAAAGAAAAATATGCAACAAGCATTCATAATCTGGGGCTGGTTGATGGATGGGCTTCGGTTTGTGATGACTCCTCTAAGGCAGCACATTACTTTTTGTAACTAAGTTTGTCTGGAGAGAGAATGATAGTTTTCAAAGGGTTTCATCATCTCAGAATTACTAAAACCCATGGATTGAAAATGGTTAGAAAGTGGTTTAAAAGAGTCATAATAACATATCAATCGTGTTCCAGATTTGCCCCATACATTTGTATTAAAAAGTTTGATATTCTAAATATCATTCAAAAAGCGAAACCAGCAAAAGTTTACTTGTTTGACATTCAAATGAAAAAACTCCTAAGATATTCATGAATATCTTTCTCATTTAAATTTTAACTGCTACTAAAACTGTTTTCCCATAAATATTTATTGAGCAACTGTAGACGGAAGGTACCAGGAAGCGTGAAAACCTTTTTTGAGATAAGAACTGCAGGTCCAAGGTACGAGGAAATGAGGAAGAGGTACTACACCTTCACAGCATGATTTGTTTATGTATATGTATGTGTATGCATGTAAGCAGTTAAGTATTTGTTTTTATTCATGCTTTAACTTGCTCAAAAAAAATTTTAGGGTCACTTGGGTGACTCAGTCGGTTAAGCAGGTGACTCTTGATTTTGGCTCAGGTCATGATCTCAGGATCCTGGGATTGGCCTGCTTCAGGCTCAGAGGAGTCTGCTGGAGGATTCCCTCTCTCCTTCTGCCCCTGCCCCTCCCCTCGCTCTTGCTCTCTGTCTCTCTCTCTCTCTTTCTAAAATAAATCAATAAATCTTTAAAAGAAATTTAAGGAAGCTTAGCAAAATAAATAGAACAACATAAAATAAAATTTAAAATAAGTAAGTGAATCCATTGGGACAAGGGCTAAAATGAGGTAGAAAAAGTAAGACAAAGCCAAGAGTAAGGTCAGTACTTTTAGTTCATGCCAAAGTTTTAAATTTCCTTGGAGCCTAAACAAAGAGGTAAACATGATTTGTTACATGATTCGTGTTGCCCAGAAGATGAAAAGAAACCAGTTACTCAGGAGAAGTCCAACTATTGCTAGTTCTACCACCAAAGGGAAAGCTCCCCCGTGGGTCCTCATAATTAGGACACCGTGTAATATAATGAACATCATCTTCACAGGATCGAATACTGAACAACATCCTGATGTAAAATGTTCAGCCAAATATCTGGGTCACCGTAGGCATCACTGGAGAAGTCCTCAATGGCCACCTACTTAAAATCACAGCTCCCTATCCCCCTTCCTTCCCAGCTCTGTAGCACTGACCATCAACTTACATTTTATCTCTCTTTTAATCTGTCTTCCTGCCACTAAAATATAAATTCCATGAAGGTAGAGATTTTTTCCATCTCATTCATCCGCAGTCCCAAAATTTAAAAGAATAGCTAGCATATAGAGGTTGCTCAATGTCTATTTATTGAAAGAACGAAGGAATTTCATGAATTATTATCATATAATAAATAATGTTATTATTATCAACATATTATCAGGAGGATTCGCAGAACTCTTTTGTATAATATTCTTTAAGGTATACAAGACAAAATTAAAATGAGGTAAAATTTTAAAAGGCAATTCTATGAAAGTCACAGCAATGTGGCATAAGAATGTAGCTTTCGGTGGTCAAAGATACGAGTTTTATGACGTCTAAAGGAATCGATAAGCTGTGTATTTTTAGATAACCCTTTATAAATACAGGTTTCATCATGATAATGAAGCTGGAATTGGGGTTGTATTTCCCAAACGCAGTTAGAGAAGAGATAGTCTATGTTCCTGAGAAGCATACAGCTGTATGGCTTGGCTCAGCTAAGCTGGGTTAGAAATCAGAACAAGGAGTCTAAACATGACATAACCCTGAACTGAAAAATAAGATTAGGTGTTCATGGTAACAGAAAGACAGTTTGATGATCGTGGCATCCAATGTTTATGCTCTAGTTTAATAGCTATTAAGTTTTTAACCTAGGAAAAATGTAAAGCAGGATACCCAATGGCTCATCTGAACCTTACACCATCTTAGAAAGATTCCCATAAAGTAACATGCACTTTTAGTGTCTTGTAATTGCAGAATATACACTTAGGCAAATAAGTTTCTCTCCTGGCTAGAGATATTTTCCATAAGGGACTTAAATATCCAGAGACATTTACTCACATGAGAACTTGCGTTTGATTACCATTGCTCTGTAGCTCTTCTTGCTGAAACTATTACCTAACAGAATCCATTGTTAATCCAAGTTGGTCCCAGTTGCTGACAATAAAACCATACATTTGGGATCTAGGAGAAGATCTTTTTCTTTCTCTTGGAGATTAGGGAAGGAAGGGGAGATCATTCACCTCAGTCATCTTGAAGGACTATCTTTTTTCTCTTTTTTTTTTTTTTACGTGAAAGAAAAGAACCACAAAACCTCCCTGTTTTATTTCCACCAAATCCTATTATTTGATTCACAAAAGCCCATGCACACCTACCTGACTCACACTGACAATCAATGGTGATGCAAAATGGGAAGTGATGTGTGCCTAGGACAGATGCTCCCCATGGATCCCCTGGGGAAAACTAGAAGACTTGTGTCCCCAACTGCTGGGGCTGCTGCCCACATTCAGTCCTTACTGTCAGCTCCTTTGGGAGTTGCCTCCGCTGAGACAACTTGTACCTGGCCCAAATGCACAATGACCTCCATGGACACACCCTACACACGCACCTCCATCTCTGCACATCCAGATCTAGCCTGCCCATCGGGGCCCTGCTCAAATACCATCCTCTTCTAGACAGCTTTCCAAATCCCCCCAACAACTGTTCCTTCCTTCTCTGAATGGCCCCGCTCCCTTACCTCCCAGGGTAATCAGAGACAGTACAGGATTAAATTTGAATTAAAATTAAATTTGAATTTCAGGTCCACAACTAATAATTTTTAGTATAGGTATAGTCCAAATGTTTCCCGAGACACCCATGTACTAAAAAAACTATGCATTGTCGATCTGAAATTCAAATTTAACTAAGCCTATGGCATTCTTATTTGCTAAATCTAAGAGCCATATACCTAGGCAGCCAGAACCCAATAAGCCCAGCTTCCTCACCCCAACGTGGGACAACTCTGAAGGGCTATCCTAGTTTCAGAATCTCCTTTGGGGCCAAACTAGGTTTTCACTGAGAATACATCTCAACTCAGCTTTTCTCTCTGCCCAATCCTGCTTCCTTCCCTGTATTGGTCATTAATCCCAAAGAACAGTCCTGAATAAATCTCCCTCACACTAATCTCCCTCTCAGAGTCTGCTTCCCTGGAAACCCAGCCTGGGATACTACCCTGAGAATGGATAAAGACCAGTTTGCTATAACATGAGGGCAACAGTAAAGAGAAGTGGGAGGTAGTCTGGAGAGAAAGATTCAGGTAAACTTACAAAGAGTACGCACACACACTGTTAAATGTGTAAGATGGAGTCGATCATAAAATACACTTAGGCCAATAATGTAATTATCTAGAAAATCCCCACGGTTCGTCCCTCCCTGTGGAAGGGATGTGGAAGAGGTGTCATGGTGGCAGGTGATTGATTATTGCCCTACACCAATGCTTCCTAAGCCTTCCCACCTATCGAGGAGCAGAGAGGGAACCTTTGTGGTCTGTGGCTGCGTGAAATTCCTTTGAGGTCTCTACTTTGAATGTGGGTACAGATCATGCCTTCTATTTTATAATTTATTACTTCACATTTAAAACAATATGCTTTTCCCAAAAATCATTCCATTCATTGACATCCATGAAGATGATCCACAATGTTCCTGTAGCTTTCTCTCCTTCATGACATTGGCCACTCACCCCTAAAGGTGTTCTTATCCTAAGTTGCATAGCAACTTCAAGGATTGATATCTCTCCTTCCTCACAGGGTTGATTCTGGGGTGAGTCACACCAGCCTCCCCTGAGTCCGATTTCTTTCTCCCTTTTTTCTCCCAGCTAAAAGTTTTCCGCTCCTGTGAAGAGGAAAGCTGTCCATTTTTATTCTACACTAATTCCAGATGTGATAGGCATACAATGCCTGAGGTTAATGTAAAAGTCTTTTGTCTGGGTTGTCCTACCAGGTGGACACCTGGTACCAACACCTGGTAACTAGATTCGAAATGTGTATTAAAGATACCAGGTCAGAAGGTAAAAGCAGCTCATAAAACATATGTTTGAATGCTATTATCACTCCCTACTTTGGGTCATTTCCCCCTCAAGTTATTGTCTGCCACTTGCCACAGAGAAGTTCATCTCCCACTTTGGCAAAGTTTGACGTTTCATTATCTAGAAAAGAACATAATTATAAGGAAATCTGGAGTTTCTCTGGGCAATCCTAATTCTAAATTATCTCTGAAAACCTTAGTTTTAAAAGTCCATGTTCCACTACCACTCCTCTAAGGTCCCACATGTTACCACCTGTCCATCTAAAGAAAAGCCCATCGACCCCTCATTTTCTCTTAGTAAATAGAATCTAAAATTGTATGGATTTTTCTTGCTGCTGTAACAAATTGCCACATATGTAGTGACTTCAAACAATACACAGGTGTTATAGTGGTGGGGTTACAAGTCAGACACAGGTCTCATTGGACAAGAATCAAGATGTCAGCAGAACAATGTTCCCTTCTGTAGACTCTAATTGGTGATCCATTTCCTTGCTTTTTCCAGCTACAGAGGCTGCCCACGTTCTGTGGCTTATGGCTCACTTCCTCCACCTTCAAAGCCAGCAACACAGCATCTTTCTGACTCTTCTTCCATCATCCCGTCTTTCTCATCAGAGCCCAGAAAGATTCTCCTCTTTTAAGGGCCTATGAGATTGGACCTATGTAGGGCACCCCTGCTCCCCAGAAAACCCAAGATGATTTCCCCATCTCAAAGTCATGAACTTAACCATACCTGCAAATTCTCATTTGCCAAGTAGGGTAACATATTCATGGGTCCCAGGGACTTGAAGGGTGGACAATGGTCATGGCATTATTCTATATACCACATCCACCCATAACAAACAATTCTTTCTTATCCTGGCGTAAGCCATTAAAACAGACTCAAAAATGTTGAGAGAGTTTAAAAAATAAACTAAATATAAGTGTACCAGATGGGAAAAAATAAACAAAATTACAGTGAACCACACCAAACCTCTCCTTCTCTGCCCAATTTTCTTTTCTGCGAGAGATGTTGGTTAGATAACCAGGATAAAATCTCTCCTTGTAGAAACCCATCCCCAAAATTTTGTATTGGTTAGTGCAATTTGTAACAATGCAACAACTAACCCTGAATCCTAACAGTTCTTCTATGAAGACTAAATCTATGTAGAATTAACAAATCATATTATTACTTGTAGAATCCTCCTGAAGATGAAAAATCAAAGAGTGTTCATTGACTGTGAAATGAGTCCTGTGTTGATCTGAAAGGCAGGTAGTTACCTCACCTATAGGAAGATTTTTCAAAATGTTAAGATAATTCTCATTTCAAACTCTCAGCTATGGAAGTGACTTACTTCTATATAAAATAAATTTCTGCCATAGCCCTATCAATGTAATATTTATATTCCTCAAGTTGAAGTAGTAGAGGTACATATTTTTTCTGCAGCAGGCATAAGTGAAGAATGCTTATCTCTAGTTATTTGTAAAGCGTTAAGATAATCTTCCACTTGGGATTTCATAAGAGTCCTAGAAAAATAAATAGCAGAATACCTACTGTATGGGGGAAAATAATTATCTATTACTTTCTTCAGTATAAAAGATAATTCTGTTCCAAGCTCATCCCCAAACCCTTTGCCTTCTTCAAATTTCTCAAGAAATCTTATTTACAAACTCTTATGCAAAAGGCAGCTTTTGTAACTAAATACAACCAAGATTGACTCCTTCCTCAGTGAAAATCTATCATGCCCGTTTGATTTTCTAAACAACTCAAGAAAATAAACCTCTGTGGACATTTTGGGAATGTTTAATGCAAAGTTATGAGCATTCACTTCCGACAGACCTCAGACACCCCCCTAAAACTCTTCTTGACACCCCACCATGACTCAAGAACTAACAGGAAGCTAAAGGTAGTAAAAATGAATCTCAGAAGGGAGCGATAAAAAGGTCCCAAGAGGAAAAAAAAGCCACTGAGAAAAATGAAGAATATGAATATGCCACTCTCGCAACATCATTGCCTAGTGTGTAGAGCAGTGCCTGGCATGTAGTCAGGACTCAAAAGATACTTACTGAAAAGTGAGGCTCTTCGTTTTCTATGGAACAATTTTTCACTGAGCAATTGGCCACACAGAGACCAAGTGTTCAGGGATGATCATGTCAGTGGAAGAGGTGTTGGTGAGGGGTTGACTGGAAATGGTATTCTGGTAACAGCTCTGCCACAACTAGATGTCTTATTTGGGGAAAGTGCCTTACACGTCTGGATCTCTGATTCCTCCACTGAAAAATGAGGGGATTAGCCTGTGATCTGAAAGATTCCTTCAAATGCAAAATCTGTGATTTTTTTGGACACAAGAAGAAATGCGGTTGTTATAATGCTCTGTCTAGGCCTTAGCTCAGAGTCAGGTTTCATCTCTCCTCCCTCACACTCTCCATGGCTGTAACCTCTGGCCCTGTCCTACCACTAGCTCCAGCCGTACCTGAGTTCCTCTGACCCCAAGGTCAACCAATGGTAGAACCAAGAAGAATAGTGACTGGTCTGCACAGGGACCCCTAGAAACTACTCTCCCTTCAACTCATATTCTCGAAGATTTTTTGATGTATATGTTGGATCCATGATTCTTTGTGTTTGCAAATAACCCTGCTAGTGGATACATAGGCTAACTTTTTGGCACAGTTATAATGAAATTAAGAATACCAGGCAGATGTTGCATTTCTGTTCTGTGAACAGATACTATACTCTAATCGTAGCTATCTATCTCATTAACGGTGGGCTATTAATCATCACAATCCCAAGAGAAGGAATTCAGGCATAACCCAAAGTCCACTCTGGAAAAATGTTTCCAAGAGGATTCCAATCCTCCATTGCTGATAGCGAGGTCTATTTGGCTGCACAGAAAATAAAGTACGTTTCTCTCATCTCTTCTCTTTCACTTAACCCCGGCATCAAAATGGCAGATGCCTTACAGACTGGGGAAGCATTTTTAAGAAAAGAAAATATTTATGTAAGCCAGTTCTTGAATAATACTCAGCTTTTGATAATGGATGGAAAACCTCCCAAATGTTTTTATCCCAAGGCTCCCTAAGGCTCCTTAAACACAAATACAAATCATGCTCAGGAATCCTTACTAAGGTTGATTAACCCAGTCCTTTGAGTCTGCCCTGACCCTGAGATATGATCAAGTGAACTCATTAGTAAAATACCTTTGTAAACGATGCTTTTAACACAAACCAGATGAGCAGACATGTGGCCGCAGTCAGATCCACCATTCTGCTTCATTTTTTTTTTATAAATTTTTTATTTATTTATTTATTTATGATAGTCACAGAGAGAGAGAGGCAGAGAGGCAGAGACACAGGCAGAGGGAGAAGCAGGCCCCATGCACCGGGAGCCTGACGTGGGACTCGATCCCGGGTCTCCAGGATCGCGCCCTGGGCCAAAGGCAGGCGCCAAACCACTGCACCACCCAGGGATCCCCTCTGCTTCATTTTTACTGATCAGTTCGTAACCATTACAAGCACTCAGTGAATTATATGGTTTCCTTAGGGGGGAAAATGCAGGGGAGAAAAACAAGCTTTTATTCTACAAATATGACTTTAAAAATTCTAGAAGAAAAGACTTTGGCTTATTAATTTTGAAATGTGATGAAATGTTCAATTAGTGGCAAAGCACATCTTCCAAGTCTAATTTATGAACACAGAATCTAACAATGCAAATTTAAGGAGACCTAAGTCAGTAAGGTTGGCTCTCCGCTAAATTAATAATCAGTGAGTTTTTCCAGAACTAAAAATGACTGAAGCCAAGGTGTTTTCAAGAAAATATCATAGTAGATCTTAAATAATAATTATTTTGCCAACCAAAAGTCTCTTGGGCTCTACCATCTGCCTGAGCAGAAAACTCATCTACCTCTTTCTACATACAACTTTGTACAGGGTCACAAAGCCAAAGCATTTCCATAGATTAAGGTACCAAGTCCTGTTTGATGCACTGTGATTCCCCAAGAAGATTGAGGAATTTAAATCAGTGACCAACATACACTGAGACATTTTCCTAGGGTAAAACAAAAGGAAGATTTTTTAAATCAACTGGTTTTGATTTTACAAAATAGTATGTTTCAGATCCTAATTATATTTCCAGGGGAATGATTAATTGAGAGAAGAAAATCAATTCCATCTCATTAGATAATGAAAGGCATTTTGCATCAAGCAACAATACACTGAACTTTGCATAGTTAAGTCAAAACAATGATGATAACTCGAAACCAATTTACAGAATAAACCAATGTGAGGGGGAAGTCCCTGAAGTAATGTAATACCGAACTAAGATTTAGAATTCCCTTCAACAGAGCATACATCAGCATAGACATCAGGTATTTTCTGGTATCCAGTCTTACATTTGAGTTTATTATAATAGAACAGAAAGTGAGGGTCTTAGTATCCTAAACAGAGTATTGGGCCAAATATAAAATGGCCCCCAATTTGTGGGAGTCAGAAGAGCAAATGAATTTCATCAGGTTGCTTTATTTCCTCCCAAAACCAATCAGAAATACGGTTTTGGGAGGAAATAGAATTTTTCCACAATAGAAATGGGATTTGATGGGGGGTGATTCTAAGTGTCGAAAGAAAGGTTGGGTCAAAATGGAGGAAGGGGTTGGAAAGGGAAGGCTGGAGTGGCCAGAAGGCATCACAGGAACAATGGGTGCTGAAGATCATGAGGTAGATAAGATAAATTTTCCCAAACTCCTGCTTGAGGGTGCTCCACATGGAATGCTCCCAAATCTTCTTTTGCTCCACCCCACCTGTCTTCCTTTCCTAAAGCTGAATTTGGAAGTCATTTCCTAGCAGTGCCTGTATAAGAAAGAAGAAGAGACTCCCTCTTATCAAACTCCATCCTCAAGATTAAATAGTTGTTTTAGCTCCATTTTATTAACTGCATTACAATTGATCCAAAATTTCCTCCATGTAGCGGGAAGTTAAGAAACCGCTATAGACATCTACTTCTTGCTCCTTTTCATCTCTGGTACTTGGCCATCATACACCTTCCTAAGGTGGACTTCCTAAGTCCACCTTCCATGGACTTAGCAAAACTAGCCACAAAAATTGGGACCTCTTTCTTTCAGTCCCATCATTTCCAGAAACTACTAGAAATGACAAACAGATTTTTCTCTCAGTAGGAAAACATATTAATATATTTCAGATTTTCTAACCACTGGAAATAGGTGTACCTAACAATAATTTACATCAAAAAAGATTCTGAATAGGTATGCCCTTGAAGAAACCTTTGTCAAGGATCACCCTCAAAACTGACCCCCTAACTTTATCTCCCAAACACACAGGATCCCATGTAGATTCTCAGCTCAATGCTCTTAATGCCCTGGGATCAGTTTCTGCCTTAAGAGTCTGCTTGCTCCAGTTTGGATATGATCTGCCCCATATTGACCAGAGGGGTGTGTATACAGGTGCCCTCTTGTCTTTCTTGGAGAAGGAGGAGATATTATAAGCTAGAGACAATCAGATAGCAGGTGTCTGCCTCAGTCTTTGGGATTTCTCTGTGTAAACTAGCTATTCTGGTCCTGATGCTTACCTGATGGCCTTTAGGTACGCCTACTGCATTCCTGGTATCCCTCCAACACTCCGGTGTTGTGGAATGAATATCCAGAAGACCCACAACTGGCTACAGCTATCAACAGGAGATTATTGATAGGTTAATGAAAAGGAATCTCATTAAAAATAATTCTTTACGGAGTACTTGACATTCACAAATCATTTTCATAGATTATATGATAGAATCCTCAAAATGACATCCTGAGATGGGTCAGATAATTTAATTGCCTTTTTTAAAAGCAAACAGACTCAGGAAAACCAAATGACTTGTTTATAGTTGCAGGATTGGTATGTACTAGCGACAGAACTTGAACCCAGGACTTCAGATTTCAAGATTGAGTGTGCTTTCCAAGGTGCCCCGGTGTCTGTCATATCTGAAATGAAGGAAATCAAATCTGGAAGCCCAGCACACACCACCTGGGATACTTGCAGATCAGATATGAGACAGCAGTGCCGACCACTAAGAAGTCAGTAAAGCCAGAATCCCACCATTGGCCCATCTTCTTTGAGACTTAGGTACTGGAGGATCACCTGTGGTTTATCAAGCCCCTTGGCATCCTAAGTGATATGTCAGGGCATCCAGTGAGGTCCAGAACAGCAAATCTCCACCCTGGCAGTTTATAGAATTTTTTGTTGAATATTATTAAAATGCAGATTCCCAGACCTAGCCCTTGGTCTACTGAATCAGAATCTCCAGATACATAACCTGATGTACTTTTTCAAAAAAACTCTAAAGGAGCAACTGATGCAAATCTAGGATTGTGAACCACTTTTCTTCAGCACAGTGAACTCTATTTGTCAGTTATACTCATAAAAAAAGCCATCAACTGAAGGGAACTCAAGGTTTATTGGATATGGTAATAATGGGCTTAGTTATATGTATTAATAAACATTTTTCAGTTTTCATAGCCAATATTCATACTATGATTTTTTTCTCTCTCTCTGAAAAGCTACAGTCAGAGAGAGGGCTTTCTGTTATGCTTATCATTGAAGCAGGCTCATTAAAAACCAGTTAAACAGGGGTGCCTGGGTGGCTCAGTCCAAGAGTCTGACTTGGTTTCAGCTCAGGTCATGAGATCAAGCCCTACATCAGGCTCCATGCTCAGGGTGGAGTCTGCTCAATATTCTCTCCCTCTCCCTCTGCCCCTCCCCCCTAAGCACTCTCTCTCTCTCTCTCTCTCTCTCTCAAATAAATAAATAAATCTTTAAAAATTAAAAAAAAAGGTTCTTCTAAAAAAAAAAAAAACAATTAAACAGTTCCCCTGGCTTAAACTCAATGTAATATAGTAGAATTTCTGCAACCATAAGGAGGCAGAGCTCCCCTGAAAGCCAGTCTGACACACTGAACTTGATTTAGACAGCACAGGGCAGGGGACAGTAGACTGAGGCATCTCAGTCCAGAGGCAGTTCTGAGCAATGTGCTTCTACCAACAAACACTTTGAGCCATCCGCATATCCAACAAACCAAAGGCAGAACAGTAAAAGAACCTCTGTAACTAGCAGTGACCACCCCCCCACCTTAATCCCTGTAGGTAATTAGTTAGAAAATGATTGTTAGATGTGCTTTAATCAGACTTTTCTTCTACTCATGATATCATCTAAGAACAGACACTGCATCATGTAATTGACTGTGCTATCCTCTGCACTGGCTGCTAAAAAGTTTAAATATACAGTATACTCCTATCAAAATTTATAAATCCTTAAAACATTGATGAATTTATTCTGTTTACTAACCCCACGTCTGATGTCCTCTTATTTTTCTCTATTTTTTTAAGATTTTATTTATTTATTCATGAGGACACAGAGAGAGAGAGAGGCAGAGACACAGGCAGAGAGAGAAGCAGGCTCCCTGTGGGGAACCCCATGCAGGACTTGATCCCAGGACCCTGGGGATCAGGACCTAAGCCAAAGGCTCAACCACTAAGCCACCCAGGGGTCCCCACCCCATTTTTCTCTTGATGCAATTGTTCCACTCTCATATTCAATTATATTTTATCTTGGTGCATACCATCTATTTTTGTAAGTTGCCCCACATACTTTTTAGAAGCCAGGAAAGAGAAAGAAGAAAAAGAAAAAGGGGGAAAGAAGAGAAGGGAAGATGGTAGGAAAAAGTATTCTAGAGCAGTCCGAGCTTACTTTCTCCATCCTCTCTAGAGATTTTGTATTATCTACTAACTACGGATGATATTCTTACACATGTGGATATTATACTTATTCAGAACTCAGTGCTGTGGTTTTCTAAAAATCTATTCCTCTGTTCTAGTAAGACTAAATATTCTTATCTTTTTCCACTTAAAGCTGTAAAATAAGTGAAGCAAGGGAGTAAAACTCATGGATTTCTTCAGCAAGTTCTATAGTGAGGGATGCAAGGTGGTGACCACTTACCACACTCCATTATAACTGCGTGTTAACCTACCTCCCCCCAAAGCCATGCCACTCCTGCCCATCACAGTGTCCTGCCTGGCACATGGCTGCCATCCAACCCATCTTTGTTGAATGAGTGACTATGATCTAAGTAAAGTCTTAAGATATTTGAGGATGTAATCATGCCTAAACCAGGCCCTCAGATCTCTGGAATCTAGTATATAGACTGTGATAAACATATACCAATAAAACATATACATAAGTGGGGCACCTGAGTAGCTCAGCGGGTTAAGCATCCGACTCCTGATCTCAGCTCAGGTCTTGATCTCAGGGTTGTGAGTTCAAGCCCCATGTTGGGCTCCATGCTGGACATGGAGCCTGCTTAAAAAAACAAACACACATATATAAGTCTATACAAGTGATTGTCATAGAAGGTAAGCTGTGATAAATATTATGTAAATGGTTGAGAAAATGAGTGTTATAGAAATCCCAAAATAGGAGAGATTTCTTTCAGGGGAGCACTCAGGGATTCATAGAAAAGTGATTGTCACCACCTGGAGGCAGTATGGGACATACCTTCCAAGTGGAGAAGACACCACAGGAGCAAAGGAAACGTGGGGAAATGCAAATGGGTTCAGGAGACAAGTTGACTGCAGAAGAAAATTAAACTGCAAGATGACGGGAAATAGTGATTGGTATGAAAGAAACTGTCAGTTATTTCTCTTTCCATCAGCACCTTCTTCCTTAACGACAGAAATCTGAGTTTAGCTGGTCTCCTTGGTGTCTCACTAAGGGACTACACTCCCATCCTTTCTAGAAGGTAAGTGTATCCATAGAATTATTTTTTGGCTAGTAGAATATTATCTGAAGTGTCATGTGGGACTTACAGCAAGACTCTCTAAACATAAGGGGACACATCCTCCTCATCTTCCATCATGTGCCCATACTTGTTTGTGTAGACTGAAGCCTAGGAAGCCATCTTTGGCTATGAGGCTGGTCAGTCCTAGAAGCAGCCTTGGTCCTTGAGGACTTCACTGGACCACATACCAGGCCTGAACTACCTACAACTGTTCTCATTTTACAGGAGAAAGAAATAATTTCTCTGTTGTTCAAGACTCTTTCATATTGGGTTTTCATGTCGTGTGGAGCAAAACCCAACTGAAACTGACGCATTAGAAAAATATATAAGCATAACATGCACACAACACACACATACATGAAACAAAAAATATTACCCTCTTCCCTTCCCTTCCTTTCCACTCATCACTTTCTTGACTTTCCTAAACCCAAATGACTCACTCTGCTACATTTAAGTAATGCTTACCACAAACAGAGCCCCTGAGAAATCATCTTCAACAGCAACGTCGAAAGCAATTTTCCAGCATCTGATTTTGGTGTAAATCATTAAGATTTTCGCTTTGGCATGCCGCAATTACAGCCAGGCAGGGCAGCAGTGTGGAATTAATCAAAATGTAGTAATCAGGTCAGCTGCAAAGGACTTAGTTCCGGCAGAAGATGAAGGCAAGAACAAGGGAGGGGTCAACTCTAAAACTTAACCAACCAGCCAAGGAGCTGCTGATGGTCCCTAGGCAGATTTAATAAACACCTAACTATTGTGAGTCCTTGACTGAAAGGATCTGTTTGTGCAGCAAGATGAAATCTTTATATTTCCTTACAAAGCAAAATCTGTAGTGTTCTGAATAAGTGCAGGAAAGAAGGTTCTGTGGTAGGAGCTCTGTGAAGTATTTGAAAAAGAACAAAAGATGCACAGTAGTAGGCAAACTGGAGTTTGAGAAAGCATGGTGATAAAGAACAGGAGCCTGTGGTGACAGCAATTAACTAATAATGGAGGAGACCAGCACCTCCCATTTGATTAATTATCAGCTCCCCACTTCCGGGGGCGGGGGGAGCAGAGTGGCTTCAGAAGTTGTGTCAACTTTTGCCAGTGGCTTGGAATGTCCCTTTTGAACAGAGGGGGACAACAGAAGAGAGGAAGGTGGCACTGCCTCCCATTGACTGCACTTCCCATGAAACACTTGGCCGACAAAAACTGAAGTCCAACCTTGGCTTTTTGTTGGCTTCTAACCAACCACCGTCCCCCTCCCCCCGCCCCCATCAAAAACTTAAAACCCAGACTTTGGCTACAGTTGCAAAGCATTTCCATATATATCTTTTGATGCTAACAACAATCCCAATGAGGAAACTGAGTCACAAAAAGTGACATTTAATTCCCAACCATCACGGAGCGATTCGGTGGTGTTTTTTTTTTTGTGTGTGTGTGTGTATGTGTTTCTTTTTGTCAGAGTCCATTCAAGGTTATGGAAGTGCTGATGAGAGGAGGGAGGAGAAGAAGACAAGAAGAGAGGAGCCTGCACAGGCAATAACAGGAACCAGAGTAGAAGGCACACTCGAAAAGAGTTGTTTGATTTGGATGAGAATCGGATACATGGAGAAGGAAGAGGAGGTAGGGATGGAAAGGTAGGCAAGGTCCTTGTGGTGGAGAAATTTCTCAAATGCCAGGTGATGCGGGGTCAGGGAATGTATCAGTGCAGGCCAATAACACGCCTCCAGAACTGGCTTTAAGAAAACGAATCGGATCGGGATGTGTAGGTTGCACACAAGTGGGAAAGCTTGAGACTACACAGAAACTTTTTTTGGGGGGGGGGGTAGTTGGCAGGGTAACAGGTATAATTTTCTCTCTCTCATGCATATATACTCATGAGTTTTCTTTACAGTGAAAGCTATCCCTAAATTGAGGTTTCCTCTGCTCTGGGATGGTGATCATGCCAGATTCCGCTCCTGCGTGCAAAGCTTGAGTGAAAAATCCCGTGTGCCCATCACTTAAGGGACCCTACTCCTTCTCCAGCAGCTGGCCGGTGTCGCCACCAAACAAATATGTGGGACTGTTGACAAAAAGCAATAAGCCTTCCTACAGCTGTTGAATAAATTGCCTATTAGCAGTCCCGCACCATAATTCATGTCAGATCATGTAGATTCAGCCCTTATGAATAACGGGGAAAATCTTATCATTAAATGAAGTTCTATACCAAATCCCTAAGCATTTTCTTGTTATTTCCTAAAGCTGTTCCTCTTTCCAGCTCATCCCTGAACTTTCCAAAAGCTGGCAGGATCAAAGATAAGCAAAAAGTTCATACTCTCTGTATACTGTTCCTCTGGGGACAGGCCTCTTGGGTCCTTGGGATTTATATTTTAGAATCACAATTTAAATGCAGATTTTTAACTCCCATGTTGAGCAGCCAAGGAGGTTTCTGACTTGATTAAAATACTGATGCATAAATTTTATACTTAGCATTTTTCTTCTATAGCACGAACCCAGCTAAGCAGGGATGGTGCTGAAGAGATGTTTTTAATGAACTTTCAGGTCGTGCAGAAGGTCTCCAAGAAAGTTTATTTCCACCGATCAGTTCTTGAAGTCTTAAAGAGACAGAGTTCTGCTACTTTTTAAATGGTCTTTTAGCAACAGCTCGTAACCAGGGGGGGAAGGCCATAAACTGGTGGGACATATTGCTACTCGGTCTTGTCGGTGGGGGACAGAGGCAGAGAGGAAATGTGGAATTCGCAGTCTAGATGACCAGTGTTTTGCAGTTTGGGATTGGGAAGGTGTCTCAAGCATTTTGAACCTCAGCTTCACCATTTATGGAAGAGGGGGGTGCATACCATACTGACACCAGGGCGTAGTCGGACAGCAGCTGAAGCATAGAAGTCCCACAACAGATGCTCATTCCTTCACACAGCGCACCTGGATTTGCTATTTACTTTGTGAACTTGTCCAAATCACTTCACCAGTCTGGGCCTCAACTTCCTCTCTTCTAAAACTGGGGAAGGTTAGATGAGGTGATACCCTAGGTCTCTTCCAGTCCTAAATACAATAACCCTCTGATCCCGCTCTAAGAGGCACAACCACCAAATTTATGGATACAAATGCTGCAGTGGCAGAGATGCAGTGAAGGTGGCTCAGCATGCAAGAAAACGTGTAGAAACGAAATTGTATGGAAAAGTAACACAGCCTGAGAGAAGGGCGAAAGCAAGCCGACTTGAGCTTTTCTGGCTTTCCTTCTCCTCACACATAGAGGCCATCACTTCAAGGAAAGAAAGAAAACAAGATGGGAATGGGGGGCAAGAGGATGTCATGGCAGAGGGGGTGATAGATGGAAAAAGCCAAGAAGGAAATTAAAAAGAGAAGACATACTACATATAACTTAAATATTATATAAGACGCAACACATAAAACAGAAGCTATACAAAAATTCTATTTTAGAGGCAGCAGACCTTCTTAGCAGCGACCCCCAAAGGCCAGTATCTCTTCTTCTCTTGCATATGTCCAGCCCTTCTAGTCATGAATGCAATCTCGGGATCTGAGCACAAATCATGCTCTCTCCAACAAATGCAGTTCTAACTCTACTTGATCTCATTCACAACGACTAGGCAATCTAGTAGACAAAGAGAATGGATGTCATTTGTGTTTGCCAGCTGCCAGATGGAGACTCTTGGTGAAGGATTTCAAAATTCATAAGGACCATCCATCCCCACTCCTTAAGAAGCTGGAGGTCCTCCTTCACTATACAGGAATGTTCTTGGGAATATACCAGGAGTCATGTCTCAACCACAGACAATACTCAAGCAAAAGACTTGTGACCTTCTTCAAGAAAAGTCACCCAAAGGCATTGTTGGCATTTTACCACTCTGATACAGATAATTTTAAAAAGGAACATGTTAGTCGGTGATGCCAATTAAAATCCAGAGTGACTCTTATCTTCAACTCAACAAGGAAAAACCAAGAAGCATGTCAATAATGTAATTTGAGATCTCAAGCCAAAATTTATGCAACTTGGTTACTGTAAAAAAAAACCCTAAAAATTACATCTCTAGCAATACGATAGAGATACTTCATAATAATCTTTCTCTGCCACCTGTCAGGATTGTTACCCCTTTTCTTTACTAAGTGGATTTATCAAGGATCATGCTCTGTTAGGTTTTCGTTTTATGTCTGACTTATATACAGGCTACTGCTTCTGGTTTCGCCTTTTGCTGTTTCTGAGTTTGAATTCTGTGCAGTAAAACTCCAGTCTGCAATCCTGCCTCTGCCATCATGCTCATCCTGCGTTGAGCCTCTCCCTCAAGTGAGAGGTTTTCCTGGCTCTCAATGGGAGCAGAAGGATCTCCAGGAAGCTGCACTCCACCTCTTGGAGAGCCTTGGCATGCATCCCCTCGGGAAGAGGTTCTCACAGAGAGTCTGCAAGGCCAAAACAAGATCCCCAACAATACTGAGGACTTCTCGCTGTTGAAGTTGGCACTGATGATTCCAGGACTGAAACTGTGCTGTCTTAGTGCAAAACAAACTCATGGCAACAGACTGCCAGTAGTCACTATATTGTGCACTCCTGCCTACATACTAACAGGTTTAAAAAAAAAAAAAAACTGTTTCATTTTGAAATGTCCCTGATGAGTGTAAATGATGGATTCAAAGACATCTCAATCCCGAATACATGTCTTTTCAATGTTCTGCGTGGTAAAAGGGAAGCTGTTACGCAAAGCTCTTCTGTTATGCCCAGGAACATGATGTTATCTCAAGGAAAAGTACTTGTTTAAAGGTTTGGGTTGTGGCCTGACCAAGCTGCTTTTCCATGGGACATCATTTTGACTCGGAACAACAGTGGAGAGTAAACTACAGTTACTCAGACTCGGCAAACATTTTATTTTTTATTTTTTTTTCTTGTCAAAATTGGATTTTATTTTTAAATATTTCTACTAGTGTAATAGTTTCAAAATGTTAACTTTAGAGTTTTAACATTTCACCGATGATCAGATTATACTATCACAATGCTAATCTTGCATGTCTTTAGTTAGGATTTTTGACACTTCCCTCACATATTTGTTCACTGTTTTTATTTCCTCTTGTTTGACCTTTATGTATTTTACATATCCCTTCGAGTCTTAATGATTTTAATTACTTTCCTGACATTTTATGGACAATAGATTTCAAGATCTTGTTTGTCGTTTGATGAAATAATCTTTGCAAATATATTTCCTGTTCCTTTTAGTTTGTTTTGGATACACGCATTTTATTGTTTTCACATAATTTAGTTTGTAAGTTCTTTCTCTATAGTATGCTCCCCAGTTTCTTTTTTTTTTTAATTTTTTTATTGGAGCACTGGGTGTTATGCTATATGTTGGCAAATTGAACTCCAATAAAAAACATTTTATTTTATTTTTTTATAAATTTATTTTTTATTGGTGTTCAATTTGCCAACATATAGCATAACACCCAGTGCTCATCCCATCAAGTGCCCCCCTTAGTGTCTGTTACCCAGTCACCCCCACCCCCCGCCCACCTCCCCTTCCACCACCCCTAGTTCATTTCCCAGAGTTAGGAATCTCTCATGTTCGGTCTCCCTTTCTGATATTTCCCACTCATTTTTTCTCCTTTCCCCTTTATTCCCTTTCACTATTCTTTAAATTCCCCAAATGAATGAGGCCATATAATGTTTGTCCTTCTCCAATTGACTTATTTCACTCAGCATAATACCCTCCAGTTCCATCCATGTCGAAACAAATGGTGGGTATTTGTCGTTTCTAATGGCTGAGGAATATTCCATTGTATACATAAACCACATCTTCTCTATCCATTCATCTTTCGATGGACACAGAGGCTCCTTCCACAGTGTGGCTATTGTGGACATTGCTGCTAGAAACATCGGGGTGCATGTGTCCCGGGGTTTCATTGCATCTGTATCTTTGGGGTAAATCCCTAGCAGTGTAATTGCTGGGGCTAGGGCAGGTCTATGCTTAACTCTTTGAGGAACCTCCACACAGTTTTCCAGAGTGGCTGCACCAGTTCCCATTCCCACCAACAGTGCAGGAGGGTTCCCCTTTCTCCACAAATCCTCTCCAACATTTGTTGTTTCCTGCCTTGTTAATTTTCCCCATTCTCACTGGTGTGAGGTGGGATCTCATTGTGGTTTTGATTTGTATTTCCCTGATGGCCAGTGATGCAGAGCATTGTCTCATATGCTTGTTGGCCATGTCTATGTCTTCCTCTGTGAGATTTCTCTTCATGTCTTTTGCCCATTTCATGATTGGGTTGTTTGTTTCTTTGGTGTTGAGTTTAAGAACTTCTTTATAGATCTTGGAAACTAGCCCTTTATCTGATACGTCATTTGCAAATGTCTTCTCCCATTCTGTAGGTTGTCTTTCAGTTTTGTTGACTGTATCTTTTGCTGTGCAAAAGCTTCTTATCTTGATGAAGTCCCAATAGTTCATTTTTGTTTTTGTTTCTCTTGCCTTCATGGAATGTATCTTGCAAGAAGTTACTGTGGCCAAGTTCAAAAAGGGTGTTGCCTGTGTTCTCCTCTAGGATTTTGATGGAATCTTGTTTCACATTTAGATCTTTCATCCATTTTGAGTTTCTCTTTGTGTATGGTGCAAGAGAGTGGTCTAGTTTCATTCTTCTGCATGTGGATGTCCAATTTCCCCAGCACCATTTATTGAAGAGACTTCTTTTTCCAGTGGATAGTCTTTCCTCCTTTGTCAAATATTAGTTGAGCATAAAGTTGAGGGTCCACTTCTGGATTCTCTATTCTATTCCATTGATCTATGAGTCTGTTTTTGTGCCAGGACCACACTGTCTTGATGACCACAGATTTGTAGTACAACCTGAAATCTGGCATTGTGATGCCCCCAGATATGGTTTTCTTTTTTAAAATTCCCCTGGCTATTCGGGGTCTTTTCTGATTCCACACAAATCTTAAAATAATTTGTTCCAACTCTCTGAAGAGAGTCCACGGTATTTTGATAGGGATTGCATTAAACGTGTAAATTGCCCTGGGTAACATTGATATTTTCACAATATTAATTCTTCCAATCCATGAGCATGGAATATTTTTCCATCTCTTTGTGTCTTCCTCAATTTCTTTCAGAAGTGTTCTATAGTTTTTAGGGTATAGATCCTTTACCTCTTTGGTTAGGTTTATTCCTAGGTATCTTATGCTTTTGGGTGCAATTGGAAATGGGATTGACTCCTTAATTTCTCTTTCTTCAGTCTCATTGTTAGTGTATAGAAATGCCACTGATTTCTGGGCATTGATTTTGTATCCTGCCACGCTGTCAAATTGCTGTATGAGTTCTAGCAATCTTGGGGTGGAGTCTTTTGGGTTTTCTATGTAGAGTATCATGTCATCGGCGAAGAGGGAGAGTTTGACTACTTCTTTGCCAATTTGAATGCCTTTAATGTCTTTTTGTTGTCTGATTGCTGAGGCTAGGACTTCCAATACTATGTTGAATAGCAGTGGTGAGAGTGGACATCCCTGTCTTGTTCCTGATCTTCGGGGAAAGGCTCCCAGTGCTTCCCCATGGAGAATGATATTTGCTGTGGGCTTTTCGTAGATGGCTTTTAAGATGCTGAGGAACGTTCCCTCTATCCCTACACTCTGAAGAGTTTTGATCAGGAATGGATGCTGTATTTTGTCAAATGCTTTCTCTGCATCTAATGAGAGGATCATATGGTTCTTGGTTTTTCTCTTGCTGATATGATGAATCACATTGATTGTTTTACGAGTGTTGAACCAGCCTTGTGTCCTGGGGATAAATCCTACTTGGTCATGGTGAATAATCTTATTAATGTGTTGTTGGATCCTATTGGCTAGTATCTTGTTGAGAATTTTTGCATCCATGTTCATCAGGGATATTGGTCTGTAATTCTCCTTTTTGGTGGGGTCTCTGTCTGGTTTTGGAATTAAGGTGATGCTGGCCTCATAGAATGTGTTTGGAAGTACTCCATCTCTTTCTATCTTTCTGAACAGCTTTAGTAGAATAGGTATGGTTTCTTCTTTAAATGTTTGATAGAATTCCCCAGGGAAGCCATCTGGCCCTGGACTTTTGTGTCTTGGGAGGCTTTTGATGACTGCTTCAATTTCCTCCCTGGTTATTGGCCTGTTCAGGTTTTCTATTTCTTCTAGTTCCAGTTTGTGGTTTGTGGTAGTCTGTGGTTTTCTAGAAATGCGTCCATTTCTTCTAGATTGCCTAATTTATTGGAGTATAGCTGCTCATGTTTTTAAAATCGTTTGTATTTCCTTGGTGTTGGTACTGATCTCTCCTGTCTCACTCATGATTTTATTAATTTGAGTCTCCTCTCTCTTCTTTTTAATAAGGCTGGCTAATGGTTTATCTATCTTATTAATTCTTTCAAAGAGCCAACTCCTGGTTTTGTTTATCTGTTCCACAGTTAACAGGTTCTGCTCAAATCTTTATTAACTCTTTTCTTCTGCTGGGTGTAGGACCTATTTGCTGTTTTTTCTCTAGTTCCTTTAGGTGTAAGGCTAACTTTTGTATTTGAGTTCTTTCCAGTTTTTGAATGGCTGCTTGTATTGTAATGTATTTCCCCCTCAGGACTGCTTTTGCTATATCCCAAAGACTTTGAATGGCTGTATCTTCATTCTCATTAGATTCCATGAATATTTTTAATTCTTCCTTAATTTCCTGGTTGACCCTTTCATCTTTTAACAGGATGGTCCTTAACCTGCACGTGTTTGAGGTCCTTCCAAACTTCTTCTTGTGATTTAGTTCTAATTTCAAAGCATTATGGTCTGAGTATATGCAGAGGACGATCCCAATCTTTTGGTATCGGTTAAAACCTTATTTGTGACCCAGTCTATTCTGGAGAAAGTTCCATGTGCACTTAAGAAGAATGTGTATTCAGTTGCGTTTGGATTTAAAGTTCTGTAAATATCTGTGAAATCCATCTGGTCCAGTGTATCATTTAAAGCTCTCGTTTCTTTGGAGATGTTGTGCTTAGAAGACCTATCGAGTGTAGAATGAGCTACATTGAAGTCACCAAGTATAAGTGTATTATTATCTAAGTATGTCTTAACTTTGGTTATTAATTGATTGATATATTTGGCAGCTCCCACATTCGGGGCATATATATTGATGATTGTTAAGTCCTCCTCTTGGATAGATCCTTTAAGTATGATATAGTGTCCCTCTTCATCTCTCACTACAGTCTTTGAGATAAACTTTAGTTTATCTGATATGAGGATGGCTACCCCTGCTTTCTTTTGAGAACCATTTGAATGGTAAATGGTTCTCCAACCTTTTATTTTCAGGTTGTAGGTGTCCTTCTGTCTAAAATGAGTCTCTTGTAGACAGCAAATAGATGGGTCCTGCTTTTTTATCCAGTCTGAAACCCTGTGCCTTTTGATGGGGTCATTAAGCCCATTCACGTTCAGAGTTACTATTGAAAGATACGAGTTTAGTGTCATCAAAAACATTTTCTTTTAAAAGTGAACGAAGGAAGCCTGCCGATTCAAGGAAGACAATTGCCAGTGTTTGTTGCCAATAATAACATTTGGGCTTTCAAGCAAAAGGTAGGTTCCAGAAAACTTGAATCCACGACCTGAGCTTGACACTTGCCCATTCTGAAAGATTTTTCCGTTAAAATCAGTGATGATATTGATGAGTATATGTTTTTATATTACATAATGAAATGCGTAAATATTTAAAAGATCTGTATAACTCTGAACCAACATTTTCCAAATCATCAAAGCATGGCATTGTTTAAAAGATCAAAAGTACAAGACAGACCAATAGACTTTCATGTAATAAAGTAGGAAAAGGTCATTAATATGGCTTCAGATTCCACAATGCAAATCACCTTTAAGAAAGTACAACTGGCCAGGTCTGGGTAGTACCAAAGTATGATATCCACAGTCATCTGAAAATTCGCTTAACACACTTCTCTTTTTCAACTACATGTTAGTGTGAGGCCAGATTTTCTTCATGTAGATTCATCAAAACATATCATCTTCACAAACTGAACACAAAGTCTGTGCCTCATCGAGACCAGCCTCAACAGCCAGCCAGACTCCCCAGCTCCTTGCTCCCTCAGTTTCCTCTCAGGGACCTCAGCACTCATGTTTGGTATGAAGACCCTCCATACCCCTTCTACAGAATTTTCCATCAGCCATTTACTCCTCCAGCACCACTTGGCATTAAGTACTATCATCCTTGGCATTAAGTACCATCATCACTGCCAATAACCTGAGTCACAGGTGATTCCCACTCATCTGGCTGGTAAGTGGCAGCTCAGAGCCTTAAACTAAGGTAGGCCAGTTCCAGGATCCAGCCTCCTTCCCACCACACTTCACTGCTTCTGTGCAGGGCACACTCTCTGGTTGAGGGATTTGCTGTATCATCAACCCAGAGCTGGTTCTTTGGCTTTGGATGAAACCACCTTCTCCAAACCTGCTGAAAAGAACTCCTGCCTCTCTGCTAATTCCTTGGAATTGAGACTTTTCCTCCTACTCTTGCCACAAAACTGAAAAACGAGCTGCTGCAGGCTGAATTGCATCCCTCCTCCCGATTCATACGCTGAAACCCTCACCCCGTGTATTTGGAGATGAGGCCTTTGGGGGATAATTGGGTTCAGATGAGGTCATGAAGGTGGGGCCTCAGGATGGGATTAGTGCCCTTTATCAGAGATACCAGAGAACTTCCTCCCTCTCTCCCCCTGCCTCCACCAACTTCTGGAGCCTTGATCTTGGGTTTCTAGTCTCCAGAGCAGTGAGAAATAAGTTCTTCTAGTGTTAAGTCATACCAGTCTGGTATTTTGTTATGTTGTCAGCCTGACCTAACACATGATATAACTCGATTTTTTTTTATTAATTCTGCCCCTTGCTTGACCTGCACTTAAGGTGTCTTCTGGTTCAATTTTTCTCATAACACAAGGCTGACGGCGATGGTCTGAGAATGAACACGAGTTGATAGAGGACCCAGTTGATAGCTGGGCCCTGACCCAGCTCTGCCTGCAAGTCTTCAGCCTCTGGGAGACCCCAGAGGGGTCTGACCTGCAAGTCTTCAGACCTCTGGGGGTCTCTGTCTCCAGTCACAGAGAGCCACAAGAGGCTTGCCCTCAGGGTTCCTGCCCACATAGGGCATCCCTGCTGCTTTTAATCTTTCCATTTCTTAACCTCCATATTCTCTTAAACTTCTTGGGATACATGTAATGATATTTAATTTTAATTCCATAGCTACGGTGGATTTTGCTGACTAGAAATGGAGGCTTCTGGATGCAGTGCCTTAATCCTCTTTAAAAAAACAGCTCCTGGGGCTCTCTGCAGCTGTAAATTGTAAAAACAAAAGCAGGATTTAAAAAAATACACATGTGTTGTGGTAATTATTTAACGGGTAAGACATCAGGTTTAAACAGTGATATGAAAGCATCCTTGGGATAAGTGAGGCCTTAGCGGTATAAATCTTGATTATTGGTTACCATTCTCCGGTCTTATAATGTAGTAACAATTTCAATCCCTCCGACAGAAAAAATTAACCCACACCTGCCTCTTCTTGGGCCAGGAGACAGACACAGCTAACAGGCCTGAGGGGGCTTCTGCTTTTGTGACACTAGGCACCATGTTCTCTATCCTCCTTACCCCCTTGCTGCCTGCATTCACAGACCTGGGCTTTTCTCTCAGAGCCTTATCTAAATTCATCAACACACATGCAATGCTTCACCAGACTGTAAGCTCTACAAGGGCAGGTCAGATGTTTATTTGTATGACCATCGTATTAACCTAGGATGACGGCCGATTGAAGTCTGCCTGGGACCCTCCCAGTTCCAGTTCTCAAAGCCCTGCACCCTGGGAATCCCTCGGGACTGTGGGTTCCCATGCCCTTGCACCGAGTCTGCAAACAGTTTTTGAATGAAGGGACAGACTTTAGGACGAGCTGATGTCATCCCAGAGGGAAGAGCATGCGTGAAGAACAGCATAGCTGTTCAGAGTGTGACTGTGGAGCTGGATGGCTGGGTTCGAGCTCTGCCGCTTGCCAGCGATGTGACCTTGGGTAGCTCAACTTCTCTGTATCTCCGTCTCCTCTTTTGTAAGATGGGAGAGTAATGGTACCAGACGCAAAGGGGTGTTTGAAAATCAAGTTAGTTAATATGCGTAAAGCATCTGGAACAGTGTCCAGTGCACGCCGTCAGAAATTAGGAAGACAACTGACCTAGTACTTGGTCCAGAGTAGACATCCTAGCTTGCTTAAAACAGTAGGGGTGGGAGCAGCTCTCGGCCCAATTGTGAACAAAATGAAAATATTCTTCAGTTTCTTTCACTCTTTTTACCCCCTTAGGCTTGTCACAAACCAGATCAGGTAATTCCCTCCTGCGTATTCGGTACATAAGTCCCAACTAACTGCCTCACCTATAGATCACTCTAGCCTTCCTCTCTAACAGGGCACCACATTCTCTGGACTCATCCCTTCTTTGCTCGTCAACATGCCGTCTGCATCTACCACCGTGACAGACCTGACCTGCTGGTCGCTGATGAATTTGTTTGTACCGAAATGCCTCTACCCCACTGTACCTCACCCCCCACCCACAGGGGTTTAATGTTCAAAGGGAACTCCCAGAAACCTCATTTTTTTAATCTAGGGAAACTGATCTCTAACAATTGGGATTTGAAGCTATGTGGGGGGGGGCAGTTGGGAACAGGGCCATTTCTATGACATCTCACAAATCCCTGTGAAGATCTGTGCCTGCCAACATGGAGGACTGGTTTCACCCTAGGCTCTCTCCATTCTTGCTTTGAGACACACATCCACTACCGGTTACCTAATGTGTCCTCATGCTGATTATATTGGAAAGTTGCAAAGAGGTGAAGACCTAACTCTTACACTCAAGTAGAGATGCAAGGAAAACCAGTCCAAAAATATAATTTGGAGAGAATAGATGCTATCACCATGCCACCCATTCACAAGGGTGAATTTCTGGAGGTGGACAAGGCCACAAGAGAAACGGCTGAAAGTAAATTCACCAGGATGAGTGAAGAACACCTCTACTTGGACCTTCACCTTTCCCTGGGAAAGGAGTCTTAGAAATGCCCAGCCAAACACAAAACCAAAGTGACCAGAGATGAACTTAGAATTTCCCTTCGAGGAATAAAGGGAAAGGAGAGAAAATGAGTGAAAATATCAGTGAGGGTGACAAAACATGAGAGACACGGAACTCTGGGAAACGAACAAGGGGTAGTGGAAAGGGAGGTGGGTGGGGGGTTGGGGTGACTGGGTGACAGGCACTGAGGGGGGCACTTGGTGGGATGAGCACTGGGTGTTATGCTAAATGTTGGCAAATTGAACTCCAATATTAAAAAAATTTAAAAAATTTAAAATAAAAAAATAAAACAAACATATGAGATTCAAATTAAAAAAAAAAAAGAATTTTGCTTCGATTGCTAACTCCCTCTCTTTTCACAGCCAGCTAAACCCTTTGAAGTCTGTGTTCCTATACAGTCTTCCAAACCTCCAACCCCCTCTCTTATCAAAACTTACCTGTTCGTGTCTCATTTATTGAGAACCTTATTCTAAAGAAAATCTAATAAATTGTGTAAAGAGCTGATGGATATTGCCCCTCCCAATTATATCTCTTTAGTGCCTTACTTGAAGGTTAATGGCAAGCACAATAATGGATTTAAAGCACAATGACCAGTATATAGAGGAAATAATGAAGAGTGAGATGTTGTACCCTAAAAGCATACCCCAGAGCTTTCCATTGATAATTAGACAAGGTATAGCTTAATGACCACAGTGAATCACTTTTTGGATGATACGATTTTTGCAAAATACTATTTTATTTTGCATTTGAGGACTACTTAAAGATAAAACCATCTTTAGTTTGGTATTTTATTTTCAAAAACAAGAAAGGTCTTTTAACAAATCAGTTTGAGACTTGGTGATACACCTTCACCCCTCCCATCCTTCCAATGCTCCTTAAGAAAACTTAGACAGGGCAGCCGGGTGGTTCAGCGGTTTAGTGCCGCCTTCAGCCCAGGGCCTGGTCCTGAAGACCTGGGATCAAGTCCCACGTCGGGCTCCCTCCATGGAGCCTGCTTCTCCCTCTGCCTGTGTCTCTGCCTCTCTCTTTCTCTCTGTGTCTCTCATGAATAAATAAATAAAATCTTTAAAAAAAAGAAAAAAGAAACTTAGACAAACAGTAATGGCCCTAAGGGACAAGACTCTTACCTCTTTCCTTAATAAGCCTGGACAGGTCCTGCCCAAGAACTGGGTCACACATTACTGCCAACAAAGCTTAATATGGAATTGTGTAGACGTCCTGAAGTTCAAAGTTAACAAAAGAACTTCAACAATATTCAGAGGTGCCTGGGTGCCTCAGTCGGTTGAGAAACCAACTCTTGGTTTTGTCTTAGGTTGTGATCTCAGGGTCCTGGGATAGAGCCCCACATTGGGCTCTCTACTCAGCAAGGAGTCTGTTGAAGATTCTTTCTTTCTACTCCTCTCACAGTCTGTTCTCTCTCTCTCTCTCTCTCTTTCTCCAATAAAGAAATAAAATCTTAAAAAGTGAACTTCAACAATATTCTCAGTTAACACCTCCTGCTCAGTAACCCACAAACTTGAGTCAGAAAATGGTGCAGTATACAACCCAGTTACTTGGGTTACGATATAAACTCCTTTCCCTTTATTTAGTTTTCCAGAGTCGTGGAGAAGCAAGGTGTGCTGTCCAGAGCAGTAGAGTGAATCCTTTCAGAGATGATGTCATCTGGGGAGCTCTCAGTTATTCTCCTGGCAAAATATCTTCCCTTCCCAGCTGTCACAGAAGCTGAATTTTTTATTCATTCCTTTCTACCAAGGCTGAATTTCTCGAAAATTCCCAGAAAGTACTGCAGAAGTGGTAACATGTTAACCCAATATCTATCATTAAGACATGTCATAGCAAGAAGAGGAAGAGTATGGCATTCAGACATGGAAGATCTATTGGGTAAATTGGCAAATGAACTATTAGGTACTTAAAGTGAGATATTAGGGATTTCCCAATAAAAGTAGATTGATACACAAGTGTTACAGGCTGAATCATGCCCCCCCCCCCACAATTCTTCTCTTGAAGTCTCATTCCTGGTACCTCAGAATGTAACTGCATTTGAAAACAGGATCTTCAAAGAGGTCATGAAATGAGGTCCTATAGGTGGTCCTAATCCCTGAGACTGTATTCGGAGATAGAATCTTTCGAAGAGGCAATGAAGGTAAAATGAGGCTAATAAGGTTAGGCCCTCACAAGAAGAGGGAAAGACACACCAGAGGCGCGTGCACACAGCGGAAGAGGCCACGTGAGGTACTTGAGAAGGCTGCTGTCTGCAAGGCAAGGAGATGGGCCTCAGGAAAAACCTGCTGTGTTGACGCCTTGAATTTCTACCCTCCAGAACGGTGAGAAGATACATTTCCATTGTTTAAGCCACCCCGTCCGGCATTTTCTTATTACTCATCTGACAAAGGTCCTCCTTCTCTATGAAATGACATTGCATTTAATTTATCCCTAAATACAGACACCATGTATGTTGGGCTCAGGGGAGTATTTCAGGGCCCAGGAGCATCAGAGCTCAGCAAGTACACAGCTGCTGAAGTGATATGATAGAGGAATAAGAAAGCAAACTAATTATATCAAGTATATTTCAAGTGTTGCCTGACTAAAAGATAAATAGAGGAGAGCCAAAACATGTTTTTCTCTTCATGGTTTTACATTAGTCCTCACCATTGCGTTACATGGTTGACTCGGGTCAACTTGTTCAGACCACAAAGAGTCTACCTCTCACCACTAATTCATTTGCTGGCCCTAAACCACTTGCTATTTTAGGTGACTATTATATCTTTACCGACTGTGTCTCTGTAGGTGGCTGTCTCTGTGTGTGTCTCTCTGTCCTTCTCTCCATCTCATAGCAAATTATTTGTACAAAAATGAAATAGTAACAAAGAGCCAAAACATAGTGCATGATCCAGAGAGGCCGTAGCAAACACTTTCAGTGACCAGTTCACATCCCTTTGGGCCGAGCACATATCAAGAATTGCCAACCGGCCCCTGTATCTCGTTGCTTGGGTGATTTTTATGACTAGCAAAACCAGAACCCCACATCCATGCACTCTGGATAATTCACGCCACACACACACACACACACACGCCATAGCACTGCCCTCTGGCTACCTTCAGCCAATGACTATAGGAGGTGATGTATAAATATGCCAGCCCTTGCCCCGTCACTGGAGGAGCTCTGAGATGTGTGCTGCATAGCAGAGAAAAGTGCCCATTGCCCACACCAGTGGCATACTAGGTGTGTGCCCTTGGTTGTCTGTCTTCCTCTTGTCTCATTGCCCCACTCTTCCTTCACATCCCAAATAAACGACACGTATTTGAATCTCTAACTCAAGGTCTGCTTCTGAGCAAAGCTAAATTAGGGCAAAATAGACCTGGTTTAGAATCCTGGCTATACCACTTACAAGGTTAGGCAAGCTAATGATCTCCCTCAGGCTTCATTTACCTATTTGTAAGTGGAAAAGATCAATACCTACTTTGTGCGTCTCAGCGAAATAACATACACGAGGCACTGAGTACTATGTCTGGCACATAGCACATACCTAATGAGTTGATTTCTCCTCCTTTGGTTTGGCTCTCCCCAAAGGAGATTTCAAAGGAGACTTCAAAGAGTTACATCATTTGATGTGCTATGTAACAACCCCTCCCTCCTCCACAATTGAGTGGCATTGTTATTCAGCTTGCAATCCCGAGGGCCAGCAATTTGGGCTGGGCTCAGCTGGTTGGTGGTTCTGCTGGCGTGGGCTGGGCTCACTCACGCAAAGGTGGACCATAGACAGTGAGATGGGTGGCTATGCTCCTGAGGGTCAGCTAACCACCAGCGGGAGCAGGATGACTAAGCCACCTGTCTCCTATCACCTGGAAAGCTGGCCCAGGCTGCAAGTGGCAGCTCAAGTCCTCAAAAGCAGCAAGATGACAAGGCCTAATGTAGTGGTGTTTTTGCAGGTCTCTGTGTCATTTTTGCTAGAAGAAGGACTCTGTTTCTGGATGGGAAGAGCTACCAACTGATATTGCAAGGGTGTAGATATAGGTAGTATGAGAATCTGTGGCCATTTTTGTAGCTTACCACAAAATATATGCCTTACATACATCTGAGGGGCTTCCACAAGACATCGGGGGCCCATGAGTTTTTGGTGGAATCTCCCCATGCTGGGCAGCTTGCTAGTGATCAAAAAACAGGCAGGCTCTCTCAGGTCAAAAAAGAATCCCTCAGCTGCACTTAGTAGGTAAATTACAGAAGCGAGATGCATAGCTTTTATCTTTGACCAAAGTTAGAAGTTTTCATTAGAAGACGATAAAGAGAAACGGTTTTTTAAAAATCTGGAACTGTATTTGTTTACTAAATTGTTCAGATATGTTATCATTGTTTTAACCACCACTGATGTAGTCATATTAAACACTGGAGTGGTTATTTGAATACAGAGAGTCACACAAACACGTTCTTCAAGATGCTGCCTAGAGATGTAACTACAATCAATCCAGGGAGCCGGTTTAAGCTGAGCTGCTTCTTCTTTCCACCAAAACCAATTAACTGCAAGCCTGAAGACTACACAGAAAGATTGTAATAATTGCTACTTTCTTGTAAAAGCAAACCATTTTTCTAAGTTGATTACACGTCATAATTACTCATCTTAATTCCAATAATAATTACCTTTATAAAATTCTTTATTAAAAAACTCTTTATAGAGCCTTGCTTTATAAAAACTTTTCTAATAGCAGAAGAAAAATATTATAAATAACCTCGGGGGAAATAGTGCCTTGGATTTGGTAAATTGCAAGCAGCATTTATGGCTGCTGAACAAAAATTGGTCTCTCAATAAAGTCCAGAGAGGCCCGGGGCACTGCCATGAGATTGAAGTAATTCTCATGCTCTTGTAATTGCATTTATTTCCTATTAACTGCTACATATATACTTCTGATATTTCGTTAAACTCTGTGTATAATTAGGGTAAAAGAATTAAGGCTTGACTACCCTCTAGAAGGTTATTGAGAGGACCTAGGCTGAGGTGACAATCCCCACCCCACCCCACCCCACCCCATAGGCATGTGTACCCACCACCACCTTGAGCAAGACTCATAAACTTCCCCTAAGAAAGGCGGTCAGGCCCTCGGGACTCAGGGCAATGGCTAAGGCACTTTATTCTAAGTATAATTCTCTGGTGCCCAGAAACAGAACAATTCGATTTCTTGCCAGCCGCAACGCAATTCTCTCTGGGCTCTGCTGGAGGGACACCTCTCCAAGGCAGGGCTAAGACTGGAGTCTCCCTCTCTGAACATGGAATCCATGAGGACAGCTTTTTCAAAGGCAGAGCAAAAGGGGGGAAATCCCAGGCATGAAGCCACTGTGGATTCAGCTCGCCCATCACCAGAAGGACGAACCGCCCAGTGAGGCCAACGCTGAGAGGAGAGGGTGGCCATATTGTCTGTCACCCACACCAAGATACTTTGAATCATGCCAGGACACAGGCCTTGAACCAGGGCTTCCCCAGTGTGGGCGTTCTCTAATTGGGAGAGCTGATCACTCATCTGACGACAGGAGAGGGTGTGCTTCTGACCTTGGGAGAAATGCCGGACAGACGAAGCAACAACAGAGCAGAAGCCAGTTGTTAACCTACCTGAGGGCCTCTGTCAGCCCCTGGCCTCCCAGCAGGGCTGTCCCAAGCTCCACACAACCGACTTGACCCTCTGCTTCAAGGAAGCAAGTGCAGCCCCCAGGACAACACAGGAAAACACATGGCCCAGGCTCTTGTCTAGCCCTGGTTCTTCTACCCAACTCACACTGTGAACCACCGGTGGGAGCAAGAGAAGGTTTTTCCTGATGTTCAGTGAGGCCAGATGGGTGGTTTGGCAGGAGCGCTCCAAGACTAAAATGTCCTCTGGGAAGCCTAAGGAATTCTGACCAGTCCCATATGGACCTGGATGCGGGGGCATCTTTCCAGTATCTTCCTTCCATGCCCCTTGGGAATGATGACACAGCATTGGTCTGCACCCTGGTGGGGCCAGGCGTTGAGGTCTCCAACCCCAGTCAGCGCTCCCATGGCCGGCCCTGGGCCCTTGCGCATTGATCTCAGGGGCTTCAGACAGCAGGTTACACTGCAGTTTTCTGACCCTCTCCCCTTGGAGACAAGAGAAGGATCAGAATTTCAGTCTTCCTTTGATTATTATAGACTTCCTTTTCATCTAGGTGCTTCCCGGGAGGAAAACAATACCGTCTCCTGCCCTAAGTGAACGCTTACACCGCAGATGACAGTCGGAAGATCTTACGGGGGCTCAATAAGTATTAAAGTATTAGAGGTTTATCTCATTGGAAAGAGGACGGACTCACACCGTCTGCATGCCAAACTTCTTTTCTTTTTCAACGTTACCAGGTATCACTGCATAGAAGCAGGTTTGCTCCATGCTGCAGGTTACCATGAAATCTTTACAGCTTACACGGTCACTGCCAAACACCAGGCATTCTGATCCTGCCCATCACAGGATCGCCTGTCCTTTGAGGCCATGCTTTCTTGGATCCTCCTCTTCGCCCACCATCCACATCCACTCACCGTTAGACCTCGAGAAGGACCAGACCCTTCACTTCATTTCCACTCCCAACACCCCACCCCAGATCTGCTAACCTCCTGACCTCACTCCAGCTCTAGAGCAACAGCCTTCCACCTGGATCCCCAGCCTTGGGTCTTCCCCACTCCCAACCAGCCCTGCCCACTAGCCAGATCAACATTCTCCAAATACTATCTCCTGGAACACACTGTCAACCTGCTTATGATCTTTAGAGCTTCTCTCTTGCCTTGGAGAGACTGTCCAGATGCTTCAGGTCTGCCAAAACCTGAGGTCAGCCCATTGGTATCACTTACTTTGCGCCCCTGCACACAAGCCACAGAGATCCCCACCCTTGGTCATGGGTGTAGATGGCTTCACGCCAGGAACACACCCCAGTTTTCCCAATTCTTGTACTGTGGTCTAGGTGGAGGATAAAGAGGTACAAGTGCTGGTTTTGAAGATGAAAGGAGCCCAGAACCCAGGCACACAGCTTTTTTAGAAGCTAGGAAGGTGAGGAAATGAACTCTCCCGGAGAATCTCTAGAAGGAATGCAGCCCCAGTGATGCCTCAATTCTAGACAAGTGAAGCCCATTTCAGAATTCTGACCTCCAGAACTGTAAGACGGTAATGGGCTGGGTTTTAAGCCCGCCTCCCATTGGTGGTAATTTGTTAGAGGAGCACATCCGCATCACTCACAGAGGCAGACGCTACATGAAGGGCTTGGCAGTCACTAGTTTCCTCACTGCCCCACAGCAATATGGGGTGGCCACTACTACTCCCCCAACATACAGAAGAGGACATTGCCCAAGGTCATGCACAGAGCCAGTGAGTGGTAGGGCCAGATATCAAGCTGGGACTTCTGATGTCAAATCCTAGGCAAGAAATCCATCCAAATTTTTCTCAAATGTGGGGGGGATAAAGGCTCACAAGATAATAATGATAGAGAAAAACAGCATTGCTACCCTTGGCTGGCAGGCCCATGGGAAAGAAATGTCTTTGTTCTTTTCAGTGGACTTTGTGATGTAGAAGAGGGGAAGGCAGCCGACCTCTGCAACCTGCAATCAGGCAACATCTGGGCACATGCTTACACAGTTCTTCCTTTTTGTTCTTGAACATTCTTAAACCCTTTTTAAAAAAGAATCTATTGTAGACTGTGGGAATAAGGGAAAGGGAGTGAGGTTGCTCTGGGCAGAAGTTCGACTCTTTCCTCCACTAACCAGCCTCCCCTAGATAGGATGAAGGATACCAGGCTTGAGGAAATGGGGTGTTTCCTCTGCGTGTTGCTTCAGAACTGGGTTTGAGTCCAAAACCACCCTCCCTGATCTCCCTCACCCGTCTTGCTTTCAATCCTTTCACAACACTGAAAATCTCTCTGAAACATTATCACTGTTCCACGTTTGCATTGTCTTTAGGGACTTACTTAATTAATTAAAGTTAAGGATTGTATCTATCTTGGTTCACATTTCTGTTCTCCAGGAATCAAGTTCTGTCTTTCCTGAACTCCTACCTAGAATTTTATCAGCAAATCCAATCAATTCTACTTCCTAATGTATAGCCTGAATCCTTCTCCTGCCCTCTCTCTTCATTGCTATGGTCCGTGGCCAGCCCTTCGTCACCTCTCACTGTGGCTATTGTCACAGCATCCTGGTTCTACTCCCGTTGTCCAAAAGGCTTCTCTGCATAGCAGCCACAGATCAAATCACAATAAAAGCCAAACTCTTTAACTTGACTTGCAAAGTCCTGCAGAATCTGACCCCTGCCTTCTTTTCCAATCTTGTGCTATGCAATCTCATTTTAAGGCCAAATGATAGGTCAAGTTCATCCCAGATTTATGGCCTTTGTCCTCCTGTTCTCTGCCAGGAATGTGCTGCTCCTGACCTTCCTTCACATGGCTGACTCTTCAGCCTTCAAATATTGCAAATGACACCTCCTCTGATGCTTCAATATAAAGTAGCCACCTAGTTGCTCCCTGTCATACTTCCTTTATAAGTTCTCTACGTGGAACTTAGTACTTATACTGCTATATGGTATTTTCCTTATTTGTTTCTTTGTTGATTGACTTCTTTCATGTAAATTGAGCTTCATGAGAAGAGTGACATTGTCTTTCTTGTCTCTTCTGTATCCCTGTGACAAGAACAGAGTTCTTGCTAAATGTTCATTAACGACTTCCTGGCATTTGCCTGGTGCATTATATCTTTTCAGCAAATGCTTGCTTTTTTGTTGTTGTTGTTGTTTTGTTTTTAAAGATTTTATTTATTCATTCATGAGAGACACAGAAAGAGAGGCAGAGACACAGGCAGAGGGAGGAGCAGGCTCCATGCGGGGAGCACGACATGGGACTCGATCCCAGGTCTCCAGGATCATGCCTCAGGCTGAAGGTGGCGCTAAACCACTGGGCCACTGGGGCCCCCCTCAGCAAATGCTTGTTAAAGAAATGCACAGCAATTTGGTTTTAAGTTATTAAAATTGTTTGCATTTTCTATTTAGACTGACAAAATTTACACTATTTTAAAATCTGATTTCAAAGCATTAATTTGGCTATTCAGACAAAAACCTAGCAAACCTTAAAGACACAACTCTGAGATCCAGAGGTACTCAATGCAATTTCACACTGAGCAGTAAAGCAAAACCTTGCCACTTTTGTTCCTGCTTTATCTGAAGTCTACCTACCAGATGGAAGCACAAGTGAACTGGTAAAATGCCTTCATAATGATCCCTTACATTTGTACAGCTACCTAACAAATATCATTCAAGTTTCCTCTGCCATTCCTGCTGGAATACAAATAGGATTACAGTCAAAGTCATAAAATGATAAACATTTGGGAGGTTCTGCTCCCAGTTTCTCTGAGAGGACCCTCTGACCAAACTTCCCACTTTATCTTCAAACTTGTCACAGAAGTCACTCCCCGAGGCTATGTCTCATGTTCTATCTGAACTAGCCTTCTTTTTAGTCACATACAAATATTAGTTCCCTCTATTCCCACTTCTATTCAAGCTGGTGGAATTTCCAGTAGCTGCTGCTAACAAGAACCCACCAAAGCCACTGCTGCTGAATGGAGCCCAGTGGGGTGGCTGCCTCTCCAGGAGTCCATTTTTTTCTGTGCTCATGTATTGAGGGTGCCGTTAAGGGGCTTTAAAGGACACTAAAATTGCTGCCCCCAACCTGCTGAAACCTTCCTTATGGTCCCAGTATTTCCCAGATATTTAAGAGAAACTATGGGCTTACATTTTGGCTTGCTAATTTATTGGAAACTAACCTCACCCCATCCCTTCTCAGGATATATCGAAGTTGTATTATGCTCTGAATCACTCTAGCTTCCTCTATGGCCACTACTCTCAAACCAAACTTGTGTATTTCAGCTTTCTCTTTCCTTAAAATAAGCTATTTCCCAAGTAAATCATTAGTAGATATGCCCTACCAGTCCTAGGAGTATTCCCAAGTTGAACACAGCTTAGGCTTATGACCACAATGCAGTTCCACAATCATGTATATTTTGTTTGCTTCTTAGAGCAACCACATAGGGGGAGCAAGGTGACAACTATCTGACATGTAAGGAAATAGAAAAAAAGACTCCATGAATCACCTGATCACACAATCAAGTCACCGTTGGAGCTGGATTTGGATTTAGGCCTCTGGACAACAGCTTGAGAGCTCTTTTTCATATATCAAGGTCCCAAAACCATCTCTGAGTCTCTACCTGCTTCCCCAACTCTTCCCCATCCTCAACCAGAGATGGAGCATCTGGAATCTCTCATAGTTCCGCTGATTTTGAAGTGAAAGTTTTAGTTTGTACTTTGCGCTTAGCCTTGCCTGTTGTCAATTCTGTCCTTCAGAATATTCACTCCTACTGTAAGGCCAAATTCCTACTGCTTCTAAAATGGGATCCACCAGCCCAAATCTCACAATATCTACAAGAATCATGAGCTATGCTTATTGGAATAAAAGCACAGATCTGAGCAAGTGGAGCCTCCCCCCACCCCATTAAATTGAATCTCTTTGCCTTTATTTCATAACTAAAATAAATAATTTCCCTAGAAAGGATTTATCTTCCTTTTAGGAATACATGGATTATTCCCATATTATTCAAAAGATTATGTACTTTGTTTTGGTGGGGGCAGAAGGGAATGCTTCACATAGCTAACAATCTTCTCTGACCCTCAGTTTTCTCTTCTAAGAAAAAGGGAAAGTAACAGAAACCCATAGAGTCATTATAGGCATCAAAAAGATAATCAGTAAAATGCCAGCATGGGAGAGAGCACAGAATACACACTCAATAAATATTTCCTTACTTCCTGGCCTACTACAAACGCAAATTTAACAATGAAAATTTTCTATACATTCTCTGTTCTCTTCAAGTTTTCCCTAATATATTGTAAAGCATCTATGCAAAGTTCTTCCTCAAGTATTTTTTAGTCCTTTGTCTTTTTAGAAGATGTTGATCCCTTATGTGATGCAGAGTAAGTTGATTTGGGTCAGATTAAATGTGCTCATCCTGGCCTTTGTCACCTTCTTTGCTTTGATCTTACTAACAAATTCCACTCTGAGCTAAAGCAGTGCTTTTTTCTTTTTTCAAAGATTTTATTTACTTATTCATGAAAGACACACACACAGAGGGGGAGAGAGAGAGAGAGAGAGGCAGAGACATAAGCAGAGAGAAGCAGGCTCCCTGCAAACTTGATCTGATCCGAGGACCCCAGGATCACGACCTGAGCCAAAGACAGACACTCAACCACTGAGCCACCCAGGTGCCTGCAGTGCTTTATTATTATATCCACATCCACTTTCTCTTACAAAAACTAAAGCTCTATTAATTAAGATATGAGACAGAGGAAGAAAAAATATTTTGGGTGTCTTTACCTTCCAAAATCTAACTGGTGATCTCTGTATTATTCCTAATTGTGGAGATTTATAATACTTATAATCTTTTTGGCAGTCAGCAAATCGACAAAGAAGTATCTGTTATTCCTAGAAACTAAAGAAAAAAATGCATATCATCATGTACATTATTATACTGTGATGTTTTAAAGATAATTTATGTGGAATGTACAGCTGAAATGCTACACTAAATAGATACCCATTTATTATGGTAATAAAATAATTTACAGTAAATATCCTTTAACTTTTAAAATGAGATTGAGAATGGCAGTAAATCTGGAGATCAAAGTGGATAACAGACTTCATTAAGTCACCTAAAAGGTGTTTTTTTTAGCTTCTTTTTTATTTTGTTCAATAGTAGAAACCACTAATGGGACTATATTGCTTAAAGTATAGTATTGAGGGGGACCTGGGTGGCTCATTCAGTTAAGCATCTGCCTTCAGCTCAGGTTGTGATCTCAGGGTCCTGGGATCCAGCTGCATTGGGTGGGCGCCCTGCTCAGTGGGGAGTCTGTTTCTCCTCCTCCCTCTGTCACTTCCCCCCATCCACACTCACACTCTCACTCTCTCAATAAATAAATAAAATCAATAAATAAAATCTTTAAAAATTTTTTTACTTAGAAAATAAAGTATAGTATTTGAACAATACATGGGTCACTAAATCACAGAACATATATATATTTCAGCCTTTAGAAACCCTTGGGCACCATCCCCAGTATTTTACAGATGACTACACGGTAGCTCAGAGAGGAAAGTAAATTATCCAAGGGAAGAAATTATAATCTACCAGCCAAGAGTTTGAGGGGAAAAGCAACAAGCCCAACAAACATCACAGCACACATAAAGTTATCAGCAGAAGGCACAAGTGTACCCTAGTCCCCTTTCTCTAGCATCTTGCTAAGAGGTGAGACCAGGCCCAACACAACAGAATGTACCTGCAGGGCTCCAGCACAGGGTCTCCACTGCCTAGTTGGGTGAGCATGAGAGTGGCCTTATAAACAGGTTCAAACAAATGCCAGGAAGCCAAGCAACCAGTTTTTAATTGCTGACTGCACAGAGCAAACGCTGGAAAAGCATCAGAAGTCTGGGCTCATGAGAAATTGCAGCCCCTGCTGCTGGGGTCAGGAAGCCATCATCTCATGAAAAGCTGAGTTCACGTACTTTCTGCAGTTACCTCTGTCTCCTTCTGTGCATCACAGTACACTCCCTGTGCTCCCACTTCTAGACACACATGTGGTTACTGGTCACTGGGCTCACTATTGGGGAAAAGAGAAGGGGGAGTCTAATCTCCCCTCTAGTTAGAGGATTCAAGGAGAGATAAATTTTCCAACTTGTTATATTTGTATTCAGGTTTTAAATAACTTGAGTACAAGGACCATATCTTACATTTCTTTGCTACCTCTACATTATACCATAAAATAAGCCTTTAACACATACCTGTTGGTTGAAGAATTTGATAAAGATCATTCTTATCCTACTGTCTGAAAATTTTGCATGTAATTTGGGAAGCCTGGTGGAAAGGGGAAAGAGATGCAGAAAATGAAATAATAAAATGTTGTGTTTCATCAAAGTCAATCAAAGAGGGAGATTGTTCGTTTTCACATCTTATCCCTCACGTTAGTGATTTGTGGGAGAGGAAAAGAGGGAACATGTGCTGCCTTCTAGTTCCACACTGAACTTCTCTTTCCTCTGAAGGCAGTTGATTTCTTGAGTGAACACACTGTCTGCCAAGCTCTTTGCCCTCTTTGCCTGTGTGTGTAGAGAGAACCCTCCATGTCTGGGCAGTGACTAGAGATGGGGGCAGAGCATGGGTGAACATCCTGGCAAGAGTATTTCCCTGAAAACAGGCATACCTGCATATCAAATCATTTTGGTTTAGGTTTCCTATTCTAATGCTTTTGGTTGGCTCTTTTTTTTCTTTCTTTCTTTTTTTCTTTTCTTTTTTTTTTTTTTTTTTTTTTTTTTTGAGAGAGAGAGAGAAGAGAGTCCCAAGCAGGCTCCATAGTCAGCATCATGGAGCCCAATATGGGGCTCAATCTCATGACCCTGAGATTATGACCTGAGCCAAAATCAAAAGTCAGATGCTTAACCAAATGAGCCACCCAGGTGCCCCTGGTTGTCTCTATCTTAAGGTTGGTTTGTAATTTATACAGAGTCACCAGATTTTAAAAATGTAAAAGAGTATTATTGAGGTTGTCTAGTTCATTCTCTTTCAAATAGATGGTAAACACTTTTCCAGTTTATCAGGCACATTCAACAATTGGGGTTTCTCTTTTGGACAAGGTTACACATTCCATTTCTAGAAAATTCTAGCTAACTCTTCCTTTAAGCTTTTATACAAGCATCCCATATTTGCCCTATTGGGATAAAAAATAAGAGTAATTGCCTTTGAATATTTGGTAGAGAGTACTGAAGATACTATCATTATCCTGTACTCCTCTGTTTTTCAGATTAGTCCCTTCAATGATACCTCCTTTGACAGGATTTTCAGACTTTTTTTCCATGTATCTCTCCTTTCCCTAGGTAAAGATTTTGTCTTGAACTTTAGAGAAAGTATAGGTGTGGAAAGACTTTCAGGATTATTTACCGATGACCCCAATTGCTGTCCCTGGGTTGACCAGTCCCCACTAATGAAGTAGGTACGGTTTGACCTTCAGTGCTTACTAGATATTTCTGGACTGTCTTTGAGTTGCATTTATGATATTTTTCTGTTGAACAAACGAGTCTAATTCTTTACTGTATTTTTTATTGTTTTCTTATTTCCAACTCTTTATGATAAAAATTTTCACCCTTCAGAAACTTTCAAAGAATAAGACAATCAACTCTCATATGCCCTCTATCTAGAGTAAATAATTTTTAACATTTTGCCCTGTTTTTATCTCTTTCTCTCTGTATGCACACACACACACACACACACACACACACACATACACACCACTTCCAATCAGGCTTTAATCTAGAGCCCCACACATACATATGAACAACTCAGGATCATAAGCACTGAAAAGAAGTCTTCAACATAAGAAAGCGAATTCAAAGCCGATAGACCCCCTCCTCACAAAAAACAGATCTCCAAAGAAATGGAGACATTTAGGTGACACCCAAAACAGAACAAATAAACATTGAAATCAATATCATCAAAGAACATAGGTAATGCACCTGTAAAATAAGGATAGTACTTTTTAAAAAAAAAAAACAAACAGGGGGATCCCTGGGTGGCGCAGCGGTTTAGCGCCTGCCTTTGGCCCAGGGCGCGATCCTGGCCACCCGGGATCGAATCCCGCGTCGGGCTCCCGGTGCATGGAGCCTGCTTCTCCCTCTGCCTATGTCTCTGCCTCTCTCTCTCTCTCTCTCTCTCTCTCTCTCTCTGTGACTATCATAAAAAAAAAAAAAACAAGCAGAGCAAGTTAAAATTAAAAATATAATAATGGGGATAAAATGCTTAATAAAAGAAATGGAAAGCAAGGTCAAAGAAATCTCCCAAAAAAAGAGTAGAATTGAAAATTAGAGAATTAGAAAAATAGAGAAAATATTTTAAAATTAGAGGACTAATCAAAAGAGTTCAATCCGTGATTATTAGAGTTCTAGAAAAGGAACAAAGAAATAGATGATAGGAAGTTATAAGAAAATAGTATAAAAAGAAGCTTTGCAAAATTAAGGGCAAAAGTTTTAAGACTGAGAAGGCCCACAGACACCCATTGCAATAATATTTCTAACTGCATGTCACATAATCATGGAGTCAGGCGACCCCAGGCATACACACCGAGGCGTAACTGCTTTCATCAAGGTGACATCCCGCTAGAGGCCACCTCCCAGGCTCAGCATGTGACAGCGGGAGGGCTGAGCGCGAGAGAGGCCCGAGCGCTGGCTCTGGCCTTGTTGGGCCGCGCCTCCGCCTCCTGGGGCCCTGGGGTGGGGTTGGGCAGGGAGCGGTCCCGCGGCGGCCCAACACTGCCACCCGCCAGCCACCTGGGACGCCAGAGCAAGGCACCTACCGCTGTTTTTTCCAGCAGCTCCCTGGTTCTCATTCCGTGTCACCTGTGAGGGCCGCCACCCCTCCCGGGTGTCCCCCTGAACCCAGCCGGGTCCCCACCTCTCTTAGAGAGCAAGTCCAACAGGCCTGAGGGTTGTCCTGTGGTACACAGTCCAGAGCAGAGCCAGGAGTTGGTGGCAGCAGCTACAACTCCCCAGCTGGGGGACGAGGAAGGACCTGGTGGTGATGGCAGCAGGGGGGGCCGGGGCCAGGGAAGCTCCAGGGGCACCGAAGAGGGTGGAAAGGGGCTGGGGGAAGCGCTGGAGCTGCCTACGCTTCATGCACGTGGGGCTGTGCTTCCCAGTGCGTTGTTCATGCAGAGATGTGAATGCCTACTGCTTAAGATATCTGTATAATATATCTATATAATATAATATATAGCTGTGTGATTAAACTTTTTTTTTACTTGCATTTTTTGTTTGTTTGTTTGGTTCATTACAATGTACAAAAAAAGACAAGGTGGCACCATTAAAAAAAAAAAAAAGATAACATCCAACTTCTCAAAAGCAATACTGGATCCCAGGAGAAAGTGGAACCATGTTTGTAAAATTCTACAGGAAAATTATTTTCAACTGGTAATTCTCCCACCAAACAAACAGTATGCCTGTCTTTCAAAGAAGCTACTGGGATATACTATCTTTTAAAAAATTAAGAGAGAAAAGTCAAGAAAGGAAGACTTGAAATTCAAAGCATAGATTCTCCTACACACACCCAGGAAGTTTCTGGACAAGAGCTCTGGACCAGTCTAAGGATGCAGGATGGTGGCTATTGGAGGACATGCAACAAAGAATGGAATTAATGATTGTGAGTGCTTGCAAAATTTTTGTCTAGGTAGTAGACAGATGTGTTGAAGCATTTAGGGGAAAAACATACAGCAGTTGGTACACAGAAAACAAAGAAATACAAAAGCAGGACAATTATTAATTGTGAGATAAATCTTAAAATGTTCAGAGAAAAGACATAATTATAAAGGAAGCAGTGCTTGGCTCAACTGTAAACAGTCTTTATAAAGTCATATTAATGTAACTCCTAAATACCCGTTTAACTAAACATCTTAATGTTTAATAATAATTGATATAACCATAATAATTAATGATAATATATAATATAACCATAGAGGGAGTGAGGAAGGAGAAAGGGAGAGGCAGGAAGGGATCCTCTAGCATCTTAACAGGAAATCCATTGCTACTGAGCAAAATCAACCCAATCAAGAAATAGCAATAAAAGCATATTTAGATGCATGGAGATAAATATGAAAGGAAACAGCTAAAATTGTTGAAAGTGGCTGTTTCTGGAAAGAACATAGAATAGTGTCCAGCATATTGTGTATTGATCAGAACTATTTCCATTGCAAGTGACAGAAACTCAAATTAAACTAGCTTTAGCAGAAAGAAGAATGTATTAGCTCAAATAATTTTTTAAAAATCCATGGACAGGATAGCTGAATTCAGGTTTTCAAAATAATGCTTATATGATGTCTGTAAGAAATTATCTCTCGTTTTTCATTTATTGGCCCTCCTTTCTTTCTCCTGGGTTGGCTTCATTTTCAAGCAAGTTTTCCCCATGGAGTGGGGGGAGTGGGTGCAAAGATGGTCCCCTGAATCTCCAGATTTACAGCCCTTAGCAGCCAGACTCTAAGAATGAAACAAAGGCCTCGGTCCCGGTAGTTGAAGCAGAAATCCCAGAAAGGGCTCTTATGGGTCTCCGTAGAGTCTTGCGCCCATTTTTGAAGCCATCTCTTTGGTCAGGGTGCTATGAAGGACTGGGCTTGTGTCCCATGCTCACCCTTGGAACTGGTAAAGGAAATCAGTCCCACCTGAAGCATATGGACTAGGGTCAGGAGAGCAGTTCTCCAAAAGGAAGTTGGGGTATTGTGAGGGCTAATTGCATGTGTCAACTTGGCTAAGCCATGGTACCCAGATTTTGATCAAACACTAATCTAGATGTTTCTCTAAAGATGTTTTTAAGATTAAGATTTAAATCAGTAAGTACACATTGAGTAAAGCAGATTACCCTCTATAAAATAAGTGGGCCTCCTCCAATCAGTTGAAGGCCTTAAGAGGAAAAAAATCTGTTATCGTTCCCACGCCAACTCACTCCTTCAAGAGAAGGAAGTCTACCTTCAGCATGTCTTCAGACTTGAGCTAAAATGTCAACTCCTCCCTGAGACTCCAGCCTTATTGCTCATCTTGCAGATTTTGGACTCACCAGCCTCCAACGATTGTGTGAGTCAATTCTTTAAAATCTCTCTAGAGATAGAGATAGCAAGATGGTAGAGTTAGTGATGGATATAACCTCTTAGTTCTGTTTCTTTAAAGAACTCTAATACAGGGCACTTGAACCTAAAGAAATAAATTAAGATCCTGGGTAAACAAACAAAAAAAAAATCTGCTCCTTGATAGGTTAGTTGTTATTACAGGGGGTGGACTGGCTGATTTTTAAAGTAAGGCTGCAGTAAGTGGAAGAACAGGATATGTGAGTGTCCATAGATTCTCAGTTACAAATGCCCATACGAAGGTAAAGGCACAATTCATCTACAGTGATTAAATAAGTATTTGGCTCTAAAAGCCAGCTCCCTATTTTTATTTCAAATATTGGAAGATAACATCAGTTTGGAGACTTCAGCGACCAGGACGCGGGCACATGTGGGGTAAAGGGTACCTCGTGGGTGACCAGAGACCTGTAAATACACAGAACAAGAGGCAGCACCAGAGAGACTGATGACACATGTAGGGCTCCCAACCAGGCTGAGGGCTCAGTGGTAACTCTTGAGTACACTGCACTTCCAAGGATACTTATACAGAGACTTCCACTAGTCTCATCTTCCCACTGTCTAAAGTCTGATTATTGTTTAGGTTTCTTTTGCTTGAAAACATAATCCTTTTACTAAATTGTGGTCAGCATGCTTGCAAGTGAGAGAATTGGTGTCAACATTTTGGGTACCATGGGAACAGATTTCCCGCCCCCAGGTCTTTGGACCAGAGCCAAACTGTCTGAAGGGAAACAATCTTAAAAATTGATCCAGGGCCATTTCTGTCTAAGACGTAAGGGTTGACAATGAAACTTACTATATAACAGATTCTTCCCAAGGGCAGCTAGGAAGATAATGAGCATTTTTCACCTGCTGTAGGTGCCTTAGGCGCACAAGTTTTGTAATACAAATTACTGTTTGGGGAATTTTAAGTAACTGGCCTTCTGGTCACACCCCGTTGTAGTCCAGGCCATATTGAAAATAGTTGATATTGCTAGCACCATGCCAACACCCACCTAACAAGAGCTGGCTTCTCATAAAACTTCCCTGACAGGAGCATATAGTGAACAGTTTGGATCTCAAACAACTCTCGAGTGAAACATGCTCCTCATAAAGACGGTATAAATAGGGGTCTGAGATGATGACAAAGCAAGTCATAAAAACTGGTACAACAAATCTGTCTAACTGGAAAGTAATTTTCCTCTACTAAATAAAAATGCAAAAGATTCACCCAAAATTCAATTTCACTGTTTACCAAAAGCCATAGCTATGGGATGATCAAATTAAATAGCTAAAATTAAAACCTGAAAAGTGAACAAGAAAGAATGAATGGTATAATGTGAAGTAAGACTACGTAGACTGATTAAAAAGACAAAGAAAAATGGTAAAATAAGAGTGTTAAAAACAATGAAAATGAATATTAGGTAAAAGAATATTCTAGAAGAGTTAAGTAGTATGAGAAAATTTGAAAATCAACATAGTTCCAGGGCAAAAAGGAGATACAATTACAGGTGGCTCTAGAAATTCAGAAGTCCTGTGATCAATACCCCATTGAGAAGTAATAGGATCCCTTGAAGCAAGATGACTGATGGTGGTTTTGCCCTGAACTGGAGATCACTGCTACAATGTAATGAGACTTGATATCTCTGGGCAAATATCCTTAAACAGATGCAGATAGTCCATAGAATGTCTCAGAGTCAAGTCTGCAGACCACATTTCCAACTATTAATCAAAACCAAAACATCGCATCATGGACAGCACAACAATGAAGCCAACCAACTTCTTGACGGTCTGCTTGGGAAGGAAAAACAAGACTCCAACAGCAACCTCTCTAAAACTACAAGCTCTTAGAAGGCTGGATGCCCACCATGCAGGACAGAGCCCGGGAGTAGCTCTCTGTTGAACTGCGCAGAGCTGAACCACACCAGGAACTTCTACCCTTATGGAAAATGTGTGCTAGCAACATAATTAGGTTGTCCCTTTCATCTCGAGACACCTCACCAACTCGATACCCCTCCTCAGTGTACATCATGGAACATGTTTCATCTCAAGCTAAAGGACCCCAGTGCCTTCTGGTTCTCATCCCCTAGATAAGAGTAGTGAGGAGAGAAGTTGGAGAGGAGCCATGGCCACATACCGGAATGAGCATAAGCAGGGCATAGAGTGCCATACTTGGCAGTGCTTTTCAAAGTAAGCTCCATGGACCACGTTCCTCAGAATCTCTGGGGGGGGCTAGTTCACAGTGAGACTCCCAGACCATATCATAGACCTAATACATCAGACTCTCCAAAGTGCAGCCCAGGGCTCTACCCTTTGAACAAGCATCACCCGTCACCCACAGGTGATTGGTATGCTCAGTAGGAATAGAGATTTACTACCTTTGAGGAAGAGCAGAAGCAGGAAAAATTGGACCAATAGGCCAAAAATGTCTCCTCTGGGCAAGAGTAAGGATATAAAGCGGAGACTGTGGGCACATCTAGCAGCCACTGCGGGGACACAGGACACAAGGGCACAGAACCAGAAAGGTAATAACATTAGGGTCTCAATACATTTTCTATCCCTGGGTAGTCAGCCCCTCTTCGGGAGAGCTGTAGTCCCCTTATCCCTGCAGCCATGCCTCTGTAGTCATTAAAGGCATGGTGTGCTAAGGGATTACTGCTCCTTACTAATTAAATTGTAAATCTTGTTTCAACTGTTTGAAAAAAGACCAAGGCCACAAAAATACCGACGTCTCTCTAAGTTAGAATAGAGTAGCTGTCTTAATCTTGAAAGAACGCAGTACCCCAACAAAATCTATATCATAAGACAAGCAAAGAGTCCTTGAGACCCGGGGGGGGGGGGGGTGTCAGCTTGAGAGAGTGCAGTGATATGTTACCGGAGCCAAATATACTCAACAGACCCTTGAAGTGTCAACAACAATCTGAGAACCTTCCTTCCAAATGTATAGCCTGCTCCGAAGCTCATGTGGTCACCCATCTCCAGTCTTGTGTTCTCAATTCTAGACTTCTTCTGAAAAACTGGGTCTCTCATACTGTTTGACCTATAAACTTAGTATTTCTCAAACCCACTCATTTTAATAGAGTGCAATAATCTAGAGTCACAGATCTAGATGGTTCCTGGTAAACAATTCATTGTGCCTCCACTTGAAGGGGAACTGTAGCTACAAACACAGTGTTTACACCAGTTTATGCTAGGGACCTGAATATAAAAGGTCACAAGACCAACCACCTGTCACATACACATCTCACCCAAGTGCCAGTTTCTTCCCATGAGGAAGAGGAATGATAGAACTGGACTCGGAGCTGGTGGTGCAATCTTCTTTTATTTGGCTTCAGCTTCCCATGGAATAGAAAAGTCGCTCTTATGACATCTCCCAACACACTCACATATTTTATCCCATGGTGGGTGAAGTTATTTGCAAGGCTAATTGAGGACTTCAGCCTCATTTTCTTGTTCTTCGGCCTGCCTGGAAAGAGCTCTGGTCTGATAACCCATCTCCTCAGGGTTGCAGGGAAGCCCGGGGTTTTTAGTCCTGCCTATCACCTAGCAGGTGAGCCTCACTGATTGTGGTGTAAGGAGCCGTGAAGTTCAGTATTGCCATATACCTAAGCCACATTCTCCAAACTAGTCTTTATTACTTAAAAAAAAAAAAAAAGATTTGGGGAATTCTATTTGCTTTTTTCTTTCTCTCTTAATTGGTTCAAAACTCTAGAGGAAAGAAAGTGGAATAGTATATTGGCTCCCCTCAAGTCTCCAACACTCGGCCTCTACTTTCAGTAGAGGTCAAAGAAACGTAAGACTCCCCTCAACCCAAACCTGTAGGTCCAGACTGAGGAGGAGAATGACTTCCCAGCATGACTGTGTTGCATATTTTTCAGAGTGGTTATTGGGAAAACAAAAACAAAGCATAAAATGCACCAGTTGTGTGAGACTTACATAGGCGTGAGGATGAGGACTACTGTTAGGTTGCAGACACCATTGCTCTCTGGGATCCTCAATTTCTGATTCTGAATGGACTAACTATAGGTGCCCTGTTTGCTATGTCCACTGTGTTTGATATTTTCTCCACACCTTTGCACCTGCTGTGCATTCTGGAATGGCCTCTCCCCTGGCACCCACTGCTGTTTACTTGGAAAATACCTGCACATGAGTAAAGACTTGGTTCAAATTTCCTGTCATCCTGATCTTTTTCAGGTGGAATTACATACATCTTTGTGTTGTTCTAATATCATGTTTATGCCTCTATTAATCACTAATGTTACTTTTTCCATAACCCTTTTCCTCTACTCAATCCCTACACCATTAGGCTGACAACTCTGGAAAGCATAAACTGTCTTATTCATCATCTTTATAATCCCCAACCCTGAGCCCAGTGCCTGGCATATGGGGGCATGTAATAAATACATGGGGAGAGAGCAGATGGAAAAAAAAGAAGAAAAAGACAGAGACAGAACGACGCAGACACAAAGAGTCAGATAGAAGGAGAAACAAAGGAACAAAGACCCACAAAGAAAGGGGAAGAGAAATCCATGAAAGGGGGAAAAGGAAGAAATGAACAATTAAGTCATAAATATAAGGTCAGAGCCCGCCCCCCATAAACATATTTGCTAAGTTCTTACTGGATCCTGGAGAGAGCCATCAGTAGGGTGTTGGGGATGGCACAGCATAATCAGAAACCATGCAAGTGGAGGTGGTGCTATGCAGTCAAGTGGTTGCTCTGAAAAACTATCTAGAACCCAGGCAGCCCCACAGAACTGTGCCCTCATTGCTAGTCAAAAGGGTTGGCAACGTAGTTTACCTGCGGAAAGTACTCATGAACCCTCCCATGCATGGAAGCTTTCTATTTCACCTGTGTTAGGAGTAAATGACTTTTTGGCCTGCTAATTGCAATTCCCAATCCTTCTTAACTTGTCTCATTATTTAAGTAAAGAAGAAAAGAGTTCAAATGAATTCATTTTTAATTTTGACCTCCAAACCACATGGCCCAATCTCAGGACTTTTAGGAGATAATTTAAACCCTAACGTGTGCATCATAAGGCATTTATTTCTGCAAGCATGCCATGAATCTGCAAGATGAACTGTGATTCACTCCAGTAGACGCTAGTATGGGATTATATAAGCATTGCCAATAATGAAAATAAATTATAGCAAAGAACAAATAAAGGCGGTTTTATCTATAAAAGTGTTACATCTCCATATAGTAATAAAAGATGGTCTGTGTATAGAGAAGTAATTTATAACAGCGAGTAAGCAAACCAACATTCTTTTAGATTATCAGCCAAAGTATCATGTACCAAATAGAAAAATACACAAAACAAAACACAGCCATATAAATAGAAATAACTAATTAGGGGCTCTTTTTTTTACATTGTTTTATCCAATGAGTTGGATTATTTTTTCACAAAGGAAGGAGGCCCGCAATACATACAAAGCATTTCCTATGTTTGCCTCAATGTGTCCACATTAAGCATTCAAGTCCCAGTGGTCAAGGACCAAAGTCATTCTTTGATTAGCATTTAGAACAACAGTACATATAAATAGGCATTTATGTTTCTTTCGTGATGACCGTGGTGGTTTCGAGGGGTGCTGGTTCTGGTTTTCGTGTTTTCTTTCTAACTCCATGCGATCATCATGGAGAGAGCACCTCCTCTTTGGCAAATATTATGTCAAGACCTGAAGAAATGTATTAATAGACAAATAAGGCTCAGGCATTATATTCAAGAATCTCAAAGGCCAGTGGGCAGTGCTACAAGTCTGTAGATGCAGGTGCTCTGTCTTCTAGAGTCTAGGACCCCACAGAGCCCCCAGGAGCCTTAACAGAGATCAAGCATCCACCATCCTCCCTCTCTCCCTTTCCGGTGAAGCCTGTCTCACTGGGGTCATACCACTCCACTCCACCCACACTTATTTTATTTGCCTTTGTATCAGTGCCATATGGTTACTTGCAATGTCCTCTAAGCAGATCATAGATTCTTTACAAAAATAGGTCATACTTGTTTTGGCGTCATTCAGAGCAAGGAGCCTGGTGCCTAGATTAGTAAACTGTTTTGTCTTATCTTCCCAAAGACACTGTGAGTTTTTGGAGACATGAACTATGTCTGATATGTTCTGGTGATAGCCCAATACTCCAGCATAGTGGAAATTCCATTGTGCACTCTCAAGAGATGTTTGTTGAACGAACTAAGAGGAACGTGAACTCCCTAGATTAGAAGCACTTCTGTCTGCTAGCCTAATTCCATTCTCTTCTGCCTATGGCATTTAGTCCTGCTATTTTGTTTATCTCTCTGTAAATAAGGATGGTTTTATCTATCTCTCAAAGTGTATTATAAAAATTAAATATTTTGAAATACTCTGCACAGTTCTTGTCATTCAAGAGAGCACACCAGTAAAGGTAGCTGTTATATAATGTAACTCACAAGCTAGAGGATTGATCTCAGGGCAAAAAAAAAGTCCCTGAACTCTTACCTTGAGGGGTGAGAAGAATTAAACCCTTGTGCTCTAGCCTTAAATGTGTCCTTTCCATCAGGATTCTTGATGTGTCAAATTTATGGGTTGAAACTAAAGAAATTTCCCAGGGTCTACGTGAAAGCATTGCGAAATAGTGGTTTTTAGCTTAGAGTTCATGAATGGGCTTTGGCCAGTCCATTAATTCATAAATGCATTCTAAAACATATAGACATACATGTAGATGTATTTTTCCATCCAATAATTATATGACTTTGATTAGACATTGAGAGGAATTGGTAGCTCAGAATAAAATTCAGAATTCCTACTATTGAATAATCCTAGGATAAGTTCTGCTTTTCCCTAAAAATCACTGGAAAAGGGATGCCTGGTGGCTCAGTGGTTGAGTGTCTGCCTTGGGCTCAGGGCATGATTCAAGATCTCAGGATTGAGTCCCACATCAGGCTCCCTGTGGGCAGCCTGCTTCTCCCTCTGCCTGTGCTCTGACTCTCTGTGTCTCTCATCAATGAATGAATGAATGAATGAATGAATGAATATTTTTTAAAAATCACTGGAGAGAATTTTCCTCCATGAATTGAAGTATTCAGGAAGATCTTTGTATCTATAGTGTATATCATATCTTATAAAACAAAAGAATTAAAGATTTTTAAACACAGAGAATTGAAAAAGAAGAGGAATATCTTATACCCCGAGGTACAAAATATCAATATGCCTTATGAAACAAACAAGTGCCAATGATTAAAACCTGACACATGCTCACTTGAATACCTGGGTTTGAAATATATTAGAAATAAATGTCAGAGCAATTAATAAGCTTCTACCTCCTGTCCATATTCATTGAAAGAAAAATAAACAGAAGCTTAGCAATTGCAAAAATCGGAGAGCAGAGTATTGTTAGTTCCGCAAGAAATTCCAAGAAAACACATTTCTTTTTTAATAAAATATGTCACCAGCAGCCAAAAGATAATATGATAAAAAATTTTGTGGCAATTCAACAATATTGTTTCTTAGGGCCAGCTCCATTCTCTGTTTTCAACCATCTCAGGTTTCAGAGCCTTCAAAACTTTGCAGTTATTCTTTGTAGATATTCTCCTGTTAGTTGTATTACTCATAAACCACCCAACTATCTCCTTAACTGATAAAATTTTACCACTCTTTTCCATGTCATTCCAATGGTCAGAGAATATATTACCTATAGAAAGCAAAAGATTGCTGATCTACTGCCTTTATATAAACTAATTTCTCCAAATGTCTTATTCATTCATAAAGCGCATTGAGCCAGACACTTTCATAGATTTTAGAAGTAGAAAAGCAAGTAAGGTAGATATTGACTCAACATCAGGGGACTTGCACTCTAGAAGAGAAAAAGATAAGGGAGTATAAAGCCAAATAAATAAAATAGTTTAACAGTTGTATGTTATGTTGAATGCTATTATGGAAGCAATCAAGAGGCTTAAGTTTAGAATAAGCTGCCTCGATACATATAGTGAGAAAAAGAGAATCCGGGGCACCTGAGTGGCTTAGTCAGTTAGGTATCTGCCTTTGGCTCAGGTCATGATCTCAGAGTCCTGGGATTGAACTCTGCATTGGGCTCCCTAGTCAGTAGGTACTCTGCTTCTCCCGCTCTTTCTGTGGCTCCCCCACCCACCCCCTACTCGTGTTCCCTCTCTCTCTCAAATAAATAAATAAAATCTTTTTTAAAAAACAGAGAGAGAATATAAGATTAAGGAAACAGCATGTGCAAAGACTAAGAATCAGGAAAGAGCATGGTATTCCTGAGAAAGGAAAAAGTATGGTGAATTCTATCCATCAAGGGAGAGAAAGTCAAGACACATGGTTGGAGAGGAAAGGACAAGATCATGCAAATCCTGGAGGCCATGGTTAGGGCTTCAGACTTTGTTTTCGCTACAGTGGCAAGTCACTGGAGGGTCTTAAGAAAATGGGTGACCTGGTGCAATTTCTATTTTAGAATATCATCTTTAATAATATATGAATAGTGAATTAGTATGGGAAGACTAGAAAACATTAACATGGAATAAATGGCCATGACATTGAAGAGGAGAAAAGAGACTGAGGCACACTTCAGAAATAGAATTAACAGAGTTTTCTGGTAGACCAGAATGGGGGAGAAGAGAAAGCAAAAAAATTAGTGTTACTTTTAGGATTCTTGTGGAGTAGCTGAGAGGATGGTGAAGCTGTTTACTGAGTTGAAGAAGATTTGCAGCAGGTGCCAAGAGTCTATTTTCCACTTGTAAATTTTGCCATATATCTGTGTTACATTCAGGTGGAAAGATCAAGTAGGTGGCTAGATCTACAAATCGGCCATTCAGATGACTGACCAGGGCCAGAGACATAAATTTGGTCTTCAACTTTGCCATAGTATTTGAAGCCCTAAAAATTGGCAAGATGTCTAGAGAGAAAGTATGGAAAGGGAAGAGGACCCTTAGAGGCCTTCTCTCCCCCAGAAAAAAATCCCAACCATTTAGAGGACTAGTTGAGGAAGCCAGCAAGGAAGTCTAAGAAGGAGTGATTAGTAGAGTAGAATGAGAGCTGGAGAGGTGACAAGCATTAAGAGTTGAAAATGCCCTTCCTTCCAGCTCTAAATGTCGCGTTCTAAGAAGCTTGGAGAGTTCATTAGCCTCAGGCACACCTCTCTGTTACTGCCCCCCAGTGTTGATTTGACTTAAAACATACTTTAAACCAATACTTTCCAATCTTTAACTTGAAAACTTTGTGGGAAACGAGGTACAAAATATCAATCAAAATTTCATTCCATAGTGGGCAAAATGGAGGGTCCCTAGAGCCCTGTGGAGGGTGCTCATGGCCCAAGGTGGCCAGCTATGGGATCGCCAACCACAGTAATGCAGTGCTGTTGGCTCAGTCTGTGATTAGACAAATGGATCAGTGAGAACTCTTTTGGTCTTTTCGTTAAAGATGTGGAAAACAACCTGAACTAACTTAAGCAAAACTGTGGAGAATTTAAGGGCACAGGAGTAACTCTAGGGACCCAGGACTGGAATCAGCCTGGCCTGGGGGAGAACTGGAATGGAGAAATGGAAAATCATCGAGCAACACGGGTTTCTCTCTTGACATCTCTCCTGCTTCTCTCAGTAGCCTGCCTTGTTAATTTTTTTGGCAGAGCAGCCCTCTCTGCCACTCCATGTTCATGGCATGCCTCCACATGTCCATCCCTCCCAAGTTCAGAGATTCCTTCTCTGTGTCCCCATTTCAGATTTCTGGGAAAGCAACTCTGGCCCAACATAAACCAGGGGTGCATGCCTGTGCTGATCAGCTGGGCTGGAGAAAGGAGTTATGGTGTGTAAAATGGCCGTAGGAAAGAACTGTGAGCTGGGCACACACTCCAAACAAATATTGTTAGGTCCAACATGAAACTTCCACTTATCTTGATTATAATTTTACAGTCCCTTGATTCTAAGATATCACCCCTTATATAAAGCATCTATTTGGGACACCTGGGTGGCCCAGAGGTTGAGCATCTGCCTTTGGCCCAGGGCATGATCCTGAAGTCCTAGGATCCAGTCCCACATCAGGCTCCCTGCATGGAGTCTGCTTCTCCTTCTGCCTATGTCTCTGCCTCTCTCTCTCTCTCTCTCTCTCTCTCTCTCTCTCTATATATATATATATATATATATATATATATATATATATATAATGAATAAATAAAATCGTAAAAAGATTTATATATATATATATATATATATATCATGAATAAATAAAATCTTAAAAAGCATCCATTCACTGACTTTTCCAGAAAAACAAAGACCGTGTTATCTAGCTAGCTAGCCAGCTATCATCTATCTATCCATCTAAAAGCCTCAGGATTGTGTGTTTGTTCATCCCATCACATACCACTTTTGTCTCCAGTATCAATATGGCCATCAAAATTTGACTCTAAGTTTCTTTTACAAAGTATAAAAATAATTCTGAGTCACTTTTAGATCATAAAGTTACTCTAATTTTCATAACCCATGCCCGTTGTCTTGATAGATACTGCAATTTTTGGATTGGTAATTTAATTGTAAAGCATATCAAAGAATCTGAAATTGTGTCTTCATTTCTGCTTTGATTATGCATTTAGGATTTTTAATTGAATTACATATCACTGGAATTTAACATCCCTTTCTTGAAAGTCAACTAAAGGCTTTTATCTGATGTTCTGAACTCGAGTGATGGACTTTCACAAAATTAGTTAAATGCACCTTTCTCCTGGCTTTGAAAATCCATCCTATGATGTATGCTGAAAAAGTTGGCCTTCTCTAATCTCTTTAATTGCATTCCCTGATGTGTGACAGGCAGTCTTCTGCATCTACAGTAACTTTTTGTTTTAATGCTGTACAATTATGTAGACTCATCTAAAAATAGTTGTTGATTTCTACAGTTACGCTTCTAAATTGAATTTAAATGCTAAGCCCCCACAGTACCACCAATGGAATCAACTCAGCTGAGGTGAACGCCTACTTTCTCTGCCTGGCTAGGCTGGCATGTGAACGTGGGAAAGCAATGGGAATAGGTTCTCTGGCCACCACCTGGAGAGTCTCTTCGAAAAGGTTTTAAGACACATGCAATTTCAGAAATGTCAAAATATGGAAAATGTACATCTTGCAATCCAACAAATATACAAGTTTTCTTTCACTGAGACTTGATATGTGATAGACCTTCTTAAACTAAGTGATTTGCACAGTTTAGCTCATTTACTCCTCATGACAATCTAGCAAGCTATAGCTCTTATGCCCATTTTATAAATGAAAAAACTAAGGTTGTAAGGTTAGTTTCCTCAAGACCACCCAGCCAATAAATAACCAAGCCAGGATGGAAGGCCAGCCTGACTCCAAATCCCATGTATTTCATCAGTGTATCAAAATGCTTCCTAATTAATTGTGTGGTAGTCAGCAAGAGTCATTAAAGATAAAATTAATTAATCAGATAAATTATAAGATTAATTAATAATATGAATGTATCCACCTTGCTATTAAATTAGCTGAGCTCCTCTATCTTTCCAAGAAATATGGACAAGGCTACCTATAGTAGCTATTACATATGTCAATATTATTTCTGATATAAGGTGGAGGAATCACTGTTCACATATCCTTGATTTTCTCATCTTTAAATTCATGGAACTATTTCCAGTAATAATAATCATAAGTGGAGGGATCCCTGGGTGGCGCAGCGGTTTGGCGCCTGCCTTTGGCCCAGGGCGCGATCCTGGAGACCCAGGATCGAATCCCATATCGGGCTCCCGGTGCATGGAGCCTGCTTCTCCCTCTGCCTATGTCTCTGCCTCTCTCTCTCTCTCTCTCTCTGTGTGACTATCATAAATAAATAAAAATTAAAAAAAAATAATCATAAGTGGAAAACAACTTGCAGTTAAGGTTGTATGAGGTGCTCAGCACTTTCCCCCACCTGTCCTCATCCAGGTGTCCAAACCAGAGAACCGCAGAGCAGCTGCCTGAACCTGAGCCTTACCATCACCTGCACAGAATAGGAGACAGGTCAAATGAGCATAAAAAAAATGCCCTGTTCTAGCAGACCCCTGATCCTCTTACATTAGAATTCTACCTCTGGGAATCACACCAAAGTGTGGTGTGAGAGACAGCAAGGCATTACCTCGAAAGTATTAAAGGAATACAGATGGCCAACAGACATGTGAAAAGATGCTCAACATCACTAATTATCAAGAACATGCAAATCAAAACTACAATGAGATATCCCCACACCTCTTAGAGTGGCTAAAATCAGGAAGACAAGAAACAACAGGTGCTGGTGAGGATGTGGAGAAAAAGGAACCCTCTCGCATTGTTGGTGGGAATGCAAACTGGTGCAGCCCCTGTGGAAAACAGTATGGAGGTTCCTCAAAAAATTAAAAATAGAACTACCATATGATCCAATAATTCCACTACTGTATATTTACCCAGGGAAAATAAAAACACTAACTTGAAAAGATATCTGTACCCTGTGTTTATTGCAGCACTATTTATGATCTCCAAGACATAGAAACAACCTAATAATGGAGTATTACACGGCCATAAAAAGGATGAGCTCATGCCATTCGAAACAACATGGATGGACCCAGAGGGTATTATCCTAAGTGAAATACATCAGACTAAGAAAGACCAAAACCATATGCTTCCACTTATAAATGGGATCTTAAAAAGAAATTAAAAAAAAAAGCAGAATCAGAACTACAAATACAGAGAACAAACTGATGGTTGCCAGAGGGAGGAGGGTTATGGTTGGGCAAAATGGGTGAAGGGGAGTGGGAGATATAGGCTGCCAGTTATGGAATGAGTAAGTCACGAGGATAAAAGGCACAGCATAAGGTATAGTCAGTGATACTGTGACAGTGATGTAATGGGACACTTGTGGGAGTTACACTTGTGAACACAGTATAATGTATAAACTTGTCAAATCACTAAGTTGTATGCCTGAAACTAATGTAATATTTGTGTGTCAACTATATTCAAATAAATAAATATATATATATATATAGTAATATTAAATGGACGTGGGGTAAAAGTATTAAGGGACAAACCCAGGCACTGTAGCTAATCTCAGGAATATTAGTACCATCTGAGAGCCATTTCCTATATTTATTAGGAAACATTGATGCTTCCTCATCCTTACCTGCCAGGATTTGGTGAAGTGGGTCTTCTGCTAGCCACAGCCCGTAGCAAACTTCTTCCCTACTGAGTACAAGTAAATAAATAAAGCTCATGCTAGGGGCACCTGGGTGGCTCAGTGCGTTAAGCATCTGACCCTTGATTTCGGCTCAGGTCATAATCTCAAGGTTGGGAGATCGAGACCCACCTTGGGCTCTAAGCTCAGTGCAGAGTCTGCTTGAAATTCTCTCTCCCTCTCCCTCTCTCCCTCTCCCTCACTTGTGCTCTCTCTGCCTCTCCCTCTCTAAAAATAAACAAATAAAATCTTTTTTAAAAACTAAAGCTTACAGGACACCTGGGTGGCTCAGCGGTTGAGCATCTGCCTTGGGTTCAGGTTGTGATCCCAGGCTCCGGGACTGAGTCCCACATCGGGCTCCTTGTGGGGATCCTGCTTCTCCCTCTGCCTATGTCTCTGCCTCTCTCTTTGTGTCTCTCATGAATAAATAAATAAAACCTAAAACAAACAAAAAAAACTAAAGCTCACAATGAATATTGTAATAAATTATATCTTATATATCGAAGATTATAATATTATAATTACAACATGAGGAACATCGCAATCTGAGTGTGGTAGCTCTTTCATGGTACTGGGTCCTCATAGGACTTCCTTCCCTGATGCTGGGAAATGCACCCTGAAAAGCTTCATCAACTTTCCAAGGGCTGTGGTTGAGTTTATTTAATAGATTATTCAATGAACTATGGGCAGAACACATTTCTATTGTTGGAGAACTAAACAGAAGACACAAAAATCTTTATGTTTTTGCCTTGTTCCTCATTTCCTTCTATTACTTTCAGGCTCACAGTTTGCTCTAATTCACCATCTTTATGATTTCCTCCCCAGTGACCCTATTTCCACTTCTCTCTCATTAGTCATGCTCATCTATGTGGCTTTGGGGTTAAAATCAAACACCTTCTGGTTAATCTATCCTTTTCTTTCATCCATTCACTTTGTGCTGCAAGTATTGAATCCCTACTATGTGTCAAGTCCCATATGTTCTTCCATGTGACTAACTCACTGAGAACACTGAAATTAGTTCAAACAGATACAAGAAAATTCAGTTTTACTCTTCCCCAGAATCCCAATTGGCTTCTGAGTTCCTCCTCCAGCACTTTTAGACGAGAAGCCAAATCAGGCCTTTCTTATGCCATCATCAGGGCTGTTCAAGGTAATGTGAGCAGTGGGAGGATGGTGGATTTGGGCATTTGGCAAATCTGGTCCAAATTCTCTCACTTATCAGGTGTGAGACCAGAAATGAGTTTGGTATGTTCCCCAAGTCTCAGTTTCTTCATTTACTAAATGAGACAATCACATTTCTCTCCCAGGTCATTCAAAAGCTCAAACACATTATTATAAGTAAAGCGATGCAAAAGAGATGGTCAAAAAATATTACTTCTCTGATGCCACACACTTTCCTACTTGTGTCTTTGTCTTCTTTACATTCTCTTATGTATTAGGTCTTTATCTAATGAGTACCTATTATGTGCCAGGAACTGTGCTATTTTTCTTCTTCTATAATGGACTCTAGAAGTTCTAAATAGGAAGGGCTTAGACAATCTGGGTGGAATGGAGACTTGCCTTAGGCTTTATTTGCAGAGAAAATTAGCTTTTTACCAATAATTTATAAGCGGGGAGAGGAAGGAGGTGAGTGGGAGCACTGATGGAAGCTATGCCCCTGCCCACCTGTTCCTGCCAGCTTGCCCTTGGCAGAGAACACCACTTCAGTTGAGACCTCAATGGTCTTGGCCAACGCAAGACTCCTCCATGCACTGCTGTGTTCCAGGGGCCCTCACATAGAGCCAGGTGCAAAGAAGACTCCACTGCTTCCCACATTCTTGTTCAGGATCTCCAGCTCTCTTTCCAAACTGGCTCCCAGGCAGGCAACGACTTTCTCTACTGATTAACGTTTTCTGCCTGACTCTGGATGATGAGACCTCTTAAGTCAGCTTCTAACTTGGATTATTTATTTTCCTTCTGCTCACATTTCCATTGCTAATTGGCCACCTATTTCTTCACTTATTGTTGGTGATAAGACCTCTTTCTTTTTTATTTCTTTTCTGTTGAATTTTCCAACTTCGAAGGAAAATATTTTTATGGGTATACAAGACCTGTTTAGTTTAGGGGGGGGGGGTTTTTGGCTACATTTCACATACGTTATGTAATTTAACTATTACAACAACCCTGAGATGTAGGTGTTATGACCTCTCCTATTTTAAAGATTAAAAAAGTCAAATCTTAGAAAGAGTAATATGTAGGAAGGGTCTTCAACTCCATATGCTCTTCCCATTACCCCAGTTTAAAGAATTACTACAAATATTTTGCTAACAAATCCACAAATATGATAGACTACAGAAACAGAGTCTGCAATTGTCAGCTGATGCATGCATGAAACTGCCTTTGGTTTTCAGATATTCAGTCCTAAGCACTTGGACATCTTCTATTCTATTGGGAGTAGGTGGATCTAAATTTTGTAAAGCAATATCTCAGCTAATTCATCCATTTCAAGGGGCTAAACAGTCTATTTTCTTAGGCATCAGTAGGCCAGAGGGCTACTGATAATAGAGTACAATTATTACCATATACATCAATTCTTAGTGTCTGCATTGTATTTATCTACTGACAAAGCCATTTTCCCCCAGTGTCAGCACTTTATCGTTAATACAGCTTTAGAATAGAACTGTGTTCTCCTCTGACTCATATATCACTAACAGAACTACTAGGAAAGATCCAATTCTCAATTACAAGCACAAAATAGTCCTACATTTTAGCATATATCAAGTCCATCTAGCTCAACATCTATTCTCTGACATTGATGTATTCCATCAGGATGGATCAAGTCATTAAAAGACCTTGCAAGTTCCCCCAACATCATATTATTAGGTTGTTGTTGTTTTTTGTTTGTTTGTTTGGTTGGTTGGTTTTTTTTTTTTTTTTTTGGATCTTCAGCTTTTGCCTACACATCACAAAATCAGTAGTGACCAGTTTTAAAGCAGACTTTTAAAGGCATGTGTAACTGACACCTTTGAAATTGACACCTCACTATCAAGGTGGGAAAAACTCGGCCAAGAAAAAATATCCCCTAATTTCATCAGTCAGGTTTTCTGGGGCAACCAGCCTACTACTTTACTTTCTCCCACACTACTAAATATCCAACAGTACAGCGTATCCCAAACATCACAATAGGAAGGCCTGTCTTAGCCTGCGTGGCCTGCTGTAACAAAATACCAGAGACTGGGTGGCTGAAACAAAAGACATAAGGAAGTCCAAGATCAAGTGCCAGCATGGTCAGGTTCTGCTGAGAGCTCTCTTGTTGGCCACCTCCTTGCTATGTCCTGACATGACAGAGAGAAAGGGTGCAACATCTCTGGTCTCTTCTTACATGGGCATTTTGTCATGAGGACTTTACCCTCATGAACTTATCTAAGTGTAATTATCTCCCAAAGGCCCATCTCCAAATGCCATGATGTTGGAGATTAGGGCTTCAATATATGAATTTGGGGAGGGGGGTATAAACATGCAGTCCATAACAGTGCCCTCATCATCTATGACATAATCATCCTAAAAAGCTTTAAGTTGCTGGCAATACCACTGGCTTGTATACAACTCTAACCACATATGAGTAGAGGAAAGGAATAAGAATAATAAAAACGAATACACAATTATGAGTCCAGGGACCTGGGATCTTATACAATCTCTGCCACAACTTGATCTTAAACCACATCATTTCCTTGGGCCACACCTTGCTTACCAGAAAAATGAATGAGGCAGGATGATCTCCAAAGTATCATCAGCTTTAATAAATAAGATTCTGTGACTGTATGACTAATGTGTACTATGGGATCAGTAAGAAAACACACCATAAACATCATTGAGAAAAATTGTACAAAGAATGAATGTGAACAAAGCAGATAATTGAAATGGTCATTTTGCTAGCGTATCTCTTCACTTCCAGAGGAAATGAACCTGAGATCAACAAAACTTTCCTAATTTAGAACAGATTCACTCGGCTGCTCCTCGCCGTCCCCGCTGCAGTGCGAAGGGCTCGAAGATGGCCGGTTGGCAGAGCTACGTGCACAACCTGATGTGCGATGGCTGCTGCCAGGAGGCCGCCATTGTCGGCTACTGCGACGCCAAATACGTCTGGGCAGCCACGGCCGGGGGCGTCTTCCAGAGCATCACGCCAGTAGAAATAGATATGATTGTAGGAAAAGACCGGGAAGGTTTCTTTACCAACGGTTTGACTCTTGGCGCAAAGAAGTGCTCGGTGATCAGAGATAGCCTATACGTCGACGGTGACTGCACAATGGACATCTGGACAAAGAGTCAAGGTGGGGAGCCAACGTACAACGTTGCTGTCGGCAGAGCTGGTAGAGTCTTGGTCTTTGTAATGGGAAAAGAAGGGGTCCATGGAGGCGGATTGAATAAGAAGGCATACTCAATGGCAAAATACTTGAGAGACTCTGGGTTCTAGCTGCTAGGCAGACTGTTAAGTATTAGGGGAAAATTGCTCTTAAACTTTCCTAGCTGTAAGCTTGAGTCTTAATTCTGGAAATTTTATTAGCAATGCAGGGTGATGGGGTATGAACCTGTGTCTCCTTTGTATCCCTCTGTTGGTGGGGAAAGGTGTCTTTCTTTCTGCCCTCCCCCCCCCCTTAAATAATTCTGTTCACTTTTGTTTTGTTTCCCTGTGTACTCCAGCATTGGTTATAGTCATGGGAAAGGAAGGTGTCCACGGAGGCACACTTAACAAGAAAGCATATGAACTCGCTTTATACCTGAGGAGGTCTGATGTGTAAGCAGCCTCTCCCCATCTACCTAGCAACTGTCTTCATCACCACCCCAATTACGGTCACAGTGCTACCAGACTATAGATGGTAGCTAATTTTTCTTTACCTATTTTCTAATGTCATGATTCCTGTTTGCCCAATGGATCATTTGTATGTTAACCACTGTATGTAACCAACCCTTATCTGGCAACATAATTGCAGCACAATAATGATTTACATGATACCTTGAAATTTGGGGGGAGGGGGCATGCCAAGTTGGGCATCACTTTGTCTTAGCAATTAATGGGATATTGATAACTAAAATAAGTTAATATTAAGCAAGGTGCCGGTTGTACAATCTCTAATTTGATCAATGTCTTTTCAGCACTTTGAGCATTTACTTAGCTCATTTAGTCTTCCTTTTGTAGCGCATGGTTGGGAGGAAAAAGTGCATGCATCTTTCCTTCACTCCTCTTTTCCCACCCTTTCCCTTTGCACATAAGTATTTGGTTTGCTTCCATCTTTTATGCAGTGCCTGGTTTATTTAACCAAGTAATATCCCTTTTGTTGATGAGCTATTGAGAGCTACAGTAGTTTGCTTTCAGTATTGCTGTTGCACTTGAGTAGCGACAGACCTTCTGTCTATAGGACATGTGAAGAGTGCAACTGCAAAACGAGAGCAAAAGGCACTTCCTCCCATGACCTTACAGTAACCATACAGATCGAATCCCCAGGGACATTCCATCATTGCAATAGCTCAGATTTGTGTTCCTGTCTTTTTCTTTGCACACCAGCTCTACTCTTTAGTAAAATTGTAAAAGGCTGCCATTATGGACATTAGGTATCCCAACATAACCATCTGGAGTGTGTCCAGTTTGTTCTTCATAGGACCAATTTTTATTTGCAGCTTGAGTTTTTATATGAAGTTGCATTATTGTGGACTTGGCTGTCTTGTGATGAATTTTTTTCATATGTGTTCTGTGCCATACTATTGTTAAAATGAACTGTTGCTATTGTGAGATGGATTTTAACTGACCTATTAAAGGTTTCTTTCGAATGGCACTACTTTAGGGACATTCTAGTATTTGCTTCTATTGTTTGGGCCTTGTGGATAATGTACAGATTTAAAAACAAATCTTGTTGCTGATTTGTCCATTTCTTTCCCTGCACTTTGTTACATCTGGGATACAGTCTAACTCATCTGATTTAATATGCATTTAAAAAAATGCCATAACTATTAAACACCTTGTTTACAGACAGATGAAATAAATTTATTCCAACCAAAAAAAAAAAAAAAAGAACAGATTCACTCTTTTAAATTATGAATGATAATCTATGATACAAACCACTTGCCATTTTTAGGAGGGTACTCCGTGCTAGCCATTTGATATATTTAGCTCATATAATCCTAAAACAACCCTGCAAAGTAGATTTCATCCTTTCCTTCTCTGCACGCCAACCACACCAGACCTTCGGCAGTCCTTCAGGGTCACCACACTCCTACATCTCCTGGCTCATCACACATCTACTTCTCATTATTTGGGCCTCAGCTCAAATGTCATGTCACATTCTCTGGAAATTTTTTCTCAGTATGTCCCCTGGCTAACGTACCAATCAATCACTTTCCATCCCATCGCCCTGTACTTTTCAGATCACTCATCACTATGTGATATCACTTTATGTGTATATTCTCTCTCTCAGTTCCCCACCTTAACCACAGGGTGAGCTCTATGAAGGCAGGGACTTAGCGTACTCATTTGGGATCCTTCTGATGATTGACATCCAACTGATGAGAGTAGAGAGCTCACCATGGAGCAATGGGAGTCTCCCTACCTCTCCTGTTTTATTTCTTGCCTTACTCCCTTCATGTTTCCTCTCCTTCTGCTCTCTTTTTTCTTTAAGATTTTATTTTTTAAGTAATCTCTACACCCAATATGAAGCTGGAACTTATAACCCTGAGGTCAAAAGCCCATGCATGGCTCTACCACTGAGCCAGCTAGGCACTGCTCCTTCTGTTCTCGAGGGAGGGAAGCATCAGGATTCATAAATGTTCCTCAGGTAATTCCAATATGCAAGCCACTTTGAAAACCCCCCAGGGTAGGCGCCTGGTGGCTGGTAAAGGCCTCTTCCTGTGGGTTTCTGATGAAAGAGGAAGTTTTCCTAACAGTTTAAAGAACCGAGAGCTGTCCTGGTTGGCAGCCCCGGTTACAGACCCGTGGGTGGAAGTGAGCGTGGACCCGAACCCAGGAGAAGACAGGTGCGCCAAAGGGTGCGCAAGCATGCATGTGCTACACTGCACGCCTAAGGAGTGTTGCTGGTTTTCATTTTGAGTAATGAAAAGAAAAACTGTTAACATTTCATCCTGATTCTGCGAAAAAGTAGTCCCTAGTAATTTTCATGAATTTATATATATTTATATATTTAAATATTTATGATTTATATATATTTATATATTTACAATTTATATATAAATATTTTTAATTTAAACATTTAAATATTCATCTATAAATTATATCTGTTTATATTATACATGTTTATATATCAATTATTAATATGCAATATTACATATATGTTAGATTATATATAATATACAATGTTGTGTGTATAATATATGCATGAATGTAAAATATATATAATGTTATGTATAATATATACTATTTTACACATAATATATACGATGTTAATCTATATTCATTAATATATTAACATAATAATTAATATATTATTAATATATGTTCTTTTTTTAAGATTTTATTTCTTTATTCATGAGAGACACAGAGAGAGAGAGAGAGAGAGGCAGAGACACAGGCAGAGGGAGAAGCAGGCTCCATGCAGGGAGCCCGATGTGGGACTCGATCCCGGGACTCCAGGATCACACCCTGGGCCGAAGGCAGGCACTAAACCGCTGAGCCACCCGGGCTGCCCCAATACATGTTCTTAATATTCAATAATATTACATATTATATATGTAATATGTACATGTATATATGATACATATATCATATGTAATATATAATAATATATTAATATATTAATATATAAAAATATTTCATAGTAATATATAATTTATGGATTTCACTTGACAATGATGCTTACTGCTGCTTTTATTACTCATATAACAAGTTATAGGCTTGTAAGATCATATCAGAAATTTGGGTATATGAAGCTGTTCTGAAGTCCATTGTTTGATCTCTAACATATCCAATCTCTGCAAACGGAATCCTGTTATACCCAGTGATTCTTTGTAGAGATTTCTGCAATATTCTGTCCAATAAGGTGCCACCCTTTTTCTGTGACCTGATCTATAAACAGAAGGGACTAACTGAAATATTTTCAGCACATATTCCATAGCTACAGAGCGTATATAATATCCATTCTTCCAGCAGGGGGCTCTCTCACCATTAGAAGTCTAGATGGGAAAAGATAAAAAATGATCCACTCAGTTGTTCATTGGATTCATTTAACTCACTCACCAAAATATGATTGAGTTCCTGCTAACTATCAAATCCCGTTACTTTTCAGGGATACAGTAGGGAGGACTTCATTCTCAGGGAACTTAGAATCTAGTGTCTAATTTTTAGCTGCTTCCACAAGAAAAAATCGTCGCTTCCTGAGTAAAAGCTATTATTACCAGGACATCCATTTGAAGAGGAGGTGATTCTACTTGCTGAGAAAGTAAGTACTTTGGAAAAGAGTCTGAGTACACATTCAAGGTGGTTTGCTCTCTGTGCCCTAGGGGATGTATTCCCTCCTGCAACTAGAAGAGAAATTGCCTCTGTTTCTTCCATAGCCTCTGCTGAGATCCAGCCACTGCTCTATTTTGAGGGGGAAAAAAAGGCTAATCAATCTAGTGGGACAAGCTTTCTATGCCAATTATTTCAGATTTCCGGTCTTAGAATTTATTATTCTAAGAGGGATGAGGGAATTAGGAACAATATTCAAGATTTGGACGTCATAAACATCACCTAGTTCAGTGGTAGTCAAATGGTTTTGTTCAAGGACCAATTAAAAAAATTAAGATTTTTTTCAGATTGCGCTGCTGTTTTCCTTCCGAATGAAAATTATATTATTGCGTCTTATGGGAGAAAAGAATTTTTACAACTTGGATTATCCACTTGAATGAATGCTGTCAGTATAAAAGAAGAAGATTGGTATTGCTTTATGGACCACTAGAACATCAACCTCTGAACATACTCAAGAGGTAAAACGTGGTGGCAGCTTCTAAACTTTCTTCTTAATATTTTGGGCTAGAAGCAGCCCAAGGGCCAAAGCATGTACATTACTGATCTAGTGTCCAACTCTCTCATTTGGCAGATTAGGGGTCTAGAGCCCAGAGAGGAGGCAGGACTTGTGCCACACAGTGAGCTCTCAGGGCATCTTTTTAGAAAAATTGTTTTTTATATATTTTTAAAGATTTTATTTACTTATTAAAGAAGGACACAGAGAGAAAGGCAGAGACATAAGCAGAGAGAGAAGCAGGCTTCCTGTGCAGCACTCGATCTCAGGACCCCGGGATCACGACCGAAGCCAAAGGTAGACGCTCAACCACTGAGCTACCCAGGTTTCCCAAGAGATTGTTTTTAAAGATTGTGAAATCACAGCATCTATCTATATAAAGAATTATATGGCAATTGCTTAAGGACAGTGATCATAACCCCAGTTCCCTTTTCCAACCTAAATATCCTCCACTTTTCAGCCATATTCTGTATGCTATAGTTTCTCTTGACATCCTCAAATCCCAGCCAGACCCTAACATGTGATGCCAAATGTGACACTTTTCAGCTGAATCTGTCAAGCAATGAGAATGGTGCAAAGTATGTCCATTTCCCAGGACACATATTTTACCTACAGAGAGAATAAAGAAGACTCACTCTGAGCAACTAAAAGAAAAACTGCTTTTTGTGCCATTTCAACCTATGGGAGGCTTGTTCAGTGTAGCCAGTTCTCCAGGCTAAAGAATTAGTTTGTTTAGAGAAGCAAAAATCAAAACGTTTCATGCATATGATAACAATACAAATCAACCCAAAAATTCCAAACACTACCCCCTCTACCCAAGTCCCAGGGCTCAGGCTCAGGGTTAAATGGGTTTAAATGGGTCAGTGAATACTTAAAGGTCAGTGCTCTCTGGGAGATACTATGTTGTCATGAGGCACATATTCTCCAATACCTAGAGATAGAACTATAAGGGGTCTTTGGGCTCAAATAATAAGCACACCAAGAAACCCACCATGGAATCAACAATGTAAATTCTATTAATAAATAATATATGAATGTGTTTATGCAAATTAGTGAGTAAAAAAATACCCACTGCAACAATTTCCAGATAATGTCCATTTCCTAAATCTAGGTTCAGCTAATGAACCATGGTGGAAGCTAATCAATTGCCCTCTATCTGGCTGGAACTCTTTATGATACTTTCAGCGGTTCGGCAGTCACTCAAAACGGTCCCAGATTAATGCCAAGAAGTCCATATTGGCAAATGCCCAGAATTTCATACTCACTTCCAACACCTTACTTGAATTGTCCTCTGCATCTTCTCAGCTGGAAACCAACCACGTACTCACCTTATTGTCAGCGTGTCAGGGGAGAGTTTCGGAGGCTCACAGTGACATACGCTTTGGTCAAAAATAAGTCACATATGTGAGTATTGGAACAAAATATTTTAATTAATATCTTCAGAAAATTTAGAAGTCACAGTCCTAATACCTCTCCCCATTTGGACTTGGGCCATGTTCAGTTTTACTGAGATCCTATCCTAATGTGTAAGCTATTAAAATATTTCACACACACTCCATTTACTCTGTTTGGAGACATTTTAGCCCTCAAACATGGGACATTAAGATGGGACATTAAGATAATAGCTAATAATGTACTTACTGAAATTTGTTGGGTATCTTGCAGAAACTATTTTACCTTCATAAATAACCTTTTCATACTTGTATTTTATTCATCCATGTTCTGCAAACGAAACTGGGTTTTAAAAAAGTGAATTCATTTGTCCAAAGTGGCTTAGGTAGGAGGACAGAACTGAGATTGGGTCCCAGGTCTGCCTCCAGACTTTATGCAAAGCACCACACTCCACAGAGAATGCTTCTCCCTGAGGAAGGAAGGATCTGAATTATGGCTCTATGTCTTCTACGTGGAAAGCATAAAAAGTACCTGGTCTGAGAACTCATTTCACTTCTGACAATGTTCTTAAACATCAAACCAAATGTGTACACCTATTTCCTAAATACTTATTTTTGAAAATCCTGAAATCATCTTCAACCCGATGTTAAGATCCAAATCCATCAGCTCTTTATCCCCCATTAGGAAGACAGCTTCATGTGATGAAAATTGCAGAGTTGGAAGTTAGAAAACAGAGTTCTAATTATAATCTCACCATCCACTATTGTGGGTAAGTTCTTCCCTGGAATCTATTCTCTCAAGCCTAAAATGAAAATAGTAGGGACGCCTGGGTGGGTCAGCAGTTAAGCACCTGCCTTCGGCTCAGGACGTGATCCTGGAGACCCAGGATCAAGTGCTACGTTGGGCTCCCTGCATGGAGCCTTCTTCTCCCTCTGCCTATGTCTCGGCCTCTCTCTCTCTGTGTCTCTCATGAATAAATAAATAAAATCTTTAAAAAATAAAAAAAGAAAATAGTAATATTATCAATTTCCTAGAGTTGCTTATAATTATTAAATGAGAATAATGTATGTAAAAAATAATTCTCAAAATCTTGTACCTACATTAGAATCACTGTTATGCTTTGCGTTTGTGGATATGATTTCCACTTTCCCCATAGATGTAGCCATCTGGAATATTTTCATATTTCCACAAGATGTCAACAGAGTGAAGGAATTTTCAAATGTTAATTTTCATAGTTTGTCAAGCATACAATGAAAATGCTGAAGCTCGAATTTCCTTACCACTTCATTTTACTTGTTCTAACAAACACAGAGAACAATGAATGTAGCCAACAATGATTCCCTGTTACCTCTCTAACATAAAGCACTCAACTTTCATGATACATGTGGAGCAAGTAATAAGCACAGAAATATGTAATTGCTTTTTAAGAAATATTTATTTTCAGTTTACATTTCAGAGTAATATGGAGGACTAAATTATTTTGTTTTAAATGGAGTTTTGTCAGGTAAAACTCTAAGTATAACTGATAGATTATAGAATGGGAGCATAGTCATGGGAAAAGGAAAAAGAATTGTTAAAGGCATTAGACCTTAAACTCTATCAGTATTCATAAACCATAATGAAAAACACAACAGTCTACTACTGAAGTAAGAGGATCCATCACATTTTATATTATTTCTATATACAATTAAATATATCCTGGTGTTATAACATTATTAAATGTAGATTTTTTTTAATCTAGACTTACTTTCTCATACCCAAGAAATAAAATGCATATGTGTTCATCTTGATGCTAACTTATAATTGAGTTTCTTTCATGCTGTATCTCCTTATCTCTAAGTCTGGGTTGTGGGGGAGAAAGGCATGATTAGGAAATGCTAAAAAAAAAAAAAGGAAATTCTGTTCAATTATGATGTTCAATTTATACCTTCAGGGTCCTTCTCTGTTCCAGTGTGTGACTCACATGGTACATGTGTCATGTGCATTTCCTCTTCCTTCACACTGCTCCTGAACTATATTCTAAGAAGTTCTTTTTATTATTATTTTTCATGAGAGACACAGAGAGAGCCAGAGACATAGGCAGAATAGGCAGAGGGAGAAGGATGCTCCCTGGGAGCCGGATGGGGAACTCGATCCCAGGACCCTAGGGTCATGACCTGAGCCAGAGGCAGATGCTCAGCCACAGAGCCACCCAGGTGTCCCTATTCTAAGAAGTTCTTGAGCTGAAGACTGCTGCTATTTGCAGGGTGCCCCTCCTGCCAGATTTTATCCTCTTTTAGCTGTGTCCAGCTGTTTGCTTTGTGCATCCAGTCCTTTGAAGGTCAAATCACTACCTTCATGGGAGTAATGAAGGGGCAGTAAACAGAATATCAGCAATCCTCATCATCAACAGAAAAAGCTAGCTGTGACAATAGTCCTAGCACACTCCCTGTTCAAAAGCAGAGATGCTGGGTGGTCCTTCCAACAATTATTTGTGCACAAGTTCATTCATATAGAGGTGATGTAACAAAGTGCTAAAAGCATTATCCTTAGGACAGGTTTGCATTCCCAATTCTGCCACTTACGAGCTGTGTGACCTTGGGTGATTTCCTTAACCTGTGTCTCAGTTTCTTCATCTGTAAAATATGGGAAATAACTGTACTTACCTCCGAGTTATTGCAAGAAGTCATGGAGTTCTTGCATTGTGAAAAATGCTTAAAAAATGCCTGGTGCATAGCGTCTGCCCGATGTCTTTCCTATTACTGTTACTACCATTCTTTTGTTTTATTCATTCATTAAACATTTATTTTAATAATGTTTAATTCTAGGTCTCTGCTAGAGCTGTTATGCCAGGCATTGGAATACAAACCTGAACAAAGCAAACAACAAACAGCCTGCTATGGAATCTATAGTGACAAACACAAATCAAATAAACTCATAAATATGTGATAGGAAACATGATATAAATACATGAGATATGAATGTGTCCCCTAAAAATCATGGGCCTGTCTACCAGAATTCTTAACATCTGCAGTTCCTCCATTTTTTTCCAGGGGACAGGAAGGAGTCTGCTTGTCCCCATAGTCTGTGAACTAGAACTGACTTGCTTGTCTGGTTCCTTTGTGCCTCGTTTCTGGGGAAAGGCTTGGTTCCTCATCTTCCACTTCTCAGCTTTGAACGGCTCTACTCAACAGGACCATCCACATCTCCTTCTTCCACCAACATGAAGCTGCCTCTTTGAAACTCACCCCAGGCCCTGATTCTGTTTAAATCAGCAGTCCTCCTGGGAGGGCGTTTGAGTTGTACTCTTAGACATATTGCTCTAGCTTCTGCTTCCCCTGGTTGTCCGTATTCCTGCTACTTTAGAATACCTGGATCTGGTGTCAGATGCTGCCCTTATACTTGTTACTCTGATTTCTACTAAATTTCTCAACCCTTCTTAGCCTTTGTAAAAATAAGAATAAAAATATGTACACTATGATTTGAGTGGCTTAAATAAGATAAGACCTCATAAGCAACTTTTAGTGTCTAACACTCAGTAAATAAATTCATTCATCCAACAAGTGCCCCTAGACACTGAGGATATTATCCAACAAGTAAATATCCCCAAGCACTGATGATACATAGGTTTAAAAGACATAAATAGATTTTTTTCATGTATGAAGATCATAAGATTATATTCTATCAGGAGAGGCAGCTAAAAAGTAAAATAATGTAAATTGTTGTTGTTGTTGTTGTTGTTGTTTGGGGTTTTTTATTGTTGTTTTTGTTTAAGTGAGCTTCATGCCCAGCATGGAGCCCAGTGTGGGGCCCTAACTCATGACCCAAGCTGAGATCAAGAGTTGAATGCTTGGGATCCCTGGGTGGCTCAGCAGTTAAGTGCCTGCCTTCAGCCCAGGACATGATCCTGGAGACCCAGGATCAAATCCCACATCAGGCTCCCTGCATGGAGCCTGCTTCTCCCTCTGCCTGTGTCTCTGCCTCTCTCTCTCTCTCTCTCTCTCTCTCTCTCATAAATAAATAAATAAAATCTTTTTAAAAAAATAAAGATTTTTTAAAAAAGAATTGAATGCTCAACCGACTGAGCCACTCAAGAGCCCCATAAAATAATGTAAATTTTAAGTACTGTATAGGAAACAAAAAAATTGCTGAGATAGAAAAACAAGGGAGATTTACTGTAGATAGTGGCCCAACAAGGGGTGGGATAGGAGGCAGCCAGATAAAAGAGGATGTGCAAAGGTCCTGAGGTGGGGAAGATTAGCAAGATTGAGGGCCCGAAGGGCCACAGTGCCTAGAGCCTGATAAGGCAGGGATAGAGGGACAGAAGATGAGACCAGAGAGGTGAACCTAGTAAATGGTTTGGATCTTTCCTATGATTTAATTCCTCCTCCTCCCACGACCATTTCTAGCCACTAGTTTTGTTTTGTTTTGTTTTGTTTTGTTTCGTTTTAAAGAACAGGTAGGTACTGCTAGATGGAAGCCTAGTTGGTTCCCATCTTAGGAATTCATCAGATTACTACTGATCCAGTTCTTTGTGGAATAAAGAAAAGAAAGGTTGAAATGGACGGTATGATACACACCATGTTCTTCTGTTTTCTTCCTCTCTTCAAATGTTGGTGCGCCCTGGGGGATCAGTCCTCTCTCATGCTTTCCTTCATATTCTGCTTCAGTCTCATGGCTTTATGGAGCATTTGTATGCTTGTAACTCCAGTTTATATCTCCAGCTCCGATTTCACAGAACTCCAGGTACATACCTAACAGCCCACGTTACCTCACCACTTGGGTGTCCAAATTTAATATGGTCAGAAGATAACCATACATTTTTGCCTTCCAAATGTCTTCTTTCCCAGACCTCCCCATCCCTACCACCATCCAACCTTTCATTCAAATCAAAATTGTAGATAAAGTCCTTGAGCCTTCCCCTTCTCCTGTCCTCCTCCATCCAATCCATGAAGTCCTGTCAGCTGGCCATCCAAAGCAGATCCCTTATCTATTTCTCTGTCTCAACAGCCATCCCTCTCCCAGGGTCAGTCTATAGTCTCCTGGGCTACCTGAGCTACTGGAACAGTCTCCCAAATTGTCTGCCTTTTCCCCAGATGTTTGTTATCCTAATAATCAATTCTCCACACACAAGCCACAATGATCTGTTGAAGACATGAGCATAAATCACATCATGTTACTCCTCTGCTTAAAACCTCCAGTGCTTCACGCTGCACTTAGTATACAATTTAGACCCCTGACCCTGGCGCGTGAGACCCCAAATCATCCGGCCCCATAGTTTCCCTCTCCTACATCACTTACTCTTCCTCTTCTCCTGTATCACTAAGCTCCTGCCACACTGCCAACAGTTTTCACCCAAAGGGCTTCATGTGGCTTGTTCCTCTGCTTCAAGCCCTGCCCTCTGGTCTTTGTGGGTCTGACTTTCATCTGTCCTCCAGGACATGTCTCAAGTACTTCTCTCGGTGCCTTCCCTAGCTTCTAGTTTTATTTTTTTAAAAGATTTTATTTATTTATTCATGAGAGATAGAGAGAGAGGCAGAGACACAGGCAGAGGGAGAAGCAGGCTCCACACAGGGAGCCCGATATAGAACTCGATCCTGGGACTCCAAGATCACGCCCTGGGCCAAAGGCAGATGCTCAACTGCTGAGCCACCCAGGCGTCCCGCTAGCTTCTAGTTTTAAAGTCTTTCATTCCACTCCTAATTCTCTACAACAGCTCTGCCCAGTAGAACCTCTGTGATGGAAATGTTAAAAATGTTCTACGATCGGTGTTGTTCAACAAAGTAGCCAATGAGCCAAGCCACATGTGGCTATTGAGCACTTGAAATGCAGCTACTGCAGCTAAGGAACTGAAATTTTCATTTGATTTCATTTTAATTTATTTTAATGTGATTAGTCCTGTGTGCAGATAGGGGCTATCCTATTGCAGAACAGCTCTATAACATCACCATATTTTCTTTTTCTCAGTAAACTCATAACTACCTGACATCATCATGTTCATTTCTATTATATTTCCATGAGGGCCAGGGTTCTGGTCTCCCCACAAAAAGTGCTGGACAAAGGTCTTGCTTGTACTGATTATCACAAATTCAGCAGCTTACAAAAACACACATTTATTATACCACAGTTTCTGGGCATCAGGAATCCTGGGCATGGTTTAGTTGGGAGCTTTGCTTCAGTGTGTCTCATAGGTCTGCAGTCAAGATGTTGGCAGGGCTGGGGTCTCATCCAAAAACCTGACTGGGGAGGGATCTGTTTCTAAGCTTGCATGGTTGTTGGCAGAGTTCAGTTCTCTAAGGGCCACTAGAATGAGGGTCTGTCCTGGCTGGCTGTTGACTGGAAGCTGCCCTCGGTTCCTTGCTGTGTAGCAACAACATGGCAGCTTATTCCATGACAGCTTGCTTTATCAAAGCATGCAAGCCAAGAAGGAAACAGAGAGATTTTGTTACCAAGACATAAGTTGCAAACTTCTGTAAAGAAATAGTGGAAATGACAGCTCATTGCCTTTGCTTTTTTTTTTTTTTTTTTTTGTACGCAAGTCTCTAGACCAACCTACCCTTGAAGGGAGAGGATTTCTCAAGTGTATGAAAACCAGGAGGAGGCAGAGATCACGCAGGGCCATTTTAGGGGTCCATCTTCCACAGTTGGTTGGTTATTAACTATTAGTTGAATGGACGGATGAGCGGATAAATGAAGACTCTATTCTCCCTGAGTAGCTGTGCCACTTGCAGCACTTTTATTCCTCACTCTGGAAGGTAAAGCTTCTGGCATTAGAAATTATCAAGGAAGGTAAAGCTTCTGGCATTAGAAATTATCAAGGAAGAAACAGAAGTTCTGTCCCTGAAGAAATATGAAAAATTAAAAGAACAGTGAAAAAAGGAAGCTCCTTAGCAGATTGGACAGGTCTTTACTTGATAACTATTAAAAGCATGGGCTCTGCACCATACTACTTGGATTCAAATCCCAATACTGCATTTTTCCAGTTGTGTAGGTAACTTCCCTGTGCCTTAGTTTGTTTCATGGATTGATGTCAGGATTCCATAAATGTGGCAGTCTTAGAACAGTGCTTGGCATGGAGTAAACACTAAAGAAATGTTAACTGTTATTGTTGTTACTGCTACTTCTACCAAATTTTGTATTGAAAACAAATTTTCTGTGTTTATTGCTGTTGATGTGGTTCTTATAGGTTAATGATTGGATCGCTCTCCAATCAATCTTAGTTGCAGGCAAGAAAAACCAACTTCAGCTGACTTACGCAGAAAATGACATTATTAAAAACATAAAGAGTGGCTCCCAGAATCACTAGAAGGATGAAAAAACTGGCATGGGGCTGTGTGGCCAATAATACCACCCAGAATCATGAGGCAGAGCCTGTCTGGTGAGACTCCTGCCCCTGCTGTCCCCACTGCCGCACTGTCACCTCTGAGCCTCAGATATGATGGCCTGCACCACCAACAGCCCCAGTCCTAGACACTACAGAAGGCCATCCACCCTAAGGAACTGAGTCTCCTTCAGCTGTCACCACCATAGAGTCTCATAGGCCCCACATTGCTGGTTCTGGGCTCTTGGCTGGCACATGTAACTGATGGAGGCCAGGTCTCCGAGGCCAGAAAAGCAAGGAGTTGGCACTTCCTTCCTCTATGGTTGTAAATAGGCCTACTTCTTCCCAAGATTCATTAGAAGGGAAATTCACAAAACAGAAGATGAGCATTCCAACGCTGGACAGACAAAATAACTTTTGAAGGCAAATGTCCACTAAAGTGGTCATTAGCGATTTCTCTGTGATGAGCATGATTTTTTAATTCAAGCATTAAATATTCAGTAATTTCCCGCAGGGAAGCTCTCTCAAGAATTTATATCTCTCATTAAATGTCTTTCTCAGTTGAAATGATAGTCTTGCAGCTAAAGTGAAAGATTGGTCAAAATACTAATTGTCTGACTGATTATTTGTGCTTTATTTTTTCACCAATGGATTTTCCTTTTCCAGAAAATCATTAATTGCACATTATATTCTCCACCAAGACTTGTACCCTTTCAACACTCAGATGCCTTGATATTATAGCACTCTTGCCCTATAAAAAGTAAGATGTCTCTATTTATGACCTCCTTGGAAGAAGTTCAAATTTTTATGGCTTGTGGTATTTTAATTTTATTTTTCTAAGAGAGAGTCATGAGAGTTTCTTTCATCAGAAACTTCAGAATAGATGGCTGTGAGCCTTTGTGATTCAGCATCAGTAAACTTGACATCTAGTAGAAGCTCCCCCACACACCAGAAAAGGAGCCTCTGACACCAAGGTCAAGGCTAGATGGTCCTCCAAAAAAGATTATACCATTTTACATGCCTACCAACAGCTTAAAATTGATACGAAAAGAAGAGACTCAGGAAATTTCTGCTCTGGATAGTATTCTACTTCCATTATCTCAAGAATCTAGCATTTTTCTCTAGTCTTTTACCTTAAGGCCATAATTTCCCTTTTATTTTTCCCTGATACTACACATCTGTAGAAGGTTGCCCAAGAAGCATACATTTGGCAAGTTGATCATATTGCTTTAAAAATACTTTATAATAGTGTGAGGGGGGAAAATAAACATTGAGATGCAACCCTTATGCAGGTTGGTTAACTTTAAGTTTAAATCTTGGTTACCTGATTCAGCTTGCTTGATTTTAAATAATGGTTCTCAACAAGGTTGGCTTGGCCACTTAGGGAACATCAGCAATGTCTGGAGACACTTGGTAGTCTCAGGTGGGAATAGTTGGTGTGATGCTACCAATGTCTGTTGGGTAGAGGCCAGGGATATTGCTAAGCCCCCTGCAATGTGCAAGACCGTTCTCTACAACAACAAAAAATTTTCCCACTCAAGATGTCAATGCCTAATGTGAGCACAATGACTTTCACAGGCATTTTCAGTTTTCCTTCCTCACTCCATCGTTCTGTCCCTTGCTGGCATAGAGACACCTCTTCTGACTCTCAGCTATTTAAAAAAAAAAAGAAAAAGAAAAAAGAAAAAAGAAAAAGAAAAAAGTTTCTTCCTGAGAGGTCATTCTAGATCTAATCCTCAAGCCTGAACTATGGAGGATGAAGGTATGCCCTGATCTTTCATTCTGAAAATTCTGTGAACAAATTTACCTTGGTAAATACTCCTTGGTTTTGAGCCTTTTCTGAAACACGTCTACTCAATTAGGTGTATTTGAACCCAAGACTTTAATAAACGGAACTCCTGTTCTTATCACACCGTGCATGTCCATCCTTAGTTTTTCTAAAAATTATAGTCCTAAAGCCCTGATGGGCATCCAGGTTCTCCACCTACAGTCTATGCAGCCTTGGGAAGTCATATAACCTCTTGCTGCTTTATTTCCACATCTGCAAAGCAACATAATAAAACTAACTTCATAGGGTAGTTTGATCAGGTGAAATAATGTAAAAGCCTTTAATAATCTATAAGACAGTAGAAAGTTTGCTTTTACTGTTAGTATTCTTTTTCTCCCCATCTCCTTTCCATACCCTGCTCCCTTACAGTTAACACGTGTAGGGCCCTCTGGTAAGGATGTCACATAGCATACCAGTCAAGTATTTACTTTCAGCAACAAAACCAGCATACCTATAACATACATTTGTATTACATTTACTCCTACCCATAAAGACAGTGAATTACATAGCCACATGTTTTGAAGAATAAAGAAAGCATCACACTGCAATTAGACCCTCCCCAAATTTAGTAGAAAAAATTACAGATGGGTCAGGATTTTTACCATATGGTGCCTGGGGATCGCAAGTAAGATGAAACTTCATAAAATACCTTATTTTTTTCACAAGAACAATTTTAACGATTTGTGGTTGAAAAAAATGGTGTCAAATAAAGCAAAGAAAGAACAAACAATAAACAAACTTCTATAACCTTTGAAAAAGAAATATACTCCAAGCCACAAAGAACAAATATAAATGTGTTGCATGTATTGATACATATTTTTGTTAGTCTTAACATTTATAGGACTTTTTATTGATGACTTGGATAGTTTGTTTTATGAAAACATAGCTCATGGAAATTTGAATTGTCTTCTATTTCTCTTAGTAAATTTCCCTAAACTTAGCAGAAATAATCAGCCTCTTTCCATCTACGTCGGAGAGTCTTGCCGCATTGAGATCATCATTCAGAGTCACTGCAAGGTCTCAGCATTTGAATCTTTCCCAAAGAACTTTAGTTCAATTGCTTCTATCCCCCAGGACTGGATGGGAAAACAAACCACATAAGGAAAGCTATAAAGAAAAAAGGGACAAAAAGGACATAGTCCATTGGCTTTGAGCATTGGAAGATATTAATGAGTTTCCTATTGAAGCACAGAGCTTTGTGAGGGTTAAGCCATGGGGGTACAGTCATCTCTCTTCCTCATACTGCTCCTCAGGTTACTTCCCAGAGTCAGCAGCATGAATTACTACTTCAGAGACTGTGGAATGGGTGAGTCTATTCACAACAAAGTGAATTGTAGGTGTTAATTACTGAGTTCCATACACTAGTAACTAGTAACCTTTCAGTTTTATAAAATAAGATTCTTTCATCCCATATGTATTCTTTACGAAGTATATACAAAGAAAAACACTTCAGAATTATGATAGTCAGGAATGTTATAAATGCAGACATTCTGATGTGTGTCTCTTGAATAAAAAAATCCATTTCCCTCCAGCTATGAACATGTTTTTGGAAGTTACTTTGGATGCATGTGATCAGACTTTATACAGTCTCCATGTTATCATAATCAGCACTGGCAATTTACTGGTGCATGCTCTTGTAGGCAGATGGCTGTATAATAGTCCAGTGAGATTTTAAGTCTTCCTTCAAGAAGTTTTTAGTTGTGTTACAACCTCAACTCAGTGTGGCCGACTTTGCAAGCTAAATCTCTGTCTCTTAAAACATGAGAGACACCTAACTCTGGGAAATGAATAATGGGTAGTGGAAGGGGAAGTGGGAGGGGGGTTGGGAATACTGGGTGACGGGCACTGAGGGGGACACTTGGCGGGATGAGCCCTGGGTGTTATGCTATATGTTGGCAAATTGAACTCCAATAAAATTTTTTTAAAATAAAAAAATAAATCTCTGTCTCTTAATCCATCCAGTCTTGAAAGTTCCCTTGTGGTATTTGCCTTTTCTATTGTAGACTCAGGATTGCAAAGTTAACATTTCAGAGACTATTCATTTCAACCCAGGGATGTGCCAAAAATTCAGGTATTGCCAAAGATGGGTACTGATGCCTAGCACAGGAATCCACATAGGTAGGGATTAATAAAATGAAAACCAGCATACTTTTGTCTTGGTTATGTTTTGTCCAAACAATACATGTTTCCATAACCAAGGCAATGACAGTAAGTTATCCTGTTAGAATTAAATACAAAAATAAATGATACATAATTCTGAACAAAGAAGAAATTCAAACATCTTACAAGACTTAAGTTTTTACAAATGAGAATGTAGAGTTAAGTCCAGATCTTCCCTTATCTGAACTAAACGTCTCTGTTTGGTCAAGTTGACTCACCATCTTCCTAAAATGGCTCATCTCCTCTCAGCTTAGCCAGCCAAGGTCTGAGTCTGCTGTTGCCACCATGACCCAGTCCTTGAAAAGGACATTCTGAGGAATGAGAGCTGTAAATTTCCTGGTCCCTGATTTTGGTCACCTTCCACATTGAAGCTGTTTAAGCTTAACTTACTCTCATTCTAAAAATGAGTCTAAATTCTTTGGGGCAGAAGCACCCAGGCAGCTCTGTCTAGCCCCATACTCAGTCACTCTTGTTGTGTGGCCATTCCAAAAGTGGTGGCTTCCCAGATCCATAGCCACACATACAACATGGTCTCTATGCTGGACCTCTGGCCCACCTCTAGTCTTGGACTATCTGATTCGTCAGCACCTGCTGCCTGGAATCAGTGCGGATACGATGCATTTATTTTAGAGGGCTTAATCAGGACACGATGAGGTAGGGTTCCTTGAATCTTCATCTTGAAACTGTTGAACTCTAAGGGTCTTGCATGTCCATGGCACTGCATTTGCATGAGGCACGTGACCTAAGTGAGAGCTTAAGAGAAACAAGGGAAACTGAATTTTATGCTCAAGCAGACATTCTGTGTGATGTTAATGCCATTTTAGAACTGCATGTTCTTTAGCATTGCATTTTCATATTTGAAAATTTGGCAGTGATATTCTATAGGCCGTACTTTCTTTCCCCCACAAGAAAGTCACTACAACACATTCAGCAAATCCACATTATTGTCAGGACTAGCTCTGACTTTTCACGTACCCATTTCTGCTATCTGAGCCCACCAATCACTGATTCTACCAAGCTCATACCTGTCTTGGCCTTTGCAGTTGCTGCTCCTTCCACTTGGAATGCTCTCCCTACAGAAGGTTGAGTGGCTCACTCCTCATCCCAGTCTCAGCTCAAATACTCTGCTCTCAAGGAGGTTTCTAGCTAACATAGCTTCTTGCCAACAATACTCACTATTATAACATTCTCCTTTAGTTTCTTCATAGCCTAAGTGCTACCCAAATCATCGTATTAATTTATTTGTTTTTTATCTTTCTTCCCCACTAGAATATTTATTTTCATGAGAACAGGGATCTTATGTTGGCAAATTGAACTGCAATAAAAAATTTTTTTTAAAATCAAAAAAAAGAAAAAGAGAGAACAGGGATCTTATCTGTCACTTCCTTCTGGATTCCTAAAATAGTGTCCAGCACTGAATAAATATTTATTGAATTAATTACGTATTGTAAATTCATAATATCTTTGCATATCTGGTACTATGTCTACCTGATTACTCTTTCTTGTCACCTCACTTTTACAAACTTTTTATTGCAATAACTCAAACTCCTTCAGTTTAATGGGACATAAGTTCTGCTCTAGATAGATACATAACTTAATTAAAATAATTTCATTTTTCTGATTCTAGAATTTGTATTTGTTGATAGAAAACTTAGAAAATATTAAAAAGTATAGGGAAGAAAGCAAGAAAGTGACCATACTCCTACAACTCAGAGAATGATATGATTAATATTTGATTCCTTCTAGGGTATTTTTCTAAGTGTGGATATGTGTGTGTGTGTGTATATATATATATATATATACACATATATGTGTACACACATAATTAAGAGTTCTGCACCCAATTCTACTGTGTGTGTCACGTGGAGTATGGGGTAAAGGGATACTCTCTACACCAATAATAAATGTTTGGGTACCAGCTGGACTACAGCTGGAATTGTAGGATTTATTTCAACTCAATTCTGACACCATCTACACAGAGATGCACCAGATTCCACCGTTTAAGGGTTCAGACCTACAAGACTATTCCCTCAACACACACGCGCACACACACACACACACACGCGCACACACAAACACACACAACTTCAGACTCCAGTGTAAGCCCAGGTTGTCACCCATGCTTCTGACTCACTATAGATTGGAGATTCCCCCAACCCCCTCATTTGCTTCAATTAATTTTCTAGAGTGGCTCACAAAACGCAGAGAAACATTGACTAGATTACTAGCTCATTATAAAATAATAAAACTCAAGAACAGATGGAAGAGATGCTGGGAACAGGATCAGGAAAGGACATGGTGTTTTTTTTTTTCTTTTGATATTTTATTTATTTGAGAGAAAATGAGAGAGAGCATGGACAGAGCAGAGAGAGAAGAGAGAGAAGCAGTCTCCCCACTGAGTGAGGATCCCGATGCAAGGATTGATCCCAGGACCCTGGGACCATGACCTGAGCTGAAGGCAGATGCTTAACTGTCTGAGCCACCCAGGCGCCCCAGGGTGTAGAGTTTCCACACCCTCTCCAGGTGCATAACTCCCCCAGCACTTCCGCATGTTCACCAACCCAGAAGCTCTACGAACCCCATTTTTTTGGATTTTTAAGGAGGCTTCATCACACAAACATGACTGATTAAGTCATTGGCCATTGGCAATTGATTCAACCTTCTGTCCCTCTTCTCTCCCCAAAGGTCAGAAGGTCGTTGGTTCTCTTGGAAACAAGCCACATCCCTAGGTGGGGTCCAAAAGTCACCATGTTAATGTAAAAAGAGACACCTTTACAGCTCTCACTGCCTAGGAAATTCCAAGGGCTTAAGGAACTTTGTGCCAGAAACACAGGACAAAAAAGAAACACATATTTTGTATATATATGTATAAAACACAATATCACAATAATACTCTTACAGATCTAATTTTCTATCTCAAATTAAAAGGGCAAACTGCAGTTCACCAGTTCTGCTAACACTGTCAGTGCTAACTGACCTTATGGGAAGGTAAATGGTGTGATATAAGGGCGAGATAAGGGACTTCAATAAAGGATATTTTCACATTTTATTCTATATACAATGATGTTTTCTTAAAATTTTAAAAATAAGCATGCATTCATGTATTACTTTTGTAATATTAAAATAGAAGGACATGGTCTCAGTTAGAATTTAGTCATGGCCCTATTTAAGATTATGATTTTGTAAAAAAAAAAAAAAGATTATGATTTTGTGTGTGTATTTTGAAGCAGGTCTCAAAATTTTTTTAAAAACTATTTGGACCCTATTTATATGCATTGCTTTGGCTCACCACCATGCAAAGGTGAGGTGACTGCCTATTAAGACATGACTCTTGGTTAATTAGGGTTTTTAATTATCTTGAAAGAATTAACCCATTAAATAAACATTTTTGAGCACCTTCCATGAGCCAGCATAGTGATAATATTCAGTATATAAATTACAGCAAGATAGACAAGATTCTTGTCCTCATTAAGCCTACCTTCTATGGCAGTAGGCAGATAATAAATTGATATTTTATTCAGAATAGGCTAGATTATTCTGCAATGATATATAACCTCCCAAATCTTGTTAGCTTTAAATAAAAGGTTTACTTCGCACTGCTGCCACATGTCTATCACAGGTTGGCAGAGGAATTTGCTTCTAAGAGATAATCAGGAACCCAATTTGATGGTTGCCTACTGGAAAAAGTACATTGGAGGAGGTCAAAATATATCTATATATTTAAATGTTCTGACCTAGAAGTGATTTAACATCATTTACGTTCCTAAGTCATTTGCCAGAACTAGTCACATGGACCCAGTTAACCACTAGGGGGCCAGAAAGTGCTCCAAAGTGGGAAGAATGAGTAAATGAGACTAGTGACAACAATCTACCCTTCTGATCATTAGATATTAGATATTTCTTCCCATGTGCAAAATATATGCATACCCTCTCCAGAGAAATAACCCAAAAAGTTCTATCACAGTGTCAAGCTCAAAGTCCAAGATCTCACAGTACTTGGGCCTACATGTACCTTCTTTGATTTGGAGACATATGAACTAAATAAACAAAATATCTGCACCATCCTCCCTACTCCCCACCCCACTCCCAATATATAATGGTAGAATAGGAGCAGGATAACTATCGCAAATACTCCCATTTGAAGGGGAGAGGAATAAGATTATGGTAGCCCTCGTTAGTCCATGGCAATTGTGGAATCCCACTAGGTGGACATTAAGGGTCTTAGACATTAGGGTGGGGAATGTTCCTTCATTAAACACCAATTCTGATCCATGGTAGGCTCTCCCCTCCCATTGTTTTCTGTGGTCCTTAGCCCTACCCTCCACCTTCTAGAAGTTCTTTCCTATTATCCTCCATGTCCCTGGATGAAGTGAGCTTTGGAGAATATGTCCTTCTCAGTTTTTGAAAAGTCTTCCCAGATACCTCCTGTTCACAGAAAGTAGAGGCCCAACGGCCATTTTATGTCTCATTTACAGTTTCCTTTAGCACTCACTGCTAGATATTTTGGCACCACCCTAAAAAATGTAGTCAACTTCTCCTGCATTTGATTCAAGCCCATTCCATGTGCCATTTCAGCCACTGCTTTCTGAAATGCAAATTTTTCTTTTATTTCTCTTGTGGATAGCTTGAGCCCATCAGGCTTTGTCAGTGGGAAGCTCTGTATCATTTTTATTCAACTGAAAGGATTTACTGGGCACCACTTTAATCTACTGAGAGATTTTAGTCATGAGTGTGAATGTCATATCCTTGATTTGATCCTTGACACAAGCCTGAGTTCTAACAAGCCTTTTTGCTCATCTCAGTTATGGATGAGAATCATTCGTATCTTCCACTGATGCAAATATCCAAATCTCTGGACTCTCTATGATCTCTTTCATCTCTAATTACAAGCTGGACAATTATTTCTGTTTCATCTCTCCCTGTAGTATCTTATGTAATCAGTAGTTACCAACACCCAAATGACATAACAGACACATACAGGACATCCCATTTGACAGCAGTAGAATATGCATTCTTATCAAGTGTACATTAAACACTTTTTAGGATAGAACATATGTCTCAACAAAATTAAGAAGACATAAATGATATGAAATATCTTTCCCAACCATAGTGGTATGAAACTAGAAACAAAAGGAAAGTTGGAAAATTTACAGATATGGAAATTTTAAAATGTACTCAAACAACTAATGGATCAGAGGAGAAATCAAAAGTGAAATATTTTTTAAATCTTGAGAGAGATGAAAATGAGAACACAACATACCAAAACTTATGAGATGAACCAAAAGCAGTTGTAACAGGAAACTTAACACTATAAATGCATACATTAGGAAAAAAGAAACATTTTAAATAAACCTATCATTATACCTTAGGGAACTAGAAAAGAATAAACTAAGCCCAACAAAAAAAGGAAGTAATAAAGATTAGAGCATAAATAAAGAACAAGAAAACAAGGGAAAAGATTAATAAAATAAGAATTGGCTCTTTGGAAGATAAACAATCTTGACAAATCTTAGCCCAACTATCCAAGACAAAAAAAAAAAAAAGGATTCAAATAAAAAAGAAGTAGAGAGAAAATGTCATAATAAATACCACACAAATACAAAGGGTCATAAGAGACTACTATGAACAATTATATGCCTTGGTTGTTCTAGGATAACCTAGAAGAATGGTTAAATTCCCAGAAACATACAACCTACCAAGACTGAATCATGAAAAAATAGAAAATCTACGGGATCCCTGCGTGGCTCAGTGGTTTAGCAACTGCCTTCGGCCCAGGGCGTGATTCTGGAGTCTTGGGATCAAGCCCTGCATCAGGCTCCTTGCATGGAGCCTGCTTCTCCCTCTGCCTGTGTCTCTGCCTCTCTCTCTCTCTCTCTCTCTCTCTCTCTCTCTCTCTGTGTGTGTGTGTGTGTTACTATCATAAATAAATAAATAAAAATTTAAAAAAAGAAAAAAAGAAAATCTAAACAGACCAATAATGAGTAAGAAAGTAAGAGATTGAATCAGAATCAAAAACCTCCAACAAAATCCAGGACTTTGGTTTCAGGGGTAAATTCTACCAAAACACTCAAAAGATTAAAAACAATCCTTCTCAAATTTTTCTAAAACATACTCCCAAACTCATTTTACAAGGCCAGAATTACCTGGATGCCAAAGCTATAAATAAGGACACTATTAGGAAATAAAACTAATAAATTTTCTATATTGATAAGTATAGATGCAAAAATTCTCAACAAAGTATTAGCAAATTGATACAACAGAACATTAAAAGGTCCATACACAATGATCAAATATATTTATCCCTGGGATACAAGTATGGTTCAACACACACAAATCAATAAATGGAAAACATCACATTAAGAGAATGAAAGACAAAGATCATGATTATATTAATAGATGCAGGTGAAGGTGAAGTATTTCACAAAATTCAACATCCTTTCACAATAAAACTCTCAACAACTGGGTTTTGAAAGAATGTACCTCAACATAATAAAACACAGGTAACATCATAGTCAAAGTTGAAAGATTGAAAACTTTTCCTTTAAGTTCAGGAAGAAAACAAGAATGTCCACTCTCACCACTCGTTCAACTTAGTACTGGAAGTCCTAGCCATAACAATCAAACAAGAAAAAATAAATAAATAAAAGGCTCCAAATTGGAAAGGAAGAAGTAAAATTGCCTCTGCTTGCAGATGACATGATCTTACATATAGAAAATTGTAAAGACTCTACCAAAAAACTGTTAAAACCAATCAATGAATTCAGTAAAGTTGCAGCATACAAAATCAATATATAAAAACCAGTTGCATTTCTACACACTTAACAATGAACTATGTGAAAGGAAAATAAAACAATCCCATTCACAATAACATCAAAAATAATATAATACTTAGGAATAAATTTAACCAAGGAGGTGAAAGATCTGTACACTGAAAACTATATGACAGTGGTGAAAGAAATTGAAGAAGATAAAAACAAATACAATGATGTCCCATATTCATGGATTGGAAAAAGTAATATTGTCAAAATGTTTATACTACTCAAAGCAATCTGTAGATTTAATGCAACCCCTATAAAAATTCCAATAGCATTTTTTACAGAAATAGAAACAATTCTAAAATTAGTATGGAACCACAAATAGTCAAAACAATCCTGAGAAAGAACAAAGCTGAAGGCATCATGCTTCACGATTTCAAAACATATTACAAAACTATAGTCATCAAAACCGTATCATCTGGGCATAAAAACAGACATACAGGCTGATGGAACACAACAGAGAGCCCAGAAATCAACCCAAGAATGTACAGTCAATTAACATTTTAAAAGGGAGCCAAGAAGATTCAGTGGGGAAAAGATAGTCTCTTCAATAACTGGTGTTGGGAAAACTGGACAGCCACATGCAAAAGAATGAGATAGAGCAATAACTTACACCACTTAAAATTTAACTTGGAGTGGATTAAAGACTTAAATGTAATACTTGAAACTATAAAACTCCTAGAATAAAACATGGGGAAAATGCTTCTTGACATTTATCTTAGTGATGATTTTTGGATATGATACCCAAAACACAGGGAACAAAAGTAAAAATAAACAAGTGGGACTACATCAAACTAAAAACCTTCAGCACAGAAAAAGAAACAATCAAAAGAAATGAAAAGATAATCTACAAATCAGAAAAAATATTTGCAAATTATATATCTGATTAGGGGTTAATATCCAAAATATACATGGGATTCATACACCTCCATAGCAAAATAGCAAATTATCCAATTTAAAAATGGGGAAAAGACTTGTATAAGCATTATTCAAAAGAAAATATGTAAATGATCAACAGTTACATGAAAAGGTGCTCAACGTTAGTAATAATCAGAGAAATGCTAGTCAAAACCAAAATGGAGTATCTCCTTACACCTGTTAGAATGGCTCTATGAAAAAGATATGAAATAATAAGTGTTGGCGAGGATGTAAAGAAGAGGGAAAGCACTTGCGCACTGTTGGTGGAATGCAAATTGGTGCAGTCACTTGGAAAACAGTATGGAGGGTCCTAAAAAATTAAAAATAGAACAACCCTATGATCCAGCAATTCCAATTCTGGGTATATATCCAAAGGAAAAAAAATCACTATCCCAAACTGACACCTATTCCCCTGTGTTCACTGGGGAGAACAACGTTATTTACAATAACCAAGACATGGAACCAGTAAGTGTCCACTGACAGATGAACGGTTAAGAAAATGTAGTATATACACACAATGGAATATTATTCAGCCATAAAAAGGAAGGAAGTCCAGCCATTTGAGACAACACGGATGAATTTTGAGGATGCTATGCCAACTGAAATAGGTCACACAGAGGAAGACAAATACTCTGTGATCTTGATCTTACTTATATGTGGAATCTAAATTACCAAACAGAAAAAGAGAGTAGATTGGTGGTGGGCAGAGGCTAGGGAGTGAGAGAAATGGGTAAACATGGCCAAAAGGTACAAAATTCCAGTTTTAAGGTGAACAAGCTCTGAGGATCTAATGTACAGCATAGTGACTATAGTTAATATTGCATTATAAACCTGAAAGGTGCCAAGACAGTAGATCTTATAAGTTCTCAAAAAAAAAAAAAGAAGTTCTCATCACACACACACACACACACACACACACACACACACACACCATGTGATGGATGTGTTTACCATCCTCATTAAGGTAATCATTTTCCAATACAGGCATATATCAAACCACCACATTGTATACCTTAAGCTTATACAAAGCTATATGTCAGTTATATCTCAGTAAAATAGGAAAAAATAAAGATATGCTCCTCCTCCCCCCAAAAAATAGTTACCAACACATGTCACCAACTTCCCATTTTCTAGCCTCTTCCACTGGAGCTACAAATGTACAGGGTGCATTATCTGCCTTCCAGGCTTCACTATGCTACTATGGGAGATTGTTTTGCCAAATGTTTCCCTCCTGTGAATATGAATCATCATCCTTATGGCTTCTAATATCACTTCCTTTGTTGTGTACTATTTAGCCATTAAGCAAATTCCATCTATCTAAGATTTTTTGTTCTAGTAACAACTCTCTTCTGACAATAATTTCTGTATCAGTCAAGATTGGTTCAGTGTTGCTGCAGTAATAAACACCAAAATCTCAGTGGCTGAAAAGATTATTATTTTACTACATTGCCATTTGTGGGAGAGTAGGGGAGCTCTGCTAAATATAGTCACTCAGGAACTCAGGCTGATGATAGCCACTGTCTTGAATGTTGTTGGTTGCTGTAGCAGAGGGAATAAAGAGCTCTGGAGGGTCTTGCATTGGCAAACCTGGAAATGACTCATATTACCTCTGCTCATAACTAATAGGCCAAAATTAGTTACATGACATTACTCAACTACAAGGAAGCCAGGAAGAGCAATTCTCTCTTGTGCTCAGGATGGTAGGCAAAAAGGAAATATTTGTTGAGCACCATGAATACCCAGCAAAGTAGGTAAACAAACAAACAAAAATAATGAAAAATCTGTGATAAGTGAAGTGAAGGAGAAAAAAAAAAAAACTCGGGCTATCTGGTAATAGTAAATGAAGGATCTATTTAAAGTGGGTAGTCTGGGAGGTTTCCCTGATGATGTCACATTTGCAATGAGATCTTGACGTTCAGGAGTGAGTAAGAATGAAAAGAACATTCTGGACAGGAAGCATATGCAACAGCCCTTGGATGGAATGAGCTTGTTTTTTCCTAGAACTGACAGAAGACAAGATTTGGGGGGAACTCAAGAAGAAATGGTGGTGGGAGGGAAGAGTCATAAGATGGGAGAGACATCAGAGTCAGGTCACAGAAGACGATGAAGGCCATAGCAAATAATTAGGATTTTATTCTAAATGCAAGGGAAAGCCATTGAAAGGTCTTATGGTGAAAAGTGCTTGTTGGATTTAGGTTTGAAAGAGGTAACTCTGGCTATATGAGGAATTACTGGAAAAACGGTAAAAGTGAAAATGGGGAGACTAGCTGGGAGGGTACTATAACAGTGCAGACAGAGATGGTGGGGCTGGAAAGGGTTGTGGAGGGTAATCAGTAGTGAAGATGGTAAATGGTGAACGATTTAAGATATATTTTGAAGGCCTTACTGATGGATTGAATAAGAGAGAAATATTGGGAATGATGAGTTATTTATAACTTCCATTGTCAAAGATAAACAAAACTGGACACTAGTTAGAGTGGTTAAGTGGTAAGGACAGATTTTTATCAAAAGTAACTTTTTAACAATCAAAACCAGAGCCAGTCTTGAAAATTCCCTGAACAGACAATACCAGTTGAGTCATACAAACAGTGACTTAACTTATTTTGCAACAGTAACTTGACCTGGGTCATTTCTTATAGATGCCTCTGAAAATCACAAGCAAAGATCAAACTGTTTTCCAAGGTTGATATGAGCCAGTGCCCTATTATTTACGAGAATTCTAATGTTATAACCAGTCACTATGAAGAATAAAAACTCTGTTTTCCTATTCTATAAACTGTTTCATAGCAGCTACCCCTAAGCCTCATTTCATGGTTTGGTTTGACTGCTCCTGGTTTGCAAACTGTCTTTTTGGTATGTGAACAATAAACTTTGACTAATTACCACTTCTGGTGATTCATTGGTTTTACTTCTGTTATGTCTGAACTTTTGACAATCTATTACTCTAGGGAAAAGAATCCAATGTGAAATGAACTCAACCTTGATTTGTACGGAGATAAATGGGTGTTTCAAAGGAAGAATGAGGGAGTAAGGGGGAGGCGAGTGGCAGCTCAACAGAGTAAATGCAAGTAGGCCAGCTGTGTATGCTAGCTGGCAATCACTGAAGTTAGGATTTTCCCTTCCAACAGAGACTGGGAGACAGAGGCCCTAACTTTGGGTGTTGGCTGAAACAAACAGTGAGGAAAAAAAAAAATTGGCGGCCTTGAGCTTTCTCATTCAGGCACTTAAGGTGGCCATCTTAGGATGTGGCCTCAATCTGTTAAGAATTATATTAGTGTTTGTTCAAGTCTATGTATGTCAAGGTGGAGGCCTAGTTGAGAACAGGGCTCAGGGGAACGTGGCTGCAGTTTGGTCCAGGAGAGAATCTTTGTCACCACGTACCTGATTCTAGTGACATGTGGTTGGTGGTGTGGTTCACAGAGAAGAGGAAGTCTATGGGGACGACTAGGTTTAGAATCTAGAGGAAACCAAATCCCATGCTAAGTATGAGACATTTGAATGACTAAGAAGTTAAATATAAGAATGGACCACAGTAGAAGTCAGAGCTAGAGATATAAATATAAATCAAGAATTGTCATCATGATACAACTCAAAGATTACATAGGTGGGAGTGGGAGCTTGAGAAGACAGAGGGGCTCTAAGGATTTGCCTCACAAATTACTCCTTGAGATTTGTTTCTAGAAATATATCACAATTAGGTAGATGGATCTGTGTTTTTAATTATCAGAAAGTCAAATGAACAGAACATTAATCAACGTGGCTGTTAAACATTTGATTTTTCTTTCGATTTCAAATCTATCTCCATTTACTATTTCTAAATCGGTAAAAAAAATTGCATTTCTTGAACACTATTGTTCACACTCAACATATGTGGAAAAGTGAACAGAGGAGGATCAAATAACTTTTGCCATACAAAATTAGCTGAAGGTTGGGTCCTGTATTCAAAACTAAGCAATCTGCTTCCAGAGGCGATGATCTGAACCCCTATGCTATATCACAAGCATACTTAGTAGCCTGGTTTATTTAGTGGGTCATAAGTAATAGACTTGTATATACATATAGTAGTTCCAGTAAGTTTTTATTGGATCTAATGTTCCTGTGTGCATGCATGTCTCGGTCATTGGGGTTGGGATACAATTCACCTGGAGGCCATCCCCCAAGGTGTGTTACACCAAAACTCCAGGAAGGATAGAATCAGCTTCACTGGAACGGCCCCGAAGCTTCAACCCATTAAGAAACACACGAACAAAGAGGAAATTTTAACACACACACACACACAGATTGTACCAGAAGAGGGTGGGTTTGCTCTGCCCTATGGCATCACACTGAATTCCCCCCCCCCCGGAGTCTTCCCCTCCAAACGCTATACTATTACACTGAATTTTTACACGGTTATCCCTTTTTTTTTTTTTAAAGATTTTATTTACTCATGACAGATAGAAACACAGAGACAGAAAGAGGCAGAGACACATGCAGAGGGAGAAGCAGGCTCCATGCCGGGAGCCGGTGGGACTCGATCCCGGACCCCGGGGCCACGCCCTGGGCTGAAGGCGGCGCTAAACCGCTGCGCCACCCGGGCTGCCCCACACGGTTACCCTAAGTATTGAAGAGGTCTTTGGAGGCAGGCATTGTCTCCTTCCACCTCTCTTACTACATCCTCAGGGCCTAGCGGAGTCTGGCATAGAGTAGGAGCCCAAAGGATGGTATTGATTCTGGAAGGAGAGAGGGAAGGGACCCCCCCCCCAAAAAAAAGGGGGCTGAAAAGTAGGAAGAAAGAGAAAAAGAGAAAGGAAGGAAGTCAAATCAAACGTTCCTACTGGACACTTTTAGAAGGCGAGCAAGATGCCCTCCAAAGTTGCGTTTTAAAGGACAACTTTTTCCCACGCAGGGTGTGCAAGAAACCATCCCGGTCCCACCTGAGCGAGCCTATCCGAGCCCCTCGGCCCCGCCCCTCGGCCCTAGGCCCCGCCCCTCGGCCCCGTCCCCTGCCCCCGGACGCCGCTCGCCGGCCGGCCCGCCCACCGCGCCTGCGCACTTGGGGGCCGCTCCGCCGCGGGCCGTCGGGGCGGGGCCTTCCGCCCAGGGGAAGAGGAAGAGGAAGTGGGGGGAGGATCCTCGCAGGGAGTGAACCGGAAGTGCAAGCGCTCCTGCTCCTCTCCGGCCAGGCGGCTCCCGCTCTGCTGGGCCCGGTGGCCGCCAGAGAACTTTCTGTCTCCCGCCCCAGCGGTCGCCGCGGCCCGCTGCCTCGCCCGCCTGGCAGGCTCTCCCCCGCTTTCCCTTCCCCGCGCGGCCCTGTCTCCCTGTCGCCCCGCGGTGTCCGCTTGCCGCCGCCGCCGCCTCGTCGTCTCTGCCCGGCCGAGCGGCCCGCCCCGCTGCAGCGATGTGCGACAAGGAGTTCATGTGGGCCCTGAAAAACGGAGACTTGGACGAGGTGAAAGACTACGTGGCCAAGGTAAAGCGGCGACGAGCGGAGGTGGGATGCGGGTGGAGGCGGGGGAGCTGCGGGGAGCTGGGGGAGGGGAGGGGGAGGGCTGGCGACCCCGGGTCAGACCCCCACCCACCCTCCACCCGGAGCGCTGGTCATTGGCGTCTGGCCCCCTTTCTTCCAGGCCGGACTTCCTTCGATCCTGCTTTGAATGGGGGGCAAGGGTGGGGGGGGGTGGGAGGGGAGAAGGGAGGGGGGTCAATTCTCCCATCTTTTGGACCTGCCGGTGGCCCAATGGAGGAACCCCCAGTGATCAGAATCGGGGGAGAACGTTTTCTTGAACTTTTGAGCCTGCTGAGAATCTAAAGGAGTCAATGACCGTGACCGGGGTAGGGGGGTAGGGAGATGAGGGGCAAAAAAAAAAAAAAAAAAAAAAAAAGAAGTACCGAAAATCGCGATGGCTACAATCTTGAAACTTGGTACGGGCCTCCCTCTGAAGTCTTCACTCTGGGTGTGGCCTTTTTCCCCCCTTCCCACTCCCAGGGATTAGGTGTTTGGTTGCAGGGGTGGAGCGTCTGACCTGGATCAGAATAGTTTTGTTTTGTGTGTGTGTGTGTGTGTGTGTGTGTGTGTGTGTGTTTTCCAAGAAGCATGCTGTCACTTTTTCAGTTCCTCCGTGTCTGTCCCTTGGTTTGCACACCCCACCCCACCCCACCCCACCCCCGCCGCTGAACTACTGGAACGTGCACTGAGGAGTGTGCCGTTTCAGGGGTGCTCATCTCAAACCGAAACACTCCCCCGCCAAATAATAATAATAAATAATCATCATCATCATCATCATCGACCCTGCATCGTGGCGGAATGGTAGGCTTAAAATTCCGAGCTGGCCTGCCCTCGGGGGCAACCCCCCCCCCCGCCCCGAAACTGTGCCTTTTGCAGTCACGAGAGAACCCACCTGCGATTATAATACGGTTAAGTGTAAAAAGGGACCTTCCAAAGCAAACAGTATGACCTCATGACATAACCGTGGAGGGGAGGCATCTTGCTTCTTAAAAAAAAAAAAAAAAAAAGTTGTGACTTTATGACATAACCGTGGATAGCATCTTGCTCACCTCCTAAAAGCGTGAGAACGGGATCTAGGTTCTAGTTCTTCAAAGGGTATTTCGACCCCCCGGCGTGCTGTGTTTCTTTCCAGACCTGTGTCAGGAAGCAACTAAGCAGAAGCAGAGTTTCTCAAAACTTGCAGGATTGTGCAAAGGGCAAGCCGCTGCTAGTTTTTAGTCTATAATGAACCATTACAACTTAGCCTCCACCCCACCCCCACCCACCCCCCTCCCAGTACGCAGGATGTGTGTTTAGTTATTCACAGTGGGTCTGCACAGCACCATTCACTGCTTTCTCAGCTAGTAGTCTGAAACCCTTGGATGTTTCCACATAAGGTTGAAAGGCAGAAATTACGGGGACACTCCAGTCCCTGGTGCACTGTCCAGTGGTGGAACCCTGCAGTGCTCTGGAAGGGAGTGGGCTTTTTGTTTTTCTGTTTCGTAAAAGCTAGGTTATGCGATACACTTGAAGTAGGGAAAGTTGGTAGGTACTAATGGAGCTTACAACTACAGAAACACCACCATTTATGTGGTGTCTTCCTGGTACCTTATTTTATATCATCCTTGCGAGTCTTGTGAAGTCCTTTTATTCGTCTCGTTTTACAGGCAGGAGTCCTGAGATGCAGAGTGCTTAAGACAAAAATCCACAGTTAAAGAGATGACAAATGATTAAGCCAGAACTGGACTGCTGACTCCAAGACTTAGGCTCTTTAACTGCTCCATGCATGCAGTCTCTCCCAGTATAAAGTGTAATTGTGAAAGCATAGGATATCTTACTTCCAGTACGACATCCCCCCCCCCTTTTTTTTTAAGTTTTAAAATCAGGTCATTATGTGCAGTTTGGTTTTGTTCTTTTCCTGTTACCGCCATACTGCCTCTTCTTACCAAAAGAAGTGTGCTTGGGACGCCCGGTTGGCTCAGCAGTTGGGTGCCAGCCTTAGGCTCCGGGCCTGATCCCGGTCCAGGGATCGAGTCCCGCATCAGGCTCCCTGCATGGAGCCCCCTTCTCCCTCTCTCTCTGTGTGTGTCTCTCATGAATAAATAAATAAAATCTTTAATAAAAAAAAAAAGGTGTGCATGAGAGGGAGGCTAGACATTCAAAGAAAAGCAAAAGGAAGTATTAACTGGCTTATCTGAAAAGTTTGACTGAAATGTAATCCTATGAAAAACAAGCTTTTTCCTTAGTTTTGTTGAATAACTTGAGTCTCTTACTGTATCTTTTGTTTTGTTAATGAAAAATAACAACAAAAAACCAAACCACCAAAACCCAGCACTCCAGTTTTTCCTGAGTTCCCTTATGGTGCTATTCACATTCACAGGTGCTTGTGACATAGTTTCTTCTGCTCAGCAGCCATCTTCCCTGCTTACTCTTGACTCATTTTTTTCATCCTCCAACCCTCATGATGATACTCTTGAGTTTATGTAATGTACATTTATTTAGGTAAGTGTATGTAAACAACATACATAAAGGAATGTTTGGACTCCTCTAATTTTCCTTCTAAGCAGTCTTTAAAATACTCTCCTCAGTACTCCTATGAAGATTGCTCACATTGTTAGTATATAAGAATGGATCTGTAGGTGATTTTCCCTTTTTAAAACTAATATTTTAAAAAGTCAGTGATTTCACTTTTTTTTTTACCTGCTGTTGACTTATGTACAGAAATCTGAAATAAGGGTAGGCACAATTTGCTGTTTTGTGGTGAGTTCTAACTTTGAAAAATAAGTTCAGAGCCCCCAAATCATTGAAAATTGTATGTTTCTAAATGGAAAAAGCAGCATATAAAGAAAATTTTAGGTTAATCCATATTAAATGTTCATCTGTAACATTAAAACAATATCTGAGACAGCTTGGCTTCCGGACCGACCACACTTGGTTAGTTCATTCATTTGTATTGGGCATGTGTCAGGTCCCAAGCACTCTCTTAGGCCTGGCCTGATAGCGAAGAGGTCGGACACAGTGCTCAGGAAACTTAAGCATCCACCTTCAGCAGACTTGTGTGGGAAAATTTGCATACTTTTGAGGAAGTATGAAAACCATAAGTAACATCTCACTTACATGAAATTCAGTTTGTCCAATTGGAAAACAAGTGAAAGCTAGTGAGTGAGATCTTCACGAGCAGCAATAGTAGATACTTGTGGCCCCGTTTCCAATCTGTGTATTTCCTCTGGGTCACGTTACCTGTGCCTCGTCTTCCACTTCTGCCTTCACATTCACTTCTTCCACTGGAGTTAGCTCTGCTTCCACCTGGGCTTCAGTCAGCCTAAAGGATGGCTCTGTTCGCATGAAGTCCAGTTGAGCCCACACTGTCTTCTCAGAGATTTTTCATTTTTGTCGTTGCCATTTTGACTAATGACCTCATGACCCAACCGCTTGCCCAGATGAGAAATTGGGGGATTTTCCCCAATTCCTGAGTGTTGTCAAGACAACCCACTTCGTCCCTTTTAGCCATTCTTCACTCTCCGTTCTTATCACTGCTACTTTCCACTAGTTGCTGCCTCTTTCCTGCCTGAACTGTATTTTCCGTGACTATTAGTATTCCTCTCTTTCCTGGTCAACTTGCACATCTTGGTCAGGGAGATCTCTCTGTAATGTGAATTCTGAGACTCTTATCTTTTTCAGCCAACCTCCTTCACTGCCCTTAAAATATTTTGTGATTCCCCATTATTAATTTTTCCCCGTTACTAATTTTCAAAAGGGCCAGCTACTCCATTTGGGAGAGTAGGCCATTGGGATCTGGCCCATGCCTGCCTTTCTAAACCACCCCTCTGTAAACCCCCTGCTCCAGACCCACGCCAGGCTGTTTCTTACTTGTATACCTTTACATGTGCCCTTTTCATCCTCCCTGAGCAAGTCTGCTCACCTCAATCCCTCACCTCCAACTTGGTGAGCTTCTCTTTATCCTCTGAGCTTAAATACACTTCTGCCAGAAAAACATTTGCCTTCAACTGGTGCACTGCTGCTTTTGCTGTTTCACTTATCAAGTTTCTGTGACTTTGTTTACATGTCTGTCTTTAATTAGGCTCTGAGCCTCTGGAGCTTAGATATTATATTCTTTTTCATCTTTGTATCCCCCGTACAGTGCCAAGGAATTTCACACATGAAAAGCATATGTTCTGAGAAATTCTTTTTATTCTTGACTTAGCTACAGTTTCAACATACTTCATTAGCTTATATGATAATGATTACCATTGACAGAGTGATTTATATTGCCAGGTATTAGAAGACACTCTGCAAGATCTTTACCTAAGTTTTCGTTTGCTTTTTACCCTATCATTTCAGTATAGCTAATAGTATACCCATTTTAAGGGTAAAGAAATTGAAACTTCGAGAAGTTAAGCAATTCAACAAGGTCGCAAAGTAAGTAGCACAACTGGGATTTAAACCTAGGGCTCTCCGAATCTGCGCCCCACCCCCCTTTTTTTTACACCATATCAGTCTACCCTGAAATGGTTATCTGGTTTCTTAGCTCAGAGTAGCTTAGCATCAGCACATTAAGAAAAAGAAAGGGGCTTGCAAGAAGTAGGCACAAGTTATCTCTGATTATGAATAAAGACATAGAAAATGCCTACAATTTAAAACACTTTTAACTGTAATAATACGGAAATAGCATAGAGACAACATCTCTTACAAACTTTATTATCTCCTCAGTAGAGGCTCTCTTTGCTCAAGGTACTCTATAAGAAGACTGGTTGGTTGATAGCTTGCGGAAACTTTTGTATTTATAGTCACACACAGTTTTGGGTTTTTTTTTTTTTTGTGTGTGTGTGTGTGTGTTTTGTTTTAAGTAATCTCTACACCCAACATGGGGCTTGAACCCACAACCCCCATACAGAGAGTTGCAGGCTCTACTGACTGAGCCAACCAGGTGCCTCTGTAGTCACATAGTCTTAGAATTTATATTCCTAATTATGACCTATACAGTGCAGAAAAATTTAAATTGCTTCTCTTTACCTTAAGAAACAAATGTAAACTAAAGTATTGGAATTTCTATTCAGAGTGGTTTCCTGAATAAGAACTTCTTCTTTTTTTTTTTTTCTCAAAAAGTATGTTCTTAAAATTTTATTTGAGCATTGGGATGCCATGTGTAAATATAATTTCATTTACTTATCACATCAACCCATGAGCATAGTTAATGTTGTTAAGCCCCCATTTTAAAGATTAAGTGACTGAAGCAAAGATTAAATAGCTTGTCTACAGTCATAAAGTTCTTAGTGAAGCTGAGATTTGAACTCTAACTTCATAGCTCTTTGCTATTATACTTCATACCATTGGCCTTCGTTTCTCAAGAATGCCGTGTGATTCAGGGGGTACTGTTTTACTGAGTATGCAAATGTTAAAAATAATCACAGCAGGATGGTAAGTATCCATTGAGACTACTTAGAGGTAAGCTTTGTGATAGATTTTGAGGATCCAGCTCTCCCAGAAGTGAATGCTCATGAATTGTATTAATAAATAGTCCCATATAATTTCCAGCAGGTTGATATATGTACTCTCTTGTTGTGCTTCTGTTTCACTTACTGTGAAATACAATACATCAGGTCTCTTAACTTCCCTTTCTCTGTGGTTCCCTTTCCCTCTCTAGCCCCCATTCTAATTACATCTATCTGCCTTTGACACTCTGATAGCTTTGAAAAGCAACAATTGTGCACCCTTTGAAAGGATAGGATCTCTTGAACTTGAGAAAAGTATCAACTCTAATCTTTAGAAACTGCGAGACTTATTAGGTTTGCTTTTCACTTTCCTAATAAAATAGGCAATTTAAAAGCAATCCTAATTTAATATCTTGCTATTTATTCATTTTAAGCAGTTTTCCTTTTCTCTCCATTCCTTTTTTTAAATTACCAGTTTATTTCTTATAACGATCTGTCACTATATCTGCCCTTTCTGTACCAGGGCTGGTGACTCTGTCAGAAAGCAGATAGATCAGTTTGTATACGTATAGATGCCCTCAGAAGATATAGAAAGTTTAGTATAGATACACTTTTCTTTTAGTCTTTTTTTTTTTTTAATGTACAGGAAGATCTTTTTTATATTGGAAGTCTAGTGCTCACTCCCATGTCTATAGGCTATATATAGTGTTTTGATTTGAAATTTTAAACGTTATCCTTGCACTAGTGCAGACTGTTAAAAGTGTACTATATTAAAGCTGATTTGATTATAAAAATCATATAAGCTTTTAATATTTAAAAGATAACACTGTATTGAATAAAATAAATTGAAACTAAGTGTCCCCCATTGCTCATTTTCCCCTGCCCAGGTAGTTTCTTTAAAGTACAGGTTCTATTAGGTATTTTTAAGACAGAAAAGCATTAAAAAGACAAAAATTGCCCCATAAATTCTATCTAGATAATTCCTGTTAACTTTAAAATGAACTTTAAATTCCTGTTAATTCAGGAACAGTTTAAAAAAATGCAACAGCTATGGCTTTCTTCCTGGTCTCTGTGAACAGTGAGCCATTTTTAACAATTCTACATAATTTCAGAGAAACACCAGAAACTCACTCATCTATTTCCCCACTTAAGAGCAATTTTGTATGTACTTCCACACTTTGTTTTTTTTTTTTAATTCCTTAATAATTTATCTTGGATTCCACAACAAAATTTATTCATCCCTCTCCCCCTTTTTTTCCAGTAGGGAGGGCATAGTATTCTATTTTATGGATGTACCATAATTTATTTAACTAGTATTCTATGGTAAATAGTTTTTCAAGCTTATTTTTTCTTTTTTCTTTTTTCTTTTTTTTTTTTTTTTTCAAGAATTTATTTATTTATTTATTCATGAGAGACACAGACAGGCAGAGACACAGGGAGAAGCAGGTTCCATGCTGGGAGCCTGATGTAGGACTCGATCCCGGGTCTCAGGATCACACCCTGGGCCAAAGGCGGTTCTAAACCGCTGAGCCATCCAGGCTGCCTCTCCAGCTTATTCTTTCAATTAAACAGTGCTCTCGTGATTACGTTTGTATATATACCTTGATAGCTTTTGTGTCTGTATTACCCTCCTGATAAAGTTTTACTGACTTAGACATATATCAGTAAGCACACAAGACTGATTATTCCCTCACAACATCAGCAGCACTGGGCATCATCACACTTTTTAGTTTTTGCCATTTGAATAGATGAAAAATGATCTCTTGCTTCAAATTGCGTTTCTTTAACAAGAAAATAAAACATCAGAACTTTTATAGCACATGTATTCTTCCCCCCGCCCAATTTCTTATTTATATTTTTGTTCATTTTTCTATTAGGTAGTTGGCTTTTTATTGATTTGCATGAGCCCTTTATAAATTAAGGAAGTTCTTTTTTTATCATTTTTCTTGTAGATTTTTTTGCAGTTTGTCTCTTGACTTCATCTATTTTGTTCTGTAACAGTCTTTACTTTTTATATGGTAAATAGATCATTTTTCCCCCATTTGTGACTTGGATATTATCTTTTATTTACAGAGATCTCTTCTCTATAAGATTATAGATAAATTTGGTCTTCCAGACATCCCCCCCTTTTTTTTTTGTATTTTAGGTATTTGATCCTTCTGTTATTTACTTTGAAGTGTTTGTTTTTTGACAGTTTGTTTCCATATCATTTATTGTGTAATTCCTCTTTCCCTACTACTCTAAATTATTATTTCATAATTTATTTTAGTATGGAATAGAGCCATTTTTCTCTTGTATTCTCTTTGGAATTTTTGCAGGAGCATTCCTTTAAGATTTTTTCCTTTTTTCTTGTCTTGGGGAAAATACGAGCATTTTTAAAACTACCTCACTTTTATCCTTTATGTCTCCATAAGCAGTATATATTTTTTCCTAGCATGTTGGCACCATGTAATCTGAAGAACATAATGCTTTAGGTTCTAATTCTTTATGAAGTATTTTAGGATCAGAGGATATGGTTCAGTATGAGAATATTCTGTATCAAAGTATTTGAAACCATGTGTTTAGATAATCAAATCACAGCTGAATTGATATTTAAGAATTACTTTAGGTACTATAGCAGATGCTACCTTGTAATGAGAAGTATGACTGAAATCAACTTTTTTTTTGCAACTGTATCTTTATTAATAGTTCTGACAGCTTCAAAGCTTGATTTTTTTCTTTCTTTTTTTTTTTTTTTTTTTTTGTCCACAAAACACTACGCAGGGTAGAGCTGTGATTATTGAAAGCATTGAAGGAAGAAACAAAACATAAGCTGACCCTAGAAAATGAAGGGGCAACGAGTCATGTTACCTTAAAGTTCTAGAGGGCAATACAGTGATTAATATGTATGAATGTAAACTTGAGCTTCAAGTAAAGTTTAAATTAAGTCCACTTTTCTCCTATGTAAAAAGTCAGAGATGTGTAGGATATATTTTGAAAAGATTTCTATTTGGGGCGGCCCCAGGGGCCCAGTGGTTTAGAGCCACCTTCAGTCCCGGGCCTGATCCTGTAGTCCCAGGATCAAGTCCCACATTGGGCTTCCTGTAGGGAGCCTGCTTCTCCCTTTGCCTGTGTCTGCCTCTTTCTCTGTCTCTCTCATGAATAAATAAAAATCTTAAAAAAAAAAAAAAAAGAAAAGAAAAAGACTTCTGACTATATAAAATAATGAACATTTTGATACTTAGGTCTAAATTCTTCACCTTCTGAAAATTTTAGATATCTAAGAAAGGGGGTTGCAGATAATAAACACTTTGCCCATAGTATAATAGAAGCTATAATAGATAGTGTCCTTAGGGAATTTAGAATTTCATTGTTGACTTTAGCCAAAGTGTTCATGGCTTTGGAATTAAACCCTCTTGCTCTGGCTCTGTTAACTAACTGGGACGTGTTGAGCAAGTTAGTTCTCTGCTCAGAACCTGGGTTTCCTCAACTAGAGAAAAATGAGGCTATTAATATCTACTTGATATATATCAACTGTGTACCATTTTCCCTGGCATGCAGTGTTAGCCAAGAAATGTTAGCCATTGTTATTCATAATAATAACAACTATATGTTTGTTTAGAAGCAGAACTACTTAAATATCACCTAGTCCATCTCCCTTATTTTGTAGATGAGGAAAAATTACTAAAGGGCTTGACCCAGATTATACTGCTAATTAGGATTAAGACTTTAAAGCAATTTCCTGGAACCAGAACAGGTGCTTATTTTTTTTTTAACTAAACTATGGTATTTTATGATAAAGTACTTTGTACTTTATACTAGTTACTATCTCTGTTGCAATATTCTTTTTTGCCCCACCCTATCTGCTCAGTAAATTTCTATCTATTTTTAAAGTTCTTGTTCTGCCTAGCATTGCCTGTTTGTGCAGTTAATTGCTTATTTATGCCAATGTGGTATCTAACATGGAACTTTTTTACTGTGTTGATGCTATAGTGCAGAGTTTCTTTAACTGAAGAGATATGAGCTCCTGTTTTGACTGAAAAGTCCCTGGACTTGAGTTAGAAAAAAAATAGCTTAAGAAACTTAGATCTTGTTCTGTGGAGTTCTTCTCTTGCCTTTAAGTTTCGAATGTTCAAAAAGAGTTTTGTCTAATGACTGGTTAAAAAAAAAAGTGCCTGTGTAGAAGTGTTACCTGTTACCATTTAGATATTTGAATAGTGCCTCTCAAACTTGAGAACTCACAGCCTACCTCCCTCCAGATATTTCAGATGTTGATTTAAGATACAGTGTTTGTAGTGGGGCTTTAATCTTTTGGGAGGTGGGGCTTCCCAGAATTTGAAGGCCCTTCCTAGTGTTTGAGGAGTTCTCTCTTACATAGTATGAATCTTGATGAAATGCAAGTCCTACCACAATAAAAGCCAAAAAGGACAAATACATTGCTTTTTCCTGCCTACACTTAGGAAATGGCTCCAAAACTCATAACCATAATTGGATACTTTTATCTGGAGGTGATATAAAGACTCAGGCGACATAAAGGATATAGCAGCAGCAATAAAATATGCAGTTTGCAGAAAAAAAGAAGTAATGGTATGCCCATTGTGGCATCTCTTCTGCGCCTAGGTGCTTCTTGGGTCATATTTTGGTTTTATTTCCTGTTTTGAAACCTCCTTCATGCCTGCACATTTATGGAGCTTGGTTTTTCAACCTTCCCAGTAATTCTGAGAGAGATTTTTAATACCTGTTGAACACATTCCATTCCTGTTCCTCATTATGAATTGGTTTTTGCTGCTTGTAATTCAGAAGCCCATATTAATTTTTGCTTCCCTATCCTCCCTTCTTGTGCTGTGAGCTTTTTGAAGATAGAAATTTTCTTTGTATTTCCAGCATTTATCGTGTATTTTATCTGCGAAATAGTTAAGTTTAGGTTGAATTGGTATTCTAGGAACTAACCCTCCTCCCTTTGTTGTATTGTATATTTCTTTGTAACAGATGTTCTCTTACTATGTATGAATGATGTTCCTTCATATTTCCTCTCTTGAAAATAGCTAAGTTTTCAAAGGCTTTGTTTTAAACTGGTAAACTTTGTCCAGCTTTTTCACACTATTATCATAGGTGTGGAATACAATAGTGACAATAGTTATATAGATAGAATACCAGCTTTCACTTGTCACCTCTCATGGCCATCACTTTAGAAGTTCAGTAGAGAACTTTTAAAACCATAGATCTCAATAAAAGTAAAGGTAGTTTTTATGCTTGCATCTTGTAAAGAATCATCATTGCTTTTTTATTGGTATCAATGAACGGATATTAAAATCCATACTTAATGCCACATAAAACAATATAAAAAGCACATGGGGGAAAAAAAAGCACATGGACCATCAAACCAATAAAATTGAAAGCTATCTCACTGCAAACTAAGCCCTTCGAAAACACCCTTAGTATTTATTACTTTAAAGCCCTCTTTATAAGAGTAATTATACTTTCACTTTAGATTCCAACAGACCTGGGTTTGATCCCAATCCTACCACTTACTAGCCTTGACCAAGTTATTTAATTTCACCAACCTTAGCTTTCTCATCTGCAAAGAGGGATTATAATAATAACCAATTCAGATGTTTTATCTAATCTTTAAGAAATAGTGTAAAATTCAATAAAGCAGTATTGTACAGATTGTAACTACATAGTGAATATTTGCTATTTGTGTTGTTGTTCTTATGTAGCTCCATTCCTAAGAGGAGTCTTAGAGAGACCAGGGCTTTCTTAGGCTATGTGACCTATAGTCTCTATTATAGCTATTCATCTATGCAGTTAGGCAAAGGCAGCCATAGATGATATATAAGCAAATAAGTATGTCTGTGTTCAAGTGAAACTTTATTTACAAAAACAGGCAGCAATCTGGATTTGGCCCTTAGATCAGAGTTTGCTCATTTCTCTGTAACACTGAAGTTGCAATATTGGCTTGTCTAATAAACTCAGTTCTATTTCTTTCTCCTTGAGATTTTAAGATCTAAAATAATGATATGTATGATCAAATATAATACTTACTTTGGGGCTCAACATTTCCAAAAATATGATTCAGAAATTTTTCTGATTTAAAGATATTGAAGGAATAACAAGACTTAGAAAAGCTATGTGTAGATAAGGGAATGAGAAAGAAAGAGGTTGAATGAAATTCTCTAAAAGAAAAAGCAGAGTCTCTGTAGTAAATTTGTACCTTGGGCAAGAGGCTTAGACTTATTATGAAAATTAGGAATCATTACTTGTATACATGCAAACAAGAACTAATTTAGATTATTAAACTGAAAGGGGATTCTACAAAATCTTTTAGCCATCAGAGGTCATCCTTCACCAAAAATGTTCCAGGATTATTCTCTCTAGCCCTAATGCCAGTCCCAAGACCCTGCTTGATTTCCAAACTGTGGAAGTGAAAGAGAAGACTGCATAGTACGGTTTTCTCTGGTTCATTCATAATTCATTCAGCACATATCATTTGAGTACCTTTAGTAGCAGTCACTGTATCCAGTAAGCATAGGAATACAATAATTAATATTTTCTGAAGATCCATGTTCTTTAGTAGGTTCAGTTAAAAGGGTATACAGAACAAACAATAATTAACATAGTTGTATGGGTTCTAAATAAATTATTTTCCTACTTAAAACATGACATAGGAATAAAACTTAAAAAGCAATATACAAATATGTTAAGGAATCATACAACCATGTAAAAGTAATAGACTGCGATAAGAATCAAGAAAAAGTCATATTTGGTTACAGTAGAGCAGAGAATCAGTGCTATAGAACATCAAATTCAAAGTGGAAGATAATGGGAACATAATGCCTTCTCTGAGTGCTTACTCTCTGTCAGGTATGGTCCTACAAAATGAGATACTATGCATGTAGAGATGCATGCTGTTTAATCTCATGTCTACCCAGGTAGGCTTTATCTCCATTTTATATGTAGAGAAATGAAAATGAAGCAACTTGACTGAAATCCTACAGTTAGCCAGTAGAAGGGCAAGATTTAATCAGACTGATTCCAAAAGAGTATTCTTTGCCATCAATTGCACTGAAAGTTTTTAGAACTACAAATGAAGTACATAGATGGAAAAAATTGAAGATTATTACAATATATAAAGCATTGAGATTGAACCAGCAAAAGATAGGGAAGAGCATACAAGTTTGAACTGATAAATAGAAATACAAATTTTCACAACTGAAAAGAACATCCAAAATTGGAAATGGAGGGTCCTCACATTTTATTCAAAGCCAGTAAACATAAATGAGGAGCGTGACACATCCTGACTTAAGTGACTAACTATGAAGATTTTCTTTTAGTCTGTATGCTTATGGGCAGAATAGTAACATTAATTTTAAGAGGTTAAATCATCTTACCTTTAGATTATTTTCTGTGATAGTACTGGAAAACAGTGAAACAGGCAATTCTGTTAGGAATAAAACATATATTCAAGTTGTCACTCATGTATGATGGTGACAGAAAAACAATCTTAAGAAAATGTATACACCACCTCTCTTCCCACTCGATAGATTTCTTCAAAGGTCACACTTAAAATTGTAGGAACTGAGTTAGTTACTCTTTCCTCTCTTTCTTCTCTCCTGCCCCCTCTTTTCCTTTCCTTTTCCCTCTCCCTTCCTATCATGGGTTTATTTACAGATACATACTTTAGGAATGTAAACCATTGGATCCAGACACAAAATATTTCTCAGGCTACATAAGATTTTAGGAATAAATTCCACCTGTTGAACCCTGAATTAGTTTTTTGAAAATGAAACTAATTTTTGATCATATTAATTTTTTTCAAATTGAGATACTACCATAATGTTTTGAATGGAGTTTTTAAGTTTTGGTAGTCTATCTTCATATAAATGCATGCATTCTGTTAAATTAAAATTTTAATTTTATACCACCAGTAAAAATGTTAATACTTAGCTAATTTCCATCTGAAAATTTCCAAGTGTAACTGATTGATTTAAAACCTTCCAAGACAGAAAAATAAGGTGAGCTTTTAATAAGTAAATCAGCTATATAAAACTAATTTAAATGACTGAAGTAGCCATTTTGAAAAAAAAAAAAAAAAACTTAGTTAAAAGTTCTGTGTGGTATATCCATGGGGAAGTATACTATAAGAATTCTGCTCTTGGGATCCCTGGGTGGCGCAGCGGTTTGGCGCCTGCCTTTGGCCCAGGGCGCGATCCTGGAGACCCTGGATCGAATCCCACGTCGGGCTCCTGGTGCATGGAGCCTGCTTCTCCCTCTGCCTGTGTCTCTGCCTCTCTCTCTCTCTCTCTCTGTGACTATCATAAATAAATAAAAATTTCTTAAAAAAAAAAAATTCTGCTCTTGGAGGGGAGGAGGTTGGGAGGATAGGGTAACTGGGTGATGGACATTAAGGAGGGTAGGTGATGTAATATGAACACCAGGTGTTATATAAGATGGATGAATCACTGAGCTCCACCTCTGAAACCAGTAATACGTTATATGTTAATTAATTGGATTTAACTACAAGTTTTAAAAATTTCAGTTCTTAACTGTCATGGGCTTTCATTTAAAAACTTTATTAGTAAAAAACGTAGATGTATAACACTTCTGTTAAAAATACAGTTATACATTATGTTTGCACTTAAAATTTTTTTCATTCACGTTTTGATTTTCATTAGTTCTGTGTGATACTGATAAGTAAATTAATGAAAATGAACTTGTAATTTGAATATATCCTTCCAAAACCTTGAATAGTTCTCTAAGAATCCCAGAGACAGAAAAACATAGTCATTCAGATAACTATGTTAAAAATACAGAACTTTATTTTTTCATCCTTAAACAAAGTAAGTGTGTTTTGTTTTTTACTATGAACAATTTCTTCTTCCAAAGAAAACTTTTTGCCAGATTCTCAGGCATCATTACCATTGAAGTATGTTGAAATTATTAGCATTTGTCGTAATTTTGTCAGTGAAAATAACCCAGTTGGGAACATGTGTGTGGTGACTGATCCTGGTAGATTTTAGAAGGTGATTACTTTGGTCAGGATCAGCCTAGTAAGGATTTTAAATAGTAGTAAGAAACTATTCTTCAAAACAATTTAAAATGTTTTCTGTGGATGCATTATTATTTATTTACTAAATAGGTGCACATTAAGTGAATGTTTATGATGCGTATTATTATTGTTCATTATTTTGAAATGCATTCATATTTATAATATTTAAAGTTTGATGCATTTAGTGTGTCATACCTTTCCTGTTAACTTTGTAGAAAATATATAGAATTAAGAACAAGTTGATTATATATTTCTCAGACATTCTACCTTTCTGTTGTGCCATCTACCTTATTATCATCTTTTTGGTTTCCTTTCTTCCACATTGGTAAATTATACATTTGAATCCACTGCTGTGTTGTCATTTCTAACTCTGGTACTTTTTATCTGCTAATGTCACCGGTACAATATTATGTAATTTTTTTTTGGCAAAGTTGTACCCTAAGGCAAGGACTTGTAACCTCGAGGGGCAGGGGAGAGAGGACAGAGGGGCACTTGTAGGAAAGGAGGGCCCCTAGCATTCATCCAATCCTCAAAAGGCTCCGTCATTATAAAAATATTAAATACCACAGTCTTAGGGAAATTCTGAACTCACAGTAGGGAAAGGTAGTACTTAGCTGTAATTTAATTCCTAGGAACATTGACTCAACTAACTATATAGAATTTGTTAAATACAATAGTTTTACTGCATGCTACTATCAGTTAGGTGTCCAGGATTAATTTACATGCTGTGCTACAAAATAGTCACACGTATGCTAATTTAGTCTATTCTTTGTTAAGTGGCTTTTGAGGACACTGGTTTCTTGTGACAGTACAGTATGTACTTATGCATTAGAACTCAGTTGCAGCAGCATATAGGTATCTTGGAGATCAGAGGAAGCAAATTACGTGTGTATTTTCACCTAAAAAAAGTCCTAAGACAGAGTTCTCTGCAAGAGTCACATGACCATTTCATTTGGAAATATTATAAAGAATGTTATCTCAATCTGAATGTTTATTATTCAAATGAACCTAATGTGTAGTAGAGACCTGTAAGAAATACTAGATCTAGTAAATATTCCCACCAAACCACACTTTGGAGATGCATATGAAAGATTTTTGCCATTAAGGACAGGAAATCTGAAATTGTTGAAAGTATATACATATTTGCAGGTATATTTTTATTCCATATTAAAACCATTTAGAGTGGATAAGGCATATATTGAAAAAAGCTGGGAAATCTGATGAAAGGAGGAGGTAGAAAAGTAGAAATATAAAGTAAACTAGACTAAGTAAACTGACTACTCCTCTCTCTTTGGACTGTGGTTGTTAGAAATAAAACACTTCATATCACAAAGCCCCTTCAGAGGATTTTTTTAAGTTATCATTGTACCTAATTTTTTGTGCCTTATTTGCCTTAAACTTTCAGAAGCTGTTCTTACAATGATGTAGTACTAGCAGCCCAGCAGAAGAAAAATTAACTCTCTGGACCATATAAATGATTAAAATGACAGATCCCTAGAATATAGATAAAGCAAACCAAAGACCTACTACTTGTCCTGTATTACAAATAAACGTAACAATATTCTAATAGCCACCATGTAATTTTATGACTTGCTGGGTGCTTTGTCTACATTTTCTCATTTAATTCTCATAAACATTTGGCTTAAAAACACTATGGAAGATTGTTTTCACAGGTTAGATAAATGAGAATTGAAGAAATTTAAGTAATATGCCCAGGTTAACCAAGTTAGTAAATGGTAGAGCCAAGATTTGTCTGTAGATCTGTTTGGTTCCATAAAACACTCTCATTTCCATTACATGAATGTGAGGTTTTTGGTTTTGAAAGACTGAGGGAGTAGATAGATGGAGTTTCAATTTTTGTTTGTATGACTTGGCACATACCTGGTGTCAAAAGTGAAACTTTTAGAACCACAGTGACCATAGTCCAGCTCATGCTATGTGAATTACAGCTGTTAATTTTCCTGATGAACTTGTGTCTTTTTGTCCACTTCTGTACATTTCTACCATGTAGAATAATGTCTCGCTTTTAGCGGGAGCTCAAGAATATTTGAATAAATTGACCAAATAAATTGCTAGTGAGTGAAAAAAAATCTTTAAAGCTTTAAAAGGTCTTACTTATAAAGATCTAGAGCTGTGCATATGATAGTAAGTGTTTACATAGAAAGAGCTTGGAGTTATATTCTCTCTCCAGAAGATGAAATCAAAATCAAATTAAGGAGTGTCAGCTTGAGCTGAAAGGCAACGTTTGGAGACTAAATGACAGGAAAAAGAGTATCCAAAATCTGAACAGGAAATGAAGTGTTAACAGAGACAGAGACCAAGAACCAGTTCACCTTCATCTTGGCCTTAGCAAACTGACGGAAAAGGGATCTGAATCTGGGAAGGTGGAGAGGGACTGTAACATTGTCTTGGGATTTGACTAGTCACCCAGTGTACATTAGGGATGTTCCGTGTTCTTAAAATGCTTTTAACTGCTTCTACAGTGTAATACAAAAGATAAGGAGATTAAAAAAAAATAGATGACAAGCCACTTTGAGTTAGTCATGTAAAAAATCATTCCAGGCTTCATAATTTAAAAATAAGTTATTTAAATCATTATAAGACTTTACATTTGCTACAGAACATTGCTTATTATTTCTTTTATAATTTGTTACTCAAGAGGAAACAATCAAATTATTACACAGTATCACCAAAGCCAGGTATTAGTTTGCTGGTTTTTGCTTAAAATGAAAGATGAACACCTACTTTGGCTCCTAGACTTTGATTCAAAATATTAAGACTTATTTTTTAAACTTAAGGCTTGGAGATTTACTGCAGTTCTAAAAGTGCTGTACACTGAAAATTCTTGTTTTCATTCTGAATGCTCATTTTTATAAGGATGTATTTTGAATAGGTTTGTGAATAATTAGTCTAAAAGAAATAGCGGACTCTGCGTGTGTGTGTGTGTGTACATATATTATAAATACTGGGGGGGGGTGTTTCTCAAGCATTGAAAACTCTGTTAAATGAACTTTTTTTTTTTTTTTAAAGATTTTTATTTATTTATTCGTGAGAAGCAGAGACATAGCAGAGGGAGAAGCAGGCTCCCTTTGGGAGCCTGATGTGGGACTGAATCCCAGGACCCCAAGGTCATGACCTGAGCCAAAGCCAGATGCTCAACTACTGAACCACCAAGGCGCCCCTGTTAAATAAAATTTTATTATTAATTTATAAAACTAGAAAAATAGATCTTAGAATTTGAATTCAGATGTTCTGAGGTTAATTTACTTTGGAAGCAAGATGGATTGGATGATGTTTCTGTACAGTTTTTCTTTAATGGATTTTTAAATTCATAAAAATTACCATTACCTTTTAGCTAGTATGGAAAGTTACCAGAATTAGTATACTAAAAATTTTTGTTGTTGCAAGATCTAGGCAAACTAATAAATGTTTTCAAAGTCTAATGTGAAATAAAATAATAGGTTTTAAAAAGCCATGTAACTTTAAATTAATTTAACCATCTCACAGAAGAAGCTGTGGTTTTCCAGTTTTTGGTCTATTCATAAGTAATATTCTTACCTTTAATATAATAGTTTAATACTTTATTTTCAAAATAATGATTTTCCAGTATTGAGGTCTTCTTTGCTTCATCGGTAATTTAGGACATTTACTATTGGTTTTGGTGTGTGTGTGTGTGTTTGTGTGTGTGTGTGTTTGTGTGTTTTGTGTTTTTTTTTTAATTTTTATTTATTTATGATAGTCACAGAGAGAGAGAGAGAGGCAGAGACACAGGCAGAGGGAGAAGCAGGCTCCATGCACCGGGAGCCCGACGTGTGGGATTCGATCCCGGATCTCCAGGATCGCGCCCTAGGCCAAAGGCAGGCGCCAAACCGCTGCGCCACCCAGGGATCCCTGTTTTGTGTGTTTTGTGTGGGTTTTTTTGTTGTTCCTTTGGGGGTTTTTGACCTATTTTGTGTTTATATAAAGTTTTGGTATTGATTTTTAGTTTTACTGTATTGGAATTAGAGAATAGTTTCCATAAGGTTTTGAACTTTAGAATGTGTTGAGGTTTTCTTGGGTCTGTCATAGTCAACTTTCGTTAATCACTGAAAGTTAAAGGTGTAGTTTCTATAAAGTACAAAGTTCAATATATATTAATTCAGTCAACCTGCCAAAGACTGAGATTATTAAGACAGTCTCCCACTACAGTGCTATTTTTGTCAGTTATTTTCAGTTAGATACATGACTAACATACACATTTTTTTTATGTAAAATGAACATCTTTTTCACGTGTATTTTTCTTTGCCTTGAATTCAACTTTATCATATTAAAACTCATTAATTTTTTAGATATATGTGCCTGATATATTTTTGCCCATTCGTTACATTTTTCACATTTTCTTACATTATTTTGTTTTGGGGTGTGTGTCTCATTGGATTTTTGTTTGCTTTTCTTTTTGTCAGTGTTATTTAACAAAATCTAAGATTCATTCTATATCTTTAAATTTGATAGTTAAACCTATTCACATTTGTTGACATAACTGATGAGTTTAAATTTTCATTAGACTTTGAATTTATTTTGCTTAAACTTACTTTCATTTTGTATTTTTTTTTTTTTTTAGCCATAGGGATTTATTTTCTCAGTTTCCTTTTCTGTGAGTTGTAAGGTATTCATTTTTTTAGTTCTATCAGAACTTAAAGTTCATCAGAAAACAAGTGTTTGAATCTAAATTTTCCAAGCAGTAGCCTCTAGTTGTATTTTTTCAAAACAAGTGTGTTATTTCAATTGATTATAAAAGTAATGGATGCGGGAAACCTGGGTGGCTCAGCAGTTAATGGTCGTCTGCCTTCAGCCCAGGGCGTGATCCTGGGGTCCAGGGATCGAGTCCCACATCAGGCTCCCCACAGAGAGCCTCTGCCTCTGTCTCTCTGCCTCTCTCTGTGTGTCTCTCATGAATAAATAAATAAAATCTTTTTTTAAAAAAAAGTAATAGATGCTCATTTTTAACAAATATAACGTTGAAATTCAGAAAGTGAGAGTATTTTCATAGTCCTGGTCTCTAAAGATGACTCCTAATAAATTTATTGCATATTTTATATGATTATAGATAAGCATAGTCTTCTAAGTTTTGAAGTAAGTGGAATCATCTCTGCTTTATTCACTCAACAGCATGGTCCTCTCCCCATGTCAACAGTATGGAATTTGGGCAAGTTACCTTCTTGGGGCCTCGGTTTCCTTGTACGTGAATAGTAGTACTAATTTCCTAAAGCTTTGTGATAATTAAATGAATTAACACTTGGTAATTACTTGTAACAGTGCCTAGCCACATGGTAAACATTCAAGAAGTATGTTATTTTCATCTTAAATGATTCTGTGTAGTGTTTCATGGAGGATATGCCATCATTTATTTAAAAGTCACTGTGTACAGCATTTAATTGTGATTGTGTCACTTAAGACCCTATTTTGGGTAGAATCTAGTGGAGTTTTATTTTCTCACCTACTTTCTGTTTCATATAAATATGTGATTGTATGTGCTTGTTAAATTCTATGTCTTCTCTCTCAAGACTTATTTTTGATATCTCTATTATTTAATTTTTAAGCATATTTGCTTAACTAAAAGTTTAATTGGCTTTTCATCATTAGTTCTTTTATGCCAAAGCTCCCCGTTCTTGTGTTCTAATTTTGAATTAAGGCAACAGTTCTCAAAGTGCTGTAGATGTATTAGATCCCTGGGGGCCCCAGGGACCTCTTCAAGACATCCATTAGGTCAAGAGTTGTAATGTTAACAGAGTATGAAGTTCATTGCTACAGTGACAGATTCCACATTGTAAATAATCTTTAACAAACCGCCACTTGTTGAGTTTTAGTGTAATGTCAAAGAAAATCCATAATTAGCTGAAAAGGCTATTAAGAGCATATTAAATTTTTTACCTGTTCAGCTATATATCTGTGGAAGGCCAAATTTTCTTCATATATTTCGGCCAAAATGACACATCAAAACAAATTGAGTATGGCAGCAGATATGAGAAGTCAGCCGTCCTCTATTAAAGCAGATGTTTAAAAGATTGCAAGATATATATATGTGTGTGTATGTGTGTATATATATATATATATATATATATATATATATATATATATATATATAATGCAGTGTCACCCTTTACCTTTTAGGGGAGACAGGAAGAGGAATAGAGTTATTTTTTATTTTTAAAAATCTCATTTATGGGGGATCCCTGGGTGGTGCAGTGGTTTGGCGCCTGTCTTTGGCCCGGGGCGCAATCCTGGAGACCCGGGATCGAGTCCCACGTCGGGCTCCTGGTGCATGGAGCCTGCTTCTCCCTCTGCCTGTGTCTCTGCCTCTCTCTCTCTCTCTCTCTCTCTCTCTCTCTCTCTCTCTCTCTCTGACTGTCATAAATAATTAAAAATTTTTAAAAAAATCTCATTTATGTTAACATGCAGTGTGTTTCTTTTTGTTACTTCTAAATGAATTAATAAATATTTAAAAGGCTTTCTGCTTTTTTTTTTGTTTATAATGGTTCTATTATAAACAAAAAAAAACCACTTTTGGGATGCTGAGACTAAGTGTTGGAAAATTTACTGGGTTAGAAATCTTAAGGTACTGCTCACCTTCTCCTCCTCCCATCTTGGGAGCATCAGTGGTGTATTTTCTGATTTGCTGGTACCCAAAACTGCCTTTGCCTTACACATGAACGTTGATTTGCTTGGTGTGGAATGCATGAGTCATACTTTATTCTCTCTCAGGTGCAGATCAGAGATTCTCAACCTTCTGCCTACCTCCAGCATATTTAAAGGACACCTCATACATCTCCCATTGGTGTCGGTATCAGCAGCTCTCCTCAGAGACATATACCTCATCCCCAAGTCCTCTCCAGAGAGCATTATTTTAGAGAGTTTCTTTCTCTTGTCCCCTGGAATTCAGTGTTGAGAAAGAGACCAGGCTAATTTAATTTTCTTTAGAGTTAATTTTTTATTTTTTTACTTTTGTTTTATCCTTGTAAAACAGAAATTGCAAAACTATACTAATAGCAGCAGAAGGGGTTGGGGGGCAGTTCTATTGAATTTTGTCAGCTTTTACCTAAGAGATCTGTAGGTTCAGGTCTTTTTTAAACCCAAAAAAGTTTACTTTTATAACTTTTTTAGTTCCCCTTGTTCTGACCAGGTATTATTTATAGATTTTAACTTTACTGTCATTATAACATTTTAATCATTTTTATTTATCACTTCAGTATTCTGGGAGAATTTCTTAAGGTTATTGTCAATTCTTTATTTAATTCAGTTTTCTCAGTCTAGAGTTGGTAGTGTTACCCAGCTCTACTGACTTTGGTGCAGATTTTAATCTTGCAATTGCCATTTTAATTCTCCGGCTGTATTTCTGAGCCAGCTTCCTAGTCCCATCAGCCTGGATCTCAGTTTGTTCACTCTACAAGGTTGCTTATTTTTCTCTTAAGATACTTTTTTCATAGAAACCATGTCTTTTGGATTCCATGTTGCTCACTCTGTGAATGCTTTCTAAAATTAAGTTCTTGAGTTTTCAGTATTTTTCTTTTCCTTTCTTATTGTTTTCTTACACCCCATTATTTTTCTTCTGTTACTTACCCTTTAAAGGGGAAAGCTGTCAAGATTGAGGGTATGCAAACAGATAGGACGTGAGGATTGCTCCTGACCACACGTACCATCTGCCTTGTACTAGAAGAATTCTAGTTTCTGGTTACTTTGTTGGCCTGATGTGATAAGTTTAGTATTCTCTATTGCCTAGTTCTAAAAGACTGCTTAAAAAAATTCTAACTTCAGGCAGGAATGTGCCCTAGGTCTCTCTGTAAGTCTGTTGCCACAGAAAGTGGTTGATGTTCCATGGATGGAGAAATAGTGGAGCACTTTTGTTTTATTCTGACAGGAGCAGATTCTGCATCTAAGAAGAGACAGTGGGAGAAAAGAAACTTTTTATTTTATAACCTTTTCCCAAAGGTGATAAATGACTGAACAAGAGAGTGGTTTATTTTTCTCTCTTGTAAGAGAAACCATGAAGTAGGCAGTCCATGCCTGGTACAGTGGCTCCATGGTCATAAGGTACTTAAGCTCCTCCATCCTTTGTGAATCACTTCTATGTTCAGGGTCACCTCATGGTCCAAAGTGGCTGCTGGAGTTTCAGCCACCATTCTCGCATTCAAACAGGAATAAGAGGAGAAGCATATCTTCCAGTAAGTCCTCGAGGCACCATTCAGCTTGTGTTCTCACCTCTTGACTACTTCTAGGTACTGAGTTGCTGGGAAATGTGTGGGAGTGGGGCACATTGCCAACTTAATAAAGTCAAAATTTGTTGATAAAGAAGGATAGAATGGTGATGCAGTAGGTAGTATCTTTGCTACAGTGGCACTATATATGGTAATGTGCAAATAGATCACAAGGGCATGCTTCCATAACACCATAGATAATGAATGTACAAGTAGTTGGCCAATATACTTGGTTTTCTGAGCTTGTTTTCTTTTTTTTGGTTTTCTTTTTAGACAGAGCGAGCACACCGCATGCACATGCAATCACCGTAGGAAGGGGGCACAGCACAGGAAGTCAAAGGAGAGAGAATCTTAAGCTGACTCCACACCCAATTCAGAACCCAACACAGAGCTCAGTCTCACAACCCTGAGATCATGACCTGCACCAAAATCAAGAGTTGGATGCTTAACTGAATGAGCCACCTGAGCGCCCCGTTCTGAGCTTTTTGAGTTGTTTTTTTCAGTTTGTTTTCATGGAAGTTGAGACAGGCACATTAGGAATGTGTCCCTGAGAATATATTGCTTATACTGGAGGACAGTTTGCTTTCCTTTTAGTTTGTGGACACAATTCAGATGAAGTGAGAACTTCCAGACATTTAGTGTTAGCATTAAGATTTAATGTGTTCCTACTGGCTTTAACTTATCTAATATCTTTATTACATTATTAAAATATGAAATATTCTATTTAGTTTCTGAACTAGAATTGATGGCACACTCACCCATTTTCCATGAGAGTAATGTGAGCAGGTCTTACTTTCAGTGTATTTCACACTTTTGTGTTCTCCAGCTTCAGGATAATCTAATTCTGTACTGCACATTCTAGCATTTTGACCCAGTCATATTTTAGTTTCCATAGCAAAGCCAGGCATAGTCAATGACTGGTAGTGTTTTTCCAAAGCACATAATCAACCCATAGGGTGACCTTCCCCCTTTCATCAAGGCAAGTGGTAAGCCCCCCACCCCATTTTGTGACCCCATTTCAGAGATGTTAAAATATAGGAAAAGGCTATGCTTTGGAATTGATGAGATATATGATATTGTATGTTCTATAAAATAAGAACTTTAATGGTACAGGGTATTTGGTATTAATCCATGTGTCCAGAATTAGGAGAGTATTTAGGTAAACTATGGCACACCTTGACAGAATATTATGAAGCTTTCAAGAATGGCACAAGATATCTCAATGTTAAATTATTAGTGTGATGATAATTTTTTAAGTAACTACTTTCATTGAGAAAATTAAGCAGAAATACAGCAAGGTAGTAATAATGGTTGTATTTTTTTTAATGGTTGTATTTTAGATGGCAGGACTGTATAGAAGAAAAATCTCTTATTTTCCAAATCTTATTTAATGAACATATTACTTTTTAAATGTAAATGTATTCATGGTGGCCATGGGGTTGTTTGTAACACATAGGAAGAGATCAATTAGAAATAAATCCTGCTGTGCTAATCCCCCCCCCCTTTTTTTTTTTGCAGTTCCTAGACCATCAGATAAAGGAAATCTTAATCATTTCATTGAAATTTTTATGCTTTAATGTTATGCTTGAGGGAATGATGGTAAAGGATGGTTGGATAAGAATGTAATGAACTAGATTCAAGACTGTTTGAATGGTAGTACCCAGAGATATACTACCTATTTCTTTATGTAGTGAACTGAAGGAAGTTTCCTAAATTCTGGTGGGGCTCATTCTCATCTTTTCTTACTTTCTAATAAATGTCCTAGATCACCATAATGAAGATACATGAGGTACAACTAGAGGGAGGTTGGGGATCAGAACTAACAAATTCCTTTTAATAAATCTAGAAAGAAATTAGCAGCCTGGAAAAATAAGATGACCATTATAAGTTGAAATTTAATAGCCATTAATGTAATGGCTCTACATGTTTACTCAGAAAATCAGTCATTGAAGTTCTGGAGAACAGCAGATCATATAAAAAAGATTTCATCTTATAATGTGATGTGGCTGCTAAACATAATTGGTAATCTAACATGAAAATAGGGACTGCTTATTCCGTATGTTCCCAAGGGGTAGAACACAGAACTGGTAAACAGTGGATTTTCTAGCATTTAAAGTAAGAATGAGGTGATAGTAAGATCTTGAGTTGCCTTTCATTAGAGGTTCAATTCTAGGTTGGATATCGTATACAAGCAAGGATTCAAACACAGAGGGAGTGGTTGGGTAACACTAAGACTTGATGACGTCAGACACAGCAATAACATTTTTAAAATACCTGTTTATGGAGTGATAGTTATGGTAAGCAACAGAGCAGCACACTTTGTTCCATAGTGTGACAAAGATAGTATAAATGACTGCACTAATTCATTAAATTGGACTGTTTGAACAAGTCACCCATAGATATCATAGGCGGTATATATAAGTAAGGCACTGTTCTTTTTTTAATGGAGTTTTTATTGAAGTACATAAATAACAAATGCCTAATTGAAAAAAGGTGGAATAGAGTAAGAGACATAAACAAGAACTATGAGGATTCAAAGCGGGGAATTATATATCCAGAGTATCAAGGGGATAAAAAGAGTGTCAAGTAAAAGTTTAACAGAGAAAATAGATCTCAGGGAATAAGTGGAATTTCAGTAGATCAAGACATGAATGGAAGTGGGGGAACCATGACAAAGACAGGCAATGATGTGAAGTTTCTCAGAAGTGGGAAAGCACTGATGTGTTGGAAACAGTGTGCATATGAGGTAATGCATATGAAGTAAAATGGCCAGAATGGTAAGTTGGTGTTAACGTGAAGATAACTTGAGCATCATGATGAGGATTCTCTGTTCAACAAAAGGGAGCAGTTGAAATTTTTTGAGTGAAGGAGAAGCGTGGTCGGTCTTACTTCTTAGGAACATTGATTGACTTGATTCACATTTGTTGAATTGTTGAATGTGGAGAAGTTGAGTAGAAGGTTAATTCAGATGACAACCATTGAAGCCTCTGTTAATATTAAGAGGAGCATTTGGCGTTATTGAGTGCTCACTATGTGCCAGGCACCTTACATTATTTCAGCGAAGCCCCACAACCATGTCATGTGGTAGGAGGTTTCCAAATAACATTTCTTGGATTTTCGGGAGGAAATTCCTATGAGAAATCCATATACCATAATAATTAATTTCTCCAGGCATATTCTCTTAGGTACACAGGTGCTATATTCACCCACACTCTCCAGACCACCTTAATGAATACTGTTGTCTTAACATAATATTTTATAACATAAAATAACATAATCAGTTAGCAATCACAAATTATTATTGAGGTTTAAAAGTACCATATTTGGCATTGTGGCAGCAATAAAAGAAGTAGAAGATGTAGTCTCTGACTCCTAAGGTAGACACAGACCCGCAATTTCACTTTTGCGTACCGTTAGCATGCCCAGTACAATGCGAGGAACATGGCTTCTTAGTAAATACTAGCTGATTTATTGATATTAAAGATAGAACTAGACCATTACACCAGTAATTTTCTAGTCAGACAAGAATTTACCAGTATAGCTGAGGCTCTTTGTTACTGAGAACAATGGTACTTGAGAATTGAAGCATAACTAGCTCTCATAAATGCCAGTAATGTCATTTAATTTTCAAAAAGTTGGAAAACTGTCCAGTGTCCAACCCTAAAATGTCATCATGCTTCAACATTGGAATAAATGATATTGTTTATTCAGTTCTCCCCTTAACGTAGAACTCACTGACTTATTGTAAATTCGTTGTGCATTATCCCTTTCTTTTTTTTAATTCTAAGAATAATTCTGATTAGGACCAGAGAAGAGCCAGAGAAGGTAGTCTGCAGTTGTTAAAATATAGAGTAATTTTACAACTCTTCTTCGGTTCCATTTGATTTAGAATTTCACGTAGACTTTCTTCTCCCATCATAATCTAACCCCCTTATTGGATAGGCACAAGAGTCAACCCGTCCTGAAGTATTTCATAGTCACTACAGTAGTCCTGGATAGAGTGTGTTTAAACTGCTCACCAGAAAATATTGTCGAGTTTATAATACCTACAATATTATGTATCTGGAATATGCCATATTTGAAAAAAATAAGGTTAGCTTAAAAACACCTTAAAAATCTGTGTTGTGTATTTAACAACCAACAGGCTTCATGTTGCAATAAAGGAAAGTATAATGAAACTGGATAAATTACTCTGTTAAAAGAGAAAGATGAAACTAGGCAAGCCTTGATGTGATGACAAATTAGGTTTGTCAGTCTGTGTTACTTCAGCTGTACATAGCAAAGAGAAGCTGTGTGCAGTCATTTATGACCTACATGATTATTTACATACACATCATGAAGAGAAACATTCTCAAAAACATACAATGTTACTGTATAGTGATATCTTTAAAAAACATATGTATACTTTATCCCTAAGGAAGCATTTGTTATTCCAAAAAAAATTTATAGTCAAGGTATTTCAATGTAGATATTATTAGAGGACTGTATGAGGATGACTAAACTTATCAGCTGTTTAAATTATATATAATGAAAATCTGGAATCATAACCAAGATTCCCAAAATTTGTTTTAAACACCTGGTGGACACGAATAAGTCAGGAGAGGAAACAGAAGCGATAGTCAACAATGTGATGTCACTGAAGCCAAGAGAAGAGCATATGTTTAAAAAATAAGAATTGATGGACTTTGTCACTTTCTAAGCCAATTAAGGTGAGGACTGAGACAACCTTAGCATTTTGCAACATGAAGTCATTGACCTTAGCAAAAATGGGTATGGTTTAGTGTTGAGGGTAGAAGTCAGATTAGAACAAAAGGTGAGAAATTGGAGATAGCAAATATGGACAGTGCTTTTGGGAAAGTTAGCCATTAAAGGGAGGAGGGAGAGCAGTAACTAAAAGGTCTGAGGATGGGTCTAAGAAGAGGTTGTTGTGTTGCAGTTGGCTTATTTAGTGGAAAAGTTGTGCATGGCATGTACTGATGAAAAGGAACCAGTAGAGCAGTAGAGGTTGAAAACAAAGAAAAGGGATAAACAAAGGAGTAAGCTTTCTAAGAAAGCAAGAAAAAATGATATCTAAAACAGGTAAGAGTTTGGCTTCAGATAGGAAGAGAGGATTTGTTGGTTGTAGGTAAGTGTGGTGGAGGGAAGTTCCAGAGGGAGTGGCTGTCTGAAGCAGTCTTCTGTGTAGAGAGTGTATGATGAGATTATCTGCTGAGATCGAAAGGGAAGGAAGAGATAGAGAAGTCTTAAATCTATAAAAAGTGGAAGTAACTTTAAAATAGTGTCTGTGGCATGTGGAAAAGCAAGAGAAAAAGGAAAACATGGCACGTAATGCTAAGGGACCCCTGGAGATTGTACATCTTTCTTTGATCCCAGAATCTGGGAGACAAAATTAGGCTTAGATTTTTCTCTGTACTGGTAATGTTTCATTAAGTTAGAATCAAAATTACAGAATAAGTGTCTAATGTCCACTATGATGATGTCACTAATGCTTAGAATATGGGCAGAGGGTAGGAAGAAAGGAACTAGATAGAGCACTATCTTCCTTCCCTATTTCATCACCATTACTGCAGTTACCACCTATCAGAACCACTGAAAACCTGTTGAAATTGTCATTCAAATCCCCTACATCAGTAAACACACCATTGACCTCAAGTTACTGCTATTACCAGATAACTAAAGTATATTACCCATGTTTACTTGAAATGGAAGGTGTCCTGTATGGCTTACTTCCAAATCTATTACTTGAGCAACCTCTCCATTTCTTCAGCCAACAGCTTTATCGTATTAACATTTACTATATGTCACAAACTATACTTGGCATTGGAGATGCAGAAGTAAATAATAGATACATGGTGCCTGACCTTTCATAGAGAATACAGATACATGCAGTTTTTGAGTACAGTGTGCTAAATGTCAGGACTCCGGGAAATGCATGGTGCTTTGGGCACACTTGCAAGGCTCACATTACTCAGCTGCGGTGGTTAAAGATGACTTTCCATGGGAAGTTGTATTAAAGCCTGCTTCTAAAGGATTAGTAGGAGTTAACAAAGGATAGGGAGGGTAGTGCTGGGGTAGGAATGCTGTGAGAAATGAAATTGTAAGGGTAGTCATCAGATGCTAGACCACTCCAATGAATAGTCATTAGGAGACTTTTTAAAAGGGAATGATGTGATCACATTTTGTGTTTAGCAAGTTCCACGTAGTTGGCAGAGTAAAGAATGGAGTCGGCAAAATAGTGCTAGAAGTTGGGATATTAATAAGGAGGGTTTTTTTCAGCAATTCATACAATTGTTTTGATCTCTAACGCTCACCCAACTGGTTGAGGTCACACTGATCCTTTCTCATCCCACTTTAAAACTGATTCCACGTAATTAGTTGAGGTATAGGATATAGAAGGCAAAAGCTTTTCCTTCAGCACTAGCAGTGAAGGAACCTGACCTCAACTAGCTTTTGCTCCTTAAGTCTCCCATGAAGATTGTTAGTCACCCCTGCCCTCATCTTATCTCAAATATGACTTTGTTAGCAACCCATTTTGTAAGAATAGAGCCACAGAGATTTGATTTCAGGAAAATCTGTTCCTGAGATATAATTGAAATACAAACCACAGATATTTAAAGTGTACAATTTGGTAAGTTTTGGCATGTGAAAAACACCTGTGAAATCACCACCATAATCAAGATAATGAACACATCTGTTACCTTCCCTGTTCCTTTGTAGCCTCTCTCTCCTATAGCCCCTCTTTTCCTCCCAGGCATCCACTGATCTGCTTTCTTTCACTATGCATTAGTGATAAAAGTTTGCATATTTTAGCATTTTATGCCAAAACTATACTTTCTTGATTTTTTTTTTCAGTTTCTAGTAATTGAAATCCAGTAGTCCTGGCCTTCCAACTTGTAGTCCTGGCCTTCCAACTTGTTTGTTTTTTTCAAAGTGGTTTTGGTTAGTCTAGATTCTTTGCATTTTGAGATTGAATTTAGGGTCAGTTTGTGAGTTCCTTAAAAACCTGCTGTGGTTTTGATTGGTATTGCAATGAATCTACACATCAGTTTAGGGAGAATTGACATCTTTACAGTCTTGAATCTTCAAACCCACAAACGGGTATATCTGTTTCTTTAGGTCCTCTCTAATTTCAACAATTTTTAGTAGTTTTCAGTGTATAGGTATTTCATGTTTTTATTAATTTATCACTAAATATTTCATATCTTTGGATGCTCTTGTAAATAATACTGAGCATCTATATGAAATATATATATATATATACATGCATTTGATTTTATGTATTGTTTTGTCCTGAAACACTGCTGAGGTTACTTATTAGTTGTAGCAGATTTTGGTAGAGTCCATAGGATTTTCTGCATAGATGAGAATGTCACCTGCAAATAAAAACAATTTTACTTCTTTCTATTAAAAAATAAGTACTCTCCCCCCCCCCCCTTAATTGCACTGGTTAGAGCTTCTAGTACAGTGTTGAGTAGAATTGGTAGGAACAGAGATGTGTTGTTCCTGATTTTTAGGGGCAAAACATTCGATATGTCACCAATGTAGTATGATAGTTGTGGTTGGGTTTTCGGTGGAAACCCCTTATTAGGTGTAATTTGCTGAGCTTTTATCAGGAAGGACATAGGGTTTTGTCAGATTGTTTTTCATCTACTGAGATGATACGGTTTTTCTTTTTTAGTGGTGGTATAGAAAGAGAATAAGTTTAGATCTCCCTTGTGACTAAGCCACATTAAAAAAGTTATTTAATCTCTTTTAGCTTCAGACTTTTCGTTTATTAAATGGAGATTTTCTCCTTCTAGGTTGGCTTAAAGATTAGAGATTTTGTGTATAGCAGTGCCGAACCCATAATAGCTGGTCAGTAAAGAGGCTTGTTGTATTCGTTATTGTTAGAATCTGTTAATTCTCCATGAATGAAAACTTTTTTTGAGGCCTTAAGTTCATTTTCTAACATGACCCACTCCTCATCCATCACCAAGATTAAGCCCTATTCTTCTGATAAGTATTTGTATAGTACTGAGTTCCTTTATAGCAGTTGTTTGACATTGTTTAATTATGTGGTTGATTAGTGTCTGCCTTCCCAGACTAGATGGTAAGCTCCATGCAATCAGAAGCTCTGTCTGATTTTGTTCACCTTTGTCTTCTGTGCACAGTACCTGTCATATAGCAAGGCTTTAGTAAATGTTGAATGAAATGATTCTTAGTAGCATTACTAACTACCTCGAGATAATGATGTCTGTGTCCATTAAAGTAGCGATGCTTTCCTTGAATTACAGTACATGTCCTATGATTGGCATAAAATCGGTAATTTACCAGTCTTTTGTGGCCACGTCTTGACATTATGCTGACTGAACTCCATAGATACAGAGCACAGTAACATATTTCATGGCAGCATTATTGTCTATTGTTTTCAGTTTGATCATGATCAAATTACCTTCATACTGCATATCTTCTATTGTGCTATTTCAACTTCTTGGTCACTTCAATTTGCAAGAAATATTGTTTCATGACACTCCTAGACTTTTAAGAAAGTAAAACTACCAGGTATCTCATGTCCCATCTTCAGTCTACCATCCATCTGAATATCATTTCATTTGGCTTCTCTTATAAGGGAGAAGATGTCAACCGGACACTAGAAGGTGGAAGAAAGCCTCTTCATTATGCAGCAGACTGTGGGCAGCTTGAAATCCTGGAATTTCTGCTGCTGAAAGGAGCAGATATTAATGTATGTAAAGAACATTGTCATTTTAGAAAAAAATTCCTGTTGTATGCATTGGGTCATTATATTATTTTATAAGTCTATAGAAAACAGTCTGAAATTATACCAAATTTCCTGTAACTTAGAAATATATAGTTGGGATTATTTTTTTTTAAAATAAGCAGAACAAACGTTTTAAAACTATGTATGAGTCGTAAATGGTTATGATGCAGTGGAGGATAGGTCTCTGCAGTCATAGGATAAATCCAAACTGGAGTTTTGGACAAAGGTCAATAGGCAGACGGTCAAACAGGAGTAATTCTCTCCTGGCTCTTGCCTTTTATAGCTTTTCAGAGTTTTGGAAAAAGGTTTAAGCAACCATGACAGCAAGTAAGATCCACTCTACACATTTCAGGGGGACACCGTGTCACCTGGCCCCATTGTGGCAGTCTTTTTACCTCTTCAGCGGCTAATTTCCATCTACTCTTCCCTTCCTGGACCTCACTGGCATCCCTACAGTATTGAGGACTTGGGGTTCAAAGTTAAATACTAGGCAACACAGTAAGTGTCAGAGCCAAGGTTTGAGCCAAGGCCAGAGTCCTGCGCCCTTTGCTTCACTGTGCCGACAACCCAAGGAGACACTGCTATGGGTTTGGGCCTTGGCAGCTAAGTGGCTAGAAACTTGTAGCTGTGAAGCGATTTTGTATAACAAGGCAAATAGGGAAACATTGATAGTTCTCTAAATAAATCTAGAAGAAGAAATGAAAAATAGAGTTGTTGTTTTTTTTTTTATCTCCTTTCATAGGCTCCAGATAAACATCATATTACCCCTCTTCTGTCTGCTGTCTATGAAGGTCATGTCTCCTGTGTGAAATTGCTTCTGTCAAAGGTAAGGTCAATTGCTAATATTTTTTTAGGTTTTTATTTAAAATTCCAATTAACATACACCGTAATATTAATTTAAGGCATACAATACAGTGATTCAGCACTTGCTTACAACACCTGCTGCTTATCACAACAAATGCACTCCCTCATCCCTATCACTTATTTTACCCATCTGCCCACCCTCCCTTCTGGTACCCATCAGTTTGTTCTCTGTATTTAAGAGTCTTTTTCTTGGTTTGCCTCTTCGCCCTCCCCTTTGCTCATTTGTTTTGTTTCTTAAATTCCACATATGAGTGAGATTGTATGGTATTTGTCTTTCTCTGACTGACTCATTTCGCTTAGCATAATACTCTCTAACTCCATCTATGCTGTTGCAGATGGCAAGACTTCATTCTATTTTATGGCTGAGTAATATTCCAGCGTGTGTGCGCGCATGCACACCACTTCCTCCTTAGCCACTCATCATGGACACTTGTACTGCTTGCATAATTCAGCTATTGTAGATAATGCCACTGTAAACATTGGGGTGTGTATCCCTGTGAATTAGTGTTTTTGTATGCTTTAGGTAAATACCTAGTAGTGCAATTGATGAATAATAGGGTAGTTGTATTTTTAACTTTTTGAGGAACCTCTGTACTGTTTTCCAGAGTGGCTGCACCAGTCTACATTCCTACTAACATTGCTTCAGAGTTCTCCTTTCTCCACATCCTTGCCAACAGCTGTTGTTTCTTTTAGCCTTTCTGACAGGTGTGAGGTGTTACCTCATTGTAGTTTTGATTTGCATTTCCCTGATGATGGGTACTGTTAAATATCTTCTCATGTGTTAGTTGGCTATCTGGATATTTTCTTTGGAAAATTGTCAGCACATGTCTTCTGTACATTTTTAGTCAGATTATTTGTTTTTTGAGGTTTAGGTTTTATAAGTTCTTTATCAGATAATGTCATTTGTAAATATCTTCTCCCATCCTATAGATTGCCTTTTAGTTTTGTTGTTGGTGTCCTTTACTGTGCAGAAACTTTTTAATGTAGTCCCAATAGTTTATTTTTGCTTTTGTTTCCCTTGCCTCATTTCTAGACATTTCTAGAAAGTTGCTATGGCTGGTGTCAAAGAAGTTACTGCCTGTGTTCTCTTTTAGGATTTTTATGGTTTGAGGTCTCACATTTAAGTCTTTCATCCATTTTGAATTTATTTTTGTGAATGGTATAAGAAAGTAGTCCAGTTTCTTTCTTCTGCATGTTGCTGTCCAGTTTTTCTAACACCATTTGTTAAAAACACTATCTTTTTCCCTTTGGATATTCTTTTCTGCTTTGTCGCAGATTAATTGACCATATTGTTGTGGGTTCATTTCTGCATTTTCTTTTGTTTCATTGATCTGTGTGTCTATTTTTGGACCAATACTGTACTGTTTTGGCTACTACAACTCTGTAATATAACTCGAAGTCTAGAATTGTGGATGGATTCTTTGTTAAAGCTTTGTGAATAATGCTGTTGGTACTTTGACAGGAATTGCATTAAATATGCAGATTGCTCTGGGTAGTATAGACATTGTAACAATATTTGTTCTTCCAATCCATGAGCATGGGATGTCTTGTCATTTTGTTGTGTCATCTTCAATTTCTTTCATCCGTTTTATAGCTTCAAGATTTCTAGGTATCCTGTTGTTTTTGGTACTAAGTTGCTAATTTTTATTGTTTTTTCCATTACTCTGTTTAAGCTAGGTGTTTGGATGTCGTTTAAGTTGTGTGTGGCATCAGGGACAAAATTTAAAACCAAGGTTTAGAACAAGTGTTATTTTAAATAGCTGGTCCAAAAACTGTTACCAGTTCATGATGAGTAAAGAGTTTGGGCTAGAATATAAATCAATCCAGTCTCCTTCATCAAAAATGTCTTGCTATGAAAAAACAAGTTAGCTGAACTAAGCATTATACTTAATGATGTAGAAAATGTTGTCCTGGACTACTAACAATTTGCAGACTGGTACCACATTCACAACACACTTTGAGTATCCCTACTATGGAATTTGTAAGTTTAATTTTCTGTAGCGCATACTGAGTGAGATGATTAGAGGCAGTTTGCTGTAGATAAGTCATCTTGATATGCTTCAGGTCCTGGTAAGTTTGGAATTTTCTAGTGTTAACTCTTAAATGGAGTTCAAATTCCAGTCTCAACAAATCAGTCAGTTGTAACCATTCTGGCTGTATGAGCTGGAACCTGCAAATGATGGAAGACAAGAAATCTTAATAAAATAAGGCACTAGTATTAATCCCAAACTTATCATTTCATGGCATAATCTAGAAAATATTGTTTATAGCACTTTACTTGGGGTTTTAAAATAGAAGTCCTGCTAAAGAACGATACAGAAAGTAAATGAGTAAATGTATACAAAACATTTTGCCACAGTTCCTGACATAAATGTTCAATAAATGGTAGCTTTTATATTAACTAAGTCTGAAGAGAATTTTATGCTTCATAGGCTAACTCATTTAGGAAAGAATGCTAGCACATTTGTCTCTTACACTTTATTGATAATTTCTTAAAGAAACTGTTCTGAAAGCAGTTAATTTAGGGTATCTAAAACTAGGATTTTTTATTACCCATTCAGTAATAAGTGCTGCATGTTAAGCACTTATTACTGAATTTCTTTAAGTGTGTGGTGGTCATTGGTTTGCGGTGGGTTTTTATTTTGGGAGAGGGGGTATATATCAGTAGTAATTTTAGGTACTACACATTATACTGATATGAATGATGTGGTTCTACCAAAGCCAAAACAAATGAAAATATTATTCTTGGTCACTGTGATGAATCCAGAATCTGTGGTAAGTACCTTTGAAAACCACTGGATCACTTCATCCGGGAGAATATTTTTGCTTACCATTTTCAAAACTGCTTATCACAGGTTATAAGTATTGATTTACAGTTTGTTAGAAATTTGTGTAATTCCAGTATTTATTAGTTAGAACTCTTTATATTGTGTGTAACTAAACCCAGCTCAGATAGCTTAAACAGTAAAGAGATCTTGTTGACTCCCATAACTACAGTTGAGGCACACAGCCTGACCCTGGGCTTATGCCGCATTACCAGGATCTGATTTCTGTTTGCTTCTCAGCTCTGTTTCTCAGCATGGACTTAATTCCCCTGACCTCAACCTATCTGCTATAAGTGTATAGTAAAAGAAACGGTAATAATACTGTCGTGTATATTTGAAAATAGTTGAGAGTAAATCTTTAAAGTTCTCATCCAAGAAAAAGCTGTCTGAGGGGTGATAGATGTTAACTTTATTGTGATAATCATTGTGAGTATATATGTGTCAAATCATTGTGGTCTGCACCTTAAACTAATACAAATGTTATATGTCAATTGTAGCCCAAAAAATAAATTCATAAGTCAGAATAAAAGATAAAAGAACTTTTCCTCCCCTTTCTTTCTTTCCCTGATATTTTTCCACCCAGCTAAGGTTTTGTTCTCTGAAAATAAAAACCTCCATGGGATTCTTTTTAGCTTAGGCTCTGATCATTTATTAAATGAGATGCTCCCAAGCATGCTCTTTTTAGTCATATATCAGACTCTGTATTTCCTTCCAATAAGCCTCTCTTTCCTCACAGGACAAACAAAAAAGTTATTATTATGCTGGAGAAGTCCCAAAGCATGATGCTCCAGGTTATTGAAACGTGACTGTTAGATTCCATTATTTAAAGAATCTTCTGCCTTAATTTGCATGTGCATTAGGCCCTACTATGTTTTCTTAGAAGGGTCCCTATAATTATGTACTCTGTTGCTACATTATTGGTTGTAAGTTGACTCTTAACTGGCTTATTTTTTTTTGTTGTTTTACTTGTGACTGAAATACTGCCCTTTTATTTGTGTGTGAGCCTTGATTTTTTGAAGTTAAGTGACATTCAGAGATGGCTCTGCTAATGGCAGATCAATTGTACCCATGCAGAGCTGTTATTTTAGATGAAAGAGTTTTACCTTTATGAAAGCAGCATAGTAAAATTTAGTTCTGCTTTCTCAAAATTACTTTGATTTTTTATTATTGCATAAGCTTCTTTAATGGATACCCTATGGTTTTGTTAGCCAAATTTTTTTTGGAAATTGATTGTACTCTTTCAGAAATCCTTAGTTGTTAAAACAAGGCTATTCCAGAGTATTTTTGTTGTTGCAATCAGTGTTTGTATTATGAAATCTGGTTCTGCCTTTTATCAAAAGTTAGAATCCTTATGGATTATTATGAATTCATTTTAAAAATACTTAGTTTGAGAAGTTTACCAAATTGACATTTTTAATATATTATCCAGCTGGCATATCCGTAAGTATAGAAAAAAAAGCCAAAATAAACAAAGTTAAAAACTCAATATGATCACCACTAATGGTGGGGAGCCACAAAAACAAAAGAAAGAGGATTACTAGACTATTCAAAATCAAACTGTGCTTACTGGACATGTTTTTGTTTTGATTTTAATGCAATACAAGATGAAGTTTATGATACAAGTGGGAATTTAAAACATTTAGTTTTTGATTGTCCACATAGAAAAGAAGAAACTAACATCTGTAGAGAACATAATATGTACTAAGCACTTTGCTTATATAATCTTTAATTTCTGTCAACCCAAATACATAGGTATAGTCATCTCCATATTATGGATAAAGAAACAATTTGGCTCAGGGAGGCTGAGTATCTACCTATAGTCAAACAAAATATAATGGAATTGAGATTTGTTCCATGATTATGACTCAGAAGTACATGTTCGTTCTACTACTTAAGATTGCATATCATAGAGTCAGGGACAGTTATGAGAAATAGGTTGTGTATATTTCTGTAGGTAAAAGTTATTTGGCCTAATTTTTTGAGTTAGCACTAATAATAAGAGATCAGTAATGTGGAACTTCCACTTCGAGATTGGGGTCTGAGCACATGCTATGGTATCCTACCCTTTTTTGCCTTCCTATGACAGGAAAGAGGTTTTTAAAATGAATCAGTATTTTCTTTGAAATATAAGAAGGGATTCGTTAGAGAAGAAATCTTTTGAATCCTTGAGACACAGAAAGCAGAGGGGATGAGGTTGAAGAAGAAAACATTCCCTGAAATGAGCAAGAGAGTATTGTTAAAAAAAAGATAGGTGATCCAGGGCTGCTCCAAGCCTGAAAGTGGTCAGTACCCTGAGCAACAAACAAGTGAAGATTTGGATGTACTTCAGGAAGAAACAAATTAAACTCAAAGAGAAAAAGAGTGATCATAGTCAAGAAATTAGTATGTGACGGGCAGCCCGGGTGGCTCAGTGGTTTAGTGCCGTCTTCAGCCCAGGGCGTGACCCCAGGGTCCCGGGATCGAGTCCCACATCAGGCTCCCTACATGGAGCCTGCTTCTCCCTCTGCCTGTGTCTCTGCCTCTCTCTCTGTATCTCATGAATAAATAAAATCTTAAAAAAAAAAGAAAAATTAGTATATGAATCTAAAGAAATATTAAAATACGAAACAGCGCAGCCTGGGTGGCTCAGCGGGCATGATCCTGGAGGCCTGGGATCAAGTCCCACGTCGGGCTCCCTGCATGGAGCCTGCTTCTCCCTCTGCCTGTGTGTGTGTGTGTGCGTGTCTCGTGAAAATAAACAAAATGTTTTAAAATAAATAAAATACAAAACAATAACATTTAAAAAAGCTACTATAGAATTATTAAATAATAACTTATAAGATGGAAGGCAAGTGATCAAAGGAGTACATGTAAAACATTGCGTAAAACTGGGGAGAAGAAACAAGGGAAAGGACACAGATAAAACAGGTTAGAATACAGGCTTCAAGAAGCATCCTGGGAAATGTAGCAGAGGAAGAAAAGGCCTAAGCAAGACTGTGAAACAGACATCTATATAGAGAAGTGGTGACCAAACAGCAGTCAATAAAAAGGCCAAGCCTAATTGACTTCAGCCTGTTTTTATCAAAGCAAAAGAGACTAAGTATGTATCATTTGAATTGTAGTTTTCTCAGTTGAATAAGGGTTTTTGTTTTTTTTGCCCTAAAAGAAATCTCAACCAAGAAATTTTGAGAATAAAAGGAATGTTTAAAAGGTGATACAAAAATATGCTATAGTCCAGAGGTTGGCACACTTTTTCTTAAAGGGTCGTGTATAACTGGAGGCCGTGTGGTTTCTGGCATAACTTTGCCACTATAGCTCTAAAGCTTCCATAGACAAACTAGAACAAATACTGAAATTTGTATGGAATCATACACACACACACACCAAAAACACAAAAAAAAAAAAAACCTGAATAGCCAAGGCAGTTTTGAGAAAGACCAAAGCTGGAGGCATCACAACCCCTGATTTTAAGATATATACTACAAAGCTATAATGAATGAAACAGTATGGTAACTAGCCAAAAATACACACATTCTGTTTGGCAGAACAGAATAGAGCCTGGAAACAAACCTGTGTTTAATATGGTCAATGAATCTGTGAGAGAGGAGACAAGAATATACGATGAGGAAAAGAAAGTGTCTTCAATAAATGTTGAATGTTGCCTGAGTGAAAAATAAATGTTGATGAGTAAAGTGCACAGTTACAAACAAAAGAGTAAAACTAGACCACTTTCTTATATAAACTCACCTGAAATAAAATTCCCAGAAAAAAAAACATAGTAATCTGACATTGACCTTAGCAACATTTATTGTGAAATCAGAGAAAGACAAATACCATATGATTTCACTTATATGTGGAATCTAAAAAGGATAAACCCATAATTACAGAGAACAAACTGATGGTTGTCAAAGGAGAAGGGGTAGGAGGATGGGCAAAATGGGTGAATGGGAGTATAGGCTTCAGGTATGGAATGCACAAGTCACAGCGATAAAAGGTACAGCATAGAAACAGAGTCTGTGGCATTGTAATAGGGTTTTATGATGACAGGTGGTAGCTACACTTGCAGTGAGCGAAACATAACATATAGGGTTGTCTAATTGCTATGTTGTATACCTGAAACTAATGTCACATTGTGTATCAACTATAATTTAAAAAGCTGACATAGGACAGAAATGAATAAGCATTGCTGAGTTCCTGTAAAACTTTATTTAAAAAACAAGCATCTGGGTCACAGTTTGCAGACTCCTATTTTAGCTCATGAATAGTTTAGAATTTATAGCGTATCATTTTAAACCTCTAGCCCTAGTGGGAAGATATCCTTCCTAAATGATGCAGTTTGAGAATGTATCTGTCATTGTGGATGCTTTTATTCCCCTGTGCTATTGCTTATTTGTTGAAAAGTTTTGTTATCAATTAATGCAGCTGAACAAGAGCTTGTAGAACAGTCATCTGGATTTTTCATTATTACTGAACTAATCTTATATGCCTGAATAATAGCATCATTTCATAAATACATTATTTAGAAGAGTTAATCATGAAGTGATACTCTCTTGAATTATATTATTATTAGCCAGTAGACTTTTAAGTCCAGAATTCATTTCTTTTTCACAGCTACATATTTTTTGGTATACACATAATTTGGTACCTTAAATCTAGTTTGCCTGGTTGAAGATACAATTCTCTGAAAGAAGTTTGTCTATAGCATTAATACACTATCATGTTAGACATTTCCTATAATATTGTTATGATACATAGTTCTGACATATCATTTCTATATTGATACTTATTAGAATTCCTTATAATTTATGTAATTGGTAACTGGATTTTAAGAAGTATCCTTTCTTCCTAATCCTAAGGAAAAGCACTCCTAAATAAACCAGTGTGGGGAAAAGGGAAATATTTAAATGTTTACTTCTGTTCCTCTTTTAAAGGATGTTAAGGAACATAGGTAGATAACCTGTGCCATCTACTCTGGTGTGTGTTCATATTCTGTCCCCGTATAGGTATATACTGCTATTAAAAATGACCACTCGACTTCCTGTGAGAACAAGAATTCTTTTAAGTAAATAGAAAAAGTTGTACTCTAGCATGTGAGAATGAAAATCTTGTGAATTTGAAAATTTAATCCAACTTCTAAAACATGGAAATTACTGTTTTCCTAGATTACAAACCTATAGCATACTTAAATTGTTATTATACACCGTCATTTGTTATTAGTGATGTTTAACACAGTCAGCTATACCTGAGAGGAAGAAATCCAAAGAAACTTGGGCTTTGTTTTCCATTATTTCTCTGCTTCACTCTGTGTCAAAGAAGCTATTTCCTTAGCAAGTGTTATAACCGTACGACAAAGTAGTAGGTGACCACTGATTGTGCAACACTAATTGTAGTGACTCATAGCTGTTTCACACAACTGTAAGACATCTGCTCCTCTTTGAGTAGAATAAATGAGCGACAGCAAAAAAGGCTTATTCAGCTATCTCTTCTTATAAAAAAGTCAAACTATTAATGTTTTATGTATAATTGCTCTAAAGAGTAAAATATACTTTAAAAAATCAGTTTAAGAAACTTTAGAAGACCATCTTTTATATAACATTGATGTTTTTGCTAAACATGTTTGTTATGTTTTTAAAAAATCAAGCAGCCAATTAATGATAAAAACTGAATACCCCTCTCAAATACCAGCATCATCAAATTCTCAGTGTCTGTGGTACAGATTTTGCCGATTGAACTGAGATTCCAATGTATGAGATCCAAAGATGGTAACTTACCTTGTCAGCATCAACAAGTATGTGCTTGCAAGTAGAATGATTTTTCACACTCCTAATTCCTCCCTGCCCCCCCCCCCCCCGCAGTAAAACCTAGACAGTTTTACATCCTCTCAAGTGCAGATTTTATCATAGCTCGGAACCCCAATACATAGGCAGGTCTGGTTTTAAAACTTTTTAGGACAGGTGATCCTCCAAGAACTCAGCAGTGCCTTTCTCAGCTACTTTCAGAAGGAACTGCATTGCCAGAATTCATACAGCCACCAATCTTATCACCTAAATATTGAAGAAACCAGTTCTTACACTGTTTAAATGTTTCCCAAATCTCATACATAGATATGCCCATTGTAAGCTTGTTGTTTTTACCCATTTAGATCTTTGAGTCTGGAGTCATAATTAAATAGTTTTTGTCCAAGACATACTGGCAGCTTTGGTGCCACATTCCCCCACTCCCCAGTTTAGTTCTTAGTTCTGCTTAATAGCTTTGTGGTTTTGAGCAAGTTCCTTAACATGTAAGCCTAATAAGCTTTCTTTTCTGCAGCACAGAGCCAGTATAATAGTTTCCTCTCATCCAGAGTTTGCTTTTCACAGTTGCAGTTACTGTCGGTCATCCACAGTCTAGATTCAGATGATCCTCGTCCTGACTATCCTCAGAAGGTCAGCAGTAGCCTGATGCTGCATGGCCATTCCTACGTCATTCACCTCACTGCATCTCATCGCATAGGCATTTTATCATCTCACATCACCACATTTTACAGCTAACTCTTCCTTTCACCTGAACACTTAGGGGCCACTGTAGGGATATTAATTGGCCTAATTTCCTATTGTGTCTCAGAATAGGGAGACTGGAGAAGAGGGAGAGAGAGAGAGGGAAATAGCCAGTGGAACAACCAGAATACATAGATCATGTATCGATTAAGTTCACCATCTTATGTGGGCACAACTCTTGGGCGCCCAGAACTATTACAGTAAGAACAAAGATAAATGATCACAAATCACCAAAATATAGAAGTATGAAATACTGTAAGAATTACCCAAATGTGACACAGAGACATGAAATAAGCAAATGCTATTGGAAAAATGGCACTGATAGACTTGTTTGATCCAGGGTTCCCACAAACCTTCAATATGTTTACAACAACAACAACAAACAAACCAGTATCCGTGAAGCACCGGTAAAGCGAACCACATCCAAATGAGGTATGCCTATACTTGATTTATAGCACAAAAGCAGCCATAAACAATATGGTCCAAAAAAAAAAAAAAGAGGACTGTGTTCTAGTAAAACTTTATCAAAACTACGTCTGACACTTAATAGAAACTTTACAAACATTGAATAGACTTAGGGAAGTGGTTATCTTTGAAAATGTTTTTAGCTTGAATGTATTCCAACAGATGACACATTATATACAAAATCGTATAAGGTTCTTCATTTTCCTGGAGGAGACACAAAAATGTTGAAAATACCTAAGGTTAATAAATTCTAGAATCTGACTCTCATCCTAATGTTTTTAGGGGGAAGTCCATAGGTCATTTTTAACAAAGATCATGGAACACAAGATGTAGAGTGAGAAGGCTCTAGTTTCTTTAACCTACTGACTTGGATTTTGGGCAAGTTTCTTACCCTCTCTGAGCTTAAGTTAAATCTCTGTTAAAAAGAGATAACAGTGCCTACTTTACAGGGCTGCTATGATGATAAAACGAGATGACATATCTGTAGTATTGGGTTAAACACTCAAAACTGCTATAAAATTTAAGAAACATAACATTTACTGTGTTGAGTATTGCATTACATTCTATTGGGTACCCAGAAATATTCTTTATTGTGTCTCCTGTATCAATATGTAAGTTAAATGCGCTGTTAAATCCTGTAATAGTAAATAACATTATACAACATGTGTAAATGTAGGTATTTGAATTACTTTTCTAGTGTTACTGTTTTTAGTAGACTCCAAAATGGAATTGTGTAAGTTCTATGCTAATGGCAATATTTAAATGTATATTCAAACAATTGAAAATTCCCAGGTTCTGAGCATTTTTTCCTACTGCCATAGAACTATAAACAAATGCCCCCAAATCATGAGATAATAGAGTATTTAATGAGCAGTTTCTCAGGATTGTTCTAGAATATGTATGAATTGATTCAAAATAAATATTTTATGGGTTTTTTTTAAGATTTTACTTATTTGAGAGTAAGAGAGAGCACAAGCCAGGGGAGAGGCAGAGAGAGAGGGAGAAGCAGACTCCCCACTGAACAGGGAGCCCGACATGGAACTCCATCCCAGGACCCTAGGATCATGACCGGAGCCGAAGGCAGATACTTAATCTACTGAGCCACCGAGGCGCCCCTGCAGTATTCTTTAAAACACAGTGATTTGGGGGACGCCTGGGTGGCTCAGTGATTGAGCGTTTGCCTTCTGCCCCAGGAGTGATCCTGGAGACCCGGGATTGAGTCCCACATCAGGCTCCCTGCATGGAGCCTGCTTCTCCCTCTGCCTGTGTCTCTGCCTCTCTCTCTATATATATATATACCTCTCATGAATAAATAAGTAAAATCTTTAAAAAAAAAAAAAACATAGTGCTTTGGTATGTGTATACACAAAATGGTAGAAAAGATAGGGTAGGATTGATGTTACTAATACTCATTTGCATTGTGCCCCACATGTAAATTTTTGTTGAGCATCTGCTATATACCAGGCATCATCCTAGGTGTTAAAAGTACAGAGATGAATATAGTAAGACCCCTGCCCTCATGGAACCCAGCCTAATTTGGAGGAAAGGTCTTTTAACATCAGTTCAGACTATGGTAAGTGCATTAAGAGAACTGGAGTTCAGCTATAACATAAATTCCTACTATAGTGATTTAAACAAAAAAGTGACTCAGCAGGGGTCTGAGGTGTGCAACCCAAGGCTGGGCAGCTGGATGTGCTGTGTCATCAACATCCCACACTCCCTTCTCTATCTTCCCCAGGGCTCATGGTTATAATGACTGCTGAACCACCAGGCATTGTGTCTGTGTTTTGGGGTAGGAACAAGAGCAAAGAGCTTAGGACTGTGTCCTCCTGGGACTTTACTGAAAAAAGGAAAGCCCTCCATGGGAAACGCTAAATTTGTGTCAGATGGCCAGCTGTAGCTCTATGGCAGTCTGCAGATTCAATTTCTTTTCAACCTCTGAGGTAGAGGAAAGCAAACTCTAGTCTAATGGAGGGAGACAAATACATAAAACAAGCACATTAAAGTGTTATGATGGCTGTGGCACACAGTAGGAATTTGAAGGAAAAGGTCAGGTGTGGCCTTGGTGGGTCAAGGAGATAATGTTATAAGTAAGGATGCCATTACAACCTCAGGCACAATTCATAAAGCAGTTGTAATATAATTCATAAAGCAATTGACACTTGAGCTGAATCTTTGAAACTTGTGTCCAGGAATCTAATAGAGAATTAAGGTACCATTCTAAACAGAAGCAACAATGTTAGAAAAGTCACAGGGACAAAGAGAGACCATGATGCATTAAGGTAAGGTTTAAAAAAAAAAAAAAAAAACAATAGAGCTACAACATACACTAGGAAGAAATAGGACTAAATAGGTAAATAGTGAGATCATGCTTTGTTTGTGATACTATTTATCTTCATTCTCTTCTGTGAGGATGCCAGTAAGGTTTTTTGGTAGTTGGCTAGTATGATCAGACTTGGATTTTAACAAACATCACCCAAATTGATGTATGGAATCTGAATTGAAATGGTGTAAGAAGTGAAAAAAGATAGGAGATTATTGAATTAGGATCTCTATGTAAAAATCCCGAGCTAAGAGAGTAGTGGCAGTAAGGACAGCTGAAAAAATGTTAAGAATAGTGGTTTAAAAACCTGGTAACTGATTATGCGGGAAGTAAACAAGAAAAACTGCATGGTGTCTGCACATTTCTTGGAAGATGGTAGTATTCTTTACCATGATAGAAAATGCTGAAAAAGGAGCAAGTTTGTAGGAAAGATTATGGTGGAAACAAATGTAAAGGTGAGCCAGCCTGAGGCAGACGATGAGGTCAGTAACATGGGAAAAGGGATCTACATCCTTAAATGACCTTACAAGGTAGAGCCACCCTACCAACCTTAATACCCTTACTTAGCACTAGACTGTTTGAGAGAATAATTATTAAAATGTACATAATACCCAAAATAATCAACTAAGTCAGTGTAATCCCTATCAAAATTCCAGTGGCATTTTCACAGATACAAAAGAAACAATTTCCAACTTCATATGTAGAACCACAAAAGACTCCAAATAGCCAAAGCGGTCTTGAGAAAGAAAAACAAAGCTGGAGGCATTGTGCTTCATAATTTCAAAACCTATTACAAAACTTATAGTAATTAAGACAGTAATGTGTTAGCATAAAAACAGACACACAGATCAATAGAACATAATAGAGTGCCCAAAAATAAACCCACCATATATGGACAACTAATTTACAACACAGGAGCCAAGAATATAGTCTCTTCAATAAATGCTGTTGGGGAAATTGGACAACCACATGTAAAAGAATGAAACTGGACAACTATCTTAACCCTACACAAAAAATCTAAAAATGGATTAAGGACCTGAACATAAGACCGGAAAATCATAACGTTCCTAGAAAAAGAACCTAGAGGTTAAGCTCCTTAACATCTATGTCAGCAGTGGGTTTTTTTGGATTTGACATCAGAAGCAAAGAGAGAAAAGCAAAAAAATAAATAGGTGGGACTATATCAAACAGTACAGCAAAGAAGATTAACAAAATGAAAAGATAGTCAATGGAATAAGAAAATATATGCAAATTAATGTATATAAGAGGTTAATATCCAAAATATATAAAGAACTGCAACTCAATAGAAGAAAAAACCCATCTGATTAAAATATAGGTGGAGGACCCGAACATTTTTCCAAAGACGACATACAGATGGCCAACAGGTACATGTAAAGGTGCTTCACTGATTGCCAGGGAAATGCAAATCAAAACCACAATGAAAGATCACTTCTCACTTGTTACAATGGCTATCATCAAAAAGACAAGACATAACCAATGTTGGTGAGGATATAAAGAAAAGGAAACCTTCGCATACTATTAGTGAGGATTTAAATTGGCGTAACCACTATGGAAAACGCTATAGAGTTTCCTCAAAAAAATTAAAAACAGACCTTCCATTTGATCCAGCAGTTCTACTTCTGGATATTTATCTGAAGGAAATGAGTGTGGAGGTTCCTCAAAGAGTTAAACATAGACCTGCCCTACGACCCAGCAGTTGCACTGCTGGGGATTTACCCCAAAGTTACAGATGCTGTGAAACGCCGGGACACCTGCACCCCGATGATTATAGCAGCAATGTCCACAATAGCCAAACTGTGGAAGGAGCCTCGGTGTCCATCGAAAGATGATGGATAAAGAAGATGTGGTTTATGTATACAATGGAATATTCCTCAGCCATTAGAAATGACAAATACCCACCATTTGCTTCAACTTGGATGGAACTGGAGGGTATTATGCTGACTGAAATAAGTCAATCAGAGAAGGATAAACATTTTATGGTCTCATTCATTTGGGGAATATAAAAAATAGTGAAAGAGAATAAAGGGGAAAGGAGAAAAATGAGTGGGAAATATCAGAAAGGGAGACAGAACATGAGAGACTCCTAACTCTGGGAAAGGAAGAAGGGAAAGTGGAAGGGGAGGTGGGCGGGGGGTGGGGGTGACTGGGTGACGGGCACTGCGGCGGTCACTTGATGGGATGAGCACTAGGTGTTATTCTATATGTTGGCAAATTGAACACCAATAAAAAATACATTTAAAAAAAATGAATGAAATGAGATCACCATCTTGAAAAGATATCTGCAATCCCCATGTTCCTTACTGCATTATTGACAATAGCCAGGACATGCTAACAAACCTGAGTGTCCATCGACAATTAAATGGATAAAGAAAATGTGGATAATACACATTCATGTGTGTGTGCACACAGGAATGTTATTCAGCCATTAAAAAAAGGAAATTCGCATTTGCAAATTTGCTGACATTTGCAACAACATAGATGGACCTTCAGGGCATTATATTAAGTGAAATAAGTCAGTGACATATAATGTCACTTATATGTGGAATCTTTATACACACACATATGTAAAGTGAACAGGTTGCTGGTTGCCAAAAGTGGGGGGTGTTGGGGAATGGGCAAAATAAGTGAAGGTACAGACTTAACAGTTGAAAGATAAAGTCCTGGGGATGTAATATACACTGTGGTGACTTAAAAGGCATAAAAAAGAATCAAAACAGTTCTCACAGAACAGAATAAAGCTCATCTTGACAAAACAGAAAAGCTGGCAAGTTTTAAGAGAAAGTATACAGTAGAGACATGAAATACTGTCCGAACTGATGGAACAAGAAATATAGGTTTAATTAACTGTACTTTAAATGTATAAAGAAACAAACTGATATTTTAAATATACGAAGAAATGAGATAGTCTGGTGGTGAGTTAAAGCCTCATCCATGTAGCAGGAAGTAAGAAGAGAACATCTAAAATTAATAATGCAAAAAAAATTAATAATGCAAATACTAACGTGAATATATTATTTAAAGCTATGAAAATAATCACCAGAATTAAAAACAAATGATTAAAAATGGTTTCCTCAAGGAAAGGGTGAAGTCAAATATACTTACTGTAAGTTTGTTAGGAACTGCATCAAATACCAAAAAATCATTTTAATATTCTTATCCACATTGACAAAACTGGTTCCTCTTTTTCAGAAATGGTTTGACTTTGTTTGGATTTATTCTTAAGTATTTTATTCTATTCTTTTTGGTGCTATTTTAAATTGAATTGTTTTCTCCATTTCATTTTTGAACCATGAATATTGAACCTTTTAGATCTTATGAAATGCACCTCTTTGTAGTAATACGGGTTTTTTTTTAAAGTTTCTGTCTGATATATAGTCTCTCTAGTTCTTCTAGGGTTAGTCATTTATTTTTAAAAGATTTAAAACAAAAGAGTAGACAAACACTAAAATGTTAACAGAAGTACCTGGTCTATAGAATTTGAGTTTTATGGATTTTTTTTGTGTATTTTGAGTTCTGTGATTAAATTAAAATTAGATTAAAAAGTGACTTCTATAAATCAGCCAGACTTTTGTTGTTCTTGCAAATGGCAGAAATTGACTCTAACAGGTAGAAAAGGGAATTTTTGAAGATATTGGACTAGTCATAGAACCAACAGGACAGCTGGAGAATCAGGCTCAGAAGGAGCAGGAGCTGTGGCACCTTCAGGACTCCAGGTAGCAGAAACTCCTCAACTGTCTCATCTGGGTCATGCCACAGAAATACATGAACTCTGAATTTTTTATTCTCCCTCTCTTGATCTCGCCCATCAAGATTCAGAATCCAGAAAAGTGAAAGTTCTGTCTGGGTCAAATAAATCTTTGACACTTGGTGAAGAAAATCCACCAAGTTATATAGGATATATATAGGCCCAGGACTCCACAGACAGTAGGGACAAAACATTCACCCAAAATCAAATTAGGAAGAATGCTGTTACCAAAAGAAAGAAAACAAAGTCTGGCAGCTAACAAGCAAGAGGTAGATGTTCACTAAAATATTTAACTTCTTGTTAGTGCAGAATTACTGTTTTAATGCTAGTCATAAAAGCAGCTATCAGGTAAGAAATGGTTTTAAATACAGTGATCCCAATTATTGTCCCACAACCTGTAGAGGACTTCCCACACTGAAGAGTTCCCTCATAGACTTCTCTCCCACTTGACTGTGAGTTCCATGGGTTCCATGAAGCAGTCAAATTCAATTAGAAAATGAGGAAATAGAGATTTTTATAATCCTAATGAAGAGGACTCTGTAATCATTTAACACTTCCTAGGATGTCATCCTCTTGGTTTACTTAATCAACTTGTATTTATTCATCAAGACTCAGCACAAACACCGTCTAATTTGAGAAGCCTTTCTCCCTTACAATCCTCCTATCACATCCTAACAGACGTCTCATCCACGTGCAGAACACATTCTCATCCACCACTGTCATAATGGTTCCTTTGTCTGTCTCCCACACTAGCCAGACTGGCAGGCTGTCTTGTTCTTGGATTCTCCAACTCCTTACACAGTGTCTACACATTCACTAAAGACTTGTTGAATGAATGAATCTCCCAGAGCACAGGTGTAAGTCCAGCATGTGTAAAGGCATGACACATGGTATTTGAGAATGGTGAGAAGTTCCACAGGATCAGAGCAGAGCGAGGTTAATGGGAGAAGAGACTGCTAAGTTTGACTACAGCTGGTCTTTAAAGGACCATCTCCATTAAGTTTAGAGAGTTCTGTAGGCCTTAGAACAGAAGAACCGTGGAGTTTGGCAAGGGGAGGAGGGCGGGACACTAGAGGCTGTTTGGTGGCTAAACATCAGTTGGGGCTGGAACTAGCCAGGAGAACCCTCAGGTGTTGGAATATTGGAGTCTCTAGTTTTAAAAAGGTCCAGACCTGGTTTGGGAGCAAATTCACCTCCCAGGTTCTAGGTACTTTTTAGGTGCTGGGAACACAGTAGCAAAGTAATACAGAGGAGATGCTCCCCTGGAGCTTTGTTCTAGTAAACACAAATAAAACCAACGGACGCAAAGGTGTATGTACACTTTCTCAAAACTGAAACACCATGTTGCAGGTAAAATATTCCAGAATCACACTGTCCAGGTAAAGCTTTGGAATATAGGCTAGAGAGGACTTCCAAAGAATACAGAAGGGAACCTCCTGTTATAGCCCACATAGCAAACATTTACTGCTCGGTTTTTGTACATAGAATGACCAGTATTATACAGTATTCTTAAGGAATTTGTCTTAAATAGTTTGCAAGCTCTGAATTTTAGAAATATGTGTATGGATAGTATTTATGCACTCTCCACAAGGTATTGCAAAGGAATAATTGTCACAGTAATGCTTTCTTCTTTGGCAAAAGTAATTTTCTCCGTTTTATATTTACACATTGGGATAATCTTTTCTAAAGCTTAATGAATGTGTGATAGTATAAATGAAAGGCAATCATTGCCCACATTATTGGCAAGTTGTATCTGTAGCTTACAGTTTCTAGTACCTGAAAAATAATCTGACATTTTTACAACTTAGTCTACAACCTTGCCAGATGTTTGTGGTTCTGTTTTTGTTTTCATCAGAAGGGATTCCATTAGTATAGGGATGATTGATTCTTGACATACACATTGGCCTGGGCAGGTGATGGAGTCTCCACGTTCATGGTGGACTCATTCAGTATTAACGGCTGTTTCCTCTCTTCCCAGGGTGCTGATAAGACCGTGAAAGGTCCAGATGGACTAACTGCCTTTGAAGCCACTGACAACCAGGCAATCAAAGCTCTTCTTCAGTGATGGACGGATGGGCTGACAGCTCTGGAAGAAGGGCTCTCCTGTGGCCTCACACTGCTGCCTGTCTGTCTGTCACTCTATCTGCCAGCTTCTTCAGCTAAATACTTTAAGAGGGGTGAGGGGAGAGAGAAATTCATAACAAATCAGACTACCAGAAAAAACAATGTTTGGGAAGAGAGGAAAACAGGGTGATCAGGCTTTTACTCGGATTCCTGATCAAGTCAGCCTCTTTTCCGTTTCCAACAAAATCTACAGCTTATGCCCAAGGGAGAGCAAAGACAAAACCTACCAGTACCATTTGACCCTTTCAGCTCCCTAGCTAGTTTATTCATTAGATCGTGTCGAGGGTCTGATTCTACCAAGACCAACTCTCCGTGTGGGGTAGCCCTAACTGTGCAAGCAGCATTGGCTGCTGGGACCTAACTCCGGGTGCTGAGATAAGCAATCAGCTCTAGCCTTCTGCCTTAAGATGCACTCTACTGGGGGCCTCCTGGCGTAGTTAAGAGCGCTGCCCGTGGTCGGCGACCAAATCTTCCCTCAGCAAGTTTAAGCTTTACGGAAGAGCTCAGTTAAGGTGAGGGGGGCACACTCCTAAATTGCTGGATGACTCAACTTTGGATTTCCTCTCCCCTTTCACATGGATTTCATGTATCTTTAGATAAAACTGACGAGTTTTATTTATAAAATCTGAAATTTTGGAAGCCTAAAGGAGAAATCATTCCAGTGTGCATATTTTTTTCTCCTCCGGATTCAGATGTTTATATAACATATAAACACTTTCAAACTCCTGCTGGTAGTAAAAGGGGATTTAAACATAGACTCATAGCCATAGCCTGTTAGTATCCCATAGAGAACAGTTGTCTTAGTACCTATGGATTTTCTTCATTTGCTCTTTGAATGGATTGATCTCGGTTATGTTTGGAGAATCAAGGAACATTCTTTGGAAATCCTCCCTAAGACCCACCTTGGATGCTAATTATTTACTGCACCAAAGCTATCACTGGGGTGAGATTTACGATCTGGACAAATTGAGCCCTGGCCCTTCAAAAATATGCTCATTACCAGGTTTCCCCAAGTTATTGGATAGGCTTCTGCTGAACATACGCCAGCCCACCTGCATAATATATTTTTGTTTCTTTTCTAAACCATGCATCACATTAAGTGTGACACTTTCAAAATGTATTCTGTGTTCTTAAAATATAGTGCCCTAAAATGGGTGTTATGACCTGCAGGAAATATTTAGATACACGTTCAAATGTTTATTTCATGAGCAGTACGAGAAAACAGATACCCTTAAATTTGCTATCTTGCATTTAAAATATCAATTCCTTTGATTTGCCATCCATAAAACCTTGCTAAAAATAGGGTTTTTCCTTAGCCAAATCACGCAATAATTGAATGTACCTCAAATTTTTAAAGGGGAGGGGGGTTGGGTTAGGGGCTTGTATTCAGATCATGGATAACAAAAAATTGATGATTTTTTAAGGCAATGTAGCATTCTAAAGCAGGGTTAAACTAGTATCAAAAATAATAGCCAGCTAATAACAAATCTTAATTGATCAGTTGCCGATTGGTTTATTAGGGTGTGGGTTTATGCGTGCATGCCAGGGTGTGTGTGTGTGTGTGTGTGTGTGTGTGTGTGTGTGGTTCCCCCATGAACCTTTTTTTTTTTAATCATGTGGCTTTTTGCTTACAACTAGCCTAACCCTGTAATTTTCCTGCATCCAAGAAAACAATCACAAACAAAATGATTTAAATACTTTGATATATATGGCTAATTCTGCTGTCTTAATGCAGCTTATTAGAGTTGGATTAGAAGTCAGTAAACAGTACTTTATTACATCACTGAACAGAAACAGAGCTATCCTCATTGAAGACGGAGGGCACTTTATCAGTCTGTACGTTGGTAGCAACAAGGTGTTTTGATACGTTTGTTTTCACCTCTTGGCATAATGCTTTTGAAAAGGCTTGGATTTTACCCTCTATGGTTTTTACCTTTACTTTCAAACTGTTGTGTTGTATTTGGCTATTGCAGAAAGTGCACGGTCTTATCATTCCTAAACCTGGTCTGCTTTCTACAGTCACCTGGTGCAAAAACCTCGTGATTCTTTGTGCAGTTCATCCTGCTGTTCTTGTAATGCAGTAGAGGCTACTTCGCCTTCCCTCTTCTTTCTCAGCCATTTTGTAAGCCCCGTAATTATGGAGCGATTGCTTGAGAAAATAACATAAACATAGAATAGACTGGCCAAGATGGTTTACAAGTTCCTTTTTTTTTTTAAACTAGGTTATTTATAATGTATTTCTGAACCACTTGGCAGAGAAATTTCACAACACTTAATGTTCATTTTTTGAGTAAAAGAAGCTAAAAACATGTCTGCTTTTTGGTACTACATGCATTTAGTGAAAGATAAATAAGTTTTGTTCTCCACTGAATATTTAACATCTCAGAAAAAATCTTGCATGTTCTGTAGTTTTGTATTAAGTCAGTCATTTTGTATGCACTATATCAAGTAAAAACAGGTGGTTTACCTGTTTACGTTAGTATACTAACAAAGTCCCCCCCCCCCTCCTTGCAGCTTCAGACTGGTATCTCTAGACTTAGAGTTCAAACACAGCACCTGAGGATACCCAAGTAGCTCTTCTATGCATAGTTTGCCTTCTCCACCCAGTGGGGCACAGAGGAGAGTAGGTGGGTACAGTGTGTACAAGCTGCGAGTAAGGCCCTTTATTCATTGATTTCTTTCCCCCAATTAATGGATCTTTAATCTGTATGTACCTACTTTTTTTCTCTGAAAACTTCAACTGAGCTGCTCTTTACTTCCATGCAATATTGTATACTCGATTGTGTATAGAAGAAGCTGGTGAGAGTGCCCTCCTACATAAGCAATTGCAGTGTTTTGCATGCAAAATTTTAAGAATTTAAATCGTCCTGATTCTATTTTGTAAATGGAGAAAAACAATCATATCTTTCTAAGCAGTAATGGAGGAAGACTAGTGCTTTGTGCATTTTGATATATTTGAGTTTCATTTTTTCCATAATGTAATACTTTTGACACAATTGAGTTTCTCATATTATCCTAGTTCATGTACATCCGAATGCTAAATAATACTGTGTTTAAGTTTTGTGTTGCAAGAACAAATGGAATAAACTTGAATTGTGCTACAAGGAATGTGTCAGCAGCTTTTCCTCCCTCGGCTCTTGCGGCCTTCCTTTCCAAACCCTCTTCTCTACAGCTGTACCCATCCTGTGATTGACTCCAACTTTGGATTCAGCCAAATTTTCCCTCACACCCTACTTCTAGAAAAAAATAAATGAAAAGAAAATAAGACATAGGAAAGATTTCATTGAAATAAACTGTACCTCTATTCATCTGGAAGGTTTGTTTTTGTATTAGTCCCCCATTACAGATTGTTTTCACCTAGAAATGTTTAGTGATCCTGGTCTTCTAAACACAAGGGCTAGCTAACCAGCATATGCTGGAGCATTCGGATTGGAGTAGGTGTTAAGGAAAACAGGGTCACGGTCAGCTGCTCAGACCTCGCATGTGCTCACTGAAGTTGCTGCACATCCGTGAGGTTCACATTTGCTAAACTTAACTTGATCGTGCGTGATTTTTTAGAGTGTACTTTTCAGAACGAATATTCTGATTTAAAATTAAATCACTTTGAACCTCAAAATCTGAACAAGATTATATGCAGTTTGATTCAATTGTAGTCTTGTCAACAACCTAGGACTTTTGTGTATTTTTCTTTTGAAATGGTCTATGAATAAAAAAAACTACATGCAGATTCTCAATAGAATACAGCAAAAGCTATCGTTCGGGACCTTTGTGTTGCTGACTGAGGTTTAGGGGTGGGGTAGCATGTGGGTGTAGGTGTGAGTGTTGACAGGAGATTTTTTGATCAATGAAACTTTCATTTTAAGAATTGGGGTCTATCCGAGGCAGTGGCTCAGTCAGTAAGCATTTGACTCTTGACTTCCGCTCAGGTCAGCATCTCAGGGTCCTGGGATGGAGCCCACATCCGGCTTCATACTCCCATGTGGAGTAGGCCTGAGAGTCTCTCCCTTTGCCCTTTGCCACAGCTCACACACTCTCTAAAGTAAATCTTAAAGATGTGAAGTCCATCAACGTGTTTAAATCTAGTTAAATATATGTTAAAGGGATCCAAGAAACTTCTATAATCCCTGAAGAACAGACCAATATTAGTCAACAGAAGGCACACTTTTGGACAAAAAGAGCTTAGAGTTACTGTGAAACTCTTTTGCAATTAGATACCAGCTATCCTAGCACCCTAATGCAACACAGGAGATCAGGTTAAGATTTTTTTTTCCTTCTACAAAACCAGTGATTATCAAAATGTCCCTGGCCTAACTACATCACCGCTGCCTGAGGACTCGAAGTGTCCAGTCCAGGCTGACAATCCCAACATGGTGCCGAGCCCATCTGTCCATGTTGCAACAACCCTCCTAGGTGATTCTGACGCACACTGGAGTTTGAGGCCCTCTGTGAACGACCATAGGGAGTCTAAAACCCTGTAAATGGGAGGTCACCCAGGGCGGCTTCCTGGAAATGAAGTAAATGAAAGCCTTTAATATGAGAGCCACAGCAAAACCGTGGACACCCAAGGAAAACCTTAAGGTTCGAAGCTTTAGAGTTATGCTCGGGGCAAAAGAAGTTAGGGTAAGAGGCAATAATAGCTCCAAAGATACAATGCTGGGGAGAATGACCCTTCATTTTCGGGGGTATATTTCCCTGCAGGATGTCCCATCAACGGCTGTGGATAGTATTTCCACAGGAGCCCAGGGCTGGAGTCCACACGGCCCAATTGCTTGAGCCCTCCCCAAGTCCTTTCCTTGAATCCCACACAGGGGTGAGGAGGCATGCAAGGAATTTGGGAAGATAGGTCATGAGTCTTCTTATCTTGGGTTTGGCACATTGCACATCACTGGGATGGTTCCTGTCACTTCTTCGCTATGTCTGCTCGTTTCTGCCTGTCAGCCCTACAGCAAGAGATAGCCACCCTGGGGGGCCAGTTCCTGCTTCCTCACTCCCGCTGCCCTGTGAGTGTAGATCCGCCACTGCGGTAGGGAGGCCACGGCTCCGGAACGGCCAATCCTCCTGTCATCTAACCGTGGTCTGTTGAGGATCACCTGCCCCTCCCAGATACTAACCAGATCATCACATATCAGCCACAGGGTATTTTTCTTCAAGGCTCTTTTTTCCTTGAAATAGCAATTAACCGATTGAGAACAAAATTTATCAGCAGCTTTTATAGCCACCTGCCACTTGGAAGACATTCACTGTATGTGTTCTGAGCTACTAATGTCAAATCCTTAGGCAGCCAAATAGGAGACGGGCTTTGTTTTCAGTAAATCACGCCTAAAGAGTCGCTGTTGGGACCCTGGGGTGACACCTAAGTGTCACCATACCCAAATGTTGGCCGAGTAGCCTTGTAAGTACTATTGGTGCCGCAACTCCAAATCAGCGAAGTAAAGACAAATGCCACAGTCACGATGCATCGAGGAATGCTGACCAGGGGTCAAATGCAGGTCACTGAGCCACTGTGGCATATACTAAAGCACAGCTATAAATAGAGCAGCAAAAACAAAGGCTTGTCTGGCCACCCTAGCAACTTCTATGCATTCAGCAGCTGCAGCAACAAGGATAGTCTTATTTACACAGTTTGGATAGAATGAGGGGTCACACGTCTGGCAGCATCCACACGCATCTTGTCACACAAAGGAAAATAATGCATAGACAATTCCAGCTCACTGGGTGCTGTTTTGAGGGTACTACTAGATAAAATCTTTTTTAAAAAATGTTATTCATAAGAGACACAGAGACACAGGCAGAGGGAGAAGCAGGCTCCATGCAGGGAGCCCGACGCAGGACTCGATCCCAGGACCCTGGGATCAAGCCCTGGGCCGAAGGTGGGCGCTCAACCGCTGAGCCACCCAAGGATTCCCAATAACTAAATCTTTTTTTTTTAAGGAAGAGATACTTCTCTAAGGTTTTACTAACGAATCTGAAGAAGTATCCGTACGTCCCTGCCTGGCCTCTACTACTGTTGCTTGCTTTCACGCACACCCCCTGCGCCAGGCTACCAAGTCTGGCCCTGTCGCCCCTGCTCGTGACTTGCTAGTTGGATCTGAATTCTTGTAACAGGCTTGCAAGTACACAGATCTAGGCCAATTTTACCACTAAAATTTTTAATCAACATTTATCGCGTGCAAGTTTAGAGCTAGGCATCGTGCTGAGGACTCTGTACAGCATCACCTTATCCAATATTCACGATCACCAGCTTTAAAGGGGCGCCTAAGGAGTGTTAGGTAACTTGCACACAGCCAGTAAGTAACTCATGAATGGGAAAATTCAGCTCTGATTTTTAGTGCCCAACCTCCTTCAAAGTAAGTGAAAAATAAAAGCTGTTCTCACCCAGACATCCAAAACCGATGCTCATGCGACTCTTTCCCCAGACCAGTGCTTCGATCTCTGGAGGAGGCTGCATGGCCCTGGTGCAGTCTTTCTCAACCGTAGGTCTCCAGAACTTATTTCACATTACCGAAGTGTTGTAACATTTAACCACCATGTCTCCATTGACCCCGCCCCCAGCCCTGGGCACCTGCCATTCTGCTCTCTGCTTCTAGGAGTCTACTTTAGATGCCACATGTAAGTGAGACCATGCAGTATTGTCCTTTGTTCACTTCGCATGATGCTCTCAAGGTCTATCGATGTTGTTGCAAATGGCAGGAAACTTTCCGAAGCCTGAATTAATACGATGTCCTAGGACTATAACCACATTCTCTGTATCCGTTTATGTATCGACACTTAGGAGGTTTCCCTATCTTGGCTCCGATTGAGTAATGCTGCAGTGAACATGGAGAGCACATCGGATCTCTTTATGATCTAGATTCCAATTCCTTTGGATATATACCCAGAAAAAAGGATCGCCGGTGTCCCAAGCACACTCTAAAGGCATACATCAGTTGTGTCTTCCCCAGGGTCAGCTTTATTCAGTCCTAAAGCAAGGTTAGCATAACTGTAAAACAGGTTCAGGATCCCAAACTCAAGGACACACAACCAGGCTTCATGCCCATCGTACAAAGTCACACAACAGAGATGACACGGGGAGGGAGGCCTATGAAGTCAATGAAGCCAACTCAAAGTCATTCCGTGAGTGGGCAGTTGAGAGGGGGACTCGATCCAGTCCAGACCAGCTCTCAGCACTGATGGCTCATTCTGTTCAAGCAGTGGAGCGTCTTTATTATGGCGTGGGAGCAACTGGGGGGAGCCTTGAGTAGCAGCTGCCTTTTTAGTGCAGTCAGACGTGGAAGTGTCCATGTTGAGAGTCCGACCATCTGACAATATGTCATGTTTGCTGCAAAAGTCATCCCTTCTTAAGGGAGTTTGATCAGTCTTGGCCCTTTGTGGGCCTCTTCTGGTTCTCATGACTACCAGCTCTTGGCTCTTCCAGGCTTTCTTGGTTTTGATGGTTACCAGTCCACGGTGCCATCAGCCTGTGAAGGTTCTGTTGATAACTGGTCTTAGCTGCCATGCCCTTGGCTGCCTACATCGCTGCTAGACATGAACCGCTGCTTGCCATGAGTGATTCCATCTTGCTCTCTATGGCTGGATTAAATCTGAATTCTTGTTTAAATATTTTGAGGAACCACCACATTGTTTTCCACAGTGGCCGCACTAATTTATATTCCCACCAACAGTGTAGAAAATTCCATCTTCTCTACTTCCTTATCAACACTTGTCCATTTTTTTTTATGATAGTCAACTTAACTATATAGGAGCCAGTACTTCATGGCAGTTCAGATTTGCATTTTCCTGAGGATTAGTAATATCGAGCACCTTTTCATATCTCCGTTGGCCACTGGTAGGTCTTCTTGGAAAGAAAATTGAATTACTTGGTTTTATTGATACTGAGTTATAGGAGTTCATTACATATTTTGGATATTAACTCCTTATCAGGTAAGTAGTCTGCAGATATTTTCTCCCATTCTGTAGGTTGCTCTTTCATTCAGTTGACAACATCCTTCACTGTGCAGAAGCTTTTCATTTTGATGTAATCCCACTTTAGTTTTGCTTATGTTGCTGTGCTTTTGGTGTCATATCAAAGAAATCATTTTCCGGTCTAACATCAGAAGCTTTTTCATGTTTCTGTCTAAGAGTTTTATTGTTTCAGGGTTTACATTTAAGTCTTTAATCCATTTTCAGTTGATTTTTCTTTATAAGGGTCCAATTTCATTATTTTTCATGTGGATATCCAATTTTCTCAACACCTTTTACAGAGATTTTTTTCCCATTGTATTCTTGGCTCCTTTGTCAAACATGAGTTGACACTATATGTGAGGGTTTATTTCTGGCTCCCTATTCTGCTCCATTGGTCCATAAGTTACTATGTCAATCAATACTTGTATTGCTGATTGCTATAGCTTTGCAATATTTGGTATTTGCAGTATCACAGGGAGTGTGATACTTCCCACTTTGTTATTACTCAAACTTGTTTTGGCTGTCCAGGGTCCTTGGTGGCTCCAAATCAATGTTAGGAGTATTTTCTTATTTCTATAAAAATATCTTTGGGATTTTGTTAAGGATTGAGTTGGATCTGTGTATCACTTTGAGAAGCATGATCCCCATTTTAACAATATTAATTCTTCCAGTCCACGAACATGAGATGTCCTTCCATTTGGATCATTTTTTCCATCAATATTTTATAGGTTTTAGTAGACCACTCTGTTAAGTATCTTATTCCTTTTAATAGTACTGTAAATGGATTTGTTTTAATTTTCTTTTTGGGTAGTTGTTAGTGTGTAGAAATACAACTGACTTTTGTATCCAAAGGACTTACTGAGTTTTAGTTCCAGCAACTTTAAGTTAAAATTACAAGTTCTTGTAACTGTACCACCACACGATGAACATGGAAACCATCCTATACCTATGCTTATCAAAAAATTACCATTTAAGGGAGTTAGGATTTCAGAATATTTTGATGTTTGTTTCACCATTTTTTTTAACTGAGCATTTACTATGATCTGGGCACCATTCTAACTATTTTATGTGGACTACTATGTTTAATCTTCATAGTAATCCTATAAGCAGGACTATCATCATCCCTATTTTCAGATGAGAAAATTGAAGCTCAGAGAAGCTAAGTAACATCACTATGGTCACACAGCCAGTGAGCAGTAGGGCCAGAGCTTCAACTCAGGCAGTCTGACTAAAGTTTGCACTCTGTACCTTCTTATTTTGCCCCTCCAACTTTCACTGAACCAACTCACGACATCTTAGTCTATGAACCCAGCTTTTACCAAGTTCTTAAAAAGATACTTAGAAAACATCGTATAGATTTAAGATTTCAAACAACCAGGTGGAAAATATTATGTAACATACATTTATTGATGACTTTTCATATTGAAATCAAGTTCTACAAAGATGACATTTAATTTTCAAGTTTGAGAAGCAGCAACACTTGAGTGTAACATACATTTTTTTCGGCAGTCTGAAAGATTAGGATACAGACCAAGAATCAGCAAGTCCAAAAAATTAAAATAAAAGAATCAGCAAGTCCATAGGCCAAACCTAGCCCACCATCTGTTTCTGTAAATAAACTTTTATTGGCACCACAGCTATGCCCTATTCATTTATATATCATACACAGCTCCTCCCACACTTCAGTGGCAGAGCCAGTAGTTGCAAAGAGTATATGGCTTACAAAGCCTAAAATATTTACTCTCTGGTCCTTCACTGAAAATGTTTGCCAACTCCTGATATAGATGTTTAGGTGAGCTAGGTTGAGAAATACCGTCTAGATTTGACCAGGATCTAGTTATAGAGTGATAAGCAAAGTCATGAGACACTGTAATGCATCGGTTGACGCAAATGAAAAGTCAAAACCATAAATAACGCACCTCATAGCTGTAGGAGACTGTTCCAGTACCCATCCCCAGTGACTCATGCCTCCCAGTATGGATGCCCTAGGGTAACCCTGCTCTATGCGGACTCTTGAGTTGGCCATGTGACTTGTTGGAGCCAAATGGGACAAATGTGAAACCAACAGAAGCTTAAACAGGTACTTCCTCATTGAGGTTTGCCCCCCTGGATCTCAGCATGAGAACGAGTACTCTTCAGGAGAGGCCACACCAAGAACACCACACATGTGACTGAGTCCATCTTGGGTCACCCACCCTCAGGCATATGAGTGACACCAGATGAGACCAGCAGAGAACACTACTAGCTAAAAACCCAGTCCAAACTGCAAAACTTCGAACAAACAGTGGTGATTTTAAGCCACTAGGTTCTGGGGGGGTGTTTTGCTTTATGCAGAACAGATAGTGGCCACAACACCCAGGCCTAAGACCATCAGTAGCCAGTGGCATCACCCAGGGAGGAGAAAACATGTCTGAAAATCAAAGGGGAAGAAATCATAACACACGTAGGAAATACCAAATACCATGACGGACCTGAGATTTCCTTTTCTTTCAAAGTCTTGAAAGGAAAGAGAAGAAAGAAAAGAAGAAAAGAAAAAAGAAAGAGAAAAGAGAAAGAAAAGAAAAAAGAGAAAGAAGAGAAAGAAAAGAAAAAGAAAAGAAAAGAGAAAGAAAAAGAAAAGAAAAGAAAAAGAAAAAGAAAAAGAAAAAGAAAAAGAAAAGAAAAGAAAAGAAAAGAAAGAAAAGAAAAGAAAAGAACAAAGGCAGGCAGCCTGGATGGCTCAGCGGTTTAGCGCCACCTTAGGCCCAGGGCCTGATCCTGGAGTCCCGGGATCGAGTCCCACGTCAGGCTCCCTGCATGGAACCTGCTTCTCCCTCTGCCTTTGTCTCTGCCTCTCTCTCTCTGTCTCTCATGAATAAATAAATAAAATCCTAAAATAAAATAAATTTAAAAAAAGAAAAGTCTTTGGCTTCCTGTTTAGGAAAGGTTAGGTGCTGCTAAATAATAAACTCTCCTGTTTCTACAGCATCCTATCCCCTTCTGTCTTCCCAGACCAAAAAGGAATCTCTCACATCCTTGCAGGGTTTTCTATTTCCCTCTGGGAGGAGTCAAAGCCTAGTGGGGATTTACTGGCATGAGCCAAATACATGGCATGTGCCAAGTTGGGGCTTTAAGGCAAAAAAAAAAAAAAAAAAAGGCAAGCTGTGGTTTAGTAGTGTGTGTGGGAAGGGGGGAGCAGGGAGGAGCAATTGTAAAGAGGGGGGCAGCACAGAACAAAGAGAAGCCACAGGGGCTGAGACCCTCCTGCACAGTGCAGGGTGAGCCGGCGCAGACTTCCTGCTGCAGACAAGGCAAGGAGGGCCCTAAGCACCGGCCAGTGGGGTGGGGGCCCGAAGGCCTGCACCACCTGCACCCCAGGCAGGAGTCTCCCACTCTTCAGACCTGCGCTTCATGCAAGCGATGCTCTCCCAACCGGGACCTGGGGAATCACATCAAAGCAGCCTTCTTGGGGATCCATGCCCCAAGCCCCCACAAAACACCTCTGAAAGCTCCAGAAGCAAAAAAAAAAAAGAAAGAAAAAAAAAAGAAAGAAAGAAAGAAAGAAAGAAAGAAAAGAAAGAAAAGAAAGAAAGAAAGAAAGAAAGAAAAGAAAAAAGAAAAAGAAAGAAATGCATCTGGTGCAGGGACAAGAAGGGAAGGGGAAGTTGCAGGTCAGAAGGAGGGGAGACCTTGTCACACGGGACTAACAAAGGAAGCACAAGGTCCAACGACCAAAGCAACTGGGCCAGCTCAGCTCAGAATGAATTTTACCAAGGGAGGTAGTGAGGATGGTTCTGGGGGTGTGAGCCCAGTCAGTCCCCACACACGTGGAGCCTGCAGGTGTGTGGCCCTGTCGTGGGCATGCAGCCATGGCAGCGAACGCCGTGACAGGCCTCCTGCCCACCCAGGCCTGCCATCCCCGGAGGGGAGGAAAACAACAGTAACCGAACCACCAAGTCTACTACTCAAATCATGACAGCTCCTGATGTGTGCTGGGAGGGAATGCACAAGCTGGCTGGGGGCTGGAGGGGGGCCTCCTTGCTCCTGGGGGGCAAGCGCCCGGTCTTGCTTTGGTCAGTGCCTATCCTGGGGCTTGTGCATTTGAATGAAGCATTTGGGCCTCAGGTAAGCAAATTCAAGGTGGTTGGACTTTTCCACATTTCACTTTGCAGTCTTGTGCTACACAGATGCTGGGGGCTAAGGCCCTGGGTAGGGGGGGTGCAGATGCCAGCAGCATGGAGTAGATGCTGAGCAGGCCTCTCCAGGGGTCGCCTGGCACCTGCTAGTGACGTTGCCTGCAGGGCAGGCCAGAGAGCCACACTCCAGTGCCATCTCTGCACCAGGAGCCTCTGCTAAACTAGAGCCAGCAGCAACCCCCACCCTGAGTTCCGCTCTCGAGCTTTCTAGATCATCCCAGTGGGACCACCCAGGAGACAGAAGCCCAGCTTTCTCTGCCGGGAGCTCCTGATGCTTCCCCCTCCTGGGGGAGGACCACCAGCAATTTGCTCGCTTTACAAAATAAGAACTCGGTCCCTAGGCTTTATCACCCCAAGGAGGATGGGTTTCTAATATCTACTCCTCACACTAAGCAGAAAAGCACTGGAGATGGGCTTTTCACCTTTTTCTTATTCTTTTTTTCTTTTTTTTTTTAAATATACCATTACATAATCCTATACACCATCTCCTTTCAGTAACTAGGAGTTTAAATCTTGTTACATGTCACTATTAGCAACTCTTTTCATAATGATAATAATGAATAAAAACCCCAATTAAAACCTGGACGGACACCAGGCACCCCGTTGCCACAAGCAAATGAACTGTTCGCTCCAAAGGGATCACTGTGGCTTGATGGTGCGGGGGGTGGGGGGGGGGACACACGTGTGGGTTGTATGACCCAGTGGATTATCTTTTAAAAATTTAAACTCCCTCATTTCAAAATATACAAAGGGTAGGACTTTATTTTTTTTAAAGGTGATTTTTACTTTTTTTATTTTTATTTATTTATGATAGTCACACAGAGAGAGGGGGGAGGGCAGAGACACAGGCAGAGGGAGAAGCTGGCTCCATGCACCGGGAGCCCGACGTGGGACTCGATCCCGGGTCTCCAGGATCGCGCCCTGGGCCAAAGGCAGGCGCCAAACCGCTGCGCCACCCAGGGATCCCAAGGGTAGGACTTTAAATCTAATACCGCTGGCCCAGAACTTTCATTTGATTGAATTTCACTTCCTGAGAAATTCACGACCAAGTGTTAAATACATGATTTAATATGCTTGCTAAATTATGGAGCGTTGAACAAAGGGAAAGTATCTATATTTTTTCCCCCTCTCGCCACAGTTATTTATTTGGGTTAAAGATTGCCTTGGGCTTCCTGACATATGTTAAGAAAGAATTATGTTGGAGTTTTGTCGTGTCATGAATCAACTTGCCAATCTTTTCTACCAAAACTTGCATCTTTACTTTTGGCGTCCCTCCCTTTGAAGTTGTCCTCTCTTTGTTAAGAAGAAATAGATGCTTTTTTCATAAGCCTGTGGGCTAATTATGTCAAAGGGGAAGGTGGGTAGGCAGGTTCCAAATATAGGTTGATGAGCTGCATGAGGTTGAACTCAGGCTGACCACTGTGGAGTAGCACTTCCTTTTTCCACATTGTGTTAGGTTCTTGCCTGCACTCACTGAGAGACATCAGTTCTGAGCCTTCAGATAAACTTGTACTCTTAGGTGAACTTGCCCGAGTTTCTTGTGCTCACATTATGGCTGAGCTGCAACTGTTTCCCAGGATCCAAAAACACTTCTGACACCAATAACCAAGTCTCTTGTATCCCAAGATAAATCCGCCCAGTGGAAATTGAATTAAAAGGTTCTCATTGCTCACTCTCCTTCTTCCCCCTGATGCTTCATTGGTCTAATAATATACAACGATGATCACCCAGGCCTCCGCCAGCTAATGCAGCTGCGCAGGTGAGCCAGATTTAAACCAGATTGACCAGTGAGTCAAAGACACCTATGGGTAATCAGGCAAGAAGAAAAGTGTGGAGGGCACGGATACCACACCAATTGTGCAAGACGAAATGGTTATGAAATGATTCAAGATGTTAAAGGCAGACAATGTTCTGAGAAAGCAGTTGTGCCGAGTTTCAGGAGGTCTGAAGACATCCTGCTTCTAATCCCAACGGTGAGGCTTCCAAGAGTATGGAGGCATGAACAAGAAGACCGTGGAGATAAGAGTTTTAGACCAACTGATATAGTCCTTCTGCATCCTGGCCCCTAAAGCACGTTTATCTCCTATTTGAGAATCAATCCAAAAAGCCCACCACACCATCAACACAATGTGCCCTGTGTTCATTTGTTACCACAGGAGTCTTGATGGTATTGGAGAGAGGCGTCACATGTAACCAGAACAGTTTCTAACATAGACGCTCAACATCAAAATGAGAACAAAAGCCAGGTCAGGGGTACAGGCAGTTAGGTCAAGGGCTCCAGGATCCCCCCGAGGGAATGACCCCCAAATCCACATCTTTCCTGAAACTTCATTTGAACTCTGAGTCATTCTCTCCAACTTTCTTCTGCATCCAAAACGAATAAACTCACCATCTTCACTGCCCTCCCACCTCCACAAACATTGCTTGCCTTCCAAATATAATGTATATTAAATCCATTAATCGAACGTATGCCACAACATCCTTCTTTTAATCACAGAGATTTGAAACCCAGTCAAACTTGCTGGATTACATGCTCTGTCTCATCCTCTCCTGCTGTCATGTCTTCTATTAAAATTCTCCATGGCCAAGCTGAACCCTCCGTCCCCACTACTGCCCCCTGTTATGGGTTCAATCATGTCTCCAAAAAGATATCTTGAGGTCCTAACCCCCACACCCCAGAATGTGACTTTCTTTGGAAATAGGATCGCAGATGCAATTAGTCCAGATGAGGTCATAGTAGAGTAAAAATGGACCCTTGATGTAATAGAGCTGGTGTCCTTGGACGGAGAGAATGTGAGGACCGAGGCAGACATGGGAGCGATGCAGCGCCAAGCCACAGAGTGCCAAGGACAGATGGCCACCACCTGAAGCTCAGAAAAGGCAACGAGTCTCAGCGCTTGGCCCCATAGATACCTCAATTTCTGACCTCCAGAGCCCTGAGGCAATAAATGTCCTTTGAGGGATCCAGTTTGTGAAACCTTGTTAGCCCTGGGAAACAAACACAACCTCCTTCCCTTCTGAAACCCCTCAATGTCTTCCTGTTCCCTCCTCATTTCAAGTTCTATTCTTTGGCCAGAATAAACTTTGGCTCCTGAGGCCTGCCCTTGTCCCGCCCATCCTCCCTTTACAAACGTACCTCCTCCCATCATTTCTTCATGACTTCTCTGAACTGCAATCTACGCCAACCTCTCCCATCTTCAGAGTCTTGCTACCCATGTTTCCACTAATATATCCTTTCCCTCTACCAAGTGTGTTTGTTTCTGCCTTCCCTATCAGTCCATGGCCCCTTGAGAGATGGGCTAGGACTCACTGTCTTTTGAATCTCCCCTGAGTACTCAAATACTCTAGAAGTGCTGGTCTAGTCATCTTGACACATGCTTTACCCTTGACCTGAAATGTTGGGTAGGCTCTGAGCCACAAGCCAGGGACCACTGGTTCACTCTTTGTGTCCCCAAGGCCCAGCACAGTAGCTGACATCTCATAGACTTTCAATAATTATTTTTTACTTAATCCATCTTAAAGATCAAACCTCAGGTGGACCTATTCCGGCTCCATCCCAGGTAGAAGGGACTCGCTAATGAAATACCTTGAAGTTCTTCAGACAAAAGTGGCTGAAGAGGGAGGAAATGCCATCCTTTTCCTCTGGTAACCTCACTAATAGGTCATTAAAAGGGCCCCAGCCTGGAGCCCCAGGAAGCCTTATTAGTTTCCACGACCCATCAGTGAGGGCAGCCTTCCTCCCGGGTATCAGGCCTACTGTTTATTAATACATGACAGTGCTTGTTCTTACATCCCATTGTTACCTGTGTTTCCAGAGCCCTTTGAAAGCATGAATAAATGATAGCTGGCTGGTCTCCTTTCCCCAGGATTTTGTCAATGCCGAGAATCCAGACAGTTTTCCAAGACATGATTTGCCACTACAAATGCCAGGTGCTCCTGTCCTCTTCTATTTATAGAGATGCTTGATAATCCAAGGTACCAACTCCTTCCAACAGAGACCGACTAATGCTGTCATAAGTCTGCAGGTCATAGAGCTGTGCCCTGAGCTTTGCAAAGAGCCCAAGCCTTGGCAGCGTAGAAGCCCCCTGCTCAGCAGGTAAGCCATTCAGAGCCCCAAGACTCCAGAGCCCGAGGGTTGCAGGGGCCTCAGGGGGACTTCGGCAGGGGCAGAGCCCAGAGGAAGGTTATTGTTCCCATTCTGCTTGCCACTGCCCCTTCCCACCCCTACACCTCACTTCTACCCACATTTCCCAAGATATTTGAGTTAATCCCTCTGACAGTTATTCCCTTGGCCTGGACTTCGTCCCCCGAAATGCAAATCCCCCAGCCCTCCAGTGGATGCTTAAAGGATCAGGAGGGACAGGGGTGCGGCAGGAGTCCCAGCTTGGAAGGTAGTGAGAAGCCAAAGAAAGAAGGGGGTGTTTAGTATCCAGTTCCACATGTAAGGAGCTTGGGAGTCACCACTCTGTCCTGGCAACAAGGGAAAAGCCGAACAACTCTTCTTGGGCTGAGGGGATCCCTGGGCGGCTCAGTGGTTTAGCACCTGCCTTCAGCCCAGGGCGTGATCCTGTGGTTCCGGGCTCGAGTCCCACATCAGGTTCCCAGCATGGAGCCTACTTTTCCCTCTGCCTATGTCTCTGTCTCTGTCTCTCATGAATAAAAAACTCTTCTTGGGTTGGTTAGAGAAGTGAGGACACAGGGCAAACTGCCCCCAGCCTGGAGAGGGAGACAAGTGAACGCAGAGAGTCATGATTTACCAGAGCAGAAATCTCTGTGGAACCCATGGTGCACAGGAAAACCTGAACTGTAACACATGAATGAGTGGGGACTCAGTGTGGACAAATCTGGGAATTGAAAGCTTCAGAGGGAATCCAGTCATGGGAAACCCCCCAAATGCTGTGAGATTTACCTTCAAGCTCAACCAGATACCCCACAGTACATACCTGAGGAAAAACTCTCTGGAGCTTCCAGCAGGACGGGGGGTGGTGGGCAAAAGAAACCATTACTAAGTACAGCAGGGCACACTGTTCTCAACAAGGCCTGCCCTCAGCTGAAATGAGTTAACCAGAGGCTAACGTGCTGGGGTATTTCAGAGCCTAACTGACCTGGATTAGGGAAACACCCACCCCCAGCTGGCTCTAGCCATCTCTTCCCACCTAAGAGAAAAAATTAAGAAACGCTTGTAAAGCTCACAGTGCCGAGGCACAGGCTCACTAAAAGCCTGAGACTGTAGAACACTCCCCTTTCCCCACATCTCACCAACACATTACTAAAGACCTATTTATAGCCAGTCCCTCTCACTTGATCCATTATGTCCAGCTATCAAGAGAAAAATTACAAGGCACACCAAAAAAATGAAAAACTACCATTTAAATAGAGCAAACATCAGAACCAGTTAAGGCAGGGATGTTGGACTTGTCAGATTGTGAATTTAAAATAACTATGATTAATATGCTAAGGGCTCTAAAGGCACCTGAGTGGTTCAGTTGGTTAAGCGTCCAACTCTTAATTCCAGCTCAGGTCATGATCTCAGGGTTGTAGGTTCAAGCCCCGAGTCAGGCTTCAAGCTCAGTAAGGAGTCTGTTTCTCTCTCCCTCTGCCTCTCTCCTCGATTCGCATATGCATGCATTCTCTCTCTCTCTCTCTTTCTCAAAAATAAATAAAGCTTTAAATATATATATATGCTAAGGGCTCTAATGGATAAAGTAGCATGCAGAAATCAATGGGCAATGTAAATCAAGACATGAATATCCTAAGAAAGAACCCCCCCCCCCCAAAAAAAAAGCTAGATTAAAAAACACTGTAACAGAAATGAAGAATGGCTTTGATGAGTTCATTACCAGATTGGATGTGGCTGAGGAAAGAATCTCTGATCTAGAGGATATGTCCGTATAATCCTCAAAAACCAAAAACAAAAGAACAAAGACTGGGGCGGGGAGCGGTGGGGTAGGGGCAGAATATCCAAGGACTATGGGACAACTACAAAAGATATAATATAGGCATAATGCGGATATCAGAAGGAAAAAAGAGAAAGGAATGGGAAGAAATATTTGAAACAACAATGGCTATTTTCCCAATATTAGATACCAAACCACAGATCCAGGAAGCTCAGAGATCACCACATGTGATAAATGGCCCAAAAAGAACACCTAGGCATATCATTTTTAAGTAACAGAAAATCAAACATAAAGAAAAATTTTGGAAAAAAGCCAGAGGAAAAGAAATACCTTACTTACAGAAGAACAAAGATAAGAATTACATCTGATTTCTTCTCAGAAACCATGCAAGCAAGAAAAAAGTGAACTGAGATATTTAAAATGCTGAGAGGAAAAGCCCACCAAACTAGAATTCTGTACCCTGAGAAATTATCCTTCAAAATGGAAGGGGAAATAAAGACTCTCTCAAACAAACAAAAATTGAGGGAATTTGTTGCCAGTAGATCTACCTTGCAAGAAATGTTGAAAGAAATTCTTTAGGAAGAAGGAAAATAATGCAGGTCAGAAACTTGGATCTACATAAAGAAAAGAAGAGCATTAAAGAAGGAATAAGTGAAGGCAAAGTAATGACTTTCATTTTTTTATTCTTAATTGATCCAACAGATAACAGTTTGTTCATAATAATAGCAACAATATATTCAATTAGGTGTACTTACGTATATAACTTATGTGTATCTTATAAGCCTATGTCTTTATATACTTATGTATATATCTTGCATATATTTATGTATGTTTATATATAAGTAAAATGAACAACAGCAATGACACAAGGTATAGGAGGAAGCAATTAGGGTTATTTTGTTATTATAAGGTGCTCACACTACCTATGACCTGGCATAGTGTTACTTAAAAGTGGTCCTGGATTAATTCTAAATGTGTATTATAAACTCTAAGGCAACCACTAAAAAGTTCTTTTAAAAAAAGTAAAAAAAAAGTTAAATAAATAAGTATAACTGATGTGCTGAGAAAGGAGAAACAGTGGGGTCATATGAAATGCTCCTTTAAAACTACGTAAGGCAGAAAAGAGTGGAAGACAAAAACAGTAACAAAGAAAAAGGGCAACAAACAGAACACAGCCACAAATGTGTTAGATATTAATTCAGATATATCAGTAATCACTTTGAATGTCAACAGTCCAAATGCATTGATAAAAGGGCAGAGATTATCAGAGTGGATCAAAACACAAGATCCAACTATATGTTGTCTTCATGAAATCCACTTTAATTGTAAAGACACACATACACAGAGATTAAAAGTAAATGGATGGGGGGAAACGTACCATGCTAACACTAAGAAGAAAGGAAGTGTAGATTACCAGAAGAGTTTATAGTTGATCAAATGCACTGGCAAGAGAAGAAAGGAGCCAATATCAATTAAAGAATCAGAATTATAGGAGTAGGGCAAATAAGGGAAAGAATTTTATAAAGGAACACATTCAGAAAGTGGATATCTAGGCCTATGGTGGCTTGAAATAAGTTATTGAGGTCATTCCCTATATATTTTTGCCAGTCCTCAGCAAACTTTCTGACCCAAAATACTCAAAATACTTTGTACATTCTCAAAATAGAGTGAAGGAATCCTACTCTCTTTTTAGGGAATGTAAAAGTGTGAAATCCAGGCTAGATCTGGCTTGGGGATGTGTTTGAGTGAGCTACAATGGCCCAAGGTGAACACCGACCTGCACTTCAGTGTCCCTCCCTGTCAGTGGTGTCCTGTCTGTCCTCAGCCTCCTTCACAAGGAACCTGCTTTCATCTAGTGTTACACCATCACATCATCTTACAATCCAGATATGTTTGCATTTTACCTGAACAGTGAACAATCTTCCAGACCCAACTTGTCTCTCTCTAAGGTAGCTGAAGTGCAGCAGGATGACTTGTGTTCAATCATGCAGTCTTCTAGAAGTCTCAAAATTCCAGGCACTATGGCAAATAGGACCAAAGAAAACTATGTCTGGAAGGAAAAACGTCCCTTGATTATTGGCACCCCCATAGCAACAAGCACACCCACCACCCAGATCTTGGTCTCTAAATAGCATTCTCCAGCAAAAGGAATCAGGGGTCCTTGGAGAAGTAGTTGATTCCAGGTCTGGGTAAGAAAAACACTAAATGACCCTGGGGCATTCTGTGATGCCAGAGAGTAAGGAAGGACTCAAAAACGATGAGGGCTTCTTGAAAGAGCATAGAAACCAACCAAGAGTTCCCAATGGCCAAAGCAGGAACAAGTTGTGCAATAAAATAATATTTAAGTGTAATCCATAGAATAAAGGAAACATGCATGAGTCTATTCTGACATGTAAAAATAATTGGACAAATAAGTACACTGGCAATAAGGTATAGCTCGTCCTTACAAAAAAAATTAATAAGCATAGAAGGAAAGAAAGAAATATAAAATCACTATTAGAACTCCACAGTAGCAATTACTGTGGGAAAAAGAATCCACCAATGGTTGCTAAAAGCAGTGGTCAAGAGTTTGAGGAAAAGCAGAGTATGTATATAATCCCAAAGCACCTCCCTTGAGATGCCTGGGTGGCTTCTGCCTTCCGCTCAAGGTGTGATCCTGGAGACCTGGGATCGAGTCCCACATCGGGCTCCCTGCATGGAGCCTGCTTCTCCCTCTGCCCGTGTCTCTTTCTATCTCATGAATAAATAAATAAAATCTTTAAAAAAAAAAGAAAGAAAGAAAAAAGACATGAATGGAGAAATTTATTAAATCTGAATAAAGTCTCCAGTTTAGTTACTATTATTGTATCAATGTTTCTTGGTTTCGAAGCAATGGACTGTGTGATGGTTATGTAAGATGTTAACGTTAGGGCAGCTGGGTGAAGGGTATATGGAAATGCTTTGTGCTGTTTTTATGACTTTCCTCTAAAATTATTCCTAAATAAAAAGTTTTTTTAAATGTCCCTTCATATTACACTCCTTGCAATGCCGTGGGAGTAGAGAAATAGATCTTCAAATGTGTTCTTTTTTTGGGGGGGGGGCGGTGGAGAGACAGCACAGAATGGAATAACTGCACAGTTTCCCCACCACCCTAGAGGAATCAAGAAAGAGCAGGAGATGGGAAGATTCAAAGCGAAAGAGACTTTTTAAAGCCGGTTTCATGGAGGTGGGTGTGGAGCATAGAGTCTGCAGTAAGAGAGATGTGGGTTGGCCTATTTCCAGGTGTCCAGCTCAGAGATCGATCACGCACCTTTATTTTAAGACTGTCAGCTGTTTGTGTCCACAAAAGAGAAAGAGAGGACTCTGTTTCCACACAAACAGCCCAGGGGACATCTACCACTGGCTGCTCTCCCTCCCAGCTAGTTGATTCTGTGGCTCTGAGAGCTTCGAGGCTGATTATTATAGGGATTAGCACCTGACAGTCTGCGCAGCCCAGATAATTCCTTTTATTTAGGACAATCCACAATAAAGTGGATGGCCAAGCCCTCACCCACCTCCCACTCTCCCAGCCAACCTTCAGCTTTGTAGTTCTAAGCATTTTTGTTCTCATTTATTCTACACAGGCTTTTTTTTTTTCCTTAGTACCTGCCTTGTTTAAGGCATCCATAAACCCAGAAGGTAGAAAATAACTCGTAGATAATAATGGAGTGCTAACACATAGTAGGCTCATGATAAAGAGTTTGCTGAATTAACTTGAATGGCCTCTGTGGATTACATCCCCAAAGCTTTTCTATACTTAGATTGTGGTATTTCGGGCCATAATCTCTCATACGCACAGTGGCCAGAATATAACATGAATTGCTGGGCCGAGGTGGAGCTGCAAAAGTTTCTAAAGATGTACTTTTTAACACAGTGACTCCTCTGTACAAGGTGTACCATGAACCCTGGATAAAAAATTAAAATAGAAATAATAATAATGGTCAGCTTTCATTGAGTATTTACCGTGTGCCATGTATGCACACCTCCCAACAACAACCCTAGCAAGTGGGAACTATTACAGTCCCCAGTTTGCAGATGGCTATAAAAGAAATGTCTAGGCTCCAGAGCCTAGACACAACCCAAGCACCTGGACTGGGGTCCATGCTTCTTTAAACCAGCGTGCTCCACTTCCCTTCCCGTTCCTCAATTCTGTTCCAGCCTTACTGTGGAAATTTGGGCAAATCTTCACAATTCTCTGGGCCCCTGATTACCTGCCTGTCATACGTCAATAATAATCCCATTTTGCCTACTTCAAAGGGTCAGTTACACATGCGTCAGCACAACAAAAGTTGAATATATAGATCACGAAAGACAAAGGGCATCAAGAGTATACTTAATGCAATGAGCACTGAGTAACATATAGAATTGTTCAGTTATTATATTGTACACCTGAAACTAATAGAATACTATATTACTAATATAACACATTACTAATATAATTACTAAGAGTATATTAATTATACTCCACTTAAAAAAATTCTCTAAAATGTCTAGGACTCTAGGGCACCTGGGTGGCTGAGCCTGTTAAGTGTCTGACTCTTGATTCCAGCTCAGGTCATGATCTCAGTGTCGTGAGATCAAGCCCCATGTCAGGCTCCATGTTCAGTGGGGAGTTTGTTCGAGATCCTCTCCCCCCTCCCTCTGCCCCCCTCTGCAGCTCCCCCTCGCTCTATCTCGAAAGGAAGAAGAAGAAAGAAAGAAAGAAAGAAAGAAAGAAAGAAAGAAAGAAAGAAAGAAAGAAAGAAAGAAAGAAAGAAAGAAGAAAGAAAGAAAGTCCATAGAATAAAATAAAAATAAAAATTTCTGGGACTCCATAGAGAGACCACATCTTTGGCCATAATGCAATTATGAAATCAGCTATAGAAAAGATACTTGACATTTGTTTTAAACTATGTGCTCATAAATAAGTCATGGGTTAAAGAAAGTAAATCTTATTAAAACAAGAGATTTTTTTTTAAAAAAAAAGATACAAATCCACAAAATCTAATTCCTAAGCTGCAGTGAGGAAAACTGAGAAGCAGCCTCTTTTTCCCCTTCAGGACTCCCAAAAGATTTGGACATTTTAGGAACCAGGAAGTTCTCAAAGCAAGGATGGAGAAAGCTCTGAAAATAGGAAGATTGGCTGGAAATCAGCGTAGGAGGCCCTCAGACCTCAGGGTGACTTCCCTCTGCACAGCCCAGTGTGACAGCCCCTCTGTGCATTTTCTGGAGAGAGTCAGGCAGGGGTCTCTGGGCCAGCACACACCAGGCATGGCCAAACTTTGTTTTGTTTTGTTTTTTTTTTGCTTTGTTTTGTTTTAATTAGGTTGCACACCCAGCAAAGAGCCCAACTCAGGACTCGAATCCACAACCCTGAGGTCAAGACCTGAGCTGAGATCAAGAGTCATACGCCCAACCCACTGAGCCACCCAGGGGCCCCACAGCTGAATTTTAACCATCCTAAAAAGAGCAGATTCAGGGCATCTAGGTGGCTCAGTGGTTAAGCATCTGCCTTTGGCTCAGGGCATGATCCCAGGGTCCTGGGATCGAGTCCCACACTAGACTCCCTGGAGGGAGCCTGCTTCTCCCTCTGCCTGTGTCTCTGCCTTTCTCTGTGTCTCTCATGAATAAATAAATAAAATCTTAAAAAAAAAAAAAGGGCAGATTCAATGGGAACTTATCCTGAGTATTGACACTACTCCTCCCAGCCTTCTTCTCTGACTTCCTCTCACACCAGCAGCCAGGTTTGTATTTTCAGGCAAGACCTTCAAAGAGGCTTCACTGCAGGCTCTCAGGATTCTGAAATCCAGGGTCTCCCAGGATCTGATGGAGCCAGAACTCCTTAGAGTGAAGTCAATAAGCCCTACCAGTGGGCTCAGGGCTTCCAATCCCGTTTTTTCCTATTGTGGTCAAATATATGTCACATAAAATATGCCATCTTAGCCATTTTTAACTTCACAGTTCAGTGGCATTAAATACGCTCACAGTGTTGTGCAAGCACCACCACCACCACCTATTTCCACAACTTTTCGTCACCCCAAACAGAAACTCTTTACCCATTAAGCAATAACTCCCACTCCATCTCCCTCCAGCCCCTGATAACCTCTATTCTACTTTCTGTTCCATGAATTTGCCTACTCTAGATATTTCATGTAAGTGGAATCATTCAATATTCGTTTTTTTGTGTTTGTCTCATTTCACCATAGTACAATCTTTTCAAGATTCATCCACGTGGTAGCCTGCATTGGAATTTCACTCCTTTTATAACTGGATAAGATTCCATTGTATGTATAGACCAATTTCATTTATCCACTCCTCTGGTGACAGCACTGAGGTTGTTTCCACCTTTTGGCCACTGTGAATAATGCTGCTGTGAACACTGACAGTACAAGTATCGGAGTCCTTCTCCTCAATTCTTTTGGGTATTCTTTATTTTCATCACTTTTTTAAAAAAAAAAGATTTTATTTATCTGTTCATAAGAGACGCACAGAGAGAGGCAGAGACATAGGCAGAGGGAGAAGCAGGCTCCCTGCAGTGAGCCGAATGTGGGACTCTGTCCCAGGTCTTTGGGATCATGACCTGAGCCACTGAGGCATCCAGGCGCCCCTATTCTCATCACTTTTTAATTCCATGTCATCATAAAGTGACAACCCAGGGATCCCATGGCATTTGAGAAAAGCATTCATGATAAGACAAAAACATGGAAAAAAATTTGTTTTCAGCTTAGAGGAAACCACTATATAGAGAGAAGAAAACAAGGCAAGACAAAAAACATGCATATCTGAAGAAAGATAAAAAGCAGAGATAGCATCTAGAAAATAAGAGAGTGCTTTAACTGCTTTAAAAAGAAAACTTTCAGAGAACAAAAAAGTCCTTCTTTGTAAATAAATGTCTGAGAGCAGAAATGAAAAGCTCAATAAATGCATGTGTTAATTGAGGAAATCACTCTGAAAACAGAAATGAAGACAAAGAGGAGGAAGAGAGGAATCTGAAGAGGAGAGCTAGAGCCTGAACCAATAAAAGCTCTACAGATGAAAGAGAAAACAGGAAATCAAAAATTTGTAATACTAAAATTGTAAAGCAAAAATAATGATAAGATAATAATAACATAATAGAAAATAACAAAATTAGGGGGACCTGGGTCACTCAGTCGGGTAAGCTCAGGTCATCATCTCAGGGTCCTGAGATGGAATCCTATGTCAGGCTCCCTGCTTCTTCCTCTGCCTCCAATGCTCCCTACTTGTATTCATTCTCTCTCTCTCTCTCTCTCTCTCTCTCTCTCTCCCTGTCAAGTAAATAAATATTTTTTGAAAAAAGAAAATAACAAAATTATTATTACACCCAGAAAAATTTCCCCAAACTCTTGCAACATTACTGGTGGGATGGAAAACTGGTTCAGCCACTATGGAAAACATGGGATCACCTCAAAAAAAAAAAAAAAAATCAAAATCAATACCCTACTGTCCAGCAGTCCCACTGCTGGGTCTATCGCCAAAGGAGATGAAAACAGGGGACCAAGGGACACGTGAGCTCCCATGTCCACCGCAGCACTATTCCCAATAGCCAAGCTATGGAAACAACCTATGTGTCCATCCATGGATGATCCACTAAAAAGGAGGTGGCACGTATATACAGCAGAATACTCAGCGCTGTGAGCAAGGGAAATGCTGCCATTTGTGACAATGTGGATGACCTTGAGGATGTTACACTAAGTGAGGTAAGTTAGAGAAAGACGGTACCTAGTGCGTGGCATCACTTATATGTGGAACCTTTAATAAAAACAAAAACAAATGGTCAGAGCAGAGAGTAAAATGGTGGTTACCAGAGACTGAGGGGAGGGAGAGTGGGAGAGATGTTTAAGGGTACAAACTGCAACTAATAAATAATTAAGGGGGCACCTGGGTGGCTCAATGGTTGAGCATCTGCCTTTGGCTTGTGTTGTGATTCCGGGGTCCTGGGACCCAGTCCCGCACCAGGCTCCTTTCAGGGAGCCTGCTTCTCCCCCTGACTGTGTCTCTGCCTCTTTCTCTGTGTGTCTCTCATGAATAAATAAATAAAATCTTTAAAAAATGTATCGATATGCTGTACACCTTACACAACATGGTATGTCAAATATATCAAAGAAAGAGAGAGAGAAAAAAAAAGAAAAAGAAAAAAGAAAAGAAAAGAAGAAAAAAGAAAAGAAAAGAAAAGGAAAAGAAAAGAAAGAAAAAACAGAAAAGAAAAAGAAAGAAAAGAAAAAAGAAAGAAAAGAAAAAAAAGAAAAAAAGAAAAGAAAAGAAAAGAAAAGAAAGAAAGAAAAGAAAAGAAAGAAAAGAAAAGAAAAGAAAAGAAAAGAAAAGAAAAGAAAAGAAAAGAAAAGAAAAGAAAAGAAAATCTCCTTCCGGGCTAACACACATAGGAAGAGGCCCACCATGTGGCCTACCATGTGTCCAACACATGGGATGAAAGTTGGCCCACACCAACACACACCATTGTGGAACTTTGGAGCTTTGAGGACTAACAGAAGACCCTACAGGCTTCCAAAGAGAGAAAAACAAAATCATATATAAAGGGTCTAAAGTCAGGATGACTTCTGACTTCTCCCCAGCACTTGGGAAGCTAGGAGACAACGGAGTAATGTCTTCAAAATGCTTAGGGACAAAGACTTCTGACCCAGAAAGCTCTTATTAAAAGCACTTGTAGTCCAGGCACTTAGATGAGATTTTACTGTGGCAGCATTTTCAACCAAATTAAAAAATTCATGTACTCTCTTCATGGTTTTTGCCTTCACCACAACGACTTCTCCTATTTTTTATTAATTTTTTTTCTTAAATGGAATCTTTTTTTTTTAACTTAAAAATTGATAAAATTTGTTATGGAAAACCAGCTATCACTTGTGATCAACAGAAGGTAAATATGGAAATAAATACAATCAAAGCAGTGATTTCAAATTCTGACTGGCTCCTGTTGGCTTCCCAGGGCTCAGCCTGGTGCCCCTCTCTGCTCAAGAAAGGAAAACTGGCCAAGCTAAGAGAAGTCCTGAAGACCTACACTGCCTCATAGGTCTTTTGACGTCATCAAAAGAATTGAGTGAGATTTGAGAGGACTAATTGTCTGTATGAGTCAACCTTCTGCAACGTCACCTGGGTGTACCTCCTACACCCCCAAGGTCCCCGACCATTCCACCAGCATCTCATCTTGGAAATGTCACACTGAAAGGACACACAGAGGCCATGTTCCACTTGGGGCTGAGTCTCAGAGCTGACAAGGTGGCCTGTGTCTCCACCTCGAAAAGCATGAAGGGCCTTGGGACACCATCAGGCTCAACAGCTAAGAATCAACAAGAACACTAAACTCTGTTTTGATTTTTAAAACCTGTCTATCTCTGCTCTTCAAAGCTCAGAAACCAAAGGGGGTACGGGGTGGGGGTCCTGCAAAAGGGAAGGTTTCATTTGTGAACCCATACCAGGGCTTGCTTCAACCAACCCCCCACCTGCATCTCCAAGTTTACTTAAACCGGCTCAGTTTGCCATTTCACAGAGGGGCCTCTGTAGGCCACCCACCACCAGGGTTGGGCTATGTGTGCATGGCAGCCTCATGGGTCTTTCCAGGCCTTGGGCAATGCTTGTGGTTTTCCTCTGTGTTAACACAACCACCGAGGCCAGTCTCCAGAGATGTAAAGACTTGCTGGTCCCTGACTCAGAGGGGCAGCTTCATAACTACGCATGCTCGGTGTGCTCAGCACAGTCACCGGCGAGGCTCAGCCAAGACTCTGTGTGGCCTCACTGTCTGCCGTCCATGACCCCCTCCAGCCAGGAGACAAGCAGGAGCTAGGTCTAGTAGTCAGAGACCACGCAGAAGTTCTAGCAGTTGTAGTTAAATGAGTCAACAAGAAACCAAAATATCACACCCAATCTGACTAATAATAACCACCTCAGCTAAAGATTATAACTTGTAGGCCCATGTGGGATGTAACCCCTGGAGCCCCCTTTCATCTGGATGTTTTTCTGCAAATGTTGAAGAAGCCTAGAGACTTCTTCAAGAGAGACTTCTCACTTTTGCCATTTAACCTTTCTCTCCCCCTTATCATGTCATCTGGGCTCATGGTTCAAATAAAGCCTATATGCCGATGGCTCCCAGACTCGCATCTGCACCCCAGAACTTCTCACCCGACGTCCAGACTTGCATATTCACATGCTTACTCCATTTAGAATTTCTATAGGCATCTCAAGAGCAGCATGTCCCAAATGGAGTTCCTCATGTTCCCCTAAAGAACTGTCTCCCCTCCAGTCTTCTCATCTCAATAAACGGCCACCCTTTGGTTCCATTTGCTCAGCCCAAATACCTCGCAGTTGGCTTTGAGGGTTTTTCCACTCTCACGCTCCCTCCACCATCTTGTTAGTTCTCCCTCCAAAATATATCCAAAGAGTGACCGCTTTTTACCACCCACACTGCTCTCACCCTGGTCCCCGTGGTTATGGCAGCGGCCTCCGCTTCTGCCCTAACCCCAGTCTACTTTGGTGCAGCAGTCAGAGTTGTTCTGTAAGACAGACCACATCACCCCGGTGGCTTCCATACAAAGTCCCATACAATCTGCCCTCTTACCTCTATGACTTCTTCTCCTTCCCCTCTCTTCCTTTTCTCTTGGCTCCAGCCACATTGGCCTTCTTACTGTTTATGAAACCAACCAAATATGGTTCCACCTCAGGCCCTTTGCACTGGCTGTTCCTGTGGCCTGGAACACTCTTTCCCCAGGTAGTCAGACATTATTAAAGCTTTCCCTTGCCACCTACTATGGGCCGAATTGTGTGACCCACCCCACCACCCCAACAAATTCATATGTTGAAGTCCTAACCCCCAGGAGCTCAGAACGTGACTGCATTTGGAGATACAGTCTTTCAAGAGGTAATTAAGTTTAAATGAGGTTATTCGGGTAGGTTTTAATCCAATAGGACTGGTGTGCCTAGAAGGAGGAGGAGTCCGCACAGAGGGAAGACCATGAGCGCCCCATCTACAAGCAAAGAGAGAGGCCTCAGAAGACACCCCTCTGCCAACACCCTGACCTCAGACTTCTAGCCTCCGGTATTGTGAGGAAATAAATTTCTGCTATTTAAGCAACCTGGCCTGTGGTACTTTATTATGGCAGCCCGAGCAAACTAATACACCCCTCCAACTACAATGTGCAATGCCCTCCCCCAACTCTTCATATTCCTCTTCCGTGCCTTCTTCTTTCTCCCTGGCATTTGCCACTGTTAAATATGCTACAGATCTTTCTTATTTCATTTGTTTATTATCTGTTTTCACATTAGAATGTGGTTACCTCCAGGAAGGTGGAGATTTTTATCTGCTTCTACCACTGTACCCCTAGAAGTAGAATGGAGCCTGGCACAGAATAGACACTCTGTAATCGTTGGCTGAATGAGTGGATTTTACTGCTCCCTGCACCCTATGAACATGAGCTTGTGTTTGCAAGCAGAGGCATGTGGTGCGGGGGAGGGCTGGGCCACCCTGCGGATGGCGCCACGGCTATGCATTCTACAAGGCTTGATGAGCACCCACTTTCTAGAAGATGGGCATTTTAAATTAAACATTGAAGTAGAAGGTGGCCACAATTTGGTGAGGAAGATGAGAATAAATCGAGCAATTATTGACATAGACACAAACAGCTTGGTCTCTGGTTCTGATGGGGACAGAAAACCTTGATAGAGAGCTTGCCATACACTCGGCTGCCTGCTTGACTTTCTCTCAATCTCCCCAATCACTTAGTGAAGGAAATATTATCCTTAATACTCCCTTTTACACAGGAGGAGCCAGGCTTAGAGAGGAAGGTTAAGTAGCTTGATCAAGGTCACATATCTACAAAATGGCCAAGTACTCAACTGCAGTCCATTTGGTGTCAAAACCTATGCTCTTAATCACTATTCCAGAAAGATGTAACTGAGTCTCTGGGGTCTTATAATCAATCCAAGGTAGCCAACCCATTGGGATGCCCTTGAATATTCTGCTCTGATGGACTCTTTTGACCTTCCCCACCCAACAAGGAGAGGATCCAGCTGAGCTTCAACCTCAGGAATGTAGCCTCTCCTATTTGCCAGCCTTTACACTCTGCGGTCCTGGGCTGAGTAGGTAGCACTGCTGCTGCCTCTCCTCACCCACCAGCAGGCAAGGGCCAGTGAGCTCTGGCCCCAAAGTCTAGAATAGCCATCTAGTCCCAAGTGTGTGCTGGCACTCGGAGCCAACACCAGACCCCAGTGGAAACTGGCTGAAGTCAGGAGCAGATACATTCACAGGATTTCACAGGGACCCTGGGGGAGGAGGCCCCCAGTTATCTTGAAATAATCTTTGGTGATATCTGTGGCTAAACCCAAGTGTCACAGTGAGGAGTGCCAGTCACTAAAATATGTCCAGCTTTTCAGAGCTAACGAGGTCTGTTGTTTGACACCTTCTGTGTGTTGGCCAACAGTGAAATGAGTCATGACTGAGTACAGGAAGCAATGCCGAAGCACCAGATATGTATTTAATCTCTGTTGACTCCTAAAATTTTAAATGAAACTAATGTTCAATGAGGCCTCTTATATGCCAGGCACCTTATTCGTACACTTCATCTCCATAACCTGTGAGATAGGGATATTGATGTTCTCATTTTGCAAATGAGAAAACAAGGCTCAGAGAGCTTGCAAGGGGTGAAGTCCAGCTGGACCTGTCCATATCCTAAGCTTGGTGTGAACTTCTTGCTACACAAATGCGTCTAACAGAAAGAGAAGAGCCCTTTAACTCTAGAAGGACTTTATATACATCTTTGTAACCAGAAATGCCCACAGTACTATCCAAGTTCCAAAACAACAACAATAACAACAAAACGACTTACCTAACTGGGAAAAAGAGTTTCTATTGGAGCAGGAGAATGGCCGAGGAGGGGGATGGTTTCCTAGTGGCAAGAAAACCCTTCGCCACCCTAGAAAACAGTTCCTAATGTCCTTCTCTACACCCAGAAGGTGTTCCTTTAGCTTGAAACACTTAGGACTGGAGGAGCCTCTGCAAAGTTCCCCTGCAAGCCTGACCCCTGGGCAGAAATTAATCTGCTTCCTAACTTCTCTGGCTGCTGGTAGGCGCGAGGTCAGCGACAGGAATGGGGCAAATGCATCTTGAGGACATTGAAACGGTCATCACAATTGGTCTCATCCCACATCACAGACGTGTCTGTTCACAGTTCTGCTGATAATCACTGTATCACATTTGCATCTCAATGAGTGCTATGTCTCAGGACCACCATCTCTAGATGGAAGAAGCCTCCAGAAGCAATACAGTTTGTCCTCCAATTCCACAGGCCACCACTACTCTCCATGTGGTGAAAGAGGGATCCATTCTTGAAGGTGGTTTCTCCGCTCTGCTCTAAGTACCTCTCTAGGGCTAACCACCCCAAAGAAATTCTTCCTTAGATCTGATTTCAATTTCTCCAGGGAAATTCCAGCTCCTTTGGTTCTCTTTGAAGATGGGAAACCTTTTTCACGGGGACTTGTGGGTGGCTCTGTGGTTTAGCGCCTGCCTTCGGCCCAGGGTGTGATCCTGGAGTCCCAGGATTGAATCCCATATCGGGCTCCTGCATGGAGCCTGCTTCTCCCTCTGCCTGTGTCTCTGCCTCTCTCTCTCTCCCTCTCTCTCTCTCTCATGAATAAATAAATAAAATTTAAAAAAAAAGGAAAACTTTTTCACAGAAGATTTAAATATATTCAAACAACATTACAAAAATCAGGAAAATTGTAAAATATTCACTCGTAATCCTACTAGCCTACTTAGTTTTCATTTCTCTTTCATCCCTTTCCAAATGTTATCATTATAAATATTTGCAATAATTACAATCCTAACATAGGCACTGTTTTATAGACTCCCCTTCTCATCAAAACACTTCTTCCCACACGACCTAATTTTCAACTCCAACTTTCAGGCAAATCGTGATTAATGTGCTGTCTTTTCTGCACAGATTATTCCTGGAGTCTTCATTCAAACTCCAGAAAATGTAGAACGATTGTTTTATTTGAGGGGTGTGTATGTCTGCCCATTAACAGGATGGGACTCACTGAGCCAGTTTATCTAGTCTTGCCATATCTCCCTTGAGCCCAATAACACTTATATCTGAGAGGGACGGTTGAGGTTACATCAAGGCTTTCTTACATTTGAGTAAACTCCTGTTCTTTGACACCTTGATATATTCACCTGCTTAGTTTCCAGGGACCATGAACTTTAATGGCTGTGCCATGCTGTTTCACAAAAAGGTCACAGGCAATGTATTCTACTGGACTTCCTGCCCAGTCTTCACCGAAACAGTTAGTGCTTGGCATCTGATACAGCTCGACCTTGACATTACAAGTCTGCTAAACCCCGGGTCTATTGGAACTTCAGCTACACTGAAGATTGGACCCCACCTGACACCAATGTCCCCCCACCCCCAGGAGACAGACCATGTACAAAACACCCTCTCTACTTCAAGTTCTTGCAGTTAAACAGCACACAACCTGTGGCCAGGGGACAAGATTGTTCTCAGTACAACTCCCTGGCTGCTGAAGAATGGAACATATGACCTTCCATTGTGCTTTCAATTATAGTTCACTAAGAGTAAAATAGGAGTCCCTCTCTGGGCATATCCCGCGATGAAATTTTTTTTAACAAAGGCAGAAAAACTAGAGTACTAGCCCTCAGAAATAGCAACAAGAGATGAACACATACCTCTAGGAAAGAGATACCAGCCCTGAATTAAAAGCTGATTTCAGGAATCCCTGGGTGGCTCAGTGGTTTGGCTCCTGCCTTTGGCCCAGGGTGTGATCCTGGAGACCCAGGATCGAGTCCCACATCGGGTTCCCTACATGGAGCCTGCTTCTCCCTCCACCTGTGTCTCTGCCTCTCTCTCATGAATAAATAATTTTTAAAAAAAGGTGATTTCAGTTAATGAGCATACAACCAAACAAGAGAGACTCCACCGATCATAACATAGAACCCACCTCACTCCCAAACTTCCTTCCATCTGGCACACGGGAAAAGGCTCCACCTCTCTACGTGGAACAATTCTTATTGGCAATCCAATTTCTGAGTGTCATTGTGTGCCCTTCTACAAGCATAAAAGAATAATGACTTTCTGGCAGAAGGCCCTGGAAGAGTTGTCAGACATCCTGATAAACAGGAAGCATTCTTATTCCCAGTGTTTGACCACACATTTCAGTGCCAATCTTCCACAATTGTGTGATGTCCACACTGACTTTTCCCAATAGCCAGGCACAGAGCCAGGAAAATGAGTGAGCATCTCTGCCGCTGCTCCTCTCAGAATAATGGACAAGGAGGCTTGTTCACGATGGTGTGGAGCCAGCTCACAGCAGCTCCTAAGAGCTGACCGTTACATTTTCAGGAATTTCGTGAGCAGGTTGACACCATCTTGAAGGCTGAAAATCAGCCATGGTGAGATTATTTATACCACAGAATTTGGTAAATACTACAAGTCAGTGCCAGTTGTTAAACATTTATCAGCACACCATTGCTCGTTAATGAATCCCTGGGATTCTACAGACATTCAGAAAGGGTCATAACTTGAGCTATTTCATGTTTTGCTTCTCCTCAGAAAAGACCAAGAAAGACAGAGACGGGGGTCCTAAAATGTTGGGATTTGAAGGGATGCCAGAGAGGCAGGACAAGATGGCGGAAGAGTCACCTGTCCCCACCAAGTTACCAAGATAACCTTTAAATCATCCTGAAAACCTACGAATTCGGCCTGAGATTTAAAGAGAGAACCGCTGGAATGCTGCAGTGAGAAGAGTTCGCGCTTCTATCAAGGTAGGAAGACGAAGGGATGCCAGAGGTCACCTGGTGAAAATACTGTGACCAAGCAACAAGGAGGTCACACTACTGGGGTCCAGACAAAGGACAAGACCCAGATCCCTGTGTCTTCATCACTGATCTTTGAAACTTCCCACCCAGACACTCCAATAAAGCCACAGAATACTTGTTTTCACCTCATTTTTCTGGGAGCCCATTTTCCCACCTTGACAATGAAACGTGATTTTCACCATGACTTTCCTCACCCTGAGAGGCAGGTGGGCCAAGCATTTCCCACGTATTTTATGGAAAAGAGCTACTTCCTGCTTCCCTTGAGGTTTCAGGAAGGGAGTGAGAGTGATTCTGGGCAGGGTGAGCCGGTGAAGTAACCACCTTTGGGCGATGGTCTCCATCTGCTGCTGTGACAAAGTAGTGTGGACTTAGTGGCTTATAAACAACAGCCCTGTAGTTCCCGCAGCTCTGGAGGCTGGAAATCTAAGATGAGAGGGCCAGCCCAGTTGGGTTCTGGGGAAGACTCTCTCCCAGACTGCTGACTTCCCATCACACCTTCCCATGCTGAAAAGAGGCAAGAGAACCCACTGGGTACATTTTTATAAAGGCACCGATCTCATTCATGAGGGCTCCACCCTCAGCCCAGTCACCCACCTCCCAAAGGCCCCACCTCTAAGTCCCTCCGCAGTGGGAGTTAGGATTTCAACATATGAATTTGGGGACCACATGAACCTTCCACCTTTTGGAGGGCTAGTTAAGGTTGCTGGAGTCTGGAGAGTGAATACCGAAGAGACACCTCAGAGTTGAAGAAGCATCAGTGAATTTCCCGAGCTCGTAGTGGTGCTGAGGAGACGAGGTCCCCATCGCTTCCTCTACTACAGGCTGACCTGGCACAGCTGCCCTTAAGCTCTAGAGGTGACCACCCATGCCTAGGACACTGGGTGACCAGAGTGTCAGGTCCCGGAAGCACGTCAGAATTCCCACCTGTGAGTCCCCCAAATCTTCATCCATCTTGGGGCCTAAGAAGCCTGGAAGTTGAATGGGCCGTTATTCTCATTTTGTGGTTTGTGGCAGAAGAGGTGTAGCAATGGAGCTCGGGTGAGTTCATCAAAAAGACAGGGCACAGCTAGGAACTTTTGACTTTATGGGTTCACTTAGGCTGAAAAATAACTGAGAGCATCTCAAAGGATACCTGTGAAGTGTTAATGAGCTAATTAGCACTCGTGCACTGTGTGCTAGCCGTTCACATGTGGACGGAGTACCTGCCTTTGGTACTTAGAAGTTTGTTCTCGACACTTAATTAAATAGCATATTCCCCATTCAAAGGGAAAAGTTGGGTGTGAGTTTATGTGGGTGACTTTAACAAAAAAAAAAAAAAAAGAAAGAAATCACAGAGTATTCTATAAAGAAAGTACATTTGAGTCCATTCAGTCTGAAATTGCTGATATTCTAGCTCCTAAGCTTCAAGTCAGTGTAACCACTGGCCCTGCATTACTTTAAACAGATGTCACCAGCCACGCAGTGACAGGCACTTGCAGGGAGTCCCTAACACCCAGTTGGGTTTAGGTGAGGCTCAGTGAGGCTGCTTTTGTGACTTCAGTCTATTTTGACAAAAGGAAATCACTGAAAAAAAAATTTTTTTTAATAAATAAAATTAAATTTAAGAAAAAGGAAATCACTGTTGCGCTCTGAGGAGTCTGGATAGGGCCGCCAGTCCTGTTCAACATTCCGTGAGAGCCAACTACACATGACACAAGCCGGCTTCTCAAACAGTAAGGGGCATGTGAGTCCCCAGGGGCAACCTTGCTGCTAAAATGCAGATCCAAACAAGCTCCCAGGTGATGCCTCTGCTGCTGGTCTGTGGCCCAAATTTCCAGCGGCATGGAGCTAGACAACGGAAATACAACGGACAGCAAGACAAAGCATTCGCATCTTGGGCCTGTATAGACACATACACAGGTGATTTTAATACAGCAGAGCACCGTGATAGAGACGCCACATGCCCACATGCTGGCACAAGACCAAGAAGCATCTATCCAACAGCTAGGGACGTCTTCTGTCCAGAAAGCAGAAACAGAGCAGGGATGGCCTTGCATCTCTCCCTACCGCATTTACAACTGTTTGGGAACCAGGGAACCACCAGTTCTTGAACAGTGGAAGCAATATGGCTTGAGCTGCATTTAGAAAATCACTCTGGAGTCCCTGCCCGATGAAGGCTGGAGAAGACATCCTGATTCGGTGGATAGTTCTATGGATTATGCCTCCAAATGATTCTCCGATTCCATCTGCGGCTTTTCATCCCTGCTATTGCCCCCCTTAGGCCAGGCATCATCATTTCTTATCTGGAACAATGCAGTCACCTCCTAACTACTTCCAACTGCACTCCTGCGACCTATTTTCCATGCAACAACTAGAACAATCTGCTTTGGAGGTACACCAGACCGTGTCACCTTCCAGTGAAAATCCTCCAATGGCTTCCCATCAAACTCTAGATCCCAAACCCATCCCATGGCCTTTAAGGCTTAACAGTCCTACCTCACCCCAGACTGTTCTTCCTTTCATCTGATATCCTCCAGCCACACCACACATGCACGTCCTCAGAGCTCTTCTACTTACTGTTCTCTCCACCCAAAATGATGTTCCTCACCATTCAGATCTCTGCTCAAAGGTCACCTGCTCAAAAAGACCTACTTTGAATATCCAAATTTAATCCATTCCACCAGTCAGCTTTCATCCTACTATCTTGTCTTTGGGGCACTTAGTGGTATCTGGAATTATCTTATTTAATACAGATTAAAACACATGCATGGGTGCACACATTACCATAGTATAAGCTTAGTGGCAGCAGAGGACAGACCATTCTACTCACCAGTCCCCAGGACAGTGCGTATGGTAGATTCTCTCTAAATATTTGTTGAATGAATGAGTTTGTGGGAGGTAAGATGAGTGTCAGGGACACCTATTAGAAAGCTTTTGGGGTCATCCAAGCAAGAATTGAGGAAGCCTAAACTAAGGTATTGGTAAAAGATTTGAAGAGACAATAGCCTGAGGAATACTTAGGAAGTAGAATCAATAGGACTTGGTGATTGAAGAGAGATGGAACATGAATGAAGGAAGAAACAAAGATGACTTGAAGACTTCTATATTCCTCATCTAGTGAGTGGCAGTGCCACTAAATGAGAAAGAGAAACACAGAAGTAGAAAATGATGAATTCAGTTATGGATATGATGAATTTGAGGTTCTGTTGGAACATCCAGATGGAGATGAATATATGGGTCTGGAGCTTGGGATAGATGCCCACACCAAAGATAGAATCTGAGGAGATATTGGTATCCAGATAGTGCTGCTCGGAGAGAACATGTAGAATAAGAAGATGAATACACAATCGGTAAAACCTTGGGGTACACCAACAGTCAGATGGTGGGTGAAGAAAGAGGAGCTCGCATGGGACAGCCAAACAGAGATGAGGAGAACCAGGGCATTTTTCTGAGTCATGGAAGCCCTGAGGAGGTTCACAAGGAAGCAGGAGTGATTAATGGTGCTAGATTTAGCAGACAGGTCAGGGAAGATAATGAATAGAAAGTGCCCATTGGATTTGCAATTAGGTGTTCACAGGTGCCTACCATTCAATAGAACTGTGTAGGCGGAAGTCAAATTGCAGTATAATGAAGACTGAACCAGAGCTGAGGAGAAGATTAAAAACAAGACTTTAAAGGAGTTTGAATGAGAATGGGAGGAGAAAAGCAGCCGCTACAGAGGTCACTAGAAGGTTCTGTTGAACATTTTTTAATGATGGAAGAGACATGTGTTTGCATGCTAAGGGTAAGAAGGGGGAGGTTTAATATAGGAGGACAGAGACGAGTAAAGGGCCGGCCTCTGGAGATGGGATCCAGGACATAGGCTGTAGCATCAGCTTTTAGCAGAAAGAGGGCTACTTTATTTATTCTGAGTCAAGAGAGAAGAAGGGAACACCGGAGCAAGGTAAGTACATGAGATTAAGTAAATATAATGGCCTCAACTTTCTCAATAAAATAGACGATAGGCAGTTTATTAGTTTTGTTTTGTTTTTAAACACAAGCAGCAACATAAAAAAAAAGGGGGGGAGCTGAGGTCATGAACTTCCAGCCTGTGCATAACATACTGTCATAAGTGGGCTGGAGGCAGGGAGGCCTGGGAGGAGGCTGTTTTGAACCAGCGTGAACGGACGTATATAAGAACCCAGATGACTCATGATGTGTGGAGGCAGAGTGCCACACACGTCATATCATCCCACAGGGGCGTGTGTACTATACTGCAGTATCATGAAGACTCAAAACTCATACAAGACACAAAAATCACCCTTGCCTTTATGTCCTGCCCTAACGTGCCTTTTCCCTTATTCAAATGTCTCAGAGTAGAAGTTACGTGTAGAAAAGAGTTAACATACCAGGCCTGAGGCTGCTACCCTTAGGAAAGTCTGCTTGCACGGTTGACATCTGGGACTAGACACTCGGGAGGTTCCCTGAATGATAAAGGAGGTTTACAGTTCCTGGACCATTTTTGCAAACATTGTGGCTTATGCTGAACACCTACTTTCCCGCAGGGAGCCTGGAATGTTGGTACTAACTATGCAACTGGTGCCTACATGAGCAGCCCCCAACCTTGAGCCCCGAGTTTCTAAAAGAATTCCATCACATATGTGTTCCTGCATTTCACTGATGGGAAAGGAGTGAGCATTTTGTGACCCCTCATGGGAGGGATCCAGCATAAGGAAGCCCACAGATGGATTCCTCTAGACTCTGCCCGTGTCTTTTTCCCTTACAATTAGATGTACACCCTTATTGCATTACTGTAATAAATCTTAGCAGTGAGCACAATTATCCACCAAGTCTACGAATGCTTCCTACATATCGCTGAACATGGAGGACCTTAGGGACCCCTGAAAACATGGGCCGTACCAGCCACCCGCTTTGTTGTCCCCTCCCACTCACTCGGCCCCCACATGCGATCCTGCTTCTATCTACACCACGTCATGGAAACTGTGTTTACCGTGCATGTCTCCATTAAACAACACAACAGGAGTTGTGAGAGTTGGGGTGCCATAGATACGTCATCGGTGTCAGTGTGGCCAGTCCCAGCATGGCTTTCCAACCTTCTGGATCATGTACTTTTCATGTATGACTCAAAACATGTCTCAAGCCATTTCTTGAGAAACCCAGATGGCCTTTATTATCAGTCCCATTATCTAAAGGCTAACATGGAGCTTCCAGGACTTCAGTGAATGCTGGCTGATAGATTCAACCCTAGAGCAGGAGTCTGCAAACGATGGCCTGGAAGCCAAATTCAGCCCAATGCGTGTTCCTGTAAATAAAGTTTTATTGGAACACAGCCATGCCCATTTGTTTCCATAGTGTCAATGGCTGCTTTGGCACTACAACGGGCTGGTTGAGTAGTTTCAAAAGGGACTCAATTGTCCAGAAAGCCTAAAATATTTATTACCCGGACCCTTGCAAAAAACACTTGTTGACTCTTGCCTTAAATGAATAAAGTTCTGTAGAAAGAAGAGAAATAAAAGAGAAGTTAAAGACAAACTTCCCATTTACAAGTTGGCCTGGATTTTGAGCCTTATTCCCAAAGTTTTTGGATTATGTGACTCACAAAAAGTGACCTTAAGCAACAGAGGAAGTCACAGAGATTGGGAGAAGCTTCTTTATTTCCTTGGGGAAGAAGTTTTGCTCCAACAAGAATTACCACATTAAATTTTTTTTTTACTAATTGTATATATTTTTAATTTTTTTCAACAATTTTGATTCTATTAAAGTCTTAGAAATGTACGTGAACATTATATAATGTAATAAAAATAACTAAAAATTCTCTATACCACCTTCCTTAAAAATATTTTTTTAAGATTTTAATTCTAGTTAACATACAGTGTAATATTAGTTTCACATGTACAGTACAGTGATTCAACACCTCCAGACATCACAAGTACATTCCTTAATCCTCATCATCTATTTTGTCCATCCCCCCAGAGGGTTACAGCCTCCCCTCTGTAACCATCAGTTTGTTCTCTATAGTTAGGAGTCTGTTTTCTTATTTGTCTCTTTTTTCCCCCTTTGCTCATTTGTTTTGTTTCTCAAATTACAAATATGAGTGAAATCATTTAATATTTGTTTTCTCTGACTTATTTCACTTAGCATTAGACCCCCTAGTTCCATACATGTCATCACAAATGGCAAGATTTCATTCTTCTTTATGGCTGAATATTCTATTGTGTATATGTATATCACTTCTTTATCCATTCATCAATTGATGAACACTTGGGCTCTTCCATAATTCAGCTATAATGCTGCTATAAACATGCAGGTGCATATACCCCTTCAAATTAGTGTTTTTGTATTCTTTGGGTAAATACCCAGAAATGCAATTGCTGGAGCTGCATTTTAAATTTATTGATTCAGTAAGTGTCTACTGAGCAGCAAATTCTTTGTATATTTGGCAAACCTCTCCCCGTATATGACCAGCCTTTTCACTGTCATAGCAATGCCTTTAAAAAAACATCTGAGTTTGTCTAATTAATTCGGTTTTAATGTGTCCTATTTCAGAATCTTGGGCAAATTGAAAGTTCTTCTCAAATGTTTTCTGCTGAAAACTTCATAGTTTCACTTCTTTTCTGTGGGTTTCTGATGCATGTCAAGGTACTTTTTGTAGGTTATGTGAGGCAAGAGTTAAGGTACTTTTTGATGGTTTGTTTTGATTTTTTACCTATGGCTACCCAGTTTTTCCAGTACTGTTTGTTGCAAAGATTATTCTTTCCCAGTTGAATTGCTCTGGCACCTTTGTTGAAGAGCAATCAACATAGGTAGATGTCTATTTCTGGACTTTTGTTTTGTTTTGTTTTTAAGATTTCATTTATTTATTCATGAGGACACGGAGCGGGAGGCAGAGACACAGGCAGAGGGAGAAGCAGACTCCCTGCGGGGAGCCCGATATGGAACTTGATCCTGGGACCCTGGGATCACGCCCTGAGCCAGAGGCAGACACTCAACCGCTGAGCCCCCCAGGAGTCTCCTATTTCTGAACTTTTGATTGTGTTGCATAGATCTATCTTTCTGCCAGTACCACGCTGTCTGTATTACTATGCTTCATAATTTTGAAGTCAGGTAGTTTAAGTCTTCCAATTTTGTCCTTCTTTGTAAATGTTGTTTTGACTATTCTATACCCTCAAATTTCCTTGTAAGTGTTAAATTGGCTTGTCAATTTCTACAAAAAAAATAAAGTTCTGCTAGGATTTTAATTAGGTTTGCTTTGATCTATAGATCAATTTCAGGAGAATAGATGCCTTAACATCTCGGTTCTTCTAATACATGAACATGACATCTCTCTCCATTTATTTAGGAGTTAATTTTTTACAACTATATTTTATAGTTTTCAGTGTACAGGTCTTTCATGCCTTTTGTCAAATTTTCTCCTAAATATTTCATATTTTTGAGGCTATTGCTAATGGTACTTTTCATTTCAGTGTCTAACTGCTAGTATATAGAAATACAATATTGATCTTGTATCCTACAAATACAAGATATTAATTCTAGTAGTTTTTGTAGATGTTTGGGGTTTCCTACATTAAAGATCATGTTGTCTGGGTATAAAGACAGTTTTACTTTATCTAATCTGTATGTCTTTTAGTTCTTTTACCTACCCTACTGTACCAACTAGAATCCCCAGTACATTGTTGACTAAGAATGGTGACAGCAGACATTCTTGCCTAGTTCCCTATCTTAAGGAGAAAGCATTCAGCCCTTCACCAGAGTATGATGTTAATTATAGTTGTTGTTTTTTTTTTTTTTTTGTAGATTTTACGTTTTTGTTAGGCTTAAGAAGTTTATTTCTATTCCTAGTTTGCTTGGAGTTTTTATTTGAACGGATACTGGTTTCATGAATCAATTTTTTTATCCTTATATTTTTGCAATTTGCATTGATAAACCACCATAACATTTTTCATTAGAAAGGAATTTCTGTTACTCATAAAAGATATTTAATTTTCAATATTGTCAGTATTATTTACAGGGTTTAAGGAGAGAAGACAAGTCAGATGGAAATTTTAAATTGTTAATTTAGCATCCATAGATTTTATTTTATGTGATTGCCTGCTCTGTTGGCTGATCTGAGTCATAAGCATTTGTAAAAGTTTTGTATAGCATTCTGGTAAATAATGGTTTATTAAATATCCATTTTGATCCTTGAAAGACAGGATTCTGAGAAACAGGAAAAGAACACAATTGAAGATACACAGCTTATGAGTTATTGCCCATAAAACTGCACTGGTCTTTATGTTTCTGGACTGTGTGAGAGTCTCAAGTGCATATCAAATACTGCTTTCTCTCATTTCTTGCTAGTTCATAGAAAATTTAATTCTCCAAGTTCAACCGTACCTAAAAACTCACCTGGGTAAGATTGAGTCGGGCTTGCATAAGATCCAAACAACCTTGAATACCCTACATAAATCTTTCAGATTAGCTTTCTCTGGAAGGGAGAGATTGGGGTCAAGAGTAAAACTAATTTGATCCTCAAAATTTTTAAATTTATTCTATCATCTAAACAGCATATCTAGATCTGGCAAGATGCCTCCTTATCTTGTGGGGATTCAGTCTACAGAAATAAAATAAAAATGATTCATATTCATAAGCATTCAGGAGCCTGCAGAGTTGCCACAACAGCAAATAAATGAAATGTCCATTTCCCACAGCTGGGTGGTTATGAGAATGCAAGAAAGAAAAGCCTTGGTCCCATGGTCCCTTCTCTCCTCTCATCTTCAAGGCTCAGCCTTCACTTGCCTAGGGAAAGTGATATAAATCCCTGGGAAGCAATCTGTCCCTACTTCAAAAATTTATTCCACCCACAAGCTGCCCTCTGGGATTTCACTCATGGATATCCTTGATTATCTGGACTGGAATCCCCTTGACAGCTGTCCATCTAACACTGCATCTTTGGGCGGTTCTGGTTCAAAGAACAGCCATCTAGGGGTGCCTACCTGGCTCAGTCGATAGAGCATGTGAGGGCTTACTTTAAAAAACAAACAAATAAACAAAACAGAATAAACCTCCATGTACATTTCACCCAGTGGTCCCAGTTTCACCCCTGGCAATATGATATTGAACAAGTCTACCGCCTTCCTAGAAGACATCCCACATGAGAGTGGGAGATAGCTCTCTAGGTCTTGCTGAACCTGTTCTTTATTCCTTACTAATCCAAATGTATTTCCAGGTGTTCTTAAGACTAGGAGTCCAAAATTATATGCCAAAACCTACAAAGAAGTCTGATGCCTGTGGAGTCTGATTGGAATTTATATATCTTCATGTTGTGCTCACACTAACACAGACTTCTTGGGGCAGTCACATCACCCCATTGTTTTTTCTTACAATTAGTGTAGGATGATAGCCCAGCTAAATCTATTATTTCATTAAGAAGCAATTCTTTTAAAAAGCAAATGCCAAAAAATAAAAATAAAAAATAAATAAAAACCAAATGCCTTGTTTGCAAAGAACACTGTGGAGAGAAACCTGTTATGAATTGATTTCTCAGATATATTTCCTCTGTGGGAAGTCTGATAATCTGGTACCAAGAGAATACTCAGTTTGAGGGAAGAAGAGGTAAATTTGTGAGAACTGCAGAAGCCAGGCCTGGGCCGGGAGGGGGTGCGCGGGGAGGGTGCCACAGTGGCCGAATGAAGGAGAGGACACAAAATGAGGAGGTAAGGTTGTATCAAGGAGCAAGTCCAACTTTTTAATAGTTTTTCCAGGATTTAGAATTGCCAAAAACAGCAAGCTTGCTCTTTCTCTTTTCTTACAGTGAATTCTCTAGGAACAGAAATTCTTGTCAGCCTTCTCACGTGGGGGAAGGGATCATTCCCATTGCTGTGCTCAGCAATTTCAAGTTCTGCACCCTCTTCTGGCACATTCTAGTCCACCCTACTTTCCCTTTTAGCCTTTTTACAAATGAACTCCAGTTTCCTCCTAATCAATATATTCATAAATGACTGCATGGTTCTTTAGCCAAGGAAGTGATTGTGGCAGGGGTAAGGGTCACAGGACAAGCCTGAAAAACCGCCCAAATAACAGCTGTGATACCACAGTCAGAGCATTATGGAACTAAAAGAACATCCAAGTAGCCAAACCACTGGATTCACATCTTACACTAACCCCTAGAAACAGGGTGCCCTGGGGTTGGTAGGACTCTGCAGAGAGCTGGCAGCCCACCACTGCAGGATCAGAGAGCGAGGGAAGAAAGGAATGTCTACCGCCAGACCCAGGCTGGGGGCTTCATGTATATTAACACCCACACCAACCTGGTGGCACGCATTACAATGTCCACTCTACAGGTGAGCTCACAGAGGTGACACTCACAGATCTTGCCCAAGGCCACACAACGCATGGATGGATGACTAGATCTGGGCCACACAAAGTCCATCATATTTCCCCCACTACGCAGCCCCCTGAACCCAAAACCATTTGCTCCACCTGCTTCTTGGCTGTCAAACTTGAATAATACATGCTGGAAACCATGGACACAACTCTAAAATCCAATAGCACTGAGAAAGAAAGAGGTTTGAGTTAAGGAGAGGCCTCGGTCCTGCATTAAGTCCCATGAGGCAAAATCACACACGGCTACAGAGCCTACAAGAGGTTACTTCTGCTAAGAGGCCATCAGCGGGGAGCAGAAGGAGGTGACCCACAGTTACATATCGCGTTCAGGTGCATCTGCCTCATGTGGGTACCATCACTACTATCATCCCTCACTTTAAAAGAAGTGATGTTTAGTAAAAACACACGCACACAGACGTTCGCATTCACAAACAATACGTCACTGTAGCTTAGTTTCCCAACCTGAATCTCTTTTAGGTCCCTAAAAAAAGCTGCAACTCTGCCATTTTTGCTTGGGAGGGTCAAGCTGGGAGTCAGTGGTGATGTGGAAAGAGAAACACAAGGATCTAGAGTGACCTGTGGTTGGAGAGATGCCATGATCTATAGACGGGGGATGAAGAAAGGCAAAGGAGGGGTTGATGGGCTCCCTGAGGATGATCTGCTAAATACTGATTCATAGTGGATCTTGGAATAGTTAGTAACTCTGAAGTGGTAGCCATTTGATTTAAATACTGTGCTCACAAAAAAAAAAGGCAATTCAGTAAGGCCACAGAATCTGTAATTTCTGAGGCAGAATTAAACAGCACATCTGTCTCCTTGTGATTCTTTCTTACTAGAAATCACAAAAGATCTTAAACAGTGTACTCACATTTGATGTACTCCCTAGTTCACCCCACAGTAGATAAAATATGTTTTAAAAATACTAAGAGTCATTGTTGGACTCAAAAATAAAATAAACATCCCTGTGGAGCAGCTGCAAAGCAAAGTGATCAGGACTGGAGGTGGGATACTGACTACTGAGGCCCAAAGCAGACAGGGGCACCTGGGAGGAACGCTGGTCACCCTGAAGGAAGGTATGTTAGTCTCCTCCAGCTGCCATAACACAAAACCACAGACGAGGTGGCCTCAGTAACAGACACTTATTTTCTTACAGTTCTAGAGGCTGGAGGTCCCACATCAAGGCCCAGTGGGTTCAGTTTCTGGAGAGAGGTGTCCTCCTGACTTACAGGTGCTCACTTTCTCCCTGTCCTCACATGGCCCTTGCTCTATGTGCAAGTGCGCAGGCGTGCATGCACACCCGGGCAGTGGGGGGTAGAGGTGGTAAGGAGGGAGGGCGGGAGTTCTCCTGTGTCCCTTCCTAGAAGGGCCCCACCCTCAGTTAATCTACTTCCTTAGAGGCCTCATCTCCCAATACAGCCATGCTGGGGGTTAAGCTTCAACACAGCATTTGGAAGGGAGTACAAACATGCAGTCCAGAGCAAGGGAATTGGCCTCAGATTGACTGTTGGAGAACACCACTGGGAGGGAACAGGGGGACCGGAAGACAAGAGTTTCTTGCCTCATGGAAAGCAGCTGAGAGCAGGCTGTGGACTTAGAAGGAACCTCCTGATCAGGAATTAAGCTACTGGTCTGTATCTTCCATGGAGCATTCCCATGGAGCGGGAGCCCCAAAACACCATGCTGAGACTTGATCTCAGACTAAGAGCCTGAGAGTCCAAATGGAAGCATCTTCAAAAATCATCATAAAACCTGAAGATACAAAGACACAAAAAATTGACACAAACCTCCATTGAAGGTGACCCTACTGCCATCTTTAGTGAATATTTCTATTTGTTGCCACCACTGCTGCTTCTGTCTTCTTGAAATGGGTACTTAGCTTATTGGTTTTCAGCCTTTTTTTAAAATATGTACATATAAATATGTGCTATAAGTTTCCTTGTAAGCAAGGCTGAAACTTCATCCACAAGTTTTCATCTGTCATATTTTCATTATGATGCAGTTCAAAACAATTTAACATTTTTATTGTTTTTTCTTTGATCCATAAGTTATTTGTGGGAGTATGTTTCAATTTCCAAATATAAAGGATTTTGAATCTTTGTTGTTGATGGTGTTGATTTGTAACTTAACTATACTGGAATATAAAGCACATTCTGTAAGATCTCACTATTCTTAAATGTGTTGAGATTTTTTTTTAAGGCCCATGATAAGGTTTTAACAAACAACAGCTCATATGTTTGAAAACTTGAAATGTACCCTTAAATCATGCACAGATTAAAGAGATAATCATCAATGAAACTGCAAAATATTTTGACCTGAACTACAATGAAATGAAAATAATGAACATTAAAATGTATAGGTGCAGTTTAGATTGTAATTAACAATTTAGAGCTTTAAACAAAACCTTCAAAATTAAAAACAAAGAAAAAGATTGACTGAGAAAGAAACAATTCACTCAAGGAACCAGAAAAAGAATAGCAGAAAAAGGTTTTTTAAAGTAGAAGAAAATACAACAAATACAAACAGATACATATGGTAATGTTTGCTGCAGGATTGTCTATAAAAGCTTTAAAAAGTAACTTTTAATTACCAGACACTAGATTCAGAATTGACAGCTGAAAACAGTTTCCCTTTAGTTTTATAAGTTGTGGTATGTCCATTCACTGGAATACTATGCAGCCATTTTACATGTATCTGTGACTGTCTATTTACCTGAGAAAATGCCCAAAACACATAATTAAGTAGACAAGGTTAGAAAGCAGTAAATACTGTATTTACTACATTTCATCAGGTTACAAAGAGGAACTGATTCTGGCTAGAATAGGAGAGACAGAAGGAGAAAGAGAAAGAAAGGGAGGGAAGGAGAGGGCATGGCTTCACTGGTAAGATCCTGGAAATTTTCATAGGATTCAAGAATAAAATATCTAAGAATGAGGAAAGGACTGAAACCAGCATAGTTTTAGGGATCTCAGTAGAAAAAAAATTCCAAAGAACATTTTTTTGAGTTGGTCTAGATTAGTCTAGATTGGATCTGATATCTACACCAAAGCCAAGCAGCTTTGGCTTATCGAATAATGTAAATCTTGATTATTAGGATGTTCCCAGAGTAAGAAAAATGATTCTACATGTACCCAAGAGGTATCTATCACCAGTAGGATCCTGTTTTTGTAATATATGTGTGGGTATGTGTATGTGTGCATTATGTGGTGATGGACTGATGAAGGGTATGTGTATGTGTGCATTATGTGGTGATGGACTGATGAAGGTTGGTCACTTGCTTCTATACTTTTCTCTGTGCCTCAATGAATATGTATTAATTTTACAGTTTTTAAAATGCAATTTTCCATAGGAAAATTTTCCATAAGAAAAACTCACTTTAGAAAGACCTGACAGCTGAAGGTGCAAAGCTGTCATCAAATATTCCTACAAAAGCAAACTGACCATCAGCTCCATCTTCCTCTCCGCCATCTGCCCACCTCTGCTTCCCTGTCACTCACCCAAATCTGTTCCCTGACTTGATAACAAAAAAGAAAAGGTTATTATCCTGTAAGATATAGGGCAAAAGCAAGGACAATAGACTCAAATCATCCCAACAGAAGGAAACAGTTTTCAGCCGTCAATTCTGAGAACATCATCTGGTAATTTAATGCTCTGCAAAATTTAGAGTCTTTGATGGAGTCTGCATCTCTTTCTGCTACTGATTCACAGAGGATAGGCTTTTGTCGCTCTTTTCTCTCTTTTTCCTTTATATATACACAGTGCAGGAAGAAAAAAAAAATCAGGTATTCTTTTAAAATCTTTTCAGTACCTCTTGTGTCTCTGGTAATGCCTGTTCTGGGCATTTTCATGTGCATCCCATGAATAAATATTCATTTGACAAACACTGACTAACATCTCTCTAAGATGGAACAGCTCAGGCTTTGGCATCAGCATGCCCTGGGTTTGAATTTTGGATGCTGTTTTTTTTTTTTTTAACTATTTGCATGTCTGAAAGAAATCATAGGAGTATCCTAAGCCTTTGTTTCCTAACCTGTGGAAGGATTTTGTGAGGAGTAACTAAGACAGAGGAGCATGCTAGCTTCTAACTCACACGTATAGCCTGTGGTTGGCATGTCTCTAGCACCCTCTAAACTATCCAGTTAAGGGAAAGAATTACAGCTTCTTCATCTTGCCCAGACCTGGTGCAGTGCACACAGAAACAAGGACTACCATTTGTTGAGCTACACCAGACACTACACTAAACATATACCTTATGAAATGCTTTTATTTGTGCCCATAACTATACCCCAACCATTTTTTGCAATCTCCTATACCTTAGTGTGCCTAGACTGAAACCAGGTGAGTTAGTGGGACTCCCATAATTATTTGCAGAATTAATGCATGCAGCCAGCCAGCCACACATCCTTATATTTAATTAACATCTCATATCAGAGGTGCTCTTCCCCACAGAGACAGAGGCAGTGAGAAGTCACATGTTAATGTTGAACCATTGATGAAATGGAGGCACAAAGATATTAAGTGGATCATCTACCCTCAAGTCGATGGTAAAATGTCATTCTATGTTCCCATATCCATTTCCAACCCAGTCTCCAAGTAAGAAAAGAACAGGAAGTCCCTGGGTGTGAGATGAGGAGTAAATAGAGCCCACACCTAAGGATGAGAATAAGAACAAAGGAGGCCATTCACCAACCTTCACAGAGCATAGAACTGCAGGTGAGAAATGAGGCCTTCCAAAATGGGGGTGGAGATCACTATTTGGGAACCCCATATTTAACCTAAAAAGCCAAAGAGTGAACTGCTCTGTTGGGGAGAAATCCCAAGAAGTTAATGGTGAGCATGTGTCTAGGGCCTCTCAAAGGTGTCAGTCTTCAAAGGCGCCTTCTGCTCCCAGAGAGTGACTACCATGGGCATCAATGAACACTTACACTTTCCTCAAGGATACAACAAATAGAACTGTTTTGTTTGTCAGATGAGCTTGTTTCTATAATTCCAGAATGTGCTCAGGCTGCCCAAGGGCGTTGTGTCAGAATGCAGGTCATGTTTTATTCCAGGGCGGAGGCTGCTCTTCTTTTAACCAATTATAAAAACAAAACAAAAAATAAAGATTGCAGAAAGTGATCATAATCTTGTTGGCTCCATTTATGGAAGAAAAACTCACTTGAAAAGTAAGAAAACCAGAGGACTATGTAGAAGTAAGGGCTGCTAATGAAATTCAGGGTCAAGAGTGCCAGCAGATACACTTCCTGCTCTGAACAATTAGCATCCCATCAGGACAGTATCTCTGTCACAGATTGCACCTCGACCCCAATGGCTTCTTCACAGATGTACACCAGTATCACAAGGCAGCAGTAGGTCTGTGTTACGTGGCCTCACAACTGGAACAACCCAAAGTGTCATCTTCCCAAATAAGGGCAAAATATATATAATGGGCCAGCTCAGGGATCCTTCCATCTTTCTAGCAAAGAGCTTTGTGGCTCCATTTGGTGCCACGTATGATGCACTGGGCATCAGGGGTTGTCTTCCGAGGCTGAGACTAGATTGCAATAAGTCCTAAAAAGTTGTACTTAAGGTAAATAATATTCAAATGCAGTATTTTCTTAAAAAAATAAAATGAATGCAGAAGCTGCTATAGAAAACAGTTGGAAGCCTCCTCAAAAAATTGAATATAGAATTACCACATGATCCAGCAATTCCACTTCTGGGTGGAATATACCCAAAAAGAATTGAAATAGAGACTTGAATGGCTATTTGAATTCCCATATCCATCAGAGCCTTATTCACATTAGCCAAGAAATAGAAACAACCCAAATATTCATCAATGTGTGAATGAATAAGCAAGATGTGTTGTATACCTACAATGGAATATAATTCAGCCTTTAAAAAGAAGGAAATTCTGACACATGCTACAACACAAATGGACATAGGGGCACATAGGAGGCTCAGTCAGTTAAGTGTCGACTCTTGGTTTTCACTCAAGTCATGATCTCAGGGTTGTGAGAACAAGCCCTGTGTTGGGCTCCATGCTAAGTGTGGAACCTGCTTAAGATTCTCTCCCTCCCTCTGCCCTCCCCCTATCTCCACTCACACATTCTCTCTTTCTTTCTTTAAAAAACAAAACAACAAGACATGGATGGACCTTGAGCACATTCTGCTAAGTGAAACAGGCCAGTTGCAAAAAGACAAATACTCTAAGATTCCACTTAGAGAGAAGCTGAGAGCAAATTTATAGAAATGCACAGTAGAATGGCAGTTGCCCAGGGTTGGGAGAGGGGTGGATGGAGAGTTAATATTTCACGGGGATAAAGTTTCAGTTGGGGAAAAGGAAAGGACTCCTGAAAATGGATGGTGGTGATGGTCACCTAACAGCATGAATGCACTTAATGCCACTCAACTGTGTATTTGAAAATGGTTAAAATGATAAATTTTGCATTATACATACTTTACCACAATAAAAATGGGGAAAAAATGGCAAAAGATTCATGATGAACAAAATGCCAACATTTTAAGTAAAGATAGGATCAATACTACTGATTTTTTTCCTTTTGCCTGAGGCTCCATTATGGCTCCATACGGTGCTGTTACTAATCCAGTCTTCCTTTAAAATTGTGATTTTGGCAGATACTGCCTTGAAACATTGCTTATCTTGATTTCTGAGATCTAGGGTTCCCCATTAAATTTTGTGACCCAGGAAAGCACCTTCCTCTCCTCACCTGCCTCTCCCTGGGCCCCGTATCTTCCCACTGCTTTCTCTTGACATCCTAACACCTCCGCATTTCCATTTAGATTCTAACATCGCTCTGTTGTGTCTGGAAAAAGAGCAGGGACCCAGAAGCTGGTGACTCTAGATCATCAAAGTCGTGTTTTCATCTGTGGACCTTCCTGATGCTCCCTGGTCTCATCACTGACTATAATTTGGACTTGTTCACACGCCAGTACCCTCTTGCCCTAATCCCATCAGCACCTGGAAACTTTCAGCCTGTGACCCCGTGTTACCTTTAGCAGAAGGCCCTGCAGAGCTCCTGTGCCAGCTGTTTTTTTCCTCTTCTGGAGGAATTGATTCCTCGTGATCTTCTGAGCTGTAATCTCATCAGGCTGGAATAACTTGACACTCCCATTCGTCTGAGACAGAAGTCATTTGTCTTCCAAACCTCAGAGCTGGGGTTGTTGCGAATTCCACCCATTGGCCTCCTCTTAGGGGACTGTGACTGCTCCATCAGCTGCTTTGCCTTGCCTCTGAGAGATCCAGGGCTAGCAAGGACGAGAACATTTCTGAGCAGTGAATGAAAACTGCAAAGACCATTCTGGGTGAGAGGACCTCACCTCCCAAGAGGGAGCCTGGCTCACACAGCCTGGCCTGGTAGCCCGGACAGAGCTCAGGCAGGGGTCTGCAAACTCCACAGGAGGCATAACTGTCCAGCAACAATACTGGATCCTGGGTGAATGCTTCTTCATGGTAGCATATGTCATTGTGATTAGAAGCCTCACAACACTCCATGGAGCACCGAGTGCAGGGTGAGAGAAACGAGAGCCAAGGCCAACCCTGCCCCATAGCAGCTGTGTGACCTAGGCCCATTGGGCCTCAGTGGCTTGACTCCATGGTGGTGGTAAAAATGGGCCAGGCTATTTCAGGGGGAAGCAAACACAATAAAATGAGTTGATCATTGTGGAAATGTTTGAAAACTCTATAGTGCCAAACAAATATGTTATTTTGATAGTTATCTAACCAAAAGCTATGACAAGCCACTTTTCAAGATGAAACTCAAAACAAAGGATTGACCCTTTGTGATACACAAGGCAACCCGGGCCCGGGTTTTGAGAGGACTTGAACTGTGGCAGTGGAGACCCCAGGGAGCATGAGCAAGGCTCCAGTTCCTTGTTTTTGCTTCACGGGACTGCCGACGAACTCTTGGCTGAGTAAGGGGAGATCTGAGCCATGGGGCAGGAGAAGCATCATGACCCAGAAAGCCCTGGAGGAGACTGGGATGCTGTCCTGAGGACGGCCAACAGAACATGCAATTGGAAAGAGACCGAACCATCATCTCTTCCACACTCACCCCAAAGCCTGCAGTAGACAAGGGAGTCCAAGAGCATCTGCTTAGAGAAGCAGAGATACAATGAGTCAGTGGTCCCGTGGAGCCAAAGCTGACCAGAAAGTTCTCATGTTCCTAGGTACATCCCAGATGACATGTGAGAGCATATACAACTACAGAGCATGTATCCAAGTGTTGTGGATATTTTTCTTTTTTGGTTACCCAGCCCCTAATAGCGTCCCTTTGTTTATAACACGTCCCCCTTTGTGCTTCTCTGTAGAAAGCAGAGCCTTCTTCCCACTAGCGATCCTGAAAAAAGCCAGTCTTTCTCCAAGGCTCCCTTGCAGCTCAGCAAAGGTGAAAGGTCTAGATCTGTGTGTGCTGGCCTTTGAGTCAGGACTTAGTACATCATGCACAAGAGGCAGAGCGTCCTTCTGGCAGTGTGGCAGCAGCCATGACAGCAGCTTGGATTTGCCAGGGGCAGGTACGTCCAGCAGCAGAGGTAACATAAGTGGATGTGCCCATTCAGGGATGGCAAGAGCAGGATCTTAGGTGATTGCTTCTTCATGGAAGCTTCACCAAAGCTGTGGTTCGGGATACAGGGCTTCACTGGGCTGTAGTCTGGAATGTGATGGGGGCTGTGGTCCTAGTTGATGCCTCCTCTCTTATTCATGCTTGCTTTCCAAATCTAGATTCTTGAGCCAACCTAATCCCTGGTCAATAAATGTCTTTGCTATTACGTAAGCAGAAGTAATATCTCTTGTTTACCTTGATGAATTCTACATGATGCACCAAAAGTGTCACAGGCCGACACCCACTAATCCCTAACACATATTCAGGAATACCCCCTGGCAATGCACAGCTTCTTAGGGGCCCTGAAACAATGACCTGAGATACTGATGCCAGGAATGTGCCCTACTGCTCCAGTCACATAGGGCAAGATGAAAATCTCCCTCAGATGAGGAACAAAATCACAAATATTTAGTTCATGTCAAAAGTTTAAAGAAATTTCATATTTTTGATCTTACGTTTCAGTGGGTTTTATCTTAATAAAAGAATTCTTCTATGTAGTGCCTTTGGCCAGAACCTGGATTAACAGAACTTTTCAAAGTTAGAATGTATTCCTGGCACATGGTACCTTAGGGTGAATAAATGAGAACTTGGCTTGCTAATTCAGGAGAGTTGTCAGTTCCCAAGTTTGGTAAATGCCAGCATCTTCTGGCCATTGCTCAGAAAGAAGATTCAGCTCCAAGCCAGCCACCCCCTCAGCCCTAGGCCTAATCCTCAACTTAGTCATCAGTGACACACTGAACTCCAGGTACATACAGACTCCCCAGCTGCTAGCTTTACTCCTGCAGGAAGGAGGCAAATGGTGTCTTCACCATCTCTTATCCCCTCTGTACAGAATGTGGACCCAGGGAAATGCCATGATCTCTTTTGAGATAACAGCATAAAATCAAATAATCACAGAATTCTGAAGCTGGAAATGGTGTGTGCAAGTAAATACTAAATAACCAAATCTCAAAAAAAAAAAAAGAAAAAGACAACCAACATGTATAAGGTTACTGTAGATTTTGCTGTTATGACGCACATTTACAATACACAATTTATAGATCGTAAAAAAATATACAACAGCCCTCACTGCAGATTCCGCAGTTAATTTTTGCCAAATCCTTGTATCTGTACTCAAACTATGGTCCCAATCCCACCATGATTTGACAAGTGGAGTTGCACATTGATCTGCTAACTCTCCTCCCAATAAATGTATTGTTATTAAATAGGATGAGATCCACCGATAAACTCACTTTTGTACAAATTATGTTCATTGAACTAATTCCTCTCTCCCCTTCAGCTCCAGTCATATCAGACTTTTCAGTCATAGCTGCATTATTAATGTTTTCTCCTTTACTTTAAGTCTAGAATAAATCAAGCACAGACTTACAGCATTCGCCCACTACCTTGGTGTAAATACTCCCTTTGCAACCAAAGTGTTATCACAGACACTGAGTGGAAAAGAGATGGCCAAGGGCACCTGGGTGGTGGCTCAGTCGGTTAAGCATCTGCCTTTGGCTCAGATCATGATCCCAGGGTCCTGGGATTGAGCCCCATGTTGGTGGGTGGGGTGTCTCTGCTCAGTGGGGAGCCTGCTTCTCCTCCCCCTCTGCCTGCCACTCTCCCTGCTTGTGCTCTCTCCCTCTCTTCCTGTCAAATAAATAAATAAAATCTAAAAAAATTTTTAAAAAGATATGACCAGTAGCTCACCACTACATAGTATTTCTACACTATAGGTATGATTGATATAAAAAACACAAAGGCATAAATATAATGTGATGTGTTTTGAGTATTTATTACCTTTATTTGTAATAAAGATATTTTTTTAATTTATATAATTCTTTTTTAAAAAATGTATTCTTTTTTAAAGATTTTATTTATTTATTCATAGAGACACACACACACAGAGAGAGAGAGAGAGAGAGGCAGAGACACAGGAAGAGGGAGAAGCAGGTTCCATGATGAGCCTGATGTGGGACTCGATCCCAGGACCCCTGGGATCATGCCCTGAGCTGCAGGCAGCACTAAACCGCTGTGCCACCGGAGCTGCCCAAATTTATATAATCTTAATAATGGGTATATTTAACAACCAGCTCACTAAATTTCTAAAGACCTAATCAGCTTTCAGATGCTGGTACAAGCCAATTCCAAAGCACTCCTAGGTGGAGGAGACCCGGAGAGATCTATTTCTACATCTATTTCCCCGCATCTACAAAATATGCAGAGTTGGGACGCGGGAAGGGGGTTATTGGGATCAGGAAATCCAACTGCCCACAAAGATGTCCTTTGCATTCTTAAGAAATTCTGGACGTTACAAGGGTGGAGTCTGAAACCTGGTGTGACTGCCCTGGCATGAAGCCTCCAGCTCCTCAGTGCCTTTGTGGATCTGACCTATTTTCAGACCAAAAAAAAAAAAAAGAAAGAAAGAAAAGAAAAGAAAAAAAAAGAAAAAGGCTGATTTCTTCTCCAGTTGCCAGCTTTGGCTACTAGCTGCACAGACCTTGCTCTATCCCTGAAGACACACCCTTGGTTTTGACAGCATTTCCCGTAAGCCTGCAGGTCCAGAAGAATGACACAGCTGGAGATGATTTTGAAGACAATTAAAGCTAACGAGCTGACCCAGCAGAAGCAGCAGAGGAGGCAGGAAATGGCTGTGGCTAGAGGGGAGCTTTGCCTGGATAGCCGGGAAGAGACCAGTTAGGAAGAAAAATGGGACAGGATCCGCTTTACTGACAAAAAACAAGGATTTGCTTAACCAAGCCTGAATTGGAGAGCGCGCTTCTGGCGGTGCTGTGGGCACCCAGGCACTCTTCTGGCCTGTTGACAGAAGCATAAAACTGGAGCCTCTGCAGAAGGGACTCTCAGGGTTTTAAGTGCACATTCTCTTTGACCCGGATGCTCAGGGATCTGCTCTGCAACACTGTTAGAATGAGTAATGACACTGGGTTAGAAACAAACTCAAAGTCTATTAACAGGCGGCCTGCTAAATGTATAAACGGCAACAAATCCAGGTATAGGAGTATTATACAGCCACTGAAAAGAATACGGCAGCTTTTTATTACCTGATGAGCAATCTGAAATATGCTGTTAACTAACAAAAAAAGGAGGAGCACTGGATGGTTTTTTTTAATTTTATTTATTCATGACAGAGAGAGAGGCAGAGAGAGAAGCAGGCTCCATGCGGGAAGCCTGACGTGGGACTCGATCCCGGGACTCCAGGATCACACCCTGGGCTGAAGGTGGCGCTAAACCTCTGGGCCACTGGGGCTGCCCCACTGGATGTTTTAAATAATGTATTTAAACACTTAAATGAGCATAAAATGTCTTTGGAAAGATCCATAAAGAAACTGGGCAGTTTACCTCTGAGGGAGAGACCCGATAGAGGGGTGCCCGGGTGGCCCTGCATCAGGCTCCCTGCTCAGTGGGGGGATCTGCTTTTCCCTCACCCTCTGCTGCTCCTCCTGCTTGTGCTCTCTCTCACCCTCACTCTCTCAAATAAATAAATAAAAATCTTAAAAAAGAGAGAGAGAGAGAGAACTGATAGAGGCCAAGAGTGGAAGACTTACTCCTTACATTTTAATTTCATATCAGGGATTATCTCATTTTTGAAAATTATGTTTTAATTTTACCTCCGAAATAATTAACATTAGCATTAGTTTCAAGGGTACAATATGGTGACCTGACAACTCTATACATCACTTTGTGCTCATGATAAATGTACTCTTAATCCCCATCCCCTACTTCACCCATCCCCCACCCTCTCATTTTTCTAATCTAATACATAATAAAGTGTGTGGTTATTTTTAAAACACCACCAGCAACTACACTTCAGTGGGTCTTAACCACTGTCTTGAGCTCCCTTGAGGTTTCCTTTGGTACATTCTAAAGGGGCCCCTCCATTGAGTTTTGCCTGGACCCTCCTGGTCCTAGCCCTGAAAATCCCATGTCCTGGGAAACCTGCGGCTGTAGGGAAACTAGGATGGTTGGTCACACTGTTCCCCCCATGCAGCCACGTGGTCCCTCAGGTGAGCTGACTATAGTGTCTATCCCAACAGGCTCCTTCTCCCTATCTCCTGCCAGTGTTTCCTGATGGCCAAGTCCAGCCAGAAGTCGGGGAGCGGGGAGGGGCAGGGAGCCGTTGGCTACAGTTAGTCCCAGCAGGTCAGCTTCCTGGGTGCTGTGCAACCGGGAGGCTGGAGAGGGGAGCCTGGAGGGGCCTCGCCTTGCCAAGAGTTCCTACCTTGGTGACCTGAGAACAAGGACAAAGTAGGGACTAAAACATGGGTTCTAGTTTCAATTTTTTTCTTTTCTTTTTTTTTTTTTTTAAGATTTTGAGAGAGAGAGAGTGCAAAAGGGAGAGAGAGCATGAGCAGAGGGAGAGGGAGAAGCAGACTCCTCACTGAGCAGGGAGCCCGATGTGCGGCCCAGGATCCTGGGATCATGACCTGAGGTGAAGGCAGATGCTTAGTTGACTGAGCCACCCAGGTACCCCTAAGCTTCAAATCTTTCATGGCCTTCGGTCCATCCTTTCCCCTTGTCCCATCAGTAAAATGAGAGGGAAAGCAGGCCCCCCTCCAAGGCCTTCACCATATACCCCTCAACCGCTCAGCCCCACTGGCAGGGGCTCAGGACTCAGCAGGCAGTGATGTGAGCGCTCACTCATGCTCCCTGCTCTCCCCAGAATAACCAAGACCCCTGGGCTCTCCCCTCAGACAGCCTTCACAGACACGAGCCCGAAGAGTCTACCCAGAAAAGTTGCCCATGGTCCTCCAGGAGCCAATGCAAAGTTGCGTTCTCTCAAAGCTCAGTTCCTCAGCTCCAAATGTCAATCCCTGGGCCTCACGGCCAGGGGTCCTGATGCAGCAGGTCTAGGGTAGGAGTGCGAGGTAGGCTCTCCCTTGTTCCACACTGGGAAACCCGTGGTCCTAAAGAACAGGGCTGCACCACAGAGTAAGAATTGTGAAATTCATTTCCCTTTCAACGAAAACAAGCCATTATTCTGTAATGGTTATTTTTTAAAAACAACAACAAGAGCTTGGGGACAAGCAATCCACTCAATGCTTTGCAGCATGGACGTGCACGCTAAATGGCAAAATTGCATTTCAAGACATGATCAAACATCAGCCTAATCAGCCAGGTGTTAGACGCTCAATCACAAGCCTCAAAACACATAATCAAGTATCAGTAAGCAGGTGTTTTAAGTGAAGATTGAGATAAACAGTTGCCTTTGTGGCTATTTAGGAGGTTTTGCAACATTAAAATGGAGTACCTCACGCTCGAGCCAGCAGACGTCAGAAGCTTCGCGGCTGAGTAAATCCAGGCAATAATTAGCAGTGGAGATTTTAACTGGATTGCAATCAACAGCTTTGAGCTTTATTGAGGAAATCTGGGTCCTTCGTTTGTTTCCGCTACCTGTAAGGCGTCGCCCTCATCATGAGGACACATGTCACTTTGTTGCGTCTGAAGGTTCTGATCCCGTTAGAGACAACTGTGTGCAGATCACAGATGCACCTTCAGCGCCACGATGCCAACGACCCATCTCCCCCGTTTCTCCAATGTGACCAGTTCAGGACAGGGAGGTCTGAAGAAACAGCAAAGTTCCTCATTAGAGATTAATCTTTGTTTTCACAATCCAAATGGCTTTGCAGTGGCCCAATCACCAGTCCAACGTCACCTCTCGAAAGTCCCTGGGGACAAGTGATGGTCAAGTGACCATCCTCACTTGAAGCGCCCTTTTTGAGAACCGGTAGCAATAAGACCAGCTTGTCACGTAAGCATAGTAGCTTGTCCCTGTGATATCTTTGAGGACATGCGGAGCAGGAGCCCCGGCTGGAAAGGGCAGCTCATCAATTTCCATTAATTCCCCTTGATCATGAGTAGCCATTGAGCTTTGGGAGAATTTCTCAAGCTTCGTTTTCCGTTTCTTTTCTCCCCCAGCCTTGAATTGCCACCAAAATATTAATTTCCGCTCTTCTAATTTTATCTCCTACAGTGAAAGGAGCCATGGCTCCACATTTGCTCATACGTGATACCAACTTAACAGAGTCCCAATCGTCCTTACCACTCAGCGGAGATGAAGGTGTCTGAGACATCAGAAAGCTTCATTGTCGATCCGGGACATCAACACACTCCTCTGAAACAAAATCAGGAGACTTTCATCAAGGGTTTTGAGCCTGTGGGTTCTGAGTCTGAATAAGCCCAAAGAACTTCATTCTTCCCTCCCACCAGTTCCCAGAACCCCGTCAGTAATTGCAGACCACATCAGGACTGGTCTTTCATATCATCTTCCTCTTTCACGCGGTAGGATTCAGTGGGGTGCTGGTGAGTGTATAGTGGGGCTTCTGTGACTCGGGACATTCAAACCTGAACTTTGAGTCTATTTGCAGAGATGAAAGGTTTCCTCGCTGAACCAGGGAGTCTGGCTATCTTTGGGCTTTTCTGGTGCTCCTTTGTCCTGGGAATTTGTACTCTCTTTGGTATATGTTCTCTCTCATCTTTCCTTTCCCGACAGTGCCAGCGGGGGTGTCAACCTCCACTTACCCAGACGCAGGAGGGCCTCACCCACCCCGTCAGCAGCCTGAGCCATGGCAGGAGGTGCTGCAGCTTTGAGCTGGACTGGAAATTCCCTCAGAAGTCCTGAGGGAATCATACAAATGATTCAGATCAATTCTATCACGATTTTTTCCCCTTCTCTAAACCTTTCAATAAACCTCTGGCCTCCTCTTTCATGGAGAAACTAGAAATCATTGAATGGAAGCTCTGTTAATTCCTTGCTGGTCTCCCCTAATTGAAGAACCCTCTCTCCTGTTCCTCCTATCTGTTCCCCCCAGACCAATTCCCCACCAAGACTTTGGACCCCGACTCCATCAGCCTTCCTCCTTTTCTTTCTTTTTTTTAAGATTTTATCTATTTATTCATGAGAGACACAGAGAGAGAGAGGCAGAGACACAGGCAGAGGGAGAAGCAGGCTCCATGCAGGGAGCCCGATGTGGGACTCGATTCCGGGACTCCAGGATCGCGCCCTGGGCCAAAGGCAGATGCTAAACCACTGAGCCACCCGGGCACCCCAGCCTTTCTCCTTTTCTACAGCTTCTCCCTCTGTTTTAGTGCTGGCTCCTCACCATTTATATATAGCAAAGTGTTAAGTTAGAATTTGGGAGGAAAGCACCAAGATATTATGAAGACTACATTCCAAAGGCTGCCTCAGACCGCATGCGAAATCTCAAAGCAGGATTAACCAAAAACTGGTATTTTAACTTTTAAATTCCCTCACTCACATGGAGGATAAGAAGAGTCAGAGGGGTGGGGATTGCAAGGATTTGAGAGTAGAGCCAGTAGAAAGCTGTGGGTCTCATCCCCCAGGGAGAGAAGGATGAAGGCCATCCCTGCCTTTACTTCTAGCCTACTGAGAAAGGTTTAATAGAACCACTTGGGAAAATTAATGTGCGTGCCCCCGGAGTAGGGGGGCTGCAGGGACCAGCCCGTGGCAGCAGGCAAAAGTCCAGATCTAAGGGGTAAGCCCACTCCTGGAGACCAAACCTAAGAACCCAGCTCAGGAAAAGGCTACCTGGAAAAGAAGGCCCTAGACTTAAGAGTCTGAGCAGCAACGAGGTGGGCGGGTGGGGTTCAAGGGCGAATCAGGTGGACAAGGCCAGCAAAAGGGTTGCCACTGGAAGGTCCTACCAGGTGAGCTTTCAAGGAACCCATGGAAATGCCCAGTGAGTGTCTACTACTCACACCTGCTGACCCACCGGGGGCAAAGGCATCTCACGTCTGGCCCTCCTGGCTCCAGCCCTGACTCCCTCATTAGCAGTCAGGGCTCGAAGTGAAAGGTCAGGTGGGGGAGAGAAAAGGAGGACCATGCCAGCCACCCGGCCATCACAGCAAGGGCGCAGCTGCGGGGAGGAGGAAGACGTTAAACCAGGCTCAGAGTGTTGGTTACTAGCTTGGAGCAGACGTTCTAAATTAACTAACATGAATCAGAACATTCTTTTACATAAGAGGAACCAGAGAAATGACTAGTGCCTGAAACAGATTTAAAGGGACAGTGGAAGGACTGCCTGCAAGGCTCAGTCGGTAAAGGGGCCAACTCCTGATCTCAGTTCAGGTCTCCATCTCAGGTCATGAATTCAAGCCCCCTGTTGGGCCGCACACTGAGCATGGAGCCTACATCTAAAAAAAAAAAGAGAGAACAGTGGAAGACAAAATTAAGACTGCTTTCAGGAAAACTCAGCCTGTGCGCTGATGTTTGACAGAGACAGACAGACAGACACCCTAGAAGGCGAAGCACAAACCTCCCCCTGACTCTACATCAATCAACCTCTAGCTTTGCTTCATCTCTTCCCTCAACCTCGCTGGAAGTCAGTCAAGGAATGTAGTACTCCCCCTGCCTCGGCTGCATCCCGTCCACAGCCATCCTGTTTCTGCCTTTTTATTACTGCTCAAAAATATCTCTTGGGTAGAGTCACCTTTTTGTTTTCTTATTTTCACAAAATAACATTTTTCTCCTTATAGAAGCAAATATGCTTATTACAGAAAAATGAGAAACTTTAAACCCCTAAAATGAGCATTAAAAAATAAAATCTAAGGGTGCCTGGGTGGCTCCGTCAGGTGAGCGGCTGACTTCGACTCAGGTCATGATCTCAGAGTTGTGGGATTGAGTCCCAGTGGCTCCATTGCAGAGCCTGCTTCTCCCTCTCCCACTGCCCCTCTCCCTGCTTGCACTCACTCACTCCCTCTCTCTCCCTCTCAAATAAATAAAATCTTAAAAAATAAAAAAAGAATTTTAAATAAATAAAACCCATAAACCCATACACACCAGGTCAATCGCTGTTAGTGGCTTGATGCAGATCCTAGACTACTCTGCATATAGACGTGTGGATACAGAGATATACACATGTAAGTGAGTTGATTCGAGTGTTTCATTATCACAGCAATGCTGATTTAAACGAGCTTGCATGTGTATATAGACACATGTACTTAAAAAATATATATGTACATGTACGAACTTGATGTGTATTTTTGTAAGTCTTTAGCAGGTTCTAATAGAAGTCTCACAAATGAACCAGCAAAAACAGGATTATGGGAGATGCAAATAGCTTAATTACACAGGTACAATCCTTACCCACAACTGTCTTTTTACATAGTGAGCTTGTAAGACAGTATAGTCCACAGCTGCATTTTCTTCGCTCAATCTTTTGCTGTTTTATCTTTGCGTATCTTACATAAATCAAAACTGTTTTGGGATCCCTGGGTGGTGCAGCGGTTTAGCGCCTGCCTTTGGCCCAGGGCGCGATCCTGGGGACCCAGGATCGAATCCCACATCAGGCTCCCGGTGCATGGAGCCTGCTTCTCCCTCTGCCTGTGTCTCGCCTCTCTCTCTCTCTCTCTTTCTGTGACTATTATAAATTAAAAAAAAAAACTGTTTTATTCTTTCTGCAACTTCTGTGTCTTCCAAAGATTTATGAAGACATTGGCTTTCATTATGAAAGAAAGGACTCTGCGACTTGTTGGCACATCCATCTACATGTCAGAAAGCAGTGGGAGGTAACAGAAGTGTATTTAACACCTTATCAACTAGTAAGACATCATTTATTTTCTAATTATACATTGTGATGTTAAGATAGGAAAAGACAATGGTGGAAATTCTGGGCAGATGACTTTTTCTTGAGCTGCACTTTTATTTTTTTAAGTACACTCCATCCCACAAGGTGGGGCTCAAACTCATGACCTCAACCAGAATCAAGAGTTACTTGTTTTACTGACTGAGGCAGCCAGGTGCTGCATGGGCAGATGATTCTGACATGAGGAAATATCTTTTACCCTTATAATCATGTTAAGTCCACTTCTGCCAATATGCCAATATACAATTTTTTTACCACCAGCTATGGATGTATTTATATGTACATACTACTTTGTTGTTTATACACATACCACTATGTTAAAAATAAACAATATGTATTTTTAAATTGCACCTAAAAACTCTCACCCTCTGGAAAAGACAACACTGAAGAATCTCAACTCTGAGATCATGACTTGAGCTGAAATAAAGAGTCGGACACTCAACTGACAGAGCCACCCAGGTGCCCCATTTTATTTAGTTATTATTACAAAATGAGAGATCACTCAGACTGTTCTACAACTTGCTTCTTTTACTTAACAATGCCATGAACGATTTTTCAAGTCAAGACATACAGGCTGACCTCATGCCTTTTAACAGTTGCATATTGTTTTATCCCATGTCATGGCCCATGATTTATTTAAGTGTGTCCTTGCTGAGAAACATTTATTTCAAAGAATTTATTATCACCAATAGTGCAGCTCTGCACATCTTGTGCATTTATCTCCAAATAGTTGTCTAATCATTCATGTAGGCCAAGTCATCAAAGGTAAATTCACTTGGTCAGAAAATAAGCACATGCAAATTTCAGTGGTACCAAATAATACTCTAAAAAGATTGCACCAGTTTACTCTCCCTTGTCCTCTTCAAAAATGGTATGATCCATCTCTCTCTGCCAATCTGATAGGTATAAATGAACACTTTATTTCCATTAGCATTTTTTTTCCTAGTCAGGGAAGCTGTACTTCTCATCTGTTGATTAGCTGTCTCATTTCTTCCAGAAATTGCTGATTCCTGTCATTGTCCATCTTTCTGCTAGGTTATTTGTCTTTGCTAGCAATTTATAAAATCCCTTCAGCTAATAGAGATATTAACTCTATTGTGCTGATTGCAAACAATTATTCCCGGTTCTTATCTTTGCCTTTGTCCATGGGTATCCCCCTTACAAGAAGTGTAACTTTTCCTACAGTCGAGTATATACATGTTTTCCTCATGGTTTCTGGTTTTAACATCATGTTACACAATATCTCGCTACTCTACTGCTCTAAGAATAGTCACCCACGTTTTTCTTCTAGTATTTCTAGAATTTTACTTCTATTCTTAAATTGTTATAGAGGATATGCTTTGGTAGAAACAGTGAAATTAGAATCCAATAGTATTAAACTCTGTGTATTTTGACATCATTTTTTTCACTTATTGTATTGTGATCATATTTCCATGTTCACAGATTTATTCTGTGTAATATCGTATACTGGTTCTATACTTTATTTAATCTTATTTGGATAATTCGGGTATTTGCAATTATTTAAAACAGCTGTGTGATAAACATAATGGAGGCTATGCCCTTATCCATCACCTAACAGTCTCCTTATTTTTTTAAAAAAGATTTTATTTATTTATTCATGAGAAACACAGAGAGAGAGAGAGGCAGAGACACAGGAAGAGGGAGAAGCAGGCTCCATGCAGGGAGCCCGATGCAGGACTCGATGCCGGGACTCCAGGATCACACCCTGGGCCGAAGGCAGCCGCTCAACCCCTGAGCCCCCAAGCTCCCTAACAGTCTCCTTAGTTTGCATGTCAAACTCCTTAGATCTTCTCTAAACAAACCTTGCCCTGCCTTTGTATCACAGTGAACTGTACTTCCACCCATCCTATTGCTCAAACCAAAATCTTAGGAGTGACTTTTGTTTCCTCACTTGCTCCAACCTTCAAACCCAATCCATCTGAAAAATCCCACCAGCTCTATCTAGTTGCCCACCTGTCCCTCATTCTCCTCCTCACCTGTATGACTGCGACAGCCCCTCTGTTCTCCTGCCCACTGCAATCTAGTCTCTGTACATCAGCCACACTATCATTTTAGAATGTAAATCAGATCAAGTCACTTCCCTGCTCACATCCCTCTAATGGTTTCCCATTGCATCAGAAGGTAAAATATAAGCCCTTTACCAAGCCCTGGAAGGCCTCTGTCATCTACCCCTGCCAGGCTGCCTCTTTGACTGAGGTACCACTCACCCACCTCCAAACACTTTCTGCTCTTTCTTTCTTTTTTTTTTTTTTTAAAGAAAGAACTCAGTGTGGAGCCCAGCATGGGGCCTGAACTCATGACCCTGAGATTAAGACCTAAGATCAAGAGTCAGATGCTTAACCGATTGAGCCACTCAGATACCCTGATAGGTACTTTAAAGTTCAACATGAATTCTCTCCAACATTCGACACTCCCATGACCTGCTCCGTAAGTCATCAGTTCTCTCAGCTTCTGTGACCCCATGTTGCCCTAGTTGACCCTTGTCTCTTGGACTCTACTTTCCTCTTTTCTTCAAGAGCTCCTCTTCTTCAGCCATTCCTGAGATATTGTTCCTCAGGGAGTTCCATCTTGGGGCACCTTCTCTTCCAGCAAGGTGATCTCTGCACCCCTGTGCACACCTCATCAGGTACCATCTATTTACTTATGACTTCCAAATTCTTACCTCTACCCCATGTGCACGAGGCCACTGAGACATCCCACAGGCCCCTCAATATTTCCCAACCGAAGTCATCACTTCTACCAAGCCCAGGCTACACTCTCAACAATCCTCGCCGTTGGACATGGCTTAGCCTGCTGGCTCTGAAGTTCCGGTTCTACAGTGGAATTATTGGGGCTGGGTTGCTACAATGCCCTCCATCAGTCTCTGGACCTCCAGCCCTGCTGCCAGGCAACACATGTTTTTCGCTTTGCTGCTTGAAACTCTCAAAGGCTTCCCATGGTCCTAAGCCTATGATATAATTCCCTCCCATAGCTTTCAAGAGCCTTTGTGAACTGGCTGTTCATCACCCCAACCATCTAAACCAAATTGTCTTTTCACCTCTGGGGCTACAGATTGCTTCTTCCTAGGTCAGAAACACTGTTTCCTCCACCTCTCCTGTGCCAGGACTCGGACAATATTTGTAAAATTAATGGGCAATTTCCATTCCAGTTCTCATGTCATTATGTCTTTGGTCTGGATCTCATGAGACTTTGAATCACCTTTAAAAATAGGCCCAAATAATCTTTCCCCCATTGCAAGTCCCCAAATGGTCTTTGCTTCAAATACTGCTCAAGATAACCTCTTTGAAATCATCTGTGGAGTTTTTATATCCTATTTACCTTATTTCCCAGGCCCTAATACTAGTTTTTATATCCTTCCCTCTGTTCTGCACCACAAGAGACATCCTAACGACTTCTGTGAGGGTCTGGGTTAATTAGCAATTAGAATTTGCATCCTCCAGCTAAGAATCTAGCCCAGGATTTACATTTTGCTGCCACTGTACACTTGGTAATGGTGACTAAGTATATTGGCAGCTCTTGAATTGTATAAAAGAAACTCAGAGATAACACAATTGATTATCAAGAACTAATGAAAAAGCAATTTGTTATAAATAAAATGCTGATTAAGAAGTTACATATTAAAACACGCATGCAAAAGGAGCAACATATTGCTATCTGCTCAAGGATGTCACTGTTTAGCCTCTGCAATCTGTCTCTAGCTCGACTGTCACTGTCCTGTCAGTTCCTTGGTGTCAGCCTGACATACGATGTGAATGTACTCTCAGCTGGGCCTCTCTAAAGGCAGACTGACTCATAGCCGTCAGGCTACCCAGTTTCCCAATCAGGCCAGCCTGAGACACATCCCCCAAAGGATCATATTCCTCTTACCCTAAATATTATTATCAGGGTAGACAAAGTCACCCTGGGATCCAACACATACCATTGGATCTTGCCTGTGGTTTATGCTGTTTTCCCCAGCTGTGCAGGTCTAGGAGAAGAGCAGTAACAAGTGACAGCACCCAGACCACATCCTCGCCAGGCCATCTCCAGCTAACACGGGGTGAGCAGGGTATTCACCTTGTAGATTAGTGACAGCAGTGCTCACAGAGAATGCACTGGGGAGTGGCTTGCCCCCCTCAACAGGGAGCTGCAGCAGCCTACACGATGTGACTCTGAACTGCAGTTTTGAAAACACACAGCCAAGCACCCCAACATCATCTCACTCATCGTGCCCAGTAACATGGGACTCTGTTGGTGTTAGGAGCCCAACATGCCCAATGTCTCAAAGCTCTGCCACAGAGAGGCACGGAGAGACAGCCGTGACCATGGAAGCCAGAGAGAAGCAGGTTCCCAAAGCTTGGGGAGAAATCTCCTAACGATGACCAATGACAAAACGTATTCATGTTGCAATGCAGTAAAAGAAGCAAACTGGCCCTACTGTTCAACCCTGCACTCAGCGCAATGAGGAAATTAGAAACGGGAAATCCCTACTCTAGAGGCAGCTGTGGCCTAGTTCAGGAAGAAAGATCTTTTGCATGTAAAGTAATACCTTGTGTTGGGACTCTTGGCCCTCCTGTCCCCTGCCCCCAGTCATTCTCAATAGGCCAGGGACCCATGGAAATATTTCAATTTCCTTTAAAATCCGAAGAAAAAAGTGAATATAATCCAATCTGGATTACTTTCACCTTTATACCAACGCAATCATAAAATATCAATTTTAATATGTTTTAATGCAGAAGGAAGCCCATGCCAGGCCAAACAGTTTCAGAGGCCCATGGAAGTCATCATGCAGCCCCAAGTAGAAGGGAAGCCAAACAAGCAGCTACACAAAATGCCCGATCCCTAGTCTGCCCTTGCACTTGCCAGCTGAGCAAGAAACCTGCAAGTCCTCTCTGCTTTTTTCTCTGGAGCCCCAGAGCTAGCTCTAGGTAGCCATTCTGCTCACATCCTGCCCTAAACTTGGAAATGAAATAGAGATTGGAATGATTACGGTGATAATAGTAGCGCCCATTTAATGAGCACTTCTGTATGCATCGGATTCTGTGCTACAGGCTTTATAAAGTGCTTGATCTCATCTCCTCACCTCTGTAGCCCCGGAAGGCAAGTAACATTACCTACATTTTATAGATCAGAGAGCCACAACTCTAAGAACCTAAGTAACAAGTCCTGGCCACAGGCTCGGCCTGGACAACTCCAGAGGGTACCATCCACATTATAGCCCCCATTAATGACAGCCCCAGGAGTCAGGTGATGGACAGCGCCAGCCAAGCTTTGAATCTTCACTGCCTCTAGAATTACAGACTTTTCCCAAGCCAAAAGCACACCCCGACCAAACAAGAGAGAATGAGAGACCATAGCAGTGGTCCTAAAGCCCAAGCTTTCTCTCAAGTACCCCACAGCTCAGGTCCCAGCACCAAAGGGCCCTCACGACCCAGGCCCCAGAGTTTGCTGATCCTGGGGGCAGGGGTGCTCTGTCTACAACTGCCTGGGGGTAGGCAAAGCAGGAAGTCCTCACCCCTTGCCCCACGTGGTGGACCGTCCTCACCCCAGTTTTCCCAACCTCACAGTTGTCACCATCAGACACATCTTTGCCGGCTTCTTTCAGATGTTTCCAAAGCCCCTTGAAAGCAACGCTGATGAGAGAGATAAAAGTAAGTGCTAATTTTTGTCTATGTATTTCCCATAAACCACCTTAAATTTTTTATGGGCCAAGGGGAGTCTAAACACACTGACAGATGTTGTGCAGCACTTTGCTATTCAAAGCGTGGTGCCTGCACCAGCAGCAGCAGTGGCACCACCTGGGAACTTGCTAGAAATGCAGAACCTCGGGCCTCACAGAGACCTCGCTGAATTGCACATGCTTCAATTTCCACAAGCACTAGTGAGGTATGGGAGATGAGCTCACAGCCAAACTTAGCTCCCTGTTCAATCACTGGGAGCTCTAGACAGTTCTGATGATCCTGACCCATGACGGAGACTCTTATCTAACTCCCATGGAAGACAGCCTGTGCATTGGGGAGACTTGAAAAATCCCAGGGTGATCCTAACACAGCAAAGCTGGAAAATGCCTTGAGTGAGTGACAGGATGGCAGTGCTACAGAAAGATCTGGCAAGGAGGCGCAGCAGGCGAGAAAGGCAGACCAGTGCAGGTGGGCGTGAGCACACATGTCCGTGGGATAGTGAGCACGTGTGTCCAAAGAGAGTTGAGGGCTTGTCTGGGGGCCGTGGGACAGGGACCCTTAGGGGGAGCCGGTGAAGGTCATGCTCAAGTACTCATACTTGAGTAGCAAGAAATGGGGGGCTAGCAGAAGTGAAAACCACTCGGCAACCCTTACTCTACCTGTGGATGTGCCCAACAGGCTGGAGAGGAGGGAACCCCGAGTCAGAGGCCAGCTGCTCACAGGAGCCCATGTGAGACCTGCAGAACTGAAGAGGCAGGAGGACAAGGAGAAGCAGAGAAGATGGCAGATGTGTTGCACTAGTTTGCCAAGGCTGCCGTAGAAGCTCCAGAAACTGGAGGACACAAACAATGAGAGTTCATCGTCTCTCAGCTCTGGAGGCTAGGAGTCTGAGAGCAAGGTGTTTGCAGGGGTGATGTCTTCTGAGCTGTGAGGGAGAATCTGTCCCCTGCCTGCTGATGGTTTGCTGGCAATCCTTGGGGTTCCTTGGCTTATGGCAGCATTGCCCTGATCCCTGCTCAGTGCTCACTTAGCCTTCTCCCTGCGTATGTGTCTGTGCCCAAATCCCTCCCCTTCAGAAGGACACTAGTCATCGCACTAGGGCCACCCTAATGACCTCACTTTAACTTGATTGCTTCTGTAAAAATCCCATCTGCAAATACAGCCACATTGTACTGGGATTTAGGATGTAACATATGAACTGCGCCGGCTGACGGGAGTTACAAGTTCAATCCATAAGGCACACCGAAGGGGAAAAAAATATCTAAGACACCAGTTTTTCTTCCTCACACTGTAAACACCAGCAGTCAGCTGGGTGAGATCTTTACTCATGTCTTCTGAGGTTGGTGATGGTAGCAGTTTACTGGGGGCAGGTGCAGGTAATTGTGGGATGAAAGAAGACTTTCCTCAGCAGGGAATGTTGGCCAAAATTCGGTTTTTACATTCAGTTTTTCTTACATCATAGCAACGACAGTTGGTTTAAATGTATCAGTTTGCAGAGTAGGGATTTATAGTCCATAGTGTAATATTAAAAATCAAAGGTCATCCTTTGTATATAGAAATAACTGTCAGAGATCCCAGCACACCCAGCAGGAGAGGAAACCGAGACAAGATTCTATACCACCAGTGGACTGCAGCCAACACCAGCAAATGGATGGCCAGCCATGGGCTCTAACCTATGTTCAAGAAGATAGGGGATTTCCAGGGTCAAGAGCAAAGGCCTCAGAGGTTAAGGCAGCCAAGGTGTGAAGCCATGATGGTGAAATCATTGTCAAGTCATACCCTAACCTGCTGTATTCCTCTGGTGGCTCTGGACCCGTGGCAGAGATAGTACCTGTGGTAGGAGAGACTGTGACCCGGATTCGCAGATCCCACGGGACAAATAGTCAAGGAAAAGTTATGCCCTGACATGGTTCTGCTGCTCCTCACCCAACATTAGCTCAATCTTCGTTTTTGTTTTCTTCTCGTAACAGAGATATGAAGACTTTAGTATACATTGGAACCAGTGAAGGGCTTGTTAAAACACAGATTTCCTGAACCCACACCGAGAGCTCCTGACCCTGTAGATCTGCAGTGGGACCGGAGATTTTCCATTTCCAACATGTTTCCAGGTAACGCTGGACTATGGACCATACCTTGAGAACCACTCTGCAGGGTTATGCACTCTCTTGCTCTCTCCTCTTCATGACCAATGATAAATGTTTGAGGAACAATGAGCCAAGGTTCAGGGTACAGCCTGTGACCACAGAATGTAATTGTCCTTGCAACTGTTTATTGAGGATCTAGTTCAAGATCTCTTGGTCTCATTAGCTTCATGCTCTAACACATTGAATTAAGGGGCCTCAATGTTTAAATTCTTTTAGGATCTAAATCAATGAAGTCATAAGATACTTACTCAAGGATTCTGACAAGGTGAGAATTATTTGATTTTAGAGTAGTCATTTAAAACTAGCTCTCGGGGGCAGCCCGGGTGGCTCAGTGGTTTAGCACCGCTTTCAGCCCAGGGCTGTAATCCTGGAGACCCAGGATTGAGTCCCACATCAGGCTCCCTGCATAGAGCCTGCTTCTCCCTCTGCCTGTGTCTCTGCTTCTCTCTCTCCTCTCTATATTCTCATGAATAAATAAATAAAATCCTTTAAAAAAAACTAGCTCTCAAACTGGCACAGAGGCCCACTCAGAAGCTTCATAAACTCAATTTAATAAACAAATGAGCAAAACATTGAGGCAACACCAACACAGAGGAAAGAGCATGTGGTATTGGATCAAGTGACCTCCACTGAAATCCCTGCTCTGTTACAAAGCAGCTCTGTAACCTTAGTTTCCTCATCTGAAGAAAACAGAAGATTGTTCAAATTATAACTCAACTAGCATATTATACAGGAGATGGATTTCCCCCTTCTATCCAAAGACCTTTCTCTCCTACCATTTACCTCTCATGGTTTTTGAGTATAAAATGGGTTAATACGTGGGGAAACGTTTGCTTTGACCCAAAAGTACAACCTCGTGGTATTGTAGAAAAAATCTCACACGAACACAAAGAATCATGTTCATGGCAATATTGACTATAAAGAGCCAATGTTGGAAAAATCTAAAGGACCATAAATTATTGCACATCCATACTAATAAATGCAACACAGGGGTTTCAAAGAAGGTACAAATGGGAAAATCTCCAAGGTATATTAAGAGAAAAGAAGGAAATTGCAAAACAATACATACCCAATTATCCAGTTCGTGTTTTTTAAAACCCACGTAGATATGTGTACACTACATAGAAAGGGACTGGAATAATGCATACCAAGCTCTTCAGAGAAGTTCTTTCTGGGGAGGGGAGGTGAATGGGACATGGATTAGTTCAGTTGCCCATACAAGCAAGAGTCTGCCTTTGGCTCCTGCCAAGGAGGAAAGCATGGGGCTTAGCTGAGCCCACAGAGGTTCTGGGGTTCCCAGCAGCTGGCCAAGCAATCTGGTGATACAGCTTGGGTATAAACTTCAACCAATGACGGACCAGAGAAGATATGGCTCCCTTGGGTGAAATTTTTCCTTGATGGTGTCCCACATTACCAAACCATGAGAGTTTTCTTATTTTCTTGGCCAACTGGGTGATGGCTGCCTTGTGTTTATCTTCCTCCTTCTTGGCTTCCTGTCCTGGTTTCTCTCAATCTCTTTTCCCTGGGATTCCTGCCCCCACCCCTCAAGCATGAGCACAGGCCCCTTGGCCTCCAGCTCATTTTTCTAGGGAATCTGGACTAAGACAATAGATTTCTGTGTTCTCTGAACCTTATACAGTGATAATATATGCAGATACTACTTGCAGAAGAATAAAAGATTAAGAGGGGGAGGGTGCTCATCTTGTTATAAAGAGTAACACAAAGGTCACAGTAATTGAAGGTGTTTTGCTGGAAAGAAGGCTAGGTGGAGGAATTGCTGGCATCATCAGTTTCCAGGTCTTCCCGGAGGAGCCTGGGAACCAAATGCTACTGTTTGACCTGCGGTGTTTTCATTGAGCCCCAGTGAGCTTCCAGTCTGCAATTAGGTCAACTGCGTCATACCCTCCAGGTATTATCACCTTCTCCAAAGCCTCAGAACCAGCCTCCTGGCCTGCTCAAGCCTTCCTTCCCTGCTTGTGAAAATGATTGTGTGTGTGTGTGTGTGTGTGTGTGTGTGTGGCTTAGGTTGTTTCAGACTGATTGAACTGAGGGCTCAAAGAAACAGTCCCAAGGAGTACTACCTATCAGCACACTTTTATTTTTGCACAGCACTCCAGAGAAACTGGGGCTCTCTTTGATTTGAGAAACAGGATGGGAGCAGGAGAAGCAGAAACCCGGACTTACAGTTTAGTGGGACCTGCCAAACTCCCCCATCGCAAATGCCCAGGAAGCAGAAGACACTAGAGGTCAAGATCTCCAGGTTACACAAGAGTGGGAGTTAGGGGAAGTTTCCCCCAAAATCCATTAACAATCAAGTTCATAGACTTAGCACCACAAGAAAATGGGTTTCCACAAATCAGACTTTAAGCACCAAAAGGAGCCAATACAAAGTCCTGCTGGTTCCCTGGGGTGCTTCTGCTTCAGGGGATTGGGGCGGTGGGGTGGGCGGGATCCACCTGGGCTAAATTGTGCCGGGTACAATGAAAGAAGCTAACCCGAGGGGCAGTGCTTGGGGATGCTTTGCAAGTGATACAAAAGAACAGAGCTTTTCTCTGCCATTGTTTGTTTTGTCCCAGGAAAATACCCTTTATTCTGCACCAGGAATTGTTCGAAAAGACAATACGAACAAGAGGCTGGAGGTACCGGAGTCCTGCCCTTTAGCGAGAGAGGATTTGGTCTCCCTTACACCGGAATCCTCAGAGTCCAATACCCTCTATCTGGGCAGGCTTGCCATAGGATTTCACTGGGGGATTGGTTGAAGAGCAAAGTATAACCAAAAGAAGGGAACATTTTGAAGAAGCCTTGGATTTTGCTATAAAACAATAGGGGTCCAGATGAGGTGCTCTGAAACGAAGTATCTTTCCTTAAAGCCAGCCCTAGCTGGTTCAGTGGGAAGAGCAAGCAACTCTGGATCTTGGAGTCGTGAGTTCGAGCTTCACGTTGGGTGTAGAAATTACCAAAAATAAACGTTAAAGCCAGCCCTGATTGCAGGTGAGGAACGAACTAAGAGCTGAGAGATGCCTTCCCCACCAGGATCAGAAGAGGCAGCCTACTGGGCCACCCCCTTTGTCTGATGTGACCCTGTTCCTGTCGACAACTCTTACCACGTCAAAGTTCTCCTGGGGATCATTGGGGCTGCTCAGAGACTCAAGGCTTACAGACACTTTTATCCACTCAAGCAAGCCCAAGGAAGAACCTTCCATCCCGCAGCAATATTACTTCAGTTACAATATTTATGACTCTTCCTGGATGTTCTGTGGGTTCGTTCAGGAACCTGAGACGTGCTCCACTGCAAAGCTTTTCCTTAAAACCTCTAGTCTTCAGCTCCAAGATCACCCTCAACCCGCTGGTGTCTGGGGCCTCCCGGCCTTATAGCTCCATCCTACGCTCCAGCAGCCTCCCTCTGAAGGCTCAGCCTCACCCATCAGGAGCCCATCCTGAGCCAGGCAGGAAAGAGATGCTTGAGCCACAGACCCTCAGGAGATGGAACCTCGAACCTCGTGACTGCCCCAGGGAGGCCTGAGCCTCTCGCACCCACCAGCTCATCTAATCCTTGCCACATACCTGGGTTCCCCCATAAGCATTGAGGCCCCGATACCTGGCCTTCTCTTAACTTCTCCTCCTCCAGGGGAACACAACGGACCCTGTAACCCCAGGGCTTGGGAGCTTTTGAATTGGACAGAGCATCTATCTAGACTCCACAAGTACCACCTGCCGCCACGGCGCCTGATAGCATGCCAGTACTCCATGCAGCCCAGGCCGAGCCTCTCCCACTGCACCACGCCAAGCACCCTACAGCTCAGGGACTCTCAGTCTCCAGGGCCATAAGAATACCTGGGAGATTGTTAAAAATGAGAAGTCCTCTGCCCACCATTGGAGATTCCAATCCCGGTGCCTGTCCACCCACCCACTCATCGCCTGTCCTGGCAATCCTGATGGAAAACTCTGTGAGCCCCACCTTGTATAAGCCTGCTGGGGTGAACCAAATCCCCAGCCCACACCACCGCTCTGGAGGTTCCCCCCACCCCGCCCCCGTACTGCCCACTCCTTCATATGCTCTGTGGCCACGTCCACCCGTCACCCATAACCTTCTCACATTCGTTCTATTGCAGGTAAAGCATCCTGCCACGATGGCATGTGTGTTCCCCTCAACCCAACAAGACTGTAAATGGCCCTCTGGCTTCCCAGCCCCATGCACAGGCTCCTACCTTCCTTGAACATTAAATAAATTCTCTATCCTCTCTGTGTGTGACTATCATAAATAAATAAAAAAAATAAAAATAATAAATAAAAAATAAATAAAAAAAAGAAACCTTCAGGATTGAATAATACAATCTGCTCTTTTTAAAATAAATAAATAAATAAATAAATAAATAAATATAAATAAATAAATAAATAAATTCTCTATCAGGCGGTGACAAGAAGCTAACCTAAGGCCTACACATTATTACAGAGAAGTGTGTGTGTGTGGATATTTCAAGAACAATGAATTCTAAATGAACTGCAATCACACAGAGATGGACAGATTCACCTAAAAAGGTTAAATAATTGTGTACTTGCTCCATTTGGTCTATCTTCAGCCTTCTTACATTGCAGCAGAATACATTTTGAGCTGACACCAGAGGAACTTTCCATCGTGGCTTTGTTTCAGAAGGCTGCCGGCAAAACTGGCACCCCATCTTGTGGGCAGAGAGCTATTTGCATAACCACCCTCTTCCCCCCAGGAAGCACCCTGCCGGCATCCCCAGGGAGTCAGGCCACCCTGGGACTGTGCAATCCCATCTCCCTTCCTGGGTGGGCGGGGCCCAGCCCCCCCGGGGCTCACCCACTCCTCCCTCCAGCCCCTGCTGTGCTCCCTTTCTGCTCTGTCCTCCTGGCTCCCCAGACACTGCACTGGGGCTCACATTAGCATAGGGAGCGACAGCAAGAAATACAGCATGTGGGAAGAGCCTTCCGCTCTCTTTCTCTGCAATTATCACTCCACTGCCTCAGTCCACAACAGGAGTGTTCCCCACATGCATCATCACCATCTCCAGGATTAAAATAGTCCGGAGGTTACGAAGGTAACCACGGGCTACTTGGAGATTTGGAGAGGCATTGCTTTTCCTGGCTGAGCCTCCCCCAGAGCCTTCCTTGCTGAGGAAACTGAGGCCCGATAGAAGCTAAGGTGGCATCTCCGGAGAGAGAATTTTAGAAAGAAACAAAATGAACAGATAGCAGTGGCCAAAGCAGGCCTCTGTCCCAGCGGCTCTGGGTCCCCCCTGAAGGTCCCCTGGCACTCCCCGTACCTTCCCGGCCTCGGCCTTTGGGTTCCATAACCTCCTCCCTACGGCCAGGGTTGCCTTGCCCACCCTGGGGCTCCCAGCACACTGTGCCCTGGAGTTGGGGCTCACACTGTGCAAGCCCTGGATGCCAGGAAAGATAGCTTTCTGGCTCTCTGGTAACGGCTGGCCCGTCCACAGGAAGAAATCATTTCCATGGTCTTCAAAGGTGTCCGGAAAGGGCACACAAGGGTCAGCCGTGAGCAGATTTAGTGGTGCACACAGTCCCCTACTGGACGCAGAGCTCACAGGACTGACAAAGTCAAATGACAAGGGCCAGGAAAGTAACATTAGAGTCATGCCCTAACCAGAGACATGTGTCACCTGAAGGCCTTCAAATTCAAGTTTAAAAACTGTGCTGCTTTGTGGCACCTGGCGGGGGTGGGGTGGGGCCCTCAGTCAGTTAAGCGTCTGCCTTCAGCTCAGGTCATGATCTCAGGGCCCTGGATCAAACCCCACATCCGGCTCCCTGCTCAGCGGGGAGTCTGCTTCTCCCTCTCCCTCTGCCCCTCCACCTATTTGTGCACGCACGTGCTCTCCCGCTCTCTGTCTCAAATAAATAAATAAATTTTTTTTTTTTAAATGTGCTGGTCAAACAAAACACACGTGAAGACCGGGTTCAGCATCCTGGTTTCCAGTTTACAACCCTTGGATTGGGGGGGGCAGGAGGTCAGAACAACAGGGTCAAAGTATTTAGCTCTCCACCGTTCCTGCAGCCCACATTCGCACTCTGCCGGGGAGCACCATCCAGACTATGGAAAATGATCCCCAAAGGACATACTCTCCAGGGAGGTTTTTCTAGGAATCAGGATGAAGTCCACCAGCCAGGCTCTCTGTTCTCATCCCTTTTGAGACCAGGGAACATGTGTAATGTCACAAGTAAATCTGTGTCTACGGGATGGTTTTCTTCTAATTGAAACTAATTAGAACTGGCCCTAATAACAACTCCAGGACCTGGACATGGTTAGCTTGGTGTTCTAAGAACAGCACCAGCCACCTCAGTCCTCAGGTATTGGCGAGGATAGGAATGAAGAGACACACGACAAATGTGGCCCATCTGGCCACCTGCATCTGTGCCAGTCAAAGCCACCGGGGAAAACCTCGGCCTATCACCTAACACCATCCTTACTGTTCCCCATCCGAGAGGAGGAGTTAGGGTTCCATCGCATCAAGCTAGACTGGAAATGGATGGAGCTCTGTGTTCAGGGAGCACCTGGCTAGCATGATTCCTGCAGGTGATCCCAGCAAAGATACCGCTGGTTCCTGGAGACTCTGGGCACGTTTATTGGGGGGGGGGGGGTTGGGGGGAGAGGGGGGTAAGAGAAGGGACTGCAGTTCCCAGGGTTTGGAGGCTTGGGAAGCAAAGGAGGGGGAGGTCAAGCTTCGGGGGCTTGGATCCTTTAGGAGTCCTATGTGGCCTGGTCCAGTGAAGATCAGTTTGGGGGATGGCTGTAAGGATTTGAGGTCTAATTAAACAGATTATAGTTAATTGGTTTAAAAACATTTTCTTCCCCAAATGTATGAATTGAAGACACCTGTTCAGTTCCCTGCCTTTGTATTTTCCATAAATAGGAAATCTCTAGGGATATGGGAGCAGGAAGGAAGGTGCCCCGTGGTGCATGCATTTTGAGGACTAAAGAATCTATTTAGAAGCAGCTTGGAATGAGGGGGGCACTTGGTGGGATGAGCACTGGGTGTTATGCTATATGTTGGCAAATTGAACTCCAATTAAAAAAAAAATTAAAAAAAAAAAGAAGAAGAAGAAGCTTGGAAGTGGGAGGCCCCAAGGACAAAGGACATCCTTTTGTAAATAACTGTTTCCAGGAGCCTCCCTAGTGCCTCCCACCCCACAGCCTCACTGCCCAGGAACTCCAGCCGTCCACTGTGGGGCCGCCTGGCACCTGCAGCTCCCTGGCCCACCAATGCCCAACCAGCCCGCCTGGGTCCTGCACTCCTGCCCCATCCCCACAGCCCCCCTAGCCAAGCAGGCCCAGCTGATCCTCGGAGGCCCAGGAAGCCTGGCTGGCCCCCTGCATTTTCCCCCAGGCGCCCTATCGTGGCCGCCGTGGGAACTGCAGCCTCCGCAGGAAAAGAAATTCAGGAGTCTGAGCTCCCCTGGCCAAGATGTGCCTGTCACCCACCGAGGGAGAAAAAAAAGCCCAGGCATCTGTGCATGTGGAGAAATGGCTCAGATGATGACAATCAAGACAAGATATGCCAGCAGGCTCGAAAATGTCCACGCCAGCTCCAACCATCACCAAATCTCTGCCTTTCTCAAGCAGCCGTTGAACGCAGGGCCAGAGAGATAGGGTCCTGGAGTGTAGACATTTTCCTGACCTGCCTGTTTTCTGGATTTTCACTCGGTGCCTAGCACCTGATAGAAGATGCATAAATACATGAACACAGGCTGACTGGTTTCCTCCCCAGAACACTTGGCCTTGACTGAAATAAGGACTGAACTCAAGAGGACACCCAGGCAGAAATGCAGGTCTGCCTGCAAAGTGAGAGGAGCACAGGGCACCTGTCAGGATCCGCTCTTCAGAGATCCAAGCAGCCCTGGGAGAAATCATGTCGGGGCAGCCTAAGGAGGGTCCCAATCACAGAGAGTCTCTTAGCTGGTCTCCTTCACTCTGGCCTTTCTTCTACCCTCTCCAACCTGTTTGCCATGTGCTAGTTGAAAGAGACCAGTCAGGTCATGGGGTCCCCTACCTGGAAACCCACAATGGCTTCTCACTGCTCTCAAGATGAAGTTCTGATCCCACTACATGGCTTCGTGATCTGGTCCCTTATAATTCCTCCTCCTCCTCCTCCTCCCCCTCCTCCTCCTCCTCCTCCTCTCCTCCTCCTCCTCCTCCTCCTTCTTCTTTCTTCTTATTCCTTTTTAAGTAGTCTCCACACCCAGGATGGAGCCCATGCAAGGCTTAGATTCAGAGCCCTGAGATCAAGACCTGAGCTGAGATCAAGAGTCAGCCACTTAAGTGACTAAGCCACCACCCAGGTACCCCAAGCAGGTTAATTTCTTAATATCCCCTGCCAAGAGGTCTCCATTCACTCCCACCTCTACTTTCTCAGAAAAACCATGCCATCCCTCCCCACCATGCCTTTCCTCCTCCCAGAGCATACCCCACCCCAGCTCTCCTTTACCAGACCATGTTCGTCCCACAGGCTTGGCTTATCATCATTTATTCCCTCATCTCAGGATATTACGTGTAATTACAAACTGTGACCAGAGCTATCAGAGCTGTGGTCAGAAAAATCTTCACAGAATCTGAAGGATAAATAGAAGCCAATTAGAGTGACTGGGTTTGGAGAATATTCCAGACCCAGGAACCACATCATAGAAGGCTCTAAGTTGGGAGGGAGCAAGACAACTAGAGATAACTAGAGCTAAACCCCTCCAAGGTGCTCCCACCACCCCCTGAACACCTTTCACTGTAAGTTTAGCTTACAAATATTTGGAGATTTACAACTTTTTGAGGGCAGGGTACGTGCACATCAGTTTCAAAGACACAGCTCTAGCTTCTGACACAGTGCCTAGCACCTAGCAGTGGCTCAAAATACTTAGTGAATGAATCAGTGAGGAACCTGACACTCAGAACTTACAAGGTTTACCCAAGGTTGCACAGCTAGTAAGCAGTGTTGAAGCTGTGCCTTGGACCCAGATCTGCTAAGTCTAAACCAAAGTTTTGTCTATCTTGGTCCTGTGCCTTATGTTCTTAAATAGATTATACATTCCTTGTGGGCAGGAATGCTATTTCCATCTCTCCAAAGAACTTAGGAGTTGGTGTTGGATAAATGTATCGAATGGATAAAAACAAAATACTCATTGGCTAGGGGAGCTCATTTTTATACCCTTGACTAGATTATTTTTTCAGTATATCTATCCTAAGTATGTCCCCTGGGTTATAGGATAAAGCCTCCTAGGATTAGAGAGAGTGGTTGTACAAAATCCTGTTTTTCCCCAAGGTAAGAGTCATTAATATTCCTGGCAGGGTTCCCGAAGGCTCCATAAAGGAAAGAAGTAGGACTGTCTTGGGCAAGTCTCAAAGCAGAACCCAGCAGAACATGGGGAGCCCAGCCTTCTTGTACGTCTATAAGGAGTCTGTGTTCTGAGTCCCTAAAACATAGCCCCATAATCTGGAATTCCCAATCCAATTTGTAGAGGGTTTTCCAGCCTTGAGTGTATCAGTCAGGATTCTCCAAAGAAACAGAACCACAGGGATCCCTGGGTGGCGCAGCGGTTTGGCGCCTGCCTTTGGCCCAGGGCGCGATCCTGGAGACCCGGGATCGAATCCCACATCAGGCTCCCAGTGCATGGAGCCTGCTTCTCCCTCTGCCTGTGTCTCTGCCTCTCTCTCTCTCTCTCTCTCTCTCTCTCTCTGTGTGTGTGTGTGTGTGTGTGTGTGTGACTATCATAAATAAATAAATAAAAACAGAACCACAGACACATACTCACAATTATGGCAGCTGAGAAGTCCTGCCATCTGCAAGCCAGAAACCCAAGAAAGACTGTGGTATAAATTACTGAGTTCAAAGGCCTAAAAACCAGGGGGATCCAATAGTATAAATCCCAGTCAAGGGCATGAGAGAATCGGAGAGGAGAGGCAGGAAAAAAGTGTGAATTTCTCCTTCCTCCGCTTTTCACTTTCCCACAGTAGGTTGTCCTCCTCAATATGGTAGACATCACCCAATGTATTTACTGAACCCATGAATTCACACCCTCACAGTCACATCCAAAATAATGCTTAATCTGGCATCCCAAGGCCAGTCAAGTTGATACATAAAATTAACCATCACACTCAGATAGCTTCCCAGAATTTTTCTAGCTTAAAGACAATGGAGAAAGATAACTTCATTCATTCAGAACTCAAAAAGAATGGTCTCTGGCGACATGAAGTTCACTAATCAAATACATTAGGGTAAGTCTGACTTCTTCACTTGACTGACCAAATTCCACCATCTAGAAGAGGAAGAAGAATTTCTGACTTAAGTCTTAACCAACTAAAAAAAAATTAGTAATCAATGGCCTGGTCTTTGTGTTTGATGATGATGACAGGTTAGTGTTTCCTTGCTTGGCAGTATGTGGGGACAACAGAAAGTCTCCAGGAGATGTGAGATTGCCCGTTAAATAAGTTCTATGTAAGAAGAACTGCAGTAGAGACAAAGTCTCCTGAAAGAGAATGACTCCCAACCCTCTAAGACTGGATTGAAGGCATAACATAGATGAAACAAGAACACACCATCAGAAATGGAGCTGGCATCCCCACCTGACGTGTGTTCAGGAATGATAGGCTGCCCGTTTCGAGTTCATCACAGCAAGTTAACTACATCCCACACGAGGCTGTGATTGATCGCACTCTCACAACTTAAGGCTAGTCAGCACCAAACCATCTAACTAGTTCCGTTTGTCTGGTTCCAGGTTCACTAAGCAATCTACCATTGACACTTGGCCTGAAGACTGTTCTAGGGGAGGAGACAGGTATAGGCCATCAGAGTGTATTTTATCTGCAGGACTTCTGTGTTTTTCAGTATAAACCAACAAAGTGGCATTCTGTTTTCAGCCGAAAACCTATATACTCGGTTGGAACAAACCTTTCTCAGGCATTGGATCTGCTTTCATGGTGCTGACTTAATCAAGCCTTGAGTCTATAAGGCTAGGAGCAGACCCTAGGCTTCGGGGAGGTCAATATCATTATCGTTTTGTGACCCCCCTTTGGGTCAGTCAGCTCCCCTGGATATGCCTTACTCTAGACCTTCAAATCACATCTTTAACTTCCATTTGAGTTGTTTCTACCACCACCACCACTCCACCAGGAGTATGTTGGGCTACCCTGAACCTCATCTCCCAAAACCAAAGCCATGATTTGCAAGCTATCTGCCTGTGAATGGTTTTCCCTTCTTTGATAGGTTACTTGTTATCTCTGGGGATTAAACCCATAACTCAAGTCTCTGGGCACCTAGCTCTGGTCAAGCGAGTTGAAAAACTCTGGTAGAGGCACCTTGAACACTCTCCATTCCAAGCATCTTACCTGGGGTGGCATCTCCGGAGAGATAGTAACGGCTTACAAAGTTAACAGAGGGGGGTGGTCAGCTTCCCCACCCCCCTCAACCAGAGTCTTACAGGCTCACCTTCACGGCAAGCTTTCCAAGGATGTCAGCAAACACTATCTTCCTGCCTCCTCTCCATGACAATATCGCAGTGCCTCAGAAAGTGCCAGATCCATAGCAGGGGCTCAGGAACTGTTTTGGGGGGGAGGGAGTGAAAGAGGCAGGCAGTTCATTCTCTCCCTTTCCTCATTCCCCACGTACCAGCTCCCGTTACACAGTAGCACAGGAGAGAGCGAGAAGGAGTCAGCTGAGTATCAAAGTATCTAAGGCCTTATGTTTGATAGTGCCCCCACACCCACTCCCCAGGAGATTCTAGAATGTCCACACAGACCCTTTTGGAAAGAAAGATAAAGAAAGCACTCCTGCTGGGCCTCTGGCCAACCCTGGACAAAGCCAGACAGAGCTCCAAGGAGCGGCGGGGAGGAAGGTGTGGACCCCCCAAGCCTGCAAGCTCTGCTGCTCTTGTACACCCATCCACATGCCTGGAGACCCACTGCCAGGGTTGGTGTTTGCCACTCCCGGCACAGAAAATGGTAAGGTAACTTTGTTTTCAGAAAAACAAGTCTCCCACTAAAACATGCAACCCCCGAGCAGAAGAAGCCAGGGAGGAAGAGCAAGAGCGCACCATCAGGGCTTCTGTGTGAAGCTGCTTTGCCCTCTTGCCTGAGACAGCGCCTGTCTCTTCCTCTGCCTTGGGGTGGGAGCCTCACCTCTACCTTCCACGCGGTGCGAACACAGGCCAAGCCCCAAGGCCACTGCCACTGGGGTCCAAGGAGCCTGTGGGAGCACGCTAAGAGCCAGAGACCCACTTTTGTCAGTACCAGCTACTTGCCCAGGTGGCCTTGATACGAAGGTCTCGGCTCGGCTCATTGAACGAAGCCACAGGGCCGGGCCTGGAGGACTGAGAGACAAGAGCCCGTTTTGAAGTGAAACCCACCGGGATGGATGGAGAAGAGCCTCTGGAGTGCAGAGCAGTGTGCTGGGGAGGGGCCTCCCTGGAGCAAGAAAGTGGCCAAATGGTAGATCAGAACCACAGGACCCGCCAGCCTATGTCCACAGCCTCTGAGAGCTCCAGGGCCCCACCGCTCTTCAGTGGGTGCCGAGAGAAGGGTGCGGAAATGGCTGGAGACAGCCCCCCACGGCCTCACGTGTCATCCTTCCTTCCACCTGCCGCCAAAGCAACAGCAACGCAGCAATGTGAGCTTGCCCCCAAAGGCATCGTGCAAAGCCAGAGATGAGACAGGAGGGAAGAGGGCCTGGTGCCCAAATTCCTGCTGCTTCAGAGTTCTGGGGGGGCAAGGGCCTGGTTTCCCCCGAGCCACCGACACGCTGCACAGGGACTTCACACTAACAGCCCCGCTTAGCCTTTGTAGCCCCGTGTGTCTGCTCGGTTTCCAGCCAGGAATCAAAAGCTGCTGCTTGCACCTGCCTTGGTCCTGCTCAGAGAGAACCCAAAGACCCCGTTCCTGGGCACAGCAGGGCTCGGACACCCCCAGACGGCAAAGGCCTGCTTGGACCTAGGAGCCACAAGCAGAGCAGCCACCGGGCATGGAGTGTGGGCCCTGGGCCGGGCACCAAACACTCCAAGGGCCCTCTCCCCTCCAAGTAGAGGCTCTGTGCCCTTTGTATAAAGGGGACGCGGAGAGATGCCTGGGTGGCTCAGTTGATTAGGCATCTGCCTTTGGCTCAGGTCATGATCCTGGGATCCCAGAGTCCTGGGATCAAGCCCTGAGTTGGGCTCCCAGCTCAGGGGGGAGCCTGCTTCTCCCTCTGCCTCTGCCCACCTCCCCACCCCTCTGCCCCACTCATATGTGTACCTGCTCTCTCTCTCTCTCTCTCTCTCAAATAAATAAATAAATCTTTTAAATAAAGGGGACATGAAAGGGTTGAGCCCATGCCCTGGACAATAACCTTCATCCTTCCATCCAGTAGGATCAGTTCATAAAACTAGGACATGGAAAGAAGCTTGTTGCTACAGAAGACAGTTTCCTCCCAGATGTGAAAAGAGAAGCCCCCACACATACCATTTTCTATTGCCTGCCTTACCCCCATCTAACCAAACATCTGCAAAGATCGCATGTCTCTTTCACCCACCTCCATTAGCATCTCCCTGGGTGCTGCTCGAAAACATTTGGCATCGGAAAGGTAGTGGCCAGAAGGTCCAGGCTGCTGGACTCTGGAGTCTTGGCCTGACCTATGAGAACAGTGGCCATTTATTCACTGGCTCCCCTGCCAGACACACAAGAGACAGGGGCTCTCTAAGATGCTCATTTTGTAGGTGGCTAAGAGCCTCCCACCCAAAGCGAAGCTGAAAAGGCATCTGTCTTCAAGGATGGCAGGATCCTCCTCCTTTTTATTTTAATAAGAGGGAAATTAAAAAGCTGTGCAAAGTACTGAGAGGATGGAATCATAAAGCATCAGAAAAAGAAGATTATCCACTGTTGTCCAGGCTAGCCCCGGCAGCCTGGTCAGCAAGGACGAACAGAGGAGGGTTGGCCTGGAGGATTCTGTGGTCCAGCCCTGGCAAGGAGCAACCCCTCCCTAGAAAAACCTGGCCCTCCGCAAGAGCAGCTGTCCCCCGCTATCAAAAAGTAGGGCATTCCTAGGAATCCTTCCCTTAGCCAAAGTGGCATAAAGCAAAGAAGCAATTCCAGTACCATTAATTTATATGGAAAAAATGTTAAGCATTCCCAGACACCCCCGCCAAAAAAAAAATCACCTCTCTTAGGCTTTTCTGATACCTTAGGGCACATCTTGCTAACAGATGCACAGAATAAATTGAGAGGAACCACAGATGCTCAAAGGCAGTTCAAAGCTGGCAGCGTGATCGGGGGAGATGCTGAGCGTGGTTCGCAGGGAGGGAGCTTGGTGGCACCCCTGTCCCAGATCTCAGGCGCTACTGGTTCTATACAGCCCAGTGCAAAGCCACTGCTGAAGGCTATTTCCCCTTTAAGACCTTCCCTAGAAGCTAGAATCCTCTCCAGATTTCCTTAGGTGAGAACAGGTACTAATGTAGTAGAAGCAAAGCAGCGGAACTCGAAATTTCAGAAAGCAGAGGTTCCCTTATGGAGCTGGCCCTCCTTCTCAGGGGCTCTAGAACAGTGGTCCTCGGAGCCAGGTCCCTGGAGCAGCATCAGCATTGCCTGGCAGCTTGTGAGAAATGCAAGTTCTCAGCCCTGCCCCCCACCCAGAAAACCAGGGTGGGGGGGCCCAGCCTGTGTGGTTCTGATCCGCCCTGGCTTGAGACCCGCTGCTCCTGGCACCAAGAGGCCTGCCTGATGCCTCCAGCCCATGACCAAGGCCACAGAGGGCCTCTGCGACCTGCAGGTCAGGACGGAGTCCCCACCCTGGATTCGGACTCCCCGGGCCACCCAGGAATCATGAACATGTTGTCTCCCCGGTCACTGGGGATCCAAGGGTCTCAAAACTCCATCTTCAAAAAAAAAAAAAAAAGAAAAAAAGAAACTCCATCTTCTGGCCAGACTCGGCCTCATGCTCCCCTTCCCAGGCAGATGGCTCCAGGGCTCCCACAGGACAAGGGACTGTCACAGACTACACCAGGTCCATCCTTGCCAAGTGCCTTAAGCCACGCTTGGCCCTTCATGGCACCCCAGGAAACCAGGTCCCTGTCTCTCCCTCCTGCTTCTCCCATGCCCCCCAGAACACGGCACAGCTGGACTCCCCTCTGCACACGTTCATAGGAGCCACAGCTCCTCCAGAAGTGGCTGATCCAGCCCTGCTGGGGCAGGGAGTGAGGGGGCACCCTCCCTGTGAGAAACAAGCCAACATTCCAAGGCATTTAGTCTGACAACCTAATACCACCCATCACCACCCATCATCACCCATCACCACCCATCATCACCCATCACTACCCATCACCACCCATCATCACCCATCACCACCCATCATCACCCATCACCACCCATCACCACTCATCACCACCCATCACTACTCATCACCACCTATCACCACCCATCATCACCCATCACTACCCATCACCACCCATCACCACCCATCACCACCCATCACCACTTACCACCATCACCACCATCACCACCCATCACTACCCATAACCACCCATCACTACCCATAACCACCCATCACCACCCATCACCACCCATCACCACCCATCATCTGCCACTTCACCTGGGCCTTGTTACTAGTGTGACGCTGTTTTAGCACAAAGACGAAACCGGGTTGCAAAAATGAAAACCACAGATCGGATCGATCGCTTGTCAGCGTGGGCATGGAAATTTCTAGTAATCCCTGCCATCCAACAGGAAAGCCATCCTCTTTGGGCAATTGGCCTGTTTTGTCTCTGCAGGAGGAGATGGAAGTTTCATTTCATGGGACCCGCATTTAAGCTCAGGCCACCGTTGTTAGATCAGCGGTTAGCAACCACCCCAGACGGTGGGCGGGCACAGCCTTGGCCTGTCTTACATAGATGTGGTGACCCTGGCCGCCCAGGAGCCAGTGAGAGGCCTGCAAGCTGCTCATGACCCAGTGTTACTTGGGGCCGGGATTCCAGGGTGTCAGCGGATTGGTTGGTTTTAAGTGTGGCGCAGGAGAGCTCCTGGGCGAGGGAAATGAGGGTGGAGGCCTCACAGCTTCTCCACAACTTGGAGCCACTTGTTTACCTCTGTGAAGAGCCCAGCTGACTGCCTGTCTGCTTAACTCGAGAGTCCCTGGAATTCTCTGGAAGCCACTCTGTCCATCAGCTCTTCAGTGGCCACGGCCACAGGGCCTGGAAGGATGGTGTCTGGGGCCAAGCTGCTCTCCAGATGCCACATCGCATTCCCTTCCTTTCTCTGTCCCCAGAAGAACCTCCTTTCGTTCCTCCTTTAAGGGCCTGAAAGGTAAACAGCTTCCAGACTCTTCTACCTCATAACCAAAGCCCGTTCATGGAAACCCAGAGGGTCTGAAAACACACCTGAATGCAATACCTACTTTCCAGAAATACACCGGGTATTCTTTTTGTCTTGCGAGGTCTCCTGTGCACTCACACCAGGGCCCATGCACCTCGCAAGCTGAGCTGCCCCCCAACCCCAGTGAAAAGACCGAACAGAATATTCCCTCAGTCCATGTGTACAGCACGTGCTTTTCAAGCCCGGTGCTGTGCCAGGCCTCGGAGTCCCCACCTGGAGCCCAGCAGCGCCCTCACCACCTCAGTGTGGAGGGCCACAAGCAACCCCAAGAGCAGACAGCCAGATGCACACGTCATTAGGACCCCTGGGAAGGGCTGGGGACGAGTGATATGCCATGCTGGAGCAGAGGAGGGACCACTCAGAGCAGCCCCTGAGAAGGGACATTAAAACCAAGACCTCAAGGGCAACTGGAGGGCTCAGTGGTTGAGCATCTGCCTTCTGCTCAGAGTGTGACCCCAGGGTCCCAGGATCGAGTCCCACGTCAGGCTCCCTGCATGGAGCCTGTTTCCTCCTCTGCCTGTGTCTCTGCCTCTCTCGCTGTGTCTCTCATGAATAAATAAATAAAATCTTAAAAAAAAAAAAAAAGAAGAAGAAGAAGAAATTTCTTAAGGCCAAGACCTCAAGACCAGAATGGGCAGACAAGGGACCTGGGCCGAGGGCCCCACCGGCCAGGAGAGCAGATGTGGGCAGTGTCACACGGGCTTAGGGAAAACCAAGAGTTCCCTGGAGCGGCCCAAGGGAGGGGGTGAGGAGGGGAGCAGAACAAGGGGAAGCTGGAAAGGAAGGAGGGTGGGGCCTCGATGACAGACAACCTTGGGTTCGAACCCAGGTCCCAGCCCCTCAAGGAGCAGACAGCCTGAGGCAAGTCACTTGCCCTCCCTGAGCTTAAAATCCACGTCCTTCTCTGGAAAATGAGGACCATAGTAACTTTCCCACGTGGCTGCTGTGGACCGAAAATGAAATGGCGACTGTAAAGCTAAGGAACCACGATACGTGATCATGAAATAGAAGGTATTACTGCAAGCTGCTCATCTCCTCACGATCCTTGCCCACCTGTGGCAACACTAGGGAACCACTGGGTGAGAAGACACGAGGCCCGAGAAGAAGTACTGAGACGTTTAGGAGATGGGGGGAGAGGGGGATGATTCCAGAACCTCAGGAGTCTGATGAGTGAGCACCTCCCTAACCTCAGTGGGGGCCGGTGATTTCATCAGGATTGCTGCGGATCCTTCGCCTCCCCTGTAACTGCGTTTGTGTTGCATCAGTACCACCACGAGGTGTCCTGTTCATTTTCTGTTGCTTTCATAACAAACCATCACAAAGTTTGTGGTTTAAGAGAATACAAATTTATTATCTCAGAGTTTCTGTGGGTTACGAGCCCCACACGGGTCCCACTGGGCTAACATCGAGCTATGGGCCGGGCTGTGTTCCCCCTGGAGGCTCCAGGGGAGAACGATTCCCAACCCACTCAAGTTGTTAGATAAACAAGATCAGTTGCTCACAGTGCTGGGCCTGAGGTCCCCGTTTCCTTGCTGGCTGGAAGCTGGAACCACACGTGCCTCGTGGAGGCCTTTGTCCGGTCCTTGCTACATCTCAGAATAGCAGTGGTGCAGCAAACCCTCCCCGGGCTTACAATTTATCTCCTCTTCTCCTCCCCCTCATCCCCCACCTCCTTCCACCTCTCCCCTTTCAGCCAGAGATAGTTCTGCTTTTAAGAGCTCCCACGATTACACTGGGCTCACCGGGGCCCAATCATCCATGGTAATCTCCCTGTTTTAAAGTCTGTCATCTTAATTGCATCTGCACATAATACAAACTATTCATTCGGAGGCTCCAGGGATGAGGGCATGGACATCTTTGGGGGCCATTCTTCAGTCCAACACAGATGCAACACGACTTTCCTGATTCGTAATAGAACAACCTAGACAGTCAACCGGGCTTAATAACCAAGAGTTCTAGCCAGAGGGTTTGGATTCACAGAGCCTGAGAAGAAATGACAGGAACACCTCAGAGCCCCTGGGCAGGACCAGAAGGTAAGCGAGCCAGCCAGAAATTCTGGACTGAGGCCACAGGACAGAAAACCAGCTCCATGAAAGAGCAGTGGTGGATGGTGGATGCAGAGTTCCTGGCACAAGGCAGAAACCTAGTGAGTCTAAGGGGTACAGGATGGGCAAAATGGGCAAAGGGGTAGGTGGGCCTTCCAGGTGTGGGATGAACAAGTCACGGGATTAAAAGGCACAGCCCAGGGGAGGTAGCCAACAGTATTGCCGTAGCTACACTTGTGAGCATGACATACAGATTTGCCGAATCACTGTGTTGTACCCCTGAAAGTACTAGAACGTCATCAACTACACTTCACTTAAAAGGAGTGAAAAAAAGAAGAGGAAAAATCCTACTTAGCCTACCGCCCAAGATCAAAGCAGCCTAGCGCAAGGTTGGCTAGATGTTGGGTCTTTAGAGCTCCTGCATTAGGAGCCCTTGGCATTTTCTGACTGCGAACAGGGTGCTCAGAACCTGCAAGTTGTCTCCCAGTGTCCCCGGCTGGAAGAACTTTGGTTTGAAGGGAGAAAACAAGGTAAGTCCTGACAGCAGGAAATATGGCAGACATAATTCACGGATGCCCTTGTCCTAGCAATTTTCCTTCTGTATTCAAATACCAAGAGGTAGAAGAATCTTCTAGTTAGTTCATGGAGATGCCCATTTGCTTTCTTGGTCTTTGATTCGTGTGTGTGTGTGTGTGTGTGTGTGTGTGTGTGTGTGTGTGTCATTGACTTGTAAAGTTACCCCTCCCTTTCAGTCTCTGGACCTGATGAAAAGCTGATTATACTGCTCTACATTATAAAGGTGAAAAATGTAAAAATCTATAATCCACGGGAAAGATTAGAGGCAGCAGAGCCCTTCCTAGAGCATAGCACCTTGGTGTAACTGTTTGGGGTCATATCACCCAAGACACCAACAGGAGGATGAAGGAGGTGATTCAGAGAACAGACTTTCTAGAAAAAGAAGAGAAACCTCATCTCCCAGCACCCTCTCCTGCGTCACCACAGACAAAGGAGAGACAATTGTTTCAGCTTCCAAACAATAGTCCTTGTTCTTTTCCGTACTCCCCACTCCCACTCACTTCCTCATCTCTGAGGCTGTTTTTCCGTCTGGCTTCTCTCTACTCCCCCAGCAGTTCTACTGACGACCAGGCCAAATGTTGACTCTCGACTTCAGTGTTGCCGTGGATGTTTATTTTAACTAGGTTTTCCCAGAGCAGGATTACTACAGGTTGGGGGGGGGAGGGATACCTGTTCAGTGCGGCCAGCTCTGCCCCCAATGCCCTCGGGATGGCTCAGAACCCCAGTGTAAGAGACACACTTAGCAGTCATTTCGGGCCCAAGTCTAGGTCCTCCTGTGGATTTCCACCACTTGGCAGCCGTGACAGGCAGAGGTGGAAAGAGGTGAAGCCCAAAGTACTAGAGTCCTGTGGAACCCGCCGAGCAGGGTTGGGGGGTGGTCAGAGCAGGTTCTGTGGAAGGGCCTGGAGATGAAGTTGTGGGTGGGGTGTTGAGCTAACCCAGCTCTTCCGGCAGCTGGCTGTGTGGCCTCTGGCAGGTCACCTCACCTCTCTGGAACCCAGTGTCTTCAACTATAAACCAGGGGCTTGGGATTAGATAGGACACCTCCCAGCTCAGTGAGCCTCTGAGCCTATCATGCAGCTCACCTTCTCCGATCCTTGACAAAACAAGCAGCCTATGAAGGGTCTGGGAAGTAAGGGGATTTCACATCTAAAGCCCCAATCAGGGACGCCCGGATGGCTCAGGGGTTGAGCACCTGCCTTTGGCCCAGGGTGTGATCCTGGGGTCCCGGGATCAAGTCCCGCATCGGGCTCCTATGGGGAGCCTACTTCTCCCTCTGCCTGTGTCTCTGCCTCTCTCTGTGTGTCTCATGAATAAATAAATAAAATCTTTAATAAACAAATAACCCACAATGACACACTGGGGAAAGACTGGCCTGTGCCCTACTGCTTCTTTTTCCCAACACGGGCTCTGCAGTTCGATTAACTTGCTAGAACATTGTGCTCCAGTATCTAATGCGCCCACCCCAACGAGACCGCAAGCTCCCAGAGGCCAGGGTGGTGTCGTCGTCCTCTGTACCCACGGCTGTGCTTCCCAAGCTCATCACGACCGAAAATAATACAGATGTCAGGACCCAGTCCCAGCTTGCCTGAATGACAGTCTCGAGGAGCAGGCCAGTGTCCCTTTCAAAGGTTCCCTGGGTGACTATACTGAGAAGCCAGCTTACAGTGGGTCCTGGATTTGTCGAAAGCACCCGGAAGTCCAGACACCTGGTAGACTTGATGGGAAAGAGAAGGAGAGAGGGAGGCTCCTCGCTGCCAAAAGCGAGAAGCTGTCTGGCTGTCCAGGCCCAGTCTTCCTGTGCTCAGGTTGGTTTTTTCTGGAATGGCTACACTTGTCCTTCAGGATCATAAAATAAGGGTTATTTATGGGGTGACAAGCACCCTGAATTAGGAACGTGATGAGGCCAAATTCCTCTGCCAGCCCTGAGGTCCAGGGAAGGGGATCTGCCCTCTTAAGCCTATGGATAAGAAGGCGCAGCTACACTGTCTAGACTCGGGTTGGCTCCAGAACGCAGTGGCTCGTGGAGAAGGGGAAGCCAGCAGGGAAGGCAGAGGCAGGAAGGAGAGTGGAAAGGCGGGAGAGGATTCTGATCCTATCTCCCCTCGGTGATCCCGGAGCCGATCCCGGAGAAGAGCCATCCTGGGCACCTGCCCTCGGCCTGCTGATCACCATCGGGGTTGCCTCGGTCCAGACGAGCCTCGCGGCCCATAACACGGGCCAGAGACGGACTCGACAGCAGCCACTGTAGCTCTTTCCTCCCTCCACCGCTGGCCGGCGTGGGACCGATGCAAAGGAAGGGGAGCCAGCTGCCAGCTGCAGGGGACGGAGGCAGCCAGGACGAAGGGCAAGGCCCTGGCCATGAGGAGGTCATTTTATTTAAAGATTTATTTATTTATTTATGATAGACATAGAGAGAGAGGCAGAGACACAGGAGGAGGGAGAAGCAGGCTCCATGCCGGGAGCCCGACGCGGGCCTCGATCTCGGGACTCCAGGATCATGCCCTGGGCCAAAGGCAGGCGCTAAACCGCTGAGCCACTCAGGGATCCCCAAGGAGGTCATTTTAAATCAGGAGACTGGTATACACATGTCAGAGCAACTCGTAGCCCCACAGCCCCAAGGTCTGCAGCAGCAGCAACAAGTAGGGGTTTGGTGGTAGAGGGAGGTTAGGGAAGCCACAGCTCAGTTCCTGACCATTCTAATCTGGGGGGTGGGTGGGGGGAAGCCCTCCACCGGAGGAGATCACACTGGAACCTCAGCTGGAAAGGCCAACAGCATTAACAGCCTTAATAAGCTCACAGGTCTCCACCTGTGGTGGGCACCAGACTCTCCTGGAGAACCTTGTTAAAATTCAGATTCCTGGGCCCACCCACAGAGGGCCTGGCCCTATCGCCAGTCTTGACCCTAAGCCCTGGAGTTCCGGTGGGCAGGGGGAAGCTGGCATCTCCCTCTTGCTCTATTTCCGCATCTTAGGAAACAGATCCCACTCTTGGCCTCCACCCAACAGGTGCATCGGCTCAGAGTCGCGTGGCCCCTGACTGGCGGCGGTGAGGCCGACCTCCTGGAGGGCCGAGCTGCCCCAGATGCCTACAATTTCAGTCACAGTTAATCCCATACTGACAGGTTCTGGTTCTGAAATGGTCCATAGGGAAATAGCCCCGGGGATGCATCAGGAAGGCAGCTGATACTTGAGAAGTCACTGAAAATGTGACCAGGATTGGGTTACCCCCTTTGAGCTGCTCAGGTCAGATTTCCAGATGCAGGGAAGGCCTTCTGGGGACACGGCTTCAGATTGCAGTGTTACCCCATTGCAGTGTTCTATTTTGGACCGTCATATTGCCTTGCAAAGAGAGAGAGCGTGTATCTGTGTGTGCACGTGTGTGCGCACACATGTACTTGGAAGTACAGATGTTAAGGCACCTCATAGGTGTACAGCAGCAGTAAGGCCCTGGGTGTACAGGCATAGGTCTCTGAAGATCATTGTTCACTTTTTCCTTCCTTTTACCGAGGATAAGACATTTTTACTTTCTAAGCTTTGATGGAGCACCTCCCCGGTATGTGGGCACCCTTAGACTACCAGAACTTACAGTCTAGCTAAAGAATTCTGCAAGATAGGGATGCACGTCACTTGACTTCTTTTGACTCCATTCCCAGTTTCATGGCACTCACAGAGCCCAGACCATTCCCGTTTGCCAGGATTTACTGACCAGCTATTATGTGCCCCATATTGTGCCAGGTGCTATGGAGCACACCAAAAAAGCGTGATAAATACTTGGGGAGCTAAGTTTAGAAGGCATAAAATTAATCAGAGGAGAAAAGAAGACAAATTTGTAGTGACAATAATTTGTGCATAATACAAGTATCTTTCCCCCAAATCATAGTTTTTCTCAAGTCAGAGTAACAAATAGTCCCCTAAAAGGAAAAAAATTTCAGAGACCTTCCAGGGTGACTTAAAATTTTTATAAGGTTACTTGAATAAGTATAAACATAAAAGGGACGCCTGGGTGGCTCAGTGGTTGAGCATCTGCCTCCAGCTCAGGTTGTGATCCTGGAGTCCTAGGATCGAGTCCCACATCAGGTCCCTTACATGGAGCCTGCTTCTCCTCCTTCTGTCTGTGTCTCTGCCTCTCTCCTCTCTGTTTCCCATGAATGAATAAATAAACCCTTTTTTTAAAAAAAAAAAAAAAAAGCATAAACAGGGATCCCTGGGTGGCTCAGTGGTTTAGCGCTTGCCTTAGGCCCAGGGCCTGATCCTGGAGACCCGGGATCGAGTCCCATGTCAGGCTCCCGGCATGGAGCCTGCTTCTCCCTCTGCCTGCGTCTCTGCCTCTCTCTACTCTTCTCTCTCTCTCTGTGTCTATCATAAACAAATAAATAAATAAATCTTTAAAAAAAAAGCATAAACATAAAAGTTGGTATAAATGCTTTAAATTTATAAGCACCCAGGCAAATTTTTAAATTACATGCCACGAAAAAATTCCTGAAAAGCCAAATAATTTTCAAATTAGCAACACCAATTCAATGATACTGTTTTTGCTGAAAGTGAATTAGTGCTCTTTAATAATAGAAAGAGAGAGCCTCAGGACTGGTTCTTATTTAATCGCTGGCTTTGTATTTTGACTTTGAGAATACTAATTCAGAGAGCGCTTACTTATGGAAGAGTGCTGCTCAAAATGATACTCATGATTATAAGGTTTTGCCTCCTAGTTCAGAATAATCAAACCTCACACTTAACCAAAACTTGCCACATGCAATTCTCAGCTGCCTCTTTTAGTGATGTATCATCTGATAACACTGTAAAACTGTCTAATTCAGTTGAACATGAGATTAGCATTATGACACTCTTGAATCTGCATTGGACTTAATCCTACTATTGCCTGTATTCACAGAAGAACACTTCTTTGTTGTAAATTTACTACTTTACTTACATTTAATAAGCTACAAGTTGCAAAGTATGCAACTCAGCTGAACCATGGCATATCTGGCTTTTACATGTCAGCTTGACTAGGCTAAGGGGTACCCAGAGAGCTGGTCATAACAAACAAACACACACACACAAAGATGATTTCTGGGTGTGTCTGTAATGAGGTTTCCAGAAGAAATTAGCATTTGAATCAGTAGATGAGTTTTTTTTTTTTTAAATTGCTCTCACCAATGCAGGCGTGCATCATCCCATTCATCAAGGGCCTGAATAGAATAAAAATGTGGAAGAAGAGTGAATTTGCTCCCTGCTTGAGCTAGGACATCCATGTTCTCCTGCCCTTGGGCATCCGCACTTCAGTTCTCAGGCATCAGATCTCAGTCTGGGAGACTTACATCATTGGTTCCCCCGGTTCTCAGGCTTTTGGGTTTGGACTGGAACCACACAACCAGTTTCTCTGGGCCTCCAGCTTGGAGATGGCAAGTCATGTGACTTCTCAGCCTCCATAATCATATGAGCCAGCCCCTCATAATAAACTTCTTTCTATATATCTTTACATATCCTATTGGTTCTGTTTCTCTGGAGAACCCTGCTAATGCCGATGCGAAAGTGCAGTGGTACAGGCGCAAGTTCTTTGGCCTCCAGCGTGCTTCCCCAGCTCCACGTTGGAAGAGAACACAGTTCTCCCCCCCTCAAACTTCCTTATTTGAAGCTACAAAGCTTCATTCATACAACCACTGTGACTTCATTTGACTTTCACTTGGCACAAATGGGATTGGGTACAAAAATTGTAAATGCCAGCATGAAAATATTATGACAGCTTCGAATGATCATCCAGGAAATCTTAGATTAACATTTTTACATTTTCACTGAATTAAAATTATAAAGTTAAAAAAGTGTTGTAAAACAATCAGAAGGGGCATCTGGGTGGCTCAGCCAGTTAAGCATCTGCCTTTGGTTCAGTTCATGATCCTGGGGTCCTGGGTTGGAACCCCAAGTCAGGCTTCCTGCTCAGCAGGGAGTCTGCTTCTCCCTCCGCCTCTGCCCCTCCCCCTGCTAGTGCTCTCTTTTTCTCTCATATAAAAAAATAAAATAAAATCTTAAAAAAAATTTCAGAAACCCCTGAGAACGCTGAGATGCACCCATTACCCTTCACTCCGACCTTCCAGTTCCCATTTCTCCATGCCAGGCTTCACTGGAGCATACTCAAAACTCAGGTTCATTAAAAATATGAACTTGACATTGAAGGGGAAGAGATAAAGCTGAGCACTACATGAATAGGACTTTGTCAGACTGCAAAGGGAAAGCATCTAAGGTGTTGAGCCCTCCACATAAGGTGCAGCCTTCATACCTAACCCAGTCCTCAGACCTGAAATCCCCCTATCTCTGCTCAAAGCATCTCCTTTCATCCCAAGTCAAGAATCTCCAATTATCTGCTGGGAAAACCAGAGCCCTGTGCACCAACAGTGACGTCAACGTCCGCCACAACCTCCTCTACCCCTGTTAGTACTATTCTCAAGTCTACCTCACGTAGTCTGGAGGCAGGTCCTGAGAACTTTCCTAGATTGCCACTGATGGCCACTAACACCTCAATTCCCAAGAGCAGCCCGATGGATTTGGAATTCCCACTTTCCTAATGGGTCCAGCAGAATCTTCTAGGTTAAGTTGCCTTTGTGATCTCTCATCTGAAAGATTATGTACTGTTTCTTCAACCATTGGATCTGTTGAAACAGGTCCATTATACACACACACACACACACACACACACAGCACAGCCCAAACAATGCTCAAAGACAGTAGCTTCCACTGGGAAGATAATAATCTCCTAGGCACCATCTCCATCCATGAGGACAGAAAATCCTATTACTATAAAGAACAGTGTTTACTTTCTTTCTCTCTTCTTCGCCAGCTTACAGAATGAGAAAAAGATCACACGTTCCTTAGTAGCTGGTCCCTCAGAACAAGAAAAGCTGTGAGCTGACCCTTCTAGTGAGAACTCATCTAAATTATTTGCCAATGGCTTTTGCCCTCTTGGTGACTGGCCATTGAGGGAAGGGAAGGCTGTGAGGTTCTCTTCTAGTTATAAGGTTTATAGCTTCTCAAAATAGTGGGCAAACATCAACAGTTTCTGAGTTATCAAGGAGGCTTCATGAACAAGGGAAGGGCTGAGTCGATATTTGAAGAGCAAGTAGGCTCAGCATAGATGTAGTGGAGGTGTGGGTTGGGGCAGGTGAAAGGAGAAGAAAGAGTGAGATAAAGGCATCAAGGAAGGCAAAGAACCTGCCCTGGGCCAGAGGGTGTGAGGACACTGGGACAGGAGGAAATAGAAGAACATGGGAATAAATAACTAAGGTGGGCAGATTATAGGGCCACTAATGTAACAAACTCAGTTTGGGCTGAGTCCAAAAGGCCATGGGAACCACTCTATTTCTGTGAGTAGAAAAGAGAGAGTTTAGAAATGAAGTGGTATCTGGGACAGATATATCTGACAGTGGTGGACAGGATGGGTTGGTCCAGACACAAGTTAAGGAGTTACTGCAATAATTCAGGTAATGAAGCCTAAATTGTTTGACTCTAGTTCCAAATGGGCAAGTGCTGGGTCACACTGTGATTGACCCGAAGTCCACAAGTGTGCCTCTCAGACAGGAGAAGCTCACTTCTTCAACTCAGATAGGCTAAAGCCTACCTTCAGGAGGTATCAGTAATGGAACCCGGGTGAGGACTACCAAAGTCTCCCACTATGTTTAGATGGATACCAGACCTACACGTGTCTGGCTCAAAGAGCCATGATCTTCTGTGTTCTTTTTTATTTAAAAAATGTCACCAGAATATCCCAGCATTTTCCCAGTCTACTCCCACTAGTCTAGAGCAACACAGATACGAGGCAAGCCCAATAACTCCCAGAATCTCAGGGGTAGGAACACTCCAATGGCACTCCCGTCCTATGCCAGTATCAGCTATCTAGTGCCACAATGTTGTTGTAGAACAAACAACCACAAAACTCCAGTGGAGTACAAAAATAGATATTTCTATTTGCTCTTGAGTCGATGGATTGGCTGAACCATCTTGCTAATCTGAGCAGGCTCACTCATGTGTTTGGCAGATCAGCTGAGGGCCAGCTGGTTTAAGATGGCCCCAGCTGGGATGACTCAGCTCCATGTGCCTCTCAACCTCCAGGAGCTAGACCAGTTTTGCTCACATAAGGTAGCAGAAGTTGAAGATGAGGAAGAAAGCAAACGAGTTTTCACAAGTCTATACTTCAGTCTAATTTGCTCCCATCCCATTGGCCACAGCAAGTCACACATCCTGCAAAGCCACACACAAAGGGCAGAGATACAGAGAGTTCGTTAATGGGGACCATTGATGACATTACTGTATCACCATGCCAGAAAAAGACTAGAAGAAATTTGAATTCCTTTTCTTCTAAGATTTTATTTGTTTATTTGAGAAAGAGAGTGAACACACAAGCAAGGGGAGGGGCAGAGGGAGAGGGAGAAGCAGATTCCCTACAGAGCAGGAAGTCCCATGCAGGGCTCTATCCGAGGACTCCAGGATCATGACCCGAGCTGAAGGCAGACACTTAACCAACTGAGCCACCCAGGCACCACAGAAGAGATTTGAATTCCAAAAGCAGATCAAGACCTGGATTGAGGAAGGAAATCTCCATGGTGATGTTAGGAAGGAAATGGTACAACTGGCCACCAGGAGAAGTGAACCTTTAGTGTTAGAAAGACTGATGAGCCTTGGGGCACCTGGGTGGCTCAGTTGGCTAAGCAATCCAACTCTTGGTTTCAGCTCAGGTCATGATCTGGGATTGAGCCCCGTGCCATGTTCTCTGCTCGGCAAGGGATCTGCTTGAGGATTCTCTCTCTCTCTCTCTCTCTCTCTCTCTCTCTCTCTCTCTCTCCCTAGTTACAAAATGGGTATATAAATCTTAAAAGAAAAAAAAAAGAAACATAAAAAAAAAGACTGATGAGCTTCAAACACACCCCAAGAATGAGGGCTCATTCTTGCCTCTCGGCACCTATGGGCAGTGTGAGCATGGACAATGACTGGCTATTTTGGTCTTCATTGCAGGTGATCACAAATACTTTTGCTTTCCCTACCAACTGGATTCTTCCCTTCTGCATTCATATATGATCTATTCACCTCTCTCGCTTGACTTCATATGCCTCTCCAGCCAGGCATTCTTGAAATATAAGGAGGAAAAGGAGTAGATGGTGACCTTCTATGGCTATTCCATTAAACTGGTATAGTAAGATGTAAGTTAGAAGCAGAAGGTCCTGGTCATGACCAGCTGGGGAGAAGAAGACCAGATCTTGACCTGCTTATGTCATTGGAAATACGGCAAAGGTTAGAACATGGTGCCATGGCGTGCCTTTTACTCTTGACCATGAGAGGTAGAATAATCCAACTTATGCAAGATGTGGGCAGCCTCCTCAAACTTCAGAAAAGAAATGAGACATTCACTTTACAAAATTCCCAAGACCCCACTTCCCAAGGATGATTCCTCCTACAAGAAAGATCCTGAGATCAGACCTGTAAAGTTGAAGAAGGCTCCTGGCTTCCTGATGAAACAGAGGAACAACCTGAGGTGAGCAGATTTGAAGCAAAGGGCTTGGGGAACAGCCCTTTGACATGCCCAGAAGCCAGGGAAACTGGCATTGGAGGAAAGTGAGAGTCAATAGCATGGGAATGGCTTCTGGGGAGGATGCAAGAACAGGGCTCAGCTCAGAGAAGCAGAGGGGCAGACCGAGGAGCCATAATCAGCAGGAAGCTCTGCGAACAATCCTGGAGATGACAGCTGGGGGAAACAAGAGCCAGGCCAGTAGGGCATGTGGCCTGTGTTCCAGCCCAGGTCAGGGAGCAAGAACTGGCATCTGTGACCAAAATGGGCCAAAGCAAAAAGCACGGCCTCAGACTGGGGTGCCCAGGGGGCAGCGGACTGCCAAGAAAAATAAAAATTCCAGGGCTGGCCAGTTGGCCAAAGCAAGGCCCCAGGCAAGCGTCGGAGATGGTGAGGGGAGCACCTCAAGTAGATGATCAGTGCCCACACATCTGTGTGGGGCTGGGACAGTGACAGGGACTGTGAGGGCCACTTCCCTCACCTGAGCAGCATTTGCTCCCTCAGATCCCTACAACCAGCAGTAGAATCTAATCGTAGATGTGAAATGCTGACCCGCAGAGCGTAGGAGGACAGACCAGCAGAGGTGATGGGAACAGGAGGGACCGTGCATTCAGAAGCAGGTTGTACAGAGAATTCTTACACCTTCTCTGTCTTCTGTCTGGAGATGGACGAACCTATTGGTCACTTATTAGAAGTAGGGGGTCAGTTATATCCTCTCCTTCATCTGGGAACGTCAAACTCCCCTTCCCCTAGGAATGAAAATAATAACGCTGAGTCATAAGATCCTAGATACATGTTAGTAAGGCAGCAGGCCAGTGACTTTGCCCTGAATATCACTCAGGTCAAACCAATTGCCCTAAAAATTAAAAAAAAAAATTTTTTTTTTTTTTGATTGCCCTAATGCAATAGGCGACAGCCTGCAGAGGAGTCCGGCTCTCTGGCTGCTGGTTCAGCAGTTAGAACGGCGCTCATTGCCTCCTTCTCCTAAGAAGAGAGCGCCACCTTGTGTGGAAGCCCTGAAGTCCAGGATAGGTCAACCCATTATTTTCTTTGAGCTCACCAGGTTTCTAGTAGACCTGGGCCCTCCTGTCTAATTGGCGGACTACACTGACACAGCACATTATAAGCAAAGTAAGGTATCTCTGAGCACGTTAAGCTCTTGCCAGGTCCAGGAGGTGATGCTAAAGATGTACCTGGTCCCTGGAAGGTACCCTTCAGCATAGTTTTTGAAGACCTACTACTCGTCTTCTTCAATTTGGGGCTTCATAGAAGTAGAAACTCTGTGTACCTGAAATTCCCCTATTTAAAGCATGTCTGTGAAGTACAGGCTTCCTACAAGCTCCTCCATTCAAGTCTGAAGCATCCCGGCAGGCTTTCTGCACGAGCGTGTGGGCCAGCCACAGTGCTGCCGTGGAAGCCGGCATCGTGTTGGTGAATCAGCTCTCTTGCAAGAGTGGCCCTGCTTTTGCACCATTTGCTGGTTCCCTTACTGCAGATACTCCCACTGGGGCTGATTTCAAGGACCAGCATGACATCACTGCTCCTGAGCTGCGGGGAGACACATACCACTGGCCCTTCGCAGTAGGTGCAAGCTGGCTCCAGGGCGCCACCCGGCTCACAGCCCCATGTCTTGGGCTCATCTGTGGAGAATGTCTCCCGCTCCCTGCTCAGAAGTAAGTAAACAGTCAAAAGGGTCAGAAGAGATGATGGAAACAGACCAGATTGGGAAATCCAAAGATCTACAAAAGCACCAGGCAACACTAGGAAGAGGGACGGGAAGCAAAGAAAAGTTGCCTTTCATGCTTTATAAGGACACAGAATTCCAGGGATGGGGTCTTGGATGCGGTGTTCAGATGGACAATAATACATGGAGGCACCTAACACAGAGTGTGTGCTCAATAGGTTGTCGTGGTGGGCGTTAAGACTACAACTCTTTGAGTTGCCTCAATGGGGCACGTATCTTGACAAATTTGTCATTTTCTTCAATTAAGTTCTAAGAGGAATAACTGTACCTTTTTCATCCTCCAACAGATATACTCAGCCTCTCTGAAAGGCCCTGAATGTTTTCATCTTTCAAGTGAGATTGGCAACCACACCGTCAACCAGCACAACACTACTGGGAAAATGACATTTATTGAGCACCTAATGCATAATAGGCAATTAATAGAAGATCTCGTTTCTTTTTTGTAGCAACTCTGTAAGTAAGATGCTATGGCTTTCCTTTCATAAAGAAACTGGGGTTCTGACATATTAAGAGATTAGTCCACAGCTGTTTGGTGAGATAGTGACTGAACTGCGTGGTTCAAATTGGGACTTTTTGGGCTCAAAGTATATCACTCTCACCATGCATCCACACCACCCTTGAATGAGAGAAGTCAGATCAAAGAAAGCATTGTCACTAGTTTGCAAACCCCATTCTGCGTATCACATCACTGTTCATGTGAAATGGAACCCTGCGTTTGTGCAGTGCACAACCTGTGCACCCTTCTGTGGCCATGCATGTATTTCCCTCCTCTCTTCCCTGTTACTTGTCCACAGGGCCATTTTCTCTTCCTTAGCTTACACTAAAGCAGAAAAAGAAAGTTAAAAAAAAAAAAAGCCCACTTCCACTTAAGTGAAAGACGAAGATTTTCTTTTCAGAGACCTGATGGAAGGGAGAGAAAAGATGGTGGCCACTGAAAACAGGAGTGGAGGATGGTCTGGACTCTGGAGGGATGAGGAGTAGTTAAAACGGAAGAAAGGAGACCCTTCAGTCAGCTCAGTAAGAATGAGCTGCCCAAGTGGAAATTCCCTGCCAAGTTCTCCCACGAACATCCTAGACATTTGTAAGTCCCCCTGACCTGCAGGTAGGGAACCTGGGGCGGGTGCACCAAAGGACAACTGCTTTGGGGCCAAGGGGCACCTGAACAGAAATCAGAGCAGGGAGGGGCATAACCCTGCAAGCAGGGGCAACATAGAACACCCAACCACCTCACAAGTACTGCAAACCCCACCACTGTGGGTACACATACCACCCAAACGGCGCAAGCAGTGCTGGGGATAAAATTATCACCTTGCATAACTGCCTCCAGAATTTCTCTTTGAGGGGAGACTGTCTGGAAGAGTAAGTTGGTGAATGCTGGGGCCTAATGGTGAACCCCTGAGGGGCATAGATGATGTCCTGGGCCTAAGGGCTTCCAAGGAGAAGGAAGGCAGGGCAGCTCTGCTGGGGAGGAAGTACAGCTGAGTGTGGGGGGAAGTGAGGGGAGGGGAGCGAGAGGGGGGGGGCCAACAGGAAGACAGGAGAAGAGAAGTCGGAAGGGTGCAGAATACTGTGTGAAGGGCTGGGGCGCTCCCTCCCTCAAGCACCCCACTCCAGGAAACATTCAACGGGTGCGAATGGGACTCTGGCCACTGAAGAAGCATCTGCGGTCATATCTGGGCTGCCAAGGTGTGGGCCTGGGACACAGACAAAGACTAGGGGACCAGCAGGCTGTGGTGGTGGCCTGATTCCAACAACCTCTTCATCCCTAGAATTTGAAGAAACAGCAGGTTTCCTAAATAGCAAGTTTAGCTATACCGTGCGACATCGGGAGGCCCCAGCTGATATCTGGCTTACGTAGGTTTAGAGGATGGAGGGAGAAAACATAATTCCCAGCGTGGGAGGGTTCAGAGAACGCTTCGCAGAGCAAGACTTAGCAGCAGAGCTTTGTTAGCTAAGAAGATGCTGCATTGCACATGCTCGGAGGCCCTTCCCATCATTTCACCAAGTAGGTAAGTCACCCCACCCTCCTTCCTGTGGCCCGAGCAGTGCCAGGGGAAAGGAAAGGCAGGTTTCTCCCTGCTTCTTCTGAAAGTGTGGAAGAGCTCAGGGAGAAATGTGGGGTGGATGAGAGGAAAAGCCTTTACCAACCACTCCCTCCCCCCCCAAAAAAAAACCCAGCTGGACATGTTTGCCTTCTACCTCTACCTATTGCAGAGGCCCAGAGGGCTAAGTATAATTGACAGGAGGGGAAAACCCTTATTTAAATTTTGAAGACTTGGGGATCAGAAATTTGTTCTTATGCTATGGGAATAACTTGACTATTTTGCCAATGTCTAACTGTACGTATTTTAAGACATGCCTCTGCCTAAAGCTAATAAATGCTTAATTTTGGTGTAACTAGCATTGGATCCATTGACCTGGAGGTGCAATTCCAAGTAGTTGCCCACTTGCAGGTGTAGCACGTGGTTGGCACACAGCAGATGTCTGTGGGACAGAGGAGCCAGTCCCCACAGCTGAGAGAGACAGCCACCATAAGCTCTGGAATTCTGAATGGGAAGTAAAGGGGTTTGAAGGCAGAGGGCACTGTCCTGCCAGACACGGAGGATGGACCTTGCCCGGAGCTCCTCTAGCTTGCAGAAACTACAGTTAAGGGCTCGGATCCAAGCATTCCAGAGGCTACCAACATCTTCCCAGCCCGCACGATGGGTTTCTCTGCTTTGCTTGTTTGCTTTCCTTTGATTCTGCTCTTCAAAGGAAATAGGGTGTGTTGATGTTTTCATTAAAGAATGTGCTTTCAGGATGATCTAAATCATCTCACAATAGAATGGAAAGGAAACAAAGAGGCATAAGGAAGCAAGGCTCATGGAATACCTTGATAGAATGAAAACATGTGAGTTTTTGTATATAATGGCATATGACCATGCATATGCCATTCTGCTGTGCTGTGTCCTCCATCCTCTAACCCCTGACCCACAGTCCACAAAAACATAAGCAGCGTGATGAATAAATGTTACTGGGGTAGAGATGAGGGGTGAGTACATGAGGAATTGACATATTTGACCCAGAAAAGAACTCAGCACACGTACCACATTCCATCGTCACAACAGCACAAAGGGTAGCTAGCGTATAAGCAAATAAAAACAAAACCGAAGTCTTCCCACTTCCTATCAGTCCCAAAGGCAGTGAGGACTCTGAAAATTTCAAAGCAGTAGAGCATGTGCGAAAAGGCCTTGTCTATTGACCTTAAGCCAAATGCACTTACTCCTGGAAATCTTCAGCTTAATAAAGGTCTCAGCTTTTTTAGAATAGATGTGGTATAGATGAGATATTTTTAGCTAGCCTACTTATATCAATCTATTAGGCTATATTCTTCCTACTGTAGTTGTGGATAGGGAGAGTAATGGGATTTTGCTCTTAAGAAGGTTAAATCACCATATCTAAGCAGCTGCGGTATGTCGGGATAAGGGAGTTGTTTTGCCTCCTGAGACAGGCGAGAGCGAGAAAGCCGGTTACAAAGGCTATGCAAGTCCACACATGCCCCTGAGTCCAGAAGCTGGAAAAAGTGGGCAGAGAGGTGATTATTAGACTCTGCCCCTCGCTTTGATTTCATTTGACTTGGATTGGTCTTTAATCGCAGTCTGTGCTGATGTAAGAAATGCCAGGACTTTGTCTACACCAGCCTGAAACAACCAGAAGACTGGTCAGCTCTTCCACTTATCTCTACAGATGCCAAAGTTCCCTGTATTTGCTGACTTTTTCATTCTTCGTCCAAATGCTTGGGTGTTTGTACGTTTCATACCTACAGATGCGAGGGTTCCCGTAGAGCCAAACATTTGGATTTCAAAACCTTGAGAATATACACATGGCTGGCTTTTTGTTCAGACAGGGGGCATTGTGTAAAGACAGTTCAGTTTCAATAACATCAAAGTCTAAGAATGGACAGTGCTGGCTAGTAGTAAGAGGGAATCCCGCTTCATTCTAGGGCACTGTGTATTTTAAAAGCCAGCGAACATTTTTTTTTAAGTAAGCCCCACACCCAACATGGGGCTTAAACTCATGACCCTGAGATCAAGAGTCATGCGCTCCACCTACTGAGCCCGCTGGGTGTCCCCGCTAGTGAACATTTTTATTGGGCTAAAGTTCTACTTGGCCTGAGCTGCCCCCCCCCACCATCACAGAGGGCCAAAAGGGGGTCACCATGCAGCTAGGAAGAGATCACAGCTGCTGATGCTGAGCTGGACTCAAACTTTACACAAGCCAAGAACATGAAGAACAAATAAAACTGTGATCTAAGGAGTTTTTCGGACCAGGTTAGAGAAGCCAAATTTTATTGTCAGATACAAAACCAAGGGGGTCAGGAATCAAATAATAATCATTTAAAGACCAGAAAAAAATGAGGAAGGAGGTCCAGGACCATCTCTCTGAATGGGGCTGACATGGCTGAGCCTTGTTTTCCACACATTCATGTTGAATGCTTGTTTGAAGGTGCAGGTTGGCAAGGACTGTCTTATAGGGCATAGATCTGGAGTGTCTGTTCAGGAACAGCTTTCTCAGGAGACTTTCCTAGTCACTGAGAGTTACAGTCCACAGCCCTTCCAGAACAAATCCTTGGCCAATCTCAGCCTGACAAGGACAGATGGTGTCCTTTGGTGTCTTGCAGGCTCATACACCACATCCCTGACCAGGTGGATAGAGAGGGCATGAAAACAGAAACTGGTGCCCACAAACACAACCCCCAGTAAATTTCAGGTCTTGGAGGAGGTAAGGAAGGAAATGTAGTCTAGGCTGGAAATTGCAGAGGTAACAATATAATCATGGACCTCGAATTCCTACAGATCAGCAGCTCTGCAACATAGTAGGTGTTTGGGAACACAGGACTAACTTCCCTAAAACCTCAGCTACCCCATCTGTAAATTAAAGCATAATAATAATGGCACCCACTCTCCTGAAATTCCATAAGGTTTGAAGGGCATGGCAGTAGCTGATGTGTCTTGAGTCCTTACAGGGTGTTGAGCATCTTACATGTATTGTTATGTTCGTCAAATGGTAAGAACACAAATGTTTGCTATAATAACCATCTGTATTCTAAAATTAGTACAAAGACTTTTAACCAAACAACACAAAAGGCAAGTTTTTATTCTTTTTTTTTTAAGCATACTCCATGCCAAGTATGGAGCTCAATATGGACTTGAACTCACAACCCTGAAATCAAGACCTGAACTGAGATGAGAAGTCAGCCACTTGACCGACTGAGCCATCCAGGTGCCCCCAAAAGGCAAGTTTTTAAACTCAAGTCACTAGTCATGAACTATTCAAACATTTGTCTACAGGGTATGTTTGAGGAACAGTCCTGGAGGCTATCCAGAATGCAAAGATGGTCTCTGCTCTTGAGGAGTTTCTAGTCTAAAAGGGAAGATCAGATGAACACAAAAATAACTGCTAGTTACCCTATAAGAGAGCAGATGTGTGCTGAAATCAAGATTCAAAGAGGATTAGGAGCAAGGAGGGAAAGGGGCTCCTCTCCTCCTGGATGAGAGCGTGGAGCCTCCAGGAAAGGGAATGGCATGGCGGACACAGACAGTGGGCTCACCCAATGGCCATTTCCACCTCCGTGCCCTCTTGCTCACTTGCCGATTAGATACTGACTTTCCCAGCTTCCCTTGCAGCTAGAGTAGGAGTGGCCGTGTGACACAAGGCTGGACATGAGACATTAAAGGAAGATCATGGAAGCTTCTGAAAATGTTCTTCGTATTTGATAAAAGGGAAATGCATCAATAGTGACACCCTTGCACTTCTTCTTACTCTGAACGTGGACATGATGCCTGGAGCTAGAACAGACACTTTGCGACCATACTGCAACAAGCCAACATGTTGAGGTGACCGAAAAGAAGGATCCCCAGGAATGAGGTCTTTGGTGACGTGGCTGAGCCACTGAAGCAGCTCTGGGAAGCCCACCTCTGGACTCCCCGTTACATGAAAGATTGAATGTTCTTCTTGTCACTGCTATTTTATGTGACTTGTAGTTAAATGCATTCCTAACAGATACAGAGGAGGAGAGAGCAAAAACACCAAAGCTGGAAAACACAGAGCACTTGCAAGGAAAGGTGAGTCTACCTTGATTTGTTGGAACACAAGCAGAGGAAGAGGGAACATAGCAAATCAGGCTAGAAATGCAAGCTGGAGGGCCTTGTGTCAGGGGGGAAAGTTTACATTTAGTGGTGGAGAAGCTCACGAAGTGTTTGCACAAGGGAATCATGTGAAAAGAATGGTATGTCTGGAGGCACCTGGGTGGCTCAGTCGGTTAAGCATCTGCCTTCAACTCAGGTCTGGGATCAAACCCCACATCTGGCGCCCTGCTCAGCAGGGAGTCTACTTCTCCCCCTACTCCTCCCCTGTTCATGCTCTCTCTCTCTCTCTTTCTCTCAAATAAATAAAATCTTTAAAAAATAAAAAAGAAAGAACTACACCTCTGGAATATGAAACTATGGGTAGCTTGGTTTGGAAGGCAGAGGTGCTAAAGGCTGGGCGAGCTGCTGGTTAGCATGCCACAGTGGGTATTCAGGGGACAGGTGGCAGGTGCCTGTCTAGGGGGTGATGGAAGCAGGAAAGTGGATGACATAGACACAGACTGAATTCTCTTTTAACTTCTCCTCAAATATGGAGAAGTGCAGTCCTTAAAGCAGAACTTGAAAGGACCGTTTTTATGGACTACCTGTATTTCACACCAAAAAGTACTCTTACGAATCTCTATCTCTCCTAATCTATAAAAACGCTTTGGTTAGGGCTAGCAAGTGCGTGCGAGAGCATTCAGAGGGACCCGAGAGAGCCAGCACCTCATGATGCCTTCATCTGCCCCATGAGAAGGATCCATGTTTCAAATGAATTTCCTGGGGAAAGAAAACATAGAAAGCCCTAGAGGTGTGAGGGAACAAAAACACAAGTTATTTATTTGTGCCTGCTTTGTGCCAGAAACAGTTCTAGAAACACACGCACACTATCCCTCATGTTTACCAATTTTTAGAACTGGTATAATTGTCTTCCTTTTCCAGCTAAGAAACCATGGGTTAGAAAGTTTGCCCCTAACCCACATTATGCACCTGTTACCTGGCAGGGCTGGAACCAGGCATTAACTCAAAATCCCGTGACACGCCTCACGAAAGCGGTTATGAACTGAATTGTGTCTCCTCGAAATTCCTCTGTTGAACTCTGGATCCCCAGAACCTCAGAATGTGACTATTTGGAACTAGAGCGCCGTTAGAGAGAGAATAGAGGCAAAGTAAGGTCGTATGGCCAGGGGCTGGTCCCATCTGACTGGTGCCCAATGGGGGGAGGAGACCAGGACACAGCCAAGCATGGAGCAAAGACACGGGAGACGCAGGGAGAAGACGGCCGTCTGCAGATTAAGGAGAGAGGCCTCGGAAGAAGACAACCCTCCTGACACCTTGACTTCCAGCCCTCAGAACTGTGAGAAAATACATTTCTGTCGTGTCTGTTCCCCAGTCTGTGGAACTCTGCTCTGCAGCCAGCAAATTCACACAGCTTTCTTCCCCCAACCTGGTCACTTTTCCTGCCACCCCTGAAGACAGGGATGCCAGAGGACTGGCTCTGGATGAGAAAGAGGGAGGCTCCATTCTGTACCACCAGCAGGCTCCAGTCTCAGAATAAAGAGAGATTTACTCCACTTAAAAGCACTAACTCAGAGAGTTAAACATATAATCGCCATCTGACCCAGCTATTCTGTGTATGTGTCCCAAAGAACCGCCAATGGGCCTTCACAAAAACACTTGTACACAAATGTTCACAGCAGCATTATTTATAATGGCCAAAAAGGTGGAAAACATCCCAAGGGCAGCCAACAGACGAACAGACAGACAAAATGTGGTCTATCCACACGATGGAATAATATTCAGCCATCAAAAGGAATGACCCGGTGATTCACACTACGACAGCTATGAACCTCAAAAATGCGCTCAGTGACAGAAGCCAGACACAAAAGGCCACATACTGCATGATTCTACTTACGGGAGACGTCCAGAATACAAATCCATAGAGACAGAAAACAGATTAGTGGTTGCCAGGGACTGGGAAGCGAAGGGAATGCCGAGTGATTGCTTAATGGGCTCAGCGGTTCCTTTAGGGGAAATAAAAATGTTCTGGAATGAGAAAGAGGTCACAGCATTGTGACAGTACCAAATGTCCCTGAGCTGTGTGCTTTCAGATGGTTAATTCTGTATTACATGAATTTTGCCTCCATTTTTTTTTAAGGGCCAGGAGCATGGAGTAGAGAATGGAGGAGGAAGGGGATCTGCAGAGACATTGGGCGAAGCAGGGTGCTGGAGAGAGGACCAAAGTGACAAAGACACCACCTCTGCCGAACCCAGCTGTGTGACTGTGGGTGACTCACCCTCGTTCTCTCCTCTGTTACAACAGCCAGCTCCCAGCAAACACTCTACAGATGTTAGTTCCTGTGCGGAATTTACTATGATCAACGCCATGGATCTATATGACCTTCTCTAACGACCTTCTCCTAGATGCACCCCGGTTTGTAAACGTTTGCTTGTTCAATCACAGCCAACTTCCAAGACAAAACAGCGCCAAGAGGCTAGAAGAAGAGCCTACTGTTCTAAGAAACATTCTGTGTTGCATGAGGGGAGGAGAAAGGCAAAGCAGAGCCAGCAATTCGGGAGTCAGAGGAGCAAAAGCAGGCTTCTGGCCAACGTCGTTAAAGAAAATACGTTTTTCCTCACCATCTTGCCAAGTCCATAAATAGCCCACAGTATAGGATGAAATATGACATTGTATGTAAATGTGATTCGTAAATTCTAAGGCTTGTCTGCTCCGGAGAAGAGCTGATTTGTAACCATGGGAATATCTAAGAGGCAAGAACTGGCTGAGCACATTGGCTATGATCAAGCCAAGACCCCGCCCCTGCCAGGGAGCACCCGAAGTCAGGACCACGATGGGGAGGGGGCCTCATGACTGCTTTCTCTTGACCAGAAGGACACAGCCACAGACACATCCTGAATGCTGTGGTCTCCAGGGCATGTGGGGCGTGGTGTTCCATCCTGCTCCACCTTCCAGAGGACAAAGCCCACATTTTCCCTCCTGGCCCTCCAGGCCATGCTGCAGGGAAGGACTCCAGGTCCCCTGAGGCAGTGCCAAGCAACGCTGACACCAGCAAGCCTGCAGGGCGAGTCAGGCCATGGCTGGATGGGAGGCTCCCCCAGGATGATGGATCCTGCGCCAGGGTGCCACCCTGTCTTGCCTGCCAACAACCACCTAACCCTGGGAGCCCCTGTGCACAAGGAAGAGAAGCATACGGATTCATGTAAATGCATTCCCCCAGGCCTTGTGCATCCTGATGCTGTCTACGTGGGCTTTGCCTTGACCAAAAAAACACTCACACAAGGAAAGACCCAAAACATGGTCACCTGGGGTCTTCCTGCCTGCTCAACAATGTGCCAACTTCTATTCTAGCAAAACTGATATGTGTATGTCTATTGCACACCCAACATTTGTTAGGGTCAACTATGTTCCCAACATTTCCACTTGGCAAAGCGAGAGGGTCATAATAAACAGAAGGCAAGTTCTCTGACCTAAGGACTTAATTTGTTTATTCATGGATTCATTCAGTGTTTTGGTTGTTTTCTTTTTTAAGATTTCATTTATTTATTCATGAGAGATGCCGAGAGGGAGGCAGAGACATAGGCAGAGGGAGAAGCAGGCTCCCTGCGGGGAACCCGATGCAGGACTTGATCCCAGGACCCCGGGATCACCACCTGAGCCAAAGGAAGATGCTCAAACACTGAGTCACCCAGGTGCCTCTGATTCTTTTTTTGAGCCACCTATTATGTGCCAGGCTCTGATGCTAGAAGTTTGAAGTCAACATAGGGAGGAAAAGTACTCCTATCCAAATCAGCTATAGGGAAGAATCTCAAACAGACATAGCATGTAGGCAAATCGGGTCAACTGGTGACACAAGATAGAAGTTTAGCCATTTGAGTTCATCATCATATGTGAATTCAGGCACTTTGGAGCTAGAAGGGACCCAAGTGACCACTGAGTCCAATGCTCCCTACCCAGTGACTAGCTCATCAGAATCTCCTGGAGAGCTTCTTAAACACGCAAATTCCTCACATACCCACCAGGATGGGAGAGGAGGTAGAGAAATTGGAACACTTGTGCATTATTGGTGGGAATGTAAAATGGCTATGGGACGCAGTATGGCAGCTCCTCAAAAATTTAAAAATAAAAGTACCATAATACGCAGCAATTCCACTTTGGGGTGTCCACCTAAAAGAATTGAAAGGGGGACCCCCAAGAGATACTTATATACCTCATATAGCAGCATTAATAAATTGTGAAAGCAACTCAAGTGACTGTGGACAGATTAACAGGCAAGTAAAATATGCAAAAAAAATTTTAATTCAACCTTAAAAAGGAAGAAAATGCTGTAGTATAGTACAACATGGATGAAACTTGAGGACATTATGTTAAGTGAAACAAGCTGGTGGTAAAAAAAGACAAATACTTTATGATTCCAGGTATTCTGAAGTACCTAGAGTAGTCAAATTCATAGAGATGGAAAGTAAAATGGTAGTTGCTCCGGATGGGGGGGCAGGGAGAGAAAGGGGAGTTGTTTAATGGGTACAGAGTTTCAGTTTAGCAAGATGAAAAAGTTTTGAAGATTGGCTGCTCAACAGTTGGAATATACATAACAATGCTGAAATGTACTGTTAAAAATAGTCAAGTTTGTCAAATTTACATCATAGGTATTTTACCACCATTTTTAAAATACAGGTTCCTGGGCTCTGGTCCCGAAGATTCAGATTCATTAAGTCTGAAATGGGATTCAAGAATCCCAAAGCTCCCCAGGGATTGCTGATTTGAACCAGTTTGGATACCTCCAAACCAACCAAGTTCTTATTCAGAGATGAGAAACTGCAATTCAAGGAGGTAAAGTGATTTGCCAAAGGTCACTCAGCTCCCTAGTGACTGTGCTTGGACAGGCCTAGGTGGGTGGTTTCTAACCCTGGCTGAACATCTGAGTCACTCACTGGGCCCCAACCCAGACCCACTGAATCAGGATTTCTAGGGGGAGAGACCTGAGCAATTGAGTTTTGTAAATGCTCCACGAGCTCTCAAAATCTTGACCTCTGGCCAGAGTCGAAGCTCCTGACAAAGTCTTTTGGTTCTTTTCACACTCACGCATTGGACACCAGATTGTAATTAAGAACTGGGGGGCCGTGCGTCTGCTGTTTGAGAGGGCTGCTACCAGCAGAGCTTCCAGCCAATTTTGTTGGTTTAGCAACCATGGTTTTAACACCCTCTTGAGACATAAAGTTTTGAAAAAAATCAGAAGACCTCACTACTGCATATTTAGGGGTCTACTACGTGCCTCTGAATCATTCATGCAACTGAGAACACAACCAGAGACACATGTGGAAGAAGGAGCAGGATACAACTGCTCTGTTCCTCTTCACTAGCCTGGAAGGCAAAAGAAAGCCATGGTTCTAACACAGTCTCCAAGCCCTCAGCTGCCTAAGACAGTAAGAAGCCAAGACGTATTTCTAGAACTTTCTTTCAAAAAATATCCCACAAAACCCCAAGCCTGCTTATGCAGACCAAAGGGCACTCCACCTTAGCCTCACCACACATAAGCTTTCCTGCTTAAAGCAGATCAGATTCCAAGGAGCCATTGGGCTAAAGTTAACAAACCATTTCTAGGTTTACCAACAGGATTGCCATTCAACCATGCGAAGCTTTCACACTACTTGGGAATGACATGTGTGTTTGGGGACGGTCTCCTCTCGAATAGGCCAATGTGGCTGTCATCAAAAAGAAAAGAGACAACGAGTGTTGGCAAAGGTGTAGAGAAAAGGCAGCCCTTGTGCACTGTTGGTGGGAATGTAAATTGGTGCAGCCACTAAGAAAAACAGTGTAGAGGTTCCTCAAAAATTAAAAATAGAACAATCATGTGATCCATCTATCCCACTTCTGGGTATATATCTAAAGGGAATGAAAACAAGATCTTAAAGAGATATCTTCACCCCCATGTTCATTGCAGCATTACTCACAACAGCCAAGATATGAAAACAACCTAACTGTCCATCAATGGAAGAATGATGGATAAAGATGTGGTATATACATAAATACAGGGAAACCCTTCCATTTGCTACAACTTGAATGAATCTTGAGGGCATTATGCTAAGTGAAATAAATTGGATAGAGAAAGACAAATAGTATATCACTGATATGTGGACTCTACAGAGCCAAACTCAAAGAACCAGAGAGTAGAGTGACGGTTACTAAGGGCCGGGGATGGGAAACAATTGGCCAAAGGATTCAAACATTCAGATATAAGATTAACAAGTTTAGGGATCTAACAGCATGGTGATTATAGCTAATAGTCCCACATTAGATATTTGAAAGTTGCTAGGGGAGTAAATCCTAAGTGAAAATCTTAAAATTACGTGTTGCTTATATCTCAATAAACCTGGGAAAATAATTAATTCTTGATAATGGGATAGGTCAATATCACCTATGCTGAACACCTGTTGAGGCAGGGAACCCCCTTCCTGGATTATCTCTGCAAGTGTCTCAAGGAATTCTTTAGCAGCTGATCTCCAGGCCACTGTACCTGCAGTCACTCCCTCAAATATACTCTTTGGTGCCAAGCAGCAGATCATAGATGGAACAGAGCAGTTATATCCTGCCCTCTCTTCCACGTGTATTTCTGCTTGTATGCTCAGTTGCAAAAAGGAAGCAGAGGCAATGCAATAGACCCCAAAATGTGTAGTAGGAAGGTCTTCTGCTTTTACAAAGCCTTTATTTCTCAAGAACAGGCTTTGAACTTCTGGGCCACATTCAGCTTGTGATGGTTTGGCAGCAACATTTTTGCCATTTACAGGCTTTTAATGTCCTAAGCAAACTGTGTCACCTGAACCTACAACAGGAAGCCAAGACTTCCAGCAATGGTGCTCAACGTCTCATCATAGCAGCAAATTTTGATTTCATCAGCCACTTTTCCTTATCTTCTTGTGACTTGACAAACATCTCCCGTGTTGCTTGATCTACTCTTTGTCCTTCTAACCATTCCTACTGCCTAGTAATAATTCTCCCTGCATATGCAAGCGCAGAGTAAGCCAATAAGCAGCATGGCTGCCAGAAAAGGGCCCCCTGGCAGGAGCTTTCCTACAGCCACCTGCTGGGGGTGGGCAAGTTGGTGCCCTCTGGCTCTGGAGCAGGGCTCTGTGGTCGGAGGTTTGGAGATGGAGAGGCCTTCTGTGCTCTGTTCAGTTGCCCGACAGCCCTGTTTTCTCCATCCTGATTCCCTTGATCCTAAAACACGTTGTCACTTCCATTCACGGGAGCCCAACAGCCCAGGACATGCCCATTTACCCCAGGAGTGACTAGGGCAACATAGCGGAGACTCTGATCCACAGAAATAAAGGCAACAAAAGGCTTAATGCTCACTGCAACTGCAGACCACGCAGGGCTCCTCATCCCTCAGCACGGTGTCCAGCCACATGCATCCCACGAAAGAGAGCAGGAACTTGAATTCAAAAGTTACAGGTCCAATAACCTACCCTCCCCATTCGTGGGGAGATGCAATGACTCCTCCCAAAGAGACGTCTGTACCCCCACTACAATATTTTTCCTTACGGCATTATTCACAATAGCCACAATACAGAAACAGCCTTAGAGTCCATTGATGGATGAATGGATAAAGAAAATGTGAAATGTGATACACACACACACACACACACACACACACAAATGTTATTCAGCCATAAAAATGAAGGAAACCCTGCCATTTGTGACAACACAGATGGAATTCATACAGAAAAAGACAAATACTATATGATCTTACTTATATGTGGAACCTAAAAAAACACGCTGGAAGATACACACGCAAACACACACACACAGCCATTCCTTGTCCCAAAGCTACATTCATGGCTCCAAGATGATTGGATCTAGAGTAGGTCCTGAATCTGCCAAACACCACAGCCGAAATGAGCCCTCTCAGTTCTGGACCAGACTCTCCTACCCTATGGCGAGCTTACCCCCCAGAACCTCCTCTTATCCTTTCCTGCCATCTGACCTCTGTTGGGCAACTCAGGGTACAACGTTTGTGGCAAAAACATTGAATATTCTTTTTTCCCATTGTTATTGAGATAAAATTGACATATAACATTGTAAAAGCTTAAGGTGTACACCATAATGATTTGATATATGTATATATTGCAAAATGATCACCACGATAAATTTAGTTAACATCCATCACTTCGCAAAGTTCCTATTTTTTTTTCCTTACTACTACTTTTTCCTTTATCCTGGTGCAAAACTCTTAAGATCTCCTATCTTAACAACCTCCAAACATACAATGCAATATTGTTAAACATAGTCACGATGTTGTGCATTATAGCCCCAAGACTTATTTATCTTATAAATAGAAATTTATACTTTTTGACCACCTTCACCCATTTCCTCATCCTGCACTCTCTGCCTCCAGCAACCACAAATCTTCTGCTTCTATGAGTTTGTTTTTTTAGATTCCACATGTAAGTGAGATCATATAGTATTTGTCTTTTTCTGTATGAATTCCATCCATGTTGTCCCAAATGGCAGGGTTTCCTTCATTTTTATGGCTGAACAACATTCGTGTGTGTGTGTGTGTGTGTGTGTGTGTATCACGTTTTCTTGATCCATTCATCCATCAATGGACTCCAGGTTGTTTCTGTATTGTGGCTATTGTGAATAACGCTGTAAAGAAAAATAGTGCAGTGGGGGTACAGACGTCTCTTTGGGAGGAGTCATTGCATCTCCTTAGGATAAAGACCCAGAGGTGGATTTACTGGGTCACGTGGGAGTTCTATTTTTAACTTTTTTACAGAACTGCCATACTGTTTTCCACCATGGCTGCACCAATTTACATTCTTACCTGAGTTTTCTGAAGAGGGGATTAAAATCTGAATCTGAATCTGAATCTGACATTCAGATCTCTAGAGACTCAGAATCTCTCTAGAGATTCCCATGCTCCATATGCAAAGGTATAGCCATTCTCTCTATTACAGTGAACTTGCTTTGCATGTCTATCCCTAAAAAGCCATTTTATCAATAATTTTCCTAGAACGAAACAAGAGAAAGCAGGTAGAGACACGAAACTTGGAACAGCAGAAGTAAAGCGTTGCTATTGAAGGATTCTGTGATGATACACCAGGCAACCGAAGGAAACTAACAGAAAAACTACCTCAAAAAATAAGAACATTTAGTAAGGTAGCAGGCTATCGAATTCATAAGGAAACACTAACCGGTCAGACACCATAATGTTGGGGGGGAAGCCCCATTTACAATAGGAACCAGAGAGGAAAAACATAAAATAAACTTAACCAAATAGCTTAAGGCCTACAGGAAGTAAATAGTTCTGAAAGAAACAAAATAAGATTTGGACAAATCACGTTGTGATGTCAACATTCTCTAAATGAATTCACAAATTTAACACTACATCAATAGTAAGTGCCAACAGAATATTTTCTGGAGCTGGACAAGAGGATTCTAAAATTCTTGAAGGAAAATAGGGGTGCCTGGGTAGCTCAGTTGGTTAAGCGTCCGGCTCTTGATTTGGGCTCAGGTCACCATCTCAGGGTCATGAGATCAAGTCCCATGTCGAGCTCTGTGCTAGACATGGAGCCTGCTTAAGATTCTCTTTCTCTCAAAAAAAAAAATTAAACTTCTGCATGAAGAAAAACAGCCAAATGAATTATTATAAACAAAGACAAATGACAAATAGAAAGATACAACTCACACCCCATATATAAAAAAGTTCTTACACATCGACAAGTAAAAAGATCAATGACCCAAAGAAAAATGGGTAAAGGGTAGCCCACTAAAAAGGAAATATAAATGCTCTCCCTCATCCACAATAAAAGATGCAAATTAAAGCCATCAAGATTTCATTTTTCTACTTAACAAATTGGCAAAAATCCCAATGTTTAATAAGGCGGAAGTCAGTAGAGGAACCAGGTCCTCTCCCTTATGGCTAGTGGGAGTGCGAAGTGATACAATCTGTTTGGAAGCAATTCAGCAATGTCTGTAAAATCACAAAGGCATGTTCCTTTTGGCCAGACAGTTCCACTTCCAGGGATTTAATTAAACAGTCATTTTTTCATGCGTGCGAAATGACCATCATATAGAATTACTAGTTGAGTTGTTGTATATGGTAGCAAAAGATTGGCATCAAATTAGATGTACACCGATGGGAAGTCATGGTCCAGCCAGACAGTGGAATACCACACAGCTCTAAAAAGAGACGAGAATGCTCGTAAAGAACGGACACAGAAAGGTCTCCAAGATCAGAGGTCACAAGGAAAAAAATAAGCGCAGAATATAAAGAACACTGTTAGTTGTTTTTCACCTTCACATCTGTTCATACCTTTCATGATGCCTCTTAAAGGACACCCAAAGGAACTAAATCATATTGGACACCTGCTGGAGGAACAGAAACTGGGAGGACTAGAGACAGATTGGGGCGACAGCCAATGGACCTATTTATAGTTTTCATCTTAAAACTATGGAAATGTATTTTTTTTAAAATAGCCTATGGGCGTGTATTACTTATTTTTAAAAGAAAATGCTAATTTTTTGAAGAATGTGCCTAACAAGGGGGTTCAATGATACTTCCCTTGCTTAACTCGTGCAAAACACCGTGTCACAAACAGAAGTGGGGCTGCTGTCTGCTTATCGCAGAGGGGCCGCGGTGCTGAGATTCCAGGCCTCACCCCATGAGTCTCAGTCCTCAGGACAAGGCCAGTCAACTGTCAGCCCGAAGTCCCTGCTCTGCAACCCCACCCCCAAGCATTCCTGGGTCAGTAAAAAGATCTAAAATAGCCAACCTGGCCCAAGACAGTCTTTCTTTGGGAAGCTAAAATTTATTTCCCACACCGCATTGTAAAATTTTAATGAGTTGATGCCTTCTCAATACTCATTACGGAAAAACGACTGAATAATCTGCAATGACATTATAAGATAAACGTTCCTTTTGGAGCAAGACTACCAAAGAACATAAAGGCGAGATGTGTTGGATGTCTCCCACTGGCTCTCCATACTGTGTGCTTTTCAACATGGTGGTGGTTCACCGATCTCTCAGAAGCAACCCTTTATCCTGACGAGAGCTTATGTTAGTTCTTATGTCTTAGATAACACAGCCGTAGGCAAAGCTAGGAATTCCTTTCTTTCCATGAGAACCGTGGCTGTTGAAGGCAGTGGAGCGTCTTGATGTGGGCTGTCACTCTCTGCGTTGAGTTGGGCAAGTGGAGACCCTGCGTGGTTGCCCACCATTGAACCCATCTCCTTCCTAGACTCGGGTGCGAAGCAAGAGTATGTTCGGAAAGCAGAGTTTCGCTCTTCTTCTGAGTGGCTAGACTCCTACTGTAATATGTGCTGTATTCTCAACCAGATGTCCCAAGGGAGCAGGGACAGAGGAGAGGAGGGCAGGGGCATGAGGAAAGCAGTGTTTCTGTGTGTGCCTGGAGACACTGTCCACCGCGCTCCAGCCAGCGCACTCTTGCCTTCTTGGCCTCCTTAAGCCCTATTTGTTCGTCAAGACAGAAGATACTGCCTCCTCCAAGAAGCCTTCTCTGACTCTCCTGCTGCACAGAATGCCCATCATTATTTCTTCCTCAGTGTCCTGTGCCCATCTTTTATCAAAGCATAATCCTATCACACTCCAACAGTCCCTCCATATGTCTTCTTTCATCTAGACTGTGAGCTCTCTAAAGCCAAGAGGTGTACCTTATTCATCTGAACCGTCAGACTAAAGAGCATCAGCGGGTACGCTGTAAGTGCTCAGCAAAGACTGGATAAATGAATAATGGTTCCGGAGAGAGGAAATTTCACCTACCAGGGTTAGGAGACAGCAGAGGTCAAGTCTTTCCTTCTATCACCAGTTAACAAACACAAGAGGATTATTTGGGAACCCTGGGGAAGGCCCAGAGACCTAAGCTGTCCACGAAATTTCATCTCCGGTTGCAGATCTTTAAGTGGGTCATTCTGCCTTCCATGGACAGCTGGGCATGACCAGCGGGACAACAGCTGCACCAGCAGGCGTCCCCATAAAGTAGCTAAGTCCAAGAAACTGAGCCCATAGGGGCCGTAGGAGCTCAGAGGGGAGAGAGTAAGGGGTTCCTGATGGGAAGGCCCCAGTGCGGAGCAGAGTCTCAAAGAAAGGAAGTTCAAGACCCAGATTGCTGAAGCAGACAGTGGCAAATGGCAGGGGGGCTAGGACAAGCCAACCACACAAGCGAGGATGAGCTCCTCACCTCCTCTACTACCTACCTTCCGCCCCTGCCCCCCGCCTCCTCCCCTGAGAATGCCGGGCTCTGAGCTAGCGGGGGAACATACAGCCCAAAGTAGGAAAGTGGCAGTCAGGATACAGGGAGGGAGAAAGAGGAAGAGCGATGAGACCCCAAGTCTAGAGAGAGAAATAGTGTGAGCAAAGGTGGAGAGGACAGAGAACACACAATGAGTAACTGCACCAAAAAAAAAAAAAAAAAAGACTGAACAGGTAAAGCAGAGCCGTCCAATAAAAACAAAAAACAACAACCCCAACAGGTGGAGGTGGCAATAGGGAGCCATCGTGAGCTCTTGAGTAAGGATATGACAAAGGCAATGTTTTGAGAACATCAATTTGACAAACATTCAGGGTGGTTAGAGCCGGACCCCTGGGGGGCGGGGGCTGCCTGGCCAATCAAGGGGTCGCCCCGATGTACTGTTACAATGACAATGAGAGCTACATGGAGAGAAAAATCAAGCAGTCCATTTCTAAGGAAGGAAAAAAAAAATTGCTGCCTTGAGGACAGTTTGAATATCAGGTGCAAAGCGCAGGGACGGGTCTTCAAGAAGAATTTTTTTTTAATTTTTATTTATTTATGATAGTCACAGAGAGAGAGAGAGGCAGAGACACAGGCAGAGGGAGAAGCAGGCTCCATGCACCGGGAGCCCGACGTGGGATTCGATCCCGGGTCTCCAGGATCGCGCCCCGGGCCAAAGACAGGCGCCAAACCACTGGGCCACCCAGGGATCCCTTCAAGAAGAATCTAAGGCTTCTACAGCCTTTGTGGAAAGATGGGCAGCTCCCCTAGCGGGGAAGGATCTGGGACTCAGGTAGGAAGATGACTAAGGAGGTGGACTCCGAGCCTGGTGAGGTGCTGGGAGCAGTGTGTCGAGGTGATGGGCCAAGCCTTGACCTGGACCAGGCCACCCACGTGGCTCTGCACTTGGACGCAAGGGCAACTTTTACGCTATATGCTATGCAAGTCCCCTGCCCGAAGAGATTTAAGGAGGGGCCCATCTCTGGGGCTCCCTCTTTCTGAGGTCAGAGCACCCCTGGGTCCAACGGCTCTGGATAGATAAGCCCTGCAGGCCCGGGACCCGGGCAGCTGTGCTCGTGCCCCGCAGGCCCCGCAGGCCTGATTTTACCTCTTGGCTCTCACCTCACCCTGTGGGGTCGGTCTCCCTTCACTCCACAGATAGGAACTTGGCCTCGAGCTGAGGTCAGCTTTGAATCCAGCGTTCAAACTTCATAAAAACCACCTCTTTTCTCACTGAACATCTTGTTGGAGGTAAGTGCCATCTTTGAAAGGTTTGAAAAAGCAGCTTAGGACAGAAATGTTATTCTTCCAGAAACACCCTCCCCGGGTCCCAAACCTCGTCAACAGGGGGTAGGGAGTCCCTGAAAAGCACAGGGTCTGGGAGGAGGGGTGGGGGAGCTATTTTTAGGCCATGATGTCACCTCCCAAGGGCCATGAGTGTCAGTGGGCGAAGGAGGGAAGGAGGGCTGGCCCCGGGACTGTGTTTCTCAGCCCACATTCCAGGAGCTGCTGGCTGATGAATGGTTATTTTCTGCAAAGAAAAATGTGCTGTCCAGATGAATGGGGGGTCTGTCTGGGGCCTCCCTGGAAACCTGTTGGTGGATTTCAAAAGGAATCCTGGCTGAGCAACCGACCGCAGAGCTCTATTTCCAGGCCTGCTCCCGTCGCCTCCCATCTTCACCCTCCCTCCCTCCCTCCCTGTCCTCCTGGGCCTTCCCTTGTCACCTGCCCTCCTCCCCTTTATTATTCCAGCAGGCAGCTGCTTGGCAAGGAGCGAAGAAGGGGTGCGTGGGCCCCACAACAGGAGGTAGGGGCAGCCACAGCCCACAGGCCCCAGGTTCCCTGCCCAGATGAATACAATCTTTTTTTTAATTTTTTATTTATTTATTTATTTATTTTTATTGGAGTTCGATTTGCCAACATATAGCATAACACCCAGTGCCCCCCTCATTGCTCATCATCCAGTCACCCCCACCCCCCGCCCACTTCCCCTTCCACTACCCCTTGTTTGTTTCCCAGAGTTAGGTGTCTCTCATGTTTTGTCACCCGCACTGATATTTTCACTCATCTTCTCTCCTTTCCCTTTATTCCCTTTCATTAATTTTTATATTCCCCAAATGAATGAGACCATATAATGTTTGTTCTTCTCCGACTGACTTATTTCACTCCAGAAACTGGGTTTTCGATGGCTACAGACAGGCAAGACCAAGTGTACTTTTTTATTTTTAAGATTTTTATTTATATATTCATGAGAGAGCGGGGACGGGGGAGAGGGGGAGAGGAAGAGAGGCAGAGGGAGAAACAGGTTCCTTGTGGAGCAGGAGCCCAGTGCGGGACTTGATTCCAGGAGCCCAGGATCATGACCTGAGCTGAAGGCAGACGCTTAGCCGCTTAGCCACCCGGGTTTACTGATGCCTCCTCCAGCTGTACCCAAATGTCACAGGGTACACTTCCTAGCTCATGCCCTATGAATAACTTTGAAATCGAAGATACATCAGCTGGTAGGGTTTACACACAAGATAAAAGAACCCTAGAACCAGGGTGATTGACTTGAATAAGGCTAAATTCAGGTCAACACACCTCGCAGGAGATTCTGGAGCCCATCTAGCTCCCTGCCTAAAATCGGGCCTGTCCCATCCCCAGAGCCCAGCAGTAAAGTGAGAATTAAATGGAGACAGTTAACTGGCCCCCTCTGCTGGGGTGGGACAGTTCCGACAGCCAGGCTGGCCTCCAGGGGGCTACTTGGGGTAACCAGCCGGGTCAGTCTAGCAACCAACGTGGGCAGGTCTGAGGACGCCTGAGGTCCTGACTCGGAGTCCCCTTATCCCTCAGACAATCAGGGAAGGGTCTTCTTGCCAAAATGGTTGGCAGCCAATGGCCTAGCCTATAGAAGGTGCCTGTTATAAGGGTCTCCTTAGAAACAACTCAGCACGTGGGATGCGCAGGTGGCTCAGTGGTTGAGCGTCTGCCTTTGGCCCAGGGTGTGATCCCTGGGTCTCGGGATCGGATCCTGCTTCGAGCTCTCTGCAAGGAGCCTGCTTCTCCCTCTGCCTGTGTCTCTGCCTCTCTCTGTGTGTTTACTAAATAAGTAAAATTTAAAAAGAAGAAGAAAGAAGAAGAAGAAGAAGAGAAAGAAAGAAAGAAAAACTCAGTATACATATCCCTGAATGAAACCTTGTTTGGTTTTTCCACATTTGCAAACCTGATGTCAATGGAGTCATTGGGAATGTGTTCATCTGTGAATGGCTCCTTTCACTCAACACCGCTGCTGAGATTTCTTCCCCCAGGTTGAACTATGAGCAGTCGTTCATTTCTTTTCCACTTACGTAGTACAATGTGTATATTCATTTAACCCTGGGTGGGTATTTGTGTTATTTTCAGGTTTTTTGTTATTAGCAACAGCTCTGCTATGAAAATTCTTGTACATCTCTCTCAATCCTCATTATGGGAGAATTTCTCCAGGGGTTACATACTGGAATTTTTCTGGGCCATTGAGGTATTGTGCATCTTCAGCTTTTCTAGATAATGCCAATTTGCTCCCAGAATACTAATTTACACTACCACTAGGAGTGATTTGTTCCACATCCATGGTATTGTCCAAATGATTGATTTTTTTGCCAGTCCTGTGGCATAAAATGGCCTCTCTTCCTTGGTTTAATTTGCACTCCATGATTAATAATGAAGTTGAACCTTTTTCATATGCTCTTAGCTGTGTATCTTTTTCTATTTGTATTGCTCTCATGCCTTCCCTACTTGCATATTGTGTGATTTACCTGCTTCTTAATGATTTCTAGAACTTTTTGATACATTCGGAATAATAATCTCTTTTTCTTATTTCCGTGTGTTAAAGATGTCTTCCCACTCAGGGCTTCCATTGTCCATCTTTTTTTTTAAATAACATTTTCTTAAAGATTTTAATTATTTGAGGGAGGGAGCACAAGCAGGGGGAGAGGGAAGAGCAGGCTCCCTGTTGAGTAGGGGATCATGACCTGAGCCAAAGGCAGATGCTTAACCTACTGAGCCACCCAGACGCCCCTATTCTCTTGTCTTTTCATACAGTCTTATAACAGTTCTTAATTAAGGTAGTAGGATTATCAGTCTCTTCCTGATGGCTTACACTTTTGAGTAATGCTTAAAAAGTCCTTCTCCACCCCAAGGTCTTAAAAATGTTCTGTGTTTGTTGTTTTTAAGATTTTATTATTCATTCACGAGAGACAGAGAGAGAGGCAGAGACACAGGCAGAGGGAGAAGCAGGCTCCCTTCAGGGAGCCCGATGCGGAACTCGATCCCAGGACCCCGGGGTCACACTCTGGACCAAAGGCAGACGCTCAACCACTGAGCCACCCGGGCGTCCTATTCTGTGTTTTTTCTAAAAGGCTTCAAGTTTTACCTCTTACCTTTGAGGTCTTAATCCAGAATTGGTTTTTGTACGTGGAAAGATATAGGGCTTCGATTCCATTTATTTTCCGTACGGATGATTATTGAATAGTCTAGCACTTCCCTATTTTTCTGCAATGCCACGTCTGTTCAAGTTTCCAAATATGTGGAGGTCCATCTCTGGGCTCTCTATTTTGCTTGTCCTCTATTTGTCATTTGCTGCACGAACATCTCATTGTCTTGGTTCCTACTGCTTTATAACGAGGCTTGATAGCTAGTAGGGCAAATTCCTCTGTCCTGTCCTTTTTCCTTCTAGACTATGTTGGCTATTCTTGGACTTTCACTCTTCCATATAAATATTAGAATCAGCTTGCCAACTTAAATGAGAACCATGTTGGTATTTTTATTGGAAATGCTTTGAATCCCGAGCTCAAATTTGGAAAGAAATGGACACAATTTCCCTATACTTTTATTGCAATTGTAGATGACAGCTTTATCTAATTAAATTTTCCAAATGGTACTGGTATATAAAAATACAATTGACTTGCTTATATTGGGTTTATAATTGGCAATCTTGCTAAACTCTCTTATAAATTCTAACAAATTGCCTGTGACTCTGCAAACAATTACATTATGTATGAATGACAGGTTTCTTCCTTCCTAATCCTTAAACCTTATAAATCTTTTTTTGTTTTGTTTTGTTTTGTGTTTTTTTTGGCCTCTTTTACTGGCTCAAAACTGGTGAAAGCAAGAATCCTTGTCTTGTTCCTAATTTCTAAAGGACCGGCCTTTTCTGTTTCATCATTAAATGTAGCTTTTGCTGTAAATTACTTTTTATCAGTAGATGTCCCTTATCAGGTCCAAAAAGTTCTCTTCTATTCCCAGTTTTCTAAGGCTCTACTGTAAGTTGATGTTGGTTTTTATCAAACAATTTTTCTGGGATCCCTGGGTGGCGCAGCGGTTTGGCGCCTGCCTTTGGCCCAGGGCGCGATCCTGGAGACCCGGGATCGAGTCCCATGTCGGGCTCCTGGTGCATGGAGCCTGCTTCTCCCTCTGCCTGTGTCTCTGCGCCTCTCTGTGTGTGACTATCATAAATAAATAAAAATTAAAAAAAAAAAAAAAAAACAATTTTTCTGCTTTTATTGAGAGAATGCCACGTGAATTTTCTCGTTTGTTCCATGACAGGGTAACTATAGTCGTCAATTTCAAATGTTGAGCCAGTCTTGCATTTCTGGGACATGCTCCCATTCCAATTTAGTTGTGATCGGCTCTCTTTTTTATATCTTGTTCATTCAGTTTGCTAAAATCTGTTTAGGATATTTGTTTCTGTGTTCCTGAGTAAAATCGGACTATAATCTTCCTTTCTCTTATTGCCCTCATCTACTTTTGGAAGGAAGAGGTTTTTTTTGTTTTGTTTTGTTTTGTTTTATGAGCTTCATAAACCAAGCTGGGGAATGTTGCCTCTTTTTCTATTCTTTGTAAGAGTTTGTGTGCTATTTCGAGGATCTGTTTCTTGAAGTCTGTGAAACCTGCTTGTGAAGCTTTCTAGATCTAGCATTTTCCTAATGGGAAGATTCTTCAGTACTAATTCAATTTATTCAATTCAATGATTACGGAAGTACTCAATTTTTCTTTTACTTTCCAGTCAATATCAATGTTATATTTTCCCATTAATTTGCCCATTTCACCTAAGTTTCTATTTTATTGGCATATATTTGTTCTTAATAGTCTCTTACTATATTTGTAAGCTGTTCCTGCTAGATGTTCCCTTGTTCATTTCCTAATATTATTTCCGTCCTCTCTCTTTATCTCTATCAATCTTGCTAGAAGCCTGTTAACTTTGTTAGTAATATCAAAGAACGAACTCTTTGTATTGATCATTTTTATTCTATACTGTATTCTCTAGGTATTTACTATTTCATCAATTTCTTCTCAAATCTTTATTGCTCTCTTTATTCCACTGTCTTTGGGTTATTTTAATGTTCTTTTTCTAGCTTCTTAAGTCAAATACTCAGCTCCTAGATTTTTAGCCACTTTTATTTTATAAGTGTTTAAGGCTATAAAATTCCTTATAACCGCATCTCACAAATTTAGAGATGTCACATTTTCATTATTTTCCAATCAGAGCATTTTATTTTTCACAAAACAGCACATAGCCCCATGACTTGCTATAAAATGAACATTCAGTTAACCAACAACCAAGCTGAAAAATAGAATATTACTTGTACCCCCTAAAACCCCTGAGCATCTCTTCTCAGTATACTCTCCCACCCTCCCTGAAGCTAAGCATTATCTTGATTTTTGGTTATCCTAGCCATTTTTTAATTTTTCTTTTTTTAAGTTTCTATTTATTTATTCATGAGAGACAGAGAGAGAGAGGTAGAGACACAGGCAGAGGGAGAAGCAGGCTCCCTGTGGGGAGCCCAATGTGGGACCCGATCCCAGGACCCTGGGATCATGACCTGAGCCAAAGGCAGACATTCAATCACTGAGCCCCCCGAGTGACCCTAGCCTAGCCTTTTTAAATCATTTTTTCCTCTTAAGTGTTCACCCCTAAATACAACAGTTTTGTTTTGCAACGTTTATAGCTCCTCTGTTTGTTATAAATGGGCTCATCCAGAGTATATTCTTGTGAATCTGGTTCCTCTCCCTCAACATTATACTTGTGAAATGTATCCACATTTGTTTATAGCTAGAGTTTGTTCATCTTCAATGCTATAGTTCTCATTGTATGAATATATCACGAGTTACTTAACACTCTACTCTTAATGAACACTTGAGCCGTTTCCACTTTGGAGTTATTACACACTACATTGCTGTGAACAATCTTGTAAGTCTCTTAGCACGTATGTACCTGTACTCATGTTAATTAAACACCTATCAGAACTGCTAGCTCCAAGGGTATGAGAATCTTCAACATTGGTAATGTGACAATCATTCTCTAAGAGAGTCATACCAAATTACATTACCATCAGCAGTGGAGCTACTGCTCCACAATCTCATTAACACTTGAAATTGTCTTTGGTTTCAATGCTAGCCATTCTGATGAAAGGCTAATACTTTCTACTTGCATTTGCCTGATTGTAATGCATCATAGGCTTACTGAGCAGAAGAAAATATTAGTCACTGCTAAAGAAAGAACTATAAACTACAAGATAGATTTAGAGAATTCACCCAGCATATAGCACAGAGGGAAAGAAAGATGATGAAATTGAGGTTCTATGAAATGGAAGACAGAGTAAGAATATTTAATTTATCGTTTCTTGGAATTCTGGTATAAAATAATATAAATAACGGTAGAAAATAATATTTAAGGAGATATTAACTTAATATTTCCAAGAATTGATGAAAAGTACAGATCTTCAGAGTCAGGAAGCCCAGTGAATTCCAAGAAGTACAAATAAGAAAGAATCTGCATTAAGATTCTGACAGTCAGGGCACCTGGGTGGCTCAGTGGTAGAGCATCTGCCTTCGGCCCAGGGCGTGATCCCGGGGTCCTGGAATCGAGTCCCATATCTGGCTCCCTGCATGGAGCCTGCTTCTCCCTCTTCCTATGTCTCTGTCTCTCTAATGAATAAATAAATAAAATCTTTAAAAAAAAAACATTCTGACAAAGACAAAATACTAAAGAGAAAGAGAGGATCTTAAAAGCACCTGGTGAGAACAGAAAAATTACCTATGATAGAATAACTATTACATTGACTTCTGACTTCCCAACAGCAATAAATGAAGCCAGAACACAGGGGAATAATATTTTCAAAGGCCTAAGAGTCACCTCAGACTGTCACCTTGGAATGGATATCCAATGATAGTTTCTTTCAGGAGCAAAGATGAAATAAATAACTTTCAGACCAACAAAGACTGAAAAACATTTACTGACGTTAGACTCTCACTGAAGCAAAAGACCAGATCATTGGTAAAACGTTGTGGCAGCCCTCAGGGAACAAGAGATTCACGGGAACCAGAAAGGAAAATATAATACTGAGGTGTCAATCCAATCCTCCCCCTTTTGCCAAGAACAACATAAATACAATTTTCAAAAAGTTAACATGATTCTCATACAAATAAACATATGTCAAGTTTGGTAAGTGTGTGTATGAGGAAATCAGCAGGATTTGGTGGGGGCTGGTTCAAAGGAGGAGCACAGGGTGAAGGGTTACATCATCATTAAAGAAAGAGAATGAATATCTACTGGACAAATATAAATTATCATGTAGACTTCAGAGTCTGGGTCTTTTATCAGTAGTAGTGAGTCAAAGGCACATCTAGATAATTAAAGAAACTTTAGCTGGTTAAACAATGCTTCAACATGACATTGAAGGACCTGCTGTCCTCCTTTTCCCTTATTTTCAAATTTGAGATGATTTTTCTTCACAGAACAAATCTCTACCTAATGAAATGAACCACAGCACGAATGTTGGTATCACACAACTCTCTGTCCCTGGCCACAGACTTGATCACAACTGACCTGACGTAAGTTGCTCAGCTTCTCTACCAGCTATTGGGAATTGGGGCATCCTCAGGGCTTCCCCTTGAACTAGGGAGCAGTCCACCATTCACCATTTTGTGACAGCCATGTTTATCCATGCTCATGCCAAAGAAGTTAAAGCTTGTCTCCAGAGAAAAAGAACGTGATAAAGAACATAGATCAAACATGGAGAAGGAAGCAAAAGAGTTCAGGTGACCCCAAGTGAGAGAGAAGAATCAGAATAAAAGAACCAACGAGATCCCGATGACTTTCCATCTACTTCCTGATTCCAGGCCTTCGTGAAGCTTAAGCTATAGCTATTAGCCTTGGGTGCTCTGAGATACTTGAGTATTCCCCAGCAAATTCCCTTTTGTGCTTAAACAGAGTTAAGTGGGTTTAAAAAAAAAAAAAAAGATTAGCCCACAAATCGAGAATGAGACAATCAAGACTGAGCAATGTGAGACTGTCCAATCAATGCAGCTCCACAGGTCCAAGTTCAAAGACCCCCTTGATATGTCGGAAGACATGTTTTTATGTATTTCCTGTTAACCAGGGTAAGGGTACTCCGCTGTGCAATTAAGTGCCACATGGAAGACAGGCAGTTGGGACTTACCATGAGCCACGAGTTGCACTGGGCTGAGCCCATGAGCTCATTCCCACAACACATGTGGCAGATCCGGGAAGACACTCACACCTCCCTCCTTTCTAGCTTCTTATCATTCACTCAGATGGCTTACAGCTGGTGTCTCTCGACCTGCAGTAAATCCTCTGCTGCTGTATTGGTATAAAGAAAAACATAAGAGGGCAGCCCCGGTGGTGCAGCGGTTTAGTGCCGTCTGCAGCCCAGGGCGTGATCCTGGAGCCCCTGGATCGAGTCCCACGTCAGGCTCTCTGCATGGAGCCTGCTTCTCCCTCTGCCTGTGTCTCTGCCTCTCATTATCTCTGTGTCTCTATGAATAAATAATATTAAAAAAAAAGAAAATCTCCACAGCTCCTTAGTTCGATTGCTCAGGCCCATTGGAGGGTGCATCATGAAATCAGAATATCCACATGTCAGGTGGGTAGCTTCCCCTATACTGAATTCTTTTTTTTTTTTAACTGTTCAAGATTCCAAGCTGATACCAGACACTAGAACAGCTCTAGGAAGACCTGGGGAGAAAGGACGGAGGCTCACGGGGAGTAGGAGCAGGAAGGCCAGTGGTGCGTGGGTAGGAAGAAGGCTGGGGAGGGATGGGCCCCCGTGAGAGAGACGAGCTGGGACCCAGATAACAGAAATTGAATCTGATAATCTGTGGCAAACAAGGGAAAGCCAGATATTACCAACTGTTTACCCTGTATAGACCTTTTTAAAATTACCCTGGAGTGTGTGACAGCAAGTAAGAAAGAGGAAAGGGGCTTTTATGGGAAAGCTTCTCAGAACGTGTGAAATAACAAAAGGCCTGGCTTTCCATCTCAGCTCTTTTGTGCAGTTACATCAAATGGAAACTCAGCAGGCCCGGGGGCCACCGCTGCTTCTAATTAAGGCCCCAAGGTGAGGCAGCGCTTCAGGAGGTATCATCCCAGCAAAACAGAAATTCCACCTCTGTCTCTAGCAGCGGAAGGCTGATCTGGGCTCGGGGTGCTGTGTTTGTTCTCAGCTTGCACTAGAAGTGGCAGGTGGCACCTGCCTTCCAGACACCCTCCAAGCAAGTCTATTCTAACGCCGATCCTCTTGTTCAAATAACTCAGAGCACGGATAACAGATGTTAAATGGAGGAGGAATGAGAAGCAAAACATTTCCCCCTTTATGTGTAGTTTTGTGTGCCCGTGTGTGCCGTGTGTGTGTGTGTGTGTGTGTGGCAGGGGTATTGTACATAAAAGAATTCCTATTGCTTCCCTTTGCAAAAATGCTGCCCTATGCCATCACACAGGAGTCGACCCTGAAATTTGGGGTGTGCTGGTAAGGAGCCTTATCTCAGCCACGTGTCTCAAGGAGAGGGGTTCTCACACCTGGGAGATGATTAGAATCATCTGGGAGGGCTTGTTACAATGCAGATTAGCAGCCTCACCCCGGGAGCTTCTGATTCTGATTCCGTAGGTCTGGGGTAGAGTCTGAGAATCAGTATTTCGAACAATTTACCAGGTAAGGCCCTGCTGCCGGTTCGTGGACCTTGCTTTGAGAATCACCGTTCTAGGACAATAAAGAGAAAGAGAAAAGGTGAAGAATTACGGGCTTGGTGACCTCTGACCCAGCCTGTGGGTATTTTGAGAGAGAGATAGCTGGTAGACAAAGGAGAGAGAGCTGCCGAGGATCTGAGCAGGTATGTGGAAAGGCAAGCTGAGAGCAAGGAGAAGGTTCTTTTAAAGGATTCTCAAGTGTGGGAGGGTTTGTGAGGAGGAAGGGGTACTTAGCAGAGAGTGGGCTTCACATTTGCTGCAGGGGTGGGGGTGCGTCTTCTTCACCCCTGCCCCAGCTTCCTGGAGTCTTCTGGAGCCTGGGCAGGGTCTCGTTCTGCGTTTCTTCCCTCTCTTAGAAGCCGTGGGTGCCCGGACCCCCAGTGGTTACCCCACTCCTGCTCCCCACTGCCCCATATCTCCCCTTGTTGGAAAACCCAGCTGCTGGACAAAGGAGCTTCCTCAGCTTGGTTTCTAGCAAGGAGGGCTGAGAGTCAGCACATTCTAGGTTATACCGTTTCAGGCCCGAGCTGTAGGGCACAGTCTGCCTCTAACTGCATCCCCAGCCAAGCATCCCCCCCAAACACTCCATCCTGCCAGAGGTCAATTTTGGGGGGACTGCAGTGGCTGGAGAAGGGAATCTGTTGTATAGAGGGTGTTAGATTAATTAAACGAGAAGGCCTTCCGAGTGAGGAGGCTCTATTGCCATAGCAGCCCCCTCAACCAAAATCTAAGCTTGTAATGATGCAAGACTAAGAAATCAAGACACCAAGGACGACCAATCACAAACAGCCAGCTAGGCTTTAAACTGCAGCTAATTAAGCAATTTTCTTTTTTTCCTTCCTCACTGTCTCCATACGAGTCTTTCTTCTGGCTTCTGGGTCAGAGCGCGCCTAAGCCCTTCTGGTTTGATGTTGCCTGATTCAGATCGATTTTTGCTCCAGTAAACTCTCAAAGCTCTTAAGAGGCCTAGGTTTCTCTTTTAGAAAGGAAAACAAGAATATGGCATTCATGTTTCCGTTTATCCTTCCCACTGACCCCCACCTTCCACTGGTTTCCAGGGAGAGACTACAGGCAATACTGATAAAACAGCCACAGCTCCTGGTCTTGGCCATACGTAGCATGAGTCATGGACCACGTTATTTTCAGGGCCCAGTGTAAAATGAAAGTGCAGGGCCCCTTGTTCAAAAGTATTAAGAATCTCAAGATGGCAACAGCTGAGCATTAAGCCAAGCATGGAGCTCCTCTATGTATGTAGCTCTGGGCAACCACACCAGTCACACAACCATGGGGCCAGACCTGGCCATAGGGTCACCTAAAGGAGTCTTAGCATCAAGGTAGAAAGCTCCAGGCTCTCCCTAGACTGGGCTGCTGGCCCCTTGTTTCCTGTCAAACAGGAAACGAAGTCTCTGACCTCAGAGACTCTCCAGGGCCTGGGAAGGCAGACAGACACCAACAACTGAAGGACAGGTTCTTATGTACAGCTTCACGTGGGTGAATTGATATGGCTGACCATTTACATGCCTAATTCTACTCGCTAGCACTTTTCCAGCAAGGTCATCTAGGAAAGGTAAGCACAGGAGACCTTACACTTCCAAGGGCAGGCAAGGTAAAGCTGAAATTAGGAGGCTCAGGCACCTTCTGTATGATCACAGCCTCAGCTTCCGGAGGGTTCTGACAGTATTTAGAATTCCAATGTGCAAATCAGAAAGCCAACTTGAACACGTACCCAGCCTTCTTCACAATGAAGGTCCAGGTATCTATTACGTAGCAAACTATCCTAAAACTTGGTGGCTTAAAATGACCACCGTTTTAAAATATCCCACCATTTTATGAATTAGGAATTCAGACAGGGCTCAGCCGTTCGATTCTGCTGCTTCGCATGGCATCAATGAGGGAGGACCCAAGATGGCTTCACTTACATGCTTGTGCCTTCATGGAGATGGCTGGAAGGCTGAGCCCGGCTGGGACTATCCTCTGGAGCACCTGTGGGTGGCCTTTCAAGCCTGGACAACTCATGGAAGTCAATTCTTACCTGGCAGCAACCTTAAGCCTCAGGGAGCCCAGGGCTCTCAGAAGAATGTTCCAAGGAGCCCAGCAGAGAGTTCCAAGTCTAGCTATGGGAATCCCAGAATGTCACTTCTGCTGCATTCTGTCAGTCAAGAAAATCACTAAGACAAGCTAAGATTGAAGTAGAGGAAAACTGAACTCCACCTCTCAATGGAAGGAGTCTCAAAGCGACTGACTGCTATGAACGTGGTCCGTAGAAGAAAGACGACAAGGAACTCCAATCAGCATACCCATGGCCAAAGAGAAGGCCTAGACTCAACATTAAAATATTAGGAAATGAATGTATATTTTACATTTTAAGTTAAAATAAAATGCTTAAGGGACGCCTGGGTGGCTCAGTGGTTGAGAATCTGCCTTTGGCTCAGGGAGTGATCCCAGGGTTCCAGGATCGAGTCCCACGTCGGGCTCCCTGCATGGAGCCTGCTTCTCCCTCTGCCTGTGTCTCTGCCTCTCTCTGTGTGTCTCTCATGAATAAATAAAACCTTTTTAAAAAATAAAAATAAAATAAAATGCTTAAGATATATGGGTCTGGTTTTTATATTGACTCCACAATCTTTTTTTCTTTATTTTGACCAATTGTATGAGATAAAAATCTATTGTAAGTTTTTTTAAAAATTCAAGGACTTAGATCCATCACAATTGCTTATTTGTCCTTCAGAGTCCAAAGCACCAAGCATAGATTGTTTGCTAATTAAAGAGGGGGGAGGAGGAGGGAGTAGCGACAGTTTTTTCTGCCTCAGAGCTTTCTGCCGCAGTGCCTATGGTTTATAATGTGAAGTTTCTACATCTAGGGCTCTATCACCTTTGTTGTGGGCCACTTTCACCTCTTGTCTCCACCAGCACCTTGGCCACACCTGCCACTTTCCAGAATCCACCTCAGCCCCAGTCCCCTCAGACTCTCTCTTTCCCTGCCTGCTTCAAACTTAAACTGGGGAATGCTTCTCACTCCAGAATTCCAAGGAAATCCAAGGTTTTCCTTCGGCAGATTTTGAAATGCCCGTCATCAACCCTCCTCTCTCATGAAGCCATGATTGCTTGGACCTCTGACAGCTTCACCAATGATCCAACCCCAGGTGCCATCATACCCTGGGCTCCTGCAGACCCTGTCCCTCTGAGTCTACTCATCCTTGGTTGCCGTGGTAACCATTTCTGGGCTTCCACATCCCCTCCCTCTATGCCCATGGGGCCTTCTCCAATAGGCGCTGGCAAAAGAGTACCTACACTTTCAGACTCTCCATCCCCATTAAGCCTTTTCCAGTTAGCTTCACCCATGGCTGTTCTTGCCTCATTTTAAATCCCAGTGCTCCCCTGCCTGCCCTCTGTGCCATCTCTCTCCCTGTAGCCTATGCATCACATGAAGACTGCTTCTAGATCATCACGCATCCATCTTACATTACCCCCACTAAATCACAAACCCTTTGAGAGCAGAGACCTTGGCTGACATGTGTGTGTGTGTGTGTGTGTGTTGTGTTTTTCCTTTGGGTACAGAGAACGGGACTGGGCTTCCCAACACATGCTCTAAAGACGTATATCAAAGTTAAATGTCTAAGAAGTGTATGGAAATGGTGCCAAGCACTAGACTAGGCACTTTATGTGATTTAATTTAATTCATATATTTAATTCTTACCCTGTCCCACTATTACCTTCTCTCAGGTCTAATTTTAACAAAATTCCACAAAGCAGAAAGAATTGGAATGTCCCATGTGGTCCATTATAATGGGATTTGGCATCTGGTACAAGCACAGCTCAGAATGCCAAATAGAGGCATGAGCATCGTCAGGTGGGGGTCAATGGCAATGATTTCCTGGCAGGTGAGCTCGAGTTGCTTTAGGAAGGACATGGCTCAGACTGCAGGCAGAGAAGGGGACGGACAAGAAATAGGTTTCCTGTTCTAGAGGGAAGGAGCCATGCAGAAGTCGTGGGGAATGGAGTTGTGGAAGTGGTGGGTGGATCCCACTTCCTCAAAAAAGTCAGACTTTAATTGTCTTATTATATATCCTACAAAAATTGGAACCAGGGAGAAAAAAGAACAGCCACAGAAATTCGTTCTTGGCTCCTATCAGACAACTGAGTCCCAAACCACAGTCCTAAAGTCTGTTTGCTATTGAAAAGGCGATTCAAAGACCAAAAGGCACGTCTAGTGGGGCTCACTGGCCCAGCTGCCAAGTTGGAGAGTTGGGAACACTTGCCAGCAGCCTGCCCTGGTACACTCTGTCCCTGTCCCAATCTATGGCGGTAATTAGCTTTGCTCGTTAGTTTCAAGTAAATAATCTCCTTGTCACAGCTGGGATCCTTTATCAGAAGAGTGGACATGAGGGTTTCCAGAAGCAAGTCATTTTTCCCCCCTTGGAGTTCCCTGGAATGCTAAGTTATGACCCAGAGATCTGAAGGATGCAAGTAAACTTCCAAAGAGGTCTAAAAATCCCAGAGAGTTGCTCTGCCTGGGAGGCGGAAGGGTAGGGAATTAAAAAGCAAACACATGCATACAGGACAACCTAAATAAACGAATCAAACAACCTTCGGGGTGGGTATTGGCCTTGCGTTCAGTCCAGGTTCAGGGTTCAGGGCCCCAAACATGCGTCAGCATCTGCTGCGTGCGGGGAAACTCAGCGCTGCCCTCGCAGGTGCCCAGTCTCGGGGAGATGGCAAGTGAACCCATAGGAAGGATGCTAAGAGCACAGATGCACCAGGGATGCAAACGCAGGGAGGGCGGGCCCCCGATCGGCCGGGACCTTCACGGGAGCTGCCCCTCCAGGCGTGGGTAGTTGGGAGGGCGAAGGAAATATCCTTTCACTTGTATTGATTGGAAGCTACAAACTGAGGAGAAAAATAAGGCAAAGAGTGAAAATAATTGCACGATGATTAAGAGCCTGAGCTTTGGCATCAGATAGCGCTGGATCTAAATCCCAGCTGTAGAGGTCCGCTCCTGGATCTCCCCGAACCTGTTACCCCATCTGCTAACGGGGTGTAATAGCAGTCAGTACTCACCCCAGTGGGTCGTTGTACGGATTAAATGCAGTCATACGCGTAAGCGCTTCCTGCAGCATCTGGCACGTAGCAGCTGCTCAGTAAACATCAGCCCTTGTTTTTTGGCTGCCCGTTTGCATCCCGCATGTCAACGTGCAGGATGCCCAACCCCCCCCCCAGGGATTACCAGGACAACTGCCTTTATCGGATCATTTGGGAGATAGCCAACAATTTTTTATACTAGTCGTTTTATGGGCTTTTTGGTTTTTTGGTTTTTTGGGGTTTTTTGGGTTTTTTGTTTTAACCAGAAAATGAAAAGAGACTTTCTAGAAGCAAAGAAGAGTTCCCAGGGGAGACCGGAGCTACCCCAAGGCTGTCTGCCAGGACATGGCTTCTCATGTCCTTTCAGGAAGAGGGGCTTATTTGATGGGACTTTGCCTTATTGGTGCCCAGACTCCACTCATGGGCACAGTTAGCGCCGTGCGATGCCTCACCATGGGCAGGCCAGCGTACTGAATCCTGGGATGAACGGAAGTCAAGGTGAGAGGCCTTTGCCATTGGTTTATTTATTTATTTCATGTCACTTTTACTTTGATGAGCAGCTACTATGTTCAAGCACTGCTCTGGAAATCACTGTCCAAACCTGGGACAGGATGAGGAGCAGAGTCGAATGGGCGGCCCCCTGATTATGAAATCCCTACTCTCCGTCCACGGCCATGCTCACGCTCCATGAACTCTACTTACCCCCAGCTGTATAATAGGTCAGCATTGGAAATAACACATTCATACCCATGGCCTCCCTGCGACAGAGGCAATCTGGGATTTTGATTCTTGTCTTTCAGAGGCAATGATTTCCCTGGGAGCTTACGTACTGAAGTATAGCACCATTTACCTTTGGCCTTTTGATTCTAAAGCTCTTACGTCACTAAATCAGACGGATTTTGTCACGTGGAGGGGGCACACTGCAAAGTCTTTGGAATGCATTCTAGAGAACACACTGCTAGGAGAGCTGGCTGGTGTCCAGGTATGGGCTATGATGGCCCTAGAGGCCCTAATCTTCACTTATGTCATGATCTATCCACCCAATGAGGGAATTTTGCAACTGGCTTTATCACATTCCAAATCCTGCTGTTACTTGAATTAGAACTATTCCATCAGCTGGCTAAGCCTGAGTAGAGGGAAACCTCTGGGACTCTACTGGCCTTCTAGGGGAAGGAGGATAGAATGAGCTGTTCTTTTTTTTTTTTTTTAAGATTTTATTTATTCATGAGAGAGAGAGCGAGAAAGAGAGAGAAAGAGGGAGAGGCAGAGACACAGGCAGAGGGAGAAGCAGGCTCCGTGCAGGGAGCCCGATGTGGGACTCGATCCCATGTCTCCAGGATCAGGCCCTGGGCTGAAGACGGCACTAAACCGCCGAGTCACCCGGGCTGCCCAGAACAAGTTGTTCTTGAGGGAAAATTGCATCTATTGCTCCAGCTGGTGCAAGCTTTCTGACCTTCAAGCCATACACTCTATCTCTTCTCAGGCTTCAGGAATGAAATGAAACTGCACTGACTGTAGGGTAAGAATTCTTTGTGTAGGGCGAGCAAGAGTTCTGACCACTGCTCGCCTGTAAAGGTTTCAGTCAGAGGGCTTAGGAAAAATCTTTACCTGGAGAGCCAGCAGCCCCTGCCCCCGATCCTTGAATATTCTTGAATATCCTCTCAAATAGAGGGGAAGCCACATGGGGAAGTTAGACACAGTCAAGTATCTGGCAGGAAACAAAACATTCAACCACCCATCAGAGTGAATGGTGTCGGAAACCAAAACATCAGAATGGTAAACTTTCCTTCAAATGGCCAAAAGGCCCAGAATGCCAGGGCTACCCCAAATATGTTCTAGGGATTTTCTTCCACGGTACTGCAGCTTACTTAACAAGGATTCCCAGTCCTTACCCCTTGCCCTCTTCTGCTGTGGGGGCGGTTGATATAGTCTGTATCCCAGGTGGCATGTTCAAGCTCTAAGTCAGCCTGTCCTGACTACTCTGCACCTGCTGTCACATGCGACAAAAAGACCCCTTGAGTTTCAAGCTTTTGGATGTGGGTTCTCTCCCTGCTGCAAACCCAGCAGAGCCTTCCTCTCCAGCCTCTCCCGCAGAAGAGTGGGACGCGAATTCAGTTGCCATGACCTTGGCAGTGCCCAACCCCAATTGGTCTGGAAAGATGGGAATGTTCGAACACAGATGGTGTTAAAGCAGATAGCTTCGCCTCACCCAGCCTCTCTCTCCCTTTTCCCCCTACCTGTTCCCTGTTCTCCTGAACTGTCCAGAGCCCTTATTTTCTGGCCTTTCTTCATATTCTCTCTCTATGGGTCAACCCCTCTGCCGCTCAGTCCCTACAAGAATTACCTATCCTAGCATCCAATAACCAACCCCAAGACCCTGCTTCCAAACCAAATGTGGAGTTTGAAAGACTCTAAAGAATTAATTCGTTCTAAAGGACAATAGCTTAATACATTGTGTCTCTCAGGTATATGTGCACTTTTTAAGGAGAAAGTCATTTATCTTAAGACTTAAAGGCTGATCTTGGGGCATTTATGACAGGCAGTGGGGCAATACTTTGCAGCAAGGGGCTGTATCAGCCAATAGGGGGCTGTCTGGTGTGGTGAATTCCCACCCACCCCACCCACCGTCTGTCCACTATGGTCAGCCCTAGGTCACTGCTTCTCCTGTGAAACCAGAAGCTCCTCATCCAGCTGCTAAGAAGAGAGCGCAAAGCTGCCAGCTGATTATTATTCAAGAACAAAGCAGATCATTTATTTTAGCAGGTTCAGAGCCATTATCTCCCCAGGACATATGCTACAGTGCCTGCTAGCTTTATCTAGCCACATTTCCTTCTGTCCTCAAATCCTTAAAGAGTGTACTGTCCCTCTCTCTGGAGCAAGACAAAAGAGAACTGAAGAAAGAAATTTGTTGTCGCAGTGACCTACGAAAGCTTCTCTCTCCTTTCCTTGCTGCCTAGACGTCTCCAAAGCAATAGGATTTCCTGTCTCTTCCTGAAACCCAGGCCAATGAGAGGAGCTATGAGAAAAGAGGACTTGGGTGGCCATCTTCCATCTGAAACAGGGGCAAAACCACACCCTCAACCTCACGACCGTCAGCAAGGTTTCAGTCTCCTTTGCTGCCAACAGTCTCCAGAAAGGATTGCCAGATGAAACACTGCATGCCTGGCTAGATTTGAATTTCAGATGAACAGTGAATAAGTGTTCAGTGTCTAAGTGTATCTCATGCAATATTTGGGACATATTTAAACTAAAAAATATCAGTCATTTTTCAGATGTGCTAGACATGGCGACCAACCACATCATCTCTCCCTCCTCACCCCCATCCCCTGTACCCTCTCCCCCAGCTGGCTCTGGCCACCACACAGTCCTAGACCGGACACTGGAAATGCAACAGAATTCCTTTGCTGCAGATGAGGATTTATGGGGGCCCCCGCCAGAAGCATATAGAATGATGTAGATCTGTGTTCAGCATTGAACAGGGTCAAAAATCAAGCTCACTGGGAGATGCTTCATGTCTGGCTGCTTCTGACTTGCTTGCCTAAGGTCATGCTGAACACCTGAAAAACCAATAAATACGTGCAATGGTCTCAGCAAACACAGGGACCACTTCTCTAGAGGAGGCAGTGAAGTCTAGGAGGCTTGCCTACGTCAATCTCCCTCGGCCCTATCTGAAAACTGTGAGGTTCGCCTAAATGCCAAAATTCCTTTCCTGCTCAAAATTCGTGAGTCTGTCCACCCCTGGCTGGCTGAGAGGTCCAGGCTTCCTCCCTCTGGTGCTGCCCAGACTTGCTCCAGTCCTAGGCCCCCCAGGGATCGAGTTCCTGCCCCCAGGGCCTTCTCTCACCAGCAGTCCCAGTGGCAGACTGTCTCCCAACTATTCCTGGCACATCTGACACTTCTCCACCCTCCCATCCTGAACATGGGTCCTGTTTGGAGGTCCTTATCTGTGCTAGGACCCCAAGCCTTCTGGCGCTCTCACCGATCCTGCTGTATCTCCCACTTTCCTGAGAACAACCAGTCAATAAAAAGCAATGGTCATCATCCTGGAGAGACAGGCACCTCCCCAAATGTAGGCTGAAAGCAGCCTCAGGAATTCTAACACAATGAGGGCCCTAAGGTGTGGTCTCTGATGCACAGCAGCAGCCTGGTAAAACTCACTTTTAAAGTAATATTAGCCTAATACCACCCATCCTTTCGTCTTGCTGCCATATCTTTGTTCCCTTTTTGGTCTTTTTGTTCGATTTTAACTGTGTTCTCTTTTGCTAATCACACTGAAATCAATTTGTCCATTTGAATTCATTGACCAGTAGAGTCCTTGGAAAGGTCAGTCCATCTTTTCTGTTAAATTAACTCCCCTGTGGGACCTATCTAACCAACAACTTGTCTTTTCTCTCAGTCTCTGCCAGATTTTTTTCTGCCCAAAGCAAACCACAAAATAAATCTTGATAATTCACTGGAACTTATATTTTCTAGCTTTGCATATAAGGTCTTCTGAAAGCACTCCCCCCCCCCAAAAAAAAAAAAAACTAAACAAAAACCCAAACAAAACAAAAGAACAACTTTACCCTCTCAAGCATGTTATTGTTTGGAAGATAGACACAGAAGAGGTTACCACTTACCTAAAGCCAACACTGATGAAAATTTCTGAGATTAAGAAAAAAAATGAAAAGATGGGATTCTTGTGGTAGATTTTTCCTTTTATATTTTACTTGTGACTTGCCCCTTGCCTAAATTGTATGACTCTACAACAAATACCCTCCTGAGGCTCTCGTGGCTGCTAATGGCAGTATTGGGGGGGCTTTTTCCTTTAAACATGAGAACCTGGAGGCTTAAAATTCCAGAATGCTGGTTTTATCCCCAGCGAGAAAAATCTCTTCGGTATAGTATCTATTGCTATTGTTTTGTAGGAATGAAAAGGAGCCACATAATTAAGCCTGGAGCAGGAGAAAAGGAGCTCCAGGAAAAGACGTTTCTGTGGGGCTATGACAATGGATGACAAAGCAGATGAATGGGAGGCCTGCACCTCCCCCAGATAGAAAGAAGGTCGCAGGATCCCTGGGTGGCGCAGCGGTTTGGCGCCTGCCTTTGGCCCAGGGCGCGATCCTGGAGACCCAGGATCGAATCCCACATCGGGCTCCCGGTGCATGGAGCCTGCTTCTCCCTCTGCCTGTGTCTCTGCCTCTCTCTCTCTCTCTCTGTGACTATCATAAATAAATAAAAATTAAAAAAAAAAAAGAAGGTTGCATTGGTCATTCCTCTGCCTCATGGAATGGTGTTTCATATAGTGGTAGATACCCAGCAAACCAAAGTTTACAGTTCAGGGTCTCCCAGTGAGCTAGTTCATTCATTCATTCATTCATTCATTCATTCATTCATAACCATTTCTGGCCTATCTCTCACATGCCAAGTGATATGCCGCCCACAGAAAACATCAAGGTGAATGGGACCCAGTCTGCGACCCTAGAGAACTTTCAGACTAGTACATGAGACAGATCTACACATGATAAATGCATCACCATACATCCTTATGTGTTGAACTGTAAGAGCTGGCTCTCTGCCATAAGGGTTCTCAACCGTGGGTGAGTTTGTCCCTCCAGGGACATCTGGCAACGTCTGGGGGCATTCTGGGTTGTAACAATGGGGGTGAGGGGGTGCTACTGGCATCTGGCAGTTAGAGGCCAGGGAAATTCCTAAACATCCTGCCATGCATTGTCCGGCGCCCCCATGACAAGAAACTACCCAGCCCCATATGGAGATGGTGGGGAGGTTGAAAAACCCCGGTGTAACTGAGTGAATATGATGGGAGTCATTCCTATCACGTTGGCTCAGGTACTTGAGTCCACACAGCCACTAGGGCTCTTTCCCTGACTCTGTCATTGATTGGCTTTTGCCCCTAAGCGAGTCACTCCCCTACTCAGCTTCACTTTCCTTGTCTATAAAATAGAGTTGGAGTCTCTGGTCTCCACTCCCTTCCCGTCTGAGAATCTATGGTTTTATTGGGCCAATACTTGTGCTTCCATGGAGCCCTGCTCCTGTTAGGAGAATATCTTGGCCAAGGACTATCTACTCCACCCAGGTAGAGGAGATAAGCTTGTCTCCTAGGTTGATCCTAAGGCTAAATTATGGAGGGTGTGTGTGACCTCTGCCCAAGAACCTCTAGTTAGGACACCACCATCTTTGGAGACTGTTTTCCCATCAGCAAACAAGAACCGCTTAATTCATCTTCCTCCCTGTGTCAGGAGGAAATGAATGAGTCAATGAAGCAAGATGGAAAATTATCCGGATCTGCTCCAGTGATTAAGCCCAAATGCTACAGTCTACTTCTATCCTTCCACAGGGCTCCGAGGCAATGAACGGGTACAAGAGACCAGCTCTGTGGCCTCAGGTGATGGGCTGGGGAGGGGTTAGTATCTCTTTATATGTCTTTGGAACTGCCTCAAGGAGAATCTCTGTCATTGGTCTCCCTGAGGGGAAGTTAGACTTAGATTTTTGGCCACATATTTGAGGCAGTGGGGCTGGGTGTGAGCCCAGTGCCCTTAGATTCTCTCTCTGTCTCTCTGTCTCTCTGTCTCTCTCTCTCTCTCTGTGTGTGTGTGTGTGTGTGTGTGTGTGTGTCTCCTTCTTTCTCACTCTTCTCTCTCTGGCTTCAAAGTCCTTCATCAAAAAGAAAGACCCTTTCAGGGCCAGTGGGCTGGGGGACAAGAGGAGCTTTGGAGCAGAGGGGAAGCAGGCCCTGAAGTCTGGGCCTAAACATAAGGCCCATCCAGAGCTCCTGTGGTGCTGGCTGCAGACAGAACAGCAGGAAACGGGAGACAGGGCAGGGCTGGTGTTGGCAGCTACGTTTATTTCTGTGTCACTAGGCTCACTGTGCTGGCAGGATAGCATCACGGTCTGTAATTGGAGTGTCCTCTCCACTGCCAGCCTGGTGCCATTTAACGTGGCGGAGTCTGTGTGCAATGAGCAAATGAACGCCCCCTTTTTTTTTCAATAGGGAAAAATACTAAAATTCAGACATTAACACGCCCAAGTTACTTAAAATGCTAGGCCAGGGGACTTCTGTTACTGCTGCTTACCGCTAGATCCGCTTCGTGAGCATGTCAACAGTAACTGTCCTAAGTCCATTAACCATGTATTTCCCATCCTCTGTGTGTCCATTGTTTGGGTTTTGGTTTTGAGGTTGTTGTTTTGTTTTGTTTTTCTGGTATGATTTACATCCGGTAAACCTTTTGCAAACCTTAAGTATAACTCAATCTCACACACACTCGCACACACGCACACCCACAAAGCATTCACCTGGATAAAAGTATAAAACATTTCCATCATTTCAGAAAGTTCTCTTTTGCTCTAGTCGATATCCTCCCTCGCTCCAGGCAGTAACTTTTTTTTTTAATACTTCTATTGCCATAGTCTAGTTTTGCTTGTTCTTCGACATTGTATCAACATCATCTTCCTTTGCTCAATACATGCTTTTCCGGTTTATCCATGATGTGTCAGTAATTTGTTCTTTTTTATTGCTGGATAATATTCCACTGTATGAACTTACCATATTTTCTTTTTTTTTAATAAACAATCTTTTTTTAAGATTTTATTTATTTATTCATGAGAGACAGAGAGAGAGAGAGAGAGAGAGAGGCAGAGACACAGGCAGAGGGAGAAGCAGGCTCCATGCACCGGGAACCCGATGTGGGACTTGATCCCGGGAATCTAGGATCACGCCCCGCCAAAGGCAGGCGTTAAACCGCTGAGCCACCCAGGGATCCCCTTTTACCATATTTTCTTATCCACTGTCTTATTGATGGATATTTGCACTGATTTTAGTTTGGGGCTATTATGTTTATTTGATTTTGGGGTGGGGGGTGGTAACTGGTCTCACACGCATATTTCAATTTTCTATTCAGATGAAGTGTAATGGAAGTCACCCTCCACAGGTCACGGCATGTTGAGAAAGAAGGAGGTATTAGTTGATCTAAAGTCCTTCCAGCCATGAGACCCTCCTACTCAACTTCTTCCCTAAGAGCTGCTTGCACCCACTTGCACATGGGTTATAACAATGTCCTCTCTGAACTATGGGGCAGAAAGTGGTTGTTTCCTCACAGGGATGCAACTCTGTACCTCTGCGTTCACCAACAAAGACCAGAAGAAGTATAGGAAACGCATGCATTTTTCTTCACCAGATGACAGCTATCTCAGAGGAAAGGTGCTCTCCTGTTCTATCCACTGGAAGCAACCTGAGGGGGACCAGCAGACCCAGTGAGACATAAATAAATGTATCTGGGGCGCCTGGGTGGCTCAGTCGGTTAAGAATTCGCCTTCAGTTCAGGTTATGATTTTGGGGTCCTGGATGGCTCCCTGCTCAGCCAGGAGTCTGCTTCTCCCTTTCCCTCTGCTCCTCCCCCTGCTTGTGCTCACTCTCTCTCTTTCTGTCAAATAAATACATTTAAAAATACAGTAAAATAAACGTATCTACTTCAGCCAATTTCTCTGCCCTCCGTGGAAAACAACCATTCTCCCCTGAGGTATGTGGGAAAGATATGGGCCTATATGGGGCCATGAACCCTGTCTCCAAAGTACTTCCATGAGATGGAGTTTACAGACCCTTGAATGGATGCTTACCACTCATTCTTATTCTTTCTGATTCTCATTTTGTCTAACAAATCCGTAATCTACCTGGAGAGTCTAACTTCAGTGCACAATCTCCATCACAACTTCAAGCATCCATTTAACTACAGGAAAGGACTTTTATACTCCTCGACATGCAAAGAAAAATTGGGAACAGTCATTTGGATGATGCGCATTAAAAAAAATCACTTTGTCTTAAGATTTATTCAATGGATATGTATTGAACCCCAAAGACTTGAAGCCCAAATCGTCTAAATTATTACTGTTGTGCTCACACCGTGCATGGGTTTCAACCAATGATAGCCTCCCTTCTCACACATAGTGTCCTCACAGGGAAGATCCGAGAGGCAGAGCATGAGGGGAGGGGAGTGACCCAAATTCACCCATTCCCTTCTAGTCTCCTCTCATCCCTCCAAGCTCAGCCCTGGATCTCCCCTTTCTTCCAAGCTCCTCCTCTCCGTTCCCTCATCCTACTAATTAGTTGCATCTCTCTCCTAATCTCCACTCTATGGGCCCACAAGAAGTAGAGAAAAGACAACTAGGTGTGGGTGTCACAACAAAATGGCCTCTCCCCAAGCCATTCAGATTCCTAGACTTCCCCCAGCCTGGACTACCTGCCCCACTGTCGGCCCCTCAGATCCCCCCACCTAGGCCCAGGAATTTCTCATGTGCATCAGCTGCCCTCACACACTGCTGTTTCCCCAATACCTTCAAATCAAGACACATGCTCTCCTGTGCGCACACACCCACTTTGCTTTTCCAAGATAGGGAGCCACACTGTTCCCCAGGGCCTTGGTCAGGGAGAGGTCCCGGGTGCTTACCTCTCGTTCATTCGCAGGGCAGGTCTGGATGGTACTTGTCTGTGACTTGACTCCTTCCTGTTCCTCTCTCAAAGCTGCTCTCACCCTTTGCTTAAGGGTGACAACCCCATCCCAGGCCCCGGTGCGCACCAGCCCTGATCATGCCTTCCAAAAACCAAGGTGTTTGCAACTTCTTCCCTCCTCTCCACCCACCTCTTCTTTCAGGAACAAGTTCTCTCCCCAGCATTTCTGCATTAAGAGGAAAAGAGAAGGGGCACCTGGGTGGCTCAGCGGTTGAGCATCTGCCTTCAGCTCAGTTCGTGATCCCGGGGTCCTGGGATCAAGTCCTGCATCGGGCTCCCCTCTGCCTGTGTCTCTGCCTCTCTCTTTGTGTCTCTCACGAGTAAATAAATAAAATCTTTAAAAGTAAAAAAGAGAGAGGAAAAGAGAAAGGAAAGAGACTTTCTCCCATTTTGATAGCTGATGAAAATAAACTCGTTGTCAGTTATCTGCCAAAATTGGATTCAGGAATGAACCGGCCCTGGACTGGATTGGGATTTTAAGGACAAACCTGAAAGAGCTTCTGAGGTATTGTTTTGAAAGTTTACCAAAAGCGGCCAGGAGGTAAATTTGCTCGACTGTGGTTATTGGCATTAGGGGTTTGCAGAGGCAGGAAATTCCCTGCATAACTAGCCTCTCTTCCCGAGGCCCGAGGCCCGCTGGGATCAGGAACCTCCAACTCCTCCCTGGCCGCTTCTCCCCATTCCCAGCCCAGACACCCACTGGCTCCGAGCAGAGCCCACCAGCCATTTACCGTAAGTGACAGCTTTCTAGCATATTTTCACATCCATTCATCAAGTCCCTGCTAAGCAAGAATTCAGGATGGAAGATGGGAATTTTGCTGCAGAGACGCCAGTACTCACTTCCTCCTTTCTAAAGTCTCAGCAGTGTCTTCGCCTTCTACGGAATCCTAGCAAAAGAGCAGCCAAGATGCCCACCCCAGAGAACTTTCTGTTCTGAGGAATGCATTCTGGAATCACCAACCACCACCTCCAACCTCTCTGATACTCCCACCTCCGCCCAACATGCACACACACGCACACACGCACGCACAGGGTATAGTGGTCAGGGTAGGCCTAACTCCTGTAACAAACATTCCCAACATCCCAGTGGATTGACATGCTGAAGGCTTGCATCTCACACGTAATGCCTGATGCTCTTATCAGAGATTGCCTTGATCATAAGTTTTTTCTAATTAAATCTCTTGCCTTCTAGGTCATAATTCCTTGAGGGAGCATGACTTATACATTTTTATGTAACTGAGATGCCCCTCTTTATCATTTGCAGTAAAAATAGCATACCTCGACCACATCCCATAGTTGGTAGTAGCTCCAGATCCAGTTTATGTTATCCAAAGCCCCAGCAACTTTGCCTTCGTCTACCCAAAAATATCCGAGTTCTTATTAGTATGTAGATAGGGCATTGGAGGAGAAATTGCGAAGGAAATGAGAAGTCTTGCGGAGGGATCAAATGGTCTTTAGTCCTCGCTAGCTGTGCCAACAGCAGCGACGGGCCGAGGGCTGGAGAAGAGTCTCACTTGCCTGGGTATGGAGTCGCAATCAGCAGCCCTTCCTAGAAACCACACAACAGAGATCCCTCTGGACTGTGCCCGGTCAAGAAAACTATACCAGTGGGGAGGGGAGTGAGAGGAAGGTGGTCAAAAGATACAAAACTCCAGCTATCAGATACACAAGTACCATGGATATGACGCAGGACGTGATGACCACAGCTAACCCTACTGTGTGATGTATCAGAACAGTAGATGCTCAGAGTTCTCATTGCGAAGAGAACTTCTCTCCTTCTATGGGATCTGTGTGAGAAGGTGGATATTGGCCGAAGCTCTCGTGGTCAGCATTTCACAAATGTAAACCAAACCATCACTCTGTACACCTTAAACTTCTACGGTGTCAATTATTTCTCAATAAAACTGAAAAAAAAAAAAAGGAAAAGCTATATTGAAGGTCTGAGGCCGCCCCACCACTACCACTACCACCACCAAAGTTTCCTTCAGCTGCTTCCTCAGGTGAGACAACCCCAGGAGAACTGGATCAGTATGGGCTCCAGCAGAACCACTACCCCCTTCTCTCCCGCATCAGTCAGATGGATATATCAATCCATCTATCTGTCTATCTGTCTATCATCATCATCATCATCTACCTATCTTGAACTCCCTGGTAAGGAACTCCCTTCTCTCTGGGGGGATCCTGTTTGGCAGTTCCTTTTGCTGAAGAAGAAAAAAAATCATAACCTTTCAAAGCACCATGCGACCACCTATATTTCCCCCACAGCAGCTTGTAGCAGTGGACACCAGTGAGTGTTTGTCATGTGAGGGCAACTGGAACAATTCTAAGAGGAACTAGTAGCATCGTGAGTATAGTTTGAAAACCTAAGGGATGGATGGGAACACCTAGAATTTGTTTCAGCTAAATCTATACACAGGCTATGTCTCTGTTTTAGCTAACCACACACACACACACACACACACACACACACACTCACACGCACATACTCTAGAAGCAAAGGGCGTAACTGGTTATTTTCAATCTGAGAAATACAAAGACCCCAGGCTGGACGAAGTCCAACAAAAATACAGTCTCCTCTCTCTGGCCTCCCCGGGCAAGGCACCTGCATCTAGAATGGAGAGCATGCAGTCGTGTGGGCTGTAGAGAACCCAGGCAGCCCAACTGACTGCATTTCAGATGTTGTGGGGACGTGGACACCCGGCTCCAGAGACTTTGCCCATGTAGCCTGAGCTTAACGGTGTTTCCACCAGACGGGAGATCAGGCCCATTTTGTTCAACTGGCCCATCAGTTCGTGGCCTCACATTCACTCCCCCAAATAATTGCTCTGGCTGGCAGAGCTGGTAACAACTGGATGTGGAGGCCTTACATTGACACACGAGCTCAATTACCCTAATGTTCCTTTTACTCCAAGCACAGTGGACCTCTGTGTGGCAGGAGGGTGTCCCGGCCTGGCCCGGCACAAGTGTGCACGTACTACTGAGTCATTTATGTTGGCACCTCTTAAGGGCTGGAGATTTTTCTGCGTTAGAGGCTGGCACGTCATAATTACAGCTGTGTCTCTGTTGTCATACCCAATTACCTCACTTACAGCCTTCAGATAGAACCCAGCCTAAAGGTGCTGGCTGTACAGACAAGGAGGGAGGCTTCACCAGACTCAGAACCTGGGTGCTGAGCCGGGGAGGGTGGGGGGCAGGGCTTGAAGCCAGACACAAAAGCCCTAACCATGAATACCTATGTCACCTCTCCTTTGTCCCCATGATGGAAGCAGAGCAGTGCCGTGAAATTGTTCCCAAACTAGAATCGAGAATCATCTTGGAGTCCTAACTCCGTCGTGCTCCCATTCATCTACTTACTTACTGGATATGATCTACTCCCCTTGCCTTCCGCGTCACTCTCCTCCCCATTGGCCACTCGGCCGTGTACCTCAGAGACTGACATGCACCCTTTCCTACAGACCACATCACCCTGCTCCCTTGCCCTCTGGCTGCCAGCTGGGTTAGACTATTGGGAGCAGAAGATGGAAATTTGAAAGTGGGAGAGGAGAGAGGTCAAGGCATCCGCTCCCTTGTTCCGCGCTAGGCCGTGGTCTACAGCAGTTGCATCCTTCTACCTGGTCCACAGCTCCTGGCAGGTGGCCTCTCTCACAGTTCATTGCAAACAGTGTATTTCCTCCCCTTGTCCCTGAAGCCTCTGAGGGATGTATCAGTGTCCCAGAGCTGCTGTAACAAAACGTCCCAAATTGGACAGATGGACAAGTGTATCATCTCCCAGTTCTGGAGGCTAGAAGTCTGAAATCAAGGTGTTAGCAAGGCCACGCTCCCTCTGGAACATGTAGAAAGGATTATTCCTTGCCTCTTCTAGAGTCTGATGGTTGCCAACAATCTTGGGCATTCTTTGGCACACAGGTGCATCCCTCCATCTCCATCTGGACATGGCCGTCTTCTGCTTACGTGTTTCTGTCTGTGTCTCCTCTTCAAAGGATACCAGTCATATTGGATGAAGGCCCACCCTAATGACCTTACCTTGACTTGACTACATCTGCAAAGACCCTATTTCAAAATAAGATTACATTCACGGGAGCTAGGGGCTAGGACTTCAAAATACCTTCTTGAAGGGCATATTTCTGTCCATAACACGTGGTAACAGCCTCCACTGTGATGAGTCCCTGAACTAACTGGTCCCTTACCCCTTTTATTCCTTTATAAAGAGTCCATTAGACTCTTCAATTCCTTTTCAGAGAGTGCCCTGCTGTTTTCTGCCAGGACCTTGGCAGAGACCCCTACTGCCTGACTGCCTTGCTGGTAGAGCACCTACAGAGTACCAGAAGGTTCTAGGGATACAATGGTGGTAAGCAAACACTAACATGGTCCTCGCCTTCATAGGGCTTATGGTCTGCAGTTTAGGTGGCTCGCTCAAAATATTACAAAGTAAAACTGCAACTGGGCTGAGATATAGAGGATAGGTTCACGGTGCTATGAACATGCCTAACTGGGGGAATCAGTAAAGTCAGGGAGGCCAGGTAGGGCTTCCGCGGGAGAGGGACACTGAGCCAGAATGCAAAGGATGTAATATGGAGTCAACAGCAGTACAGTAGAGAGGGTACAGCAGGAAGTGAGCGCCTAGAAACTAAGGAACACAGGCCCAGAACGCAGGCTCAGCACTTCCACACTGAAATCTCAGCATCCTGGAAGCCAGCACCACCTCCTTCTGTGCTCAGAGTCTCAGCTGGGGACACCCCAGAACTTCTTATCTGCCTCCTCTCTCCTTCTCTCAGCTCTTGCTCTGAGGAATCACTGTGTGTTCCTGATTTTACCTCTTCAGTCTTTCTCAAACCATGCCCTTCTCTCCTTCACCACTAGCCCCTGCCCTGATTCAGGTCCTTAGCATCTTTCCCTTGAACTTTGCATCTGCTCCTTCCTCGACTGGTCTCTACCCTATCAAATCCACCCTCAGCAGCCTAGCCACCTCACTCCCTTGGTGGTGGCCTCCAGGACTCCCTGTTCCTGGCAGAGTACCATCCAGGGGTGACACCTGCCTCCCTACCAGCCTGCCTCCCGCTGCTGCCTGGTTCACCCTTGGTCTTTCAACAAGACCACCACTTTAAGTTCCACATACACATCAAGTTGTTTCTCCCCTCTGTGCCATTTTTCAGGTTGTCCCACTCCCCACCGTCCCTTCTCCCACAACCTAAGTAAATCAAACCCATCCTATTTCAGGTGTCAGCTCCTCCAAGAAGCCTTCCCAGATAACCCTCCCCTCTCATTACTACCATAGGATCGTCCCTCATTAACTCTAACATCGCATGTTCTAAATACCTATGGAGGTGTCTATTTCCCTGATTAGAATAAAGATCCTTGATGCCAAGGACCATGTCTCCTTTGGTTTGGTATGCCTACTGCCTGGCATGGAGTTGATGTTCAAAGACTACACAAATGGGACAGCTGGGTGGCTCAGTGGTTGGGCATCTGCTTTTGGCTCAGGGTGTGATCCCTGAGTCCTGGGATCGAGTCCACGTCAGGTTCCCCTCAGGGCGCCTGCTTCTCCCTCTGCCCATGTCTCTGCCTCTCTCTGTGTGTCTCTCATGAACAAATAAATAAAATCTTAAAAAAAAAAAAAAGATGAAGGAGTGAACAACAAAACAAATGGGTGTTGACCGTGTCGCTTCTGTGCTGGAACCCTCAAAATGAACAGAATCCTCCCCCACCCATTACTCCCTATTACCTGGGCCCAGCCCAGCAGTCCCTAGGCCACAGCATGCTTCCAACGTGTAGAAGCTGCTTTACTGGTGCCATGTTTTTATCTCAGCCCCTGCTAGGTAGGCTATGGGAGTACTCACCACTTCATAGTTGTGTGACCCTAGCTCTTTATCTTTTCTAGATTTTGATTTGTCATATGTAAAATGGGTTCTATTTTAATAATAGTCTCCACTGAACAGAATTGCTATAAAAGCTGAATGAAATAAAATGTGTGATCAGAATTCAGTAAATGGTCAGGGTAACTAAGCTGTAAAGCGTCTGGTGCTGACAAGAGGTACACAGGTTACATGCACTGGGAGTTCAGGGACAAGAATGTCCTTGAAAACTGTTACCTTAAGTAGCACATCCTCCCCAACCCCTAAGTGTTCTTTACATAAGCAGTAACTCCGTGAAGCTCCATTGTTGTGGGTTTACTGTATTGTCACAAAAGGCAATGTTTCCATTTGCTTGCCAGTCTTACCTGCATGTGCAGAATTGCAGCACGAACAAGAAAAATGAGGAGAGCGGGGGAGGGAGGAGAATCAGTGCATTAGGCCAGGGTTTTCCAAGGCTTCAATGAGGCTCCCAAAGAAATGAAGCATTTCCCTCCTGCTGCCAAGTTGTAGCAGTGGGAGAGAAGGCCTAGTTCATCATCTTATGAACTGAAATTAGTTACAAATACATTCATTCCCAACCCAAATCCAAAAGCCAATCCTCAATCCAGTTTAGGAATTAGTAGGTAACAGTTTGGTGATTGGAGCCTACAAATGAAAAAGTCTAGGACTAGAAGCCAAGAGTATCATTTCTGGCCCTGGTTTCCATGTGGCCAGGCAGTCATGTCCATCTTCCCTCCCCAGTACTGTCGCACTCGTGGAAGTGTTGGCAAGAGAACAGGGGGAGCTGGAGCTTTCTCTGTTTCCTCAACAGTCCACAAATATTCCATGGGAAGCTAGAGTGCCCAGTCCCGTGCTAGGTCCTTTGGGCTATCTTTGTAAATTTAAAAAGGAAGTACATTGAATAGCAAAGGAAACCAAAGCGAAATTAAAAGACAACCTACAGAATGGGAGAAATTACTTGCCAATCATATATCTGATAAGGGATTAGTATGCAATACATATAAAGAACTCATACCCCCCAAAAAAAAGAACTCATACAACCCAACAGCAAAAAAACAAACAATCTGATTTAAAAAACAGGCAGAGGAACTGAACATTTTTCTGAAGAAGACATACCAACAGGTATATGAAAAGGCCCTCACCTACACTCATCACTTTCTCTGAAATTATAGATTTCAGAGAAGGTGAAGAAGTGATACGAGACAAAAACCACGGTGTCTGTCTATGGCAGTACTTTAAAAATGATCAAGGACATCCAGTGTTCTCGTCACAAAAAAGAAACGACAATCATGTGACATGATAGAGGTGTTAGCTAACGCTACAGCGGTCATCATATTGCAATATGTAAGTGCACCAAATCGAATCACCACATTGTACACAATGTTACATACATGTCACCACCAAATCAAAACCACAATAAGATATCACCTCACCTGTCAGGCTGGCTATCAGCAAAGTGACGAGCAGTTACAAGTGCGGGTGAGGATGTGGGGAAAAGGGAACCCTTGAGCGCTGTGGGTGAGAATGTAAACTGGTGCAGCCACTGTAGCAAATAGTATAGAGGGTTCTCAAAAAATTTATAATAGAATTATCATATGACCCAATGATGCCATTTCTGGGTGTGAAGTAGATAGGGAATGAAATCCCTATCTAAAGCTGACATCTGCATCCCATGTGCATTGCAGCATTATTTATAATAGCCAAGACATGGAAACAACCTAGTGTCCACCGCAGATGAATGGAAAAGAAGATGTGGTTTGTGTATACACAAACACACACACACACACACACACACCGGAATATTTTCAGCCATAGGAAGGAAGGAAATCACACCATTTGCAACAATATGGTTGGAACTTGAGGGAATTATGCCAAATGAAATAAGCCAGTGAGAGAAAGACAAATACCATATGGTCTCATTTATATGTGGAATCTAAAAAAAAACAAACTTAAAGAAACGGAGAGCAGACTGGTGGTTGCCAGAGGTAGAAGAAATGGGTGAAGGTGAGTCAAAGGTACAAACTTCCAGTTATAAGATAAATGTGTCCTGGGGATGTGATGTACATCACGGTTAGTACGACTAATAGAACTTGATTGTACATGTGACAATTGTACATGTGACAGTTCTAAGACAATAAATCTTTTGTGAGGTGATAAATGCTAATTAAATTTATTGTGTTGATCTGGCTCCAGAACCTGCCCTCTGGCCTTCTAGCTTTGCTCTGACCAGTAGCCGCTGGTCACATGTGGCTGTTGACTACTTAAAATGTGGCTGGTCTGAACCGACATGTGCTGTGGGGAATACACATTGGATTTCAAAGACTTGGTTTGAAAGAAAATATCCTGTTGATATTTATATTGATGACATATATGAGCCTATATTTTAGATATATTGGGTCAAATAAAATGTATTATTATGATGGCTGCAATACTGTTTCTTTTCCCTTTTTTTAACCGGCCTACCAGAAAATGTTAAATTACATTTGGGACTCACATTATATGTCTACAGGACAGGAGTGCAGTCCTGTATTGTCCTCACAGCTTGCTGCCAGCATTAAATCAATCAAGATAAGGAGAGGACCTAGCACAGTGCCTGAAACAAATTAAGCACCAAAGGCTATTGTTAATATTAGTAGGATCAGGGGTTTTCACATCTTATAGTCAAGTTTGTTTTTCAGGCAACTTTTTATAACAAATTTTAAAAAGGAGCTCTGCGGGTGCCTGGGTGGTTCAGTCGGTTGAGAGTCTGCCTTTGGCTCAGTCATGATCCTAGGGTCCTGGGATCAAGCCCCATGTGGGGTTCCCTGCTTCTTCCTCCACACTGCTCGTGCTCTTTCTCTGTCTCTCAAATAAATAAAATCTTAAAACATAAATGATGTTCTGATCAAAGCAGAGAGACCTTGAGGTCTCCCCCAAGGACCCATTCACACCGGACACCTCCTCCCCAGGTTGGAAACCCACATGGCCAAGTCATCCAAAAATGTCCTTGAAGCTCTAGCATTACACATCTATAATTTCAGAGAAGGTGAAGAAGTGGCATGAGACAAAAAAACACGATGTCTGTCTGTCTATGGCAGTACTTTAAAAATGACCATGGAGCTCCAATATTCTCGCCACAAAAAAGAAATAATAATCAGGTGACACCACAGAGGCGTTAGCTAACACTACAGTGGTCATCATATTGCAATATGTAAGTGCGCCAAATTGAATCACCACCCCGTACACAGTGTTACATGTCAATTATACCTCGATAAAAGTTAATTAATTAAGTAAGTACTCCCCCCCCCAAAAAAAAGATCATGGAAAAACTCTACCATTTTGCTTGGGGGAATCAAAGAGGTTGGTCCTGGGCCCAGCTAGACACAGTCCAAAAATCGGGCAGTCATGGATCACTGTGGGTCCCTGGGTCATTGGCTGCATACACCATACCTGGGCGCCACAGCCCTGCTCTGCTTCTGCTCCTCACCACTGCTGACTCCCCATCCAGCCACCAGCTGGGTGGGGAAGGCTCCTGGAATTGACCCGAGGCACCAACTCCATGGAAGAGCCACAAGTGACACTCAGCCCAGACACCACAATGACTCTGCTGTCCTGAAGGCAACTCTGGCCCGGCAGCCCCAGTGTCTGCCAACCAAGCCTCCCAGCTCTTCCTGCAGCCCTCGCCCCTGGCTCTGCTGTGTGTGTGTGTGTGTGTGTGTGTGTGTGTGTGTGTGTGGACGGGGACAGCAGCCAGCTCTCTGCCGGGCTCTCTAACAAGTTCCACGAGTCTGTTTGTTAAAGAAAAATTCCAGTGGGTCCATCCAACACATGGAACTCAAGTACAGAAATTATATTTATCCACCCCACTGCCAAGGAGATCACATGCCCCGTGAGTCACTCCAGATGTGCTCAAAAACAGCGTCTCTCTGTGGAAGCCCAGTCCCCAATCCCGGAGAGAGTCGAATTAGCAGAGGTCCCAATTCCTGTCCCACCCCCCCGACCCCCCCTTGTTTGATGTTCATTATTCTCCCACCCTTCTGGGGCAGGAGAGGGCATCTGTGCACCTCTGCAGAGGGAAGGGGGTAAGAACTGTATCCTCACCCTGGGAGGACCAGTAGGGGCATACCTGTAGCTCCGGAAGTCCCATTGGGTTTGCGGACAGTTTTTCACCTTTTTGGACGAAAAGATGTGTTGGAAGACGTTGCTGCTTCTGCTGTTGTGTTACGATGCCCAGGCCACTGTGTCCCACAGGTGGAGCAGGGGTAAGTGGCTTTGTGTTTGTTTGTTTGTTTGTTTGTTTGATGTTCATTATTCTTTTCTTAAATACAATTGGGAATTTGAGGGGGAAAGAGTAAGTTGGCAAAAGGAAATTAGAAGCCCTGCACTCCTCCTCTCTTTTATCCCTCCTCTGCCAATTGCTTTATGCTTCCTGATGTGTTAGAAGGTGCTAGAAGCTGATGAGGATGGATGGGACACTGCAAAATATCAAAGCCACTGAGGGCACCTGGTCGAGGTGAAGAAAGCAGAGGGCATCCCCTTCTGACCTCTTTGCCTCAAAGAAGATTGAGCAGACTCCCTCGAGCCCCCCACGCCCCTCACCCAGCAGCTACAGCCAGGCAGGGCATGTCAAGGGCAGGTACCTGATGCTGGCATCGTGGGACTCTGGGTGCTGCAGTGCAACAGGCCTGCTACCCGGGGGACCCCAACAAGGGACGCTGGGCATTGGCTGTCCACATGGAGGTCTCCATGCTGCTTCCAAGCTGGGGTGGACGACACCCTTCCAGCTGGGGAGAGCTGGCCCAGGGGCAGGAGGGGAAGAGTAACCCTTTGGCGTTGACGTGCGTACCGGACTGCTACTCCCACCCACCGGCCCCTGGGTCCACCTGGAACAGGAGGGAGCCCGGCGAGGCTGTTCCCTCATGGCCAACTTCCCTTCCCTTGGGACCATGTGGCATCTTTTTCCTATGCCCAGGACTGGCTCCAGTTGGAATACAGGCTCCAGTTAGCACGTCCAGCCAATTAGACTTGATCGCTGCTGGGGACTGAGGGAGCAGGAGTGTGGACCTCTCTGTGCAGAGCTCACCAACCCTCCCCACTGCCCAAAGTCAACTGAGGTCTCTCTCCTCAAAAGCACCCGAAAAAGAAGTCAGGCTCCTAGGTGTTTCTAGAAATCCAAAACAGGATGAGGGCTGGCCTGGAGGGAGGGGTGGGGGTGGGGGCTGAGCCTCCAGGTTCTCCAGGAGAGTGTTGGGGAAGGAAGGAGCAGCCAGTGCGGAACTGGAACCGAGCAGCACAGAGCAAACGGATCTGACACGGATCTGAAAGGGCGCTGCATTGATTCGGATTCTATTCCCTCATTTTCAGGCTTGAGATCAGGGACTTGCCAATTCTCTTAGCTGAGCTGTGAAATGATTGCTACTTAGAGGCAAATCATTAATGGAGCATTTTCCTTTTTTTCTGGTCATATCACCCACACATCCCTTCTCTGCTCGTGATGTGCACAGACTTTAGAGGCAACACTTGGGAAAGCAAAGAGACCTTGGCATTACCTTAGGCCGCTTACCCTGTGTGCTACTGGGGCCCTTCCCTATTTTGTCTATTAGAAAAAGAGGATAATATCCCCCCCCCCGCCCCCCAGTGCAGAGGCCGTTAGAAAGCCAAATGAGATAATTCGCTTTATAACAAGGCTTGCAAATACCAAAGCCACGTCATGGGCAATCCTGCAAGGAACTCAAAGATTTAAGCCCTGCCTCTAATTAGCTGTGTGATGTCTGGCAAGTCTCTTAACCTCTCTGAGCTAACAGGTCACATATTAACCATATCAAAGCTTATCTTCGCTGCGCATGGTGAAGGTCATATCCAAAATGTGAATAACACGCTTTGCAAGTGGTGAAGTGGCTTATAAATGTGAGTGATCACCTACCATATAAACCAATGGCAAGTTTTCCTTGAAGAAAGTTTGAGGCTCTCCTTCAACAGAAGGTTCTATCAGCAACGTCCTGGGAGCCAGTGCTGTACCCTCCCCGGGGAAGGTCTGCTCCTAAATAATAATATCAAATCTATCTAGAGACAGGAAGCCTGCACAGCTGGACCAGAGGCCATGAGGGGGCAGCTTTGTTAAGCGCTGGATTAGCGGTTCCCGGCAGGGCTTGGAGTCAACAAGTGATAGAGTCCCTCCAACCATCATCAGAAGTCTTCCACGTAGTTGACTTTTTTTTTCATTTTTGACATTTTTTCCTAATTATAAAAGGAATACCCAACTGCCGTTTTTGAAAGATGGAATGGGAGTCACACCCAAGTAAAAAAACAACTTTTCCAAATGTACTTAACTGTTCCTTTCGCCTTCATCCTTACCCCCACCCCCACCCCAGTGCCAGGCCTAATTTAGAGGAATTCCCTGTCCATAGAGCCTGAGGACGACCTCTCCCTGCGAGGTCCTCCTCCTCTTCCTACAACACCTCCCCCTCTCCCCCCGCCCTGGACCCCTCTCCGGCACCACCACCACCACCCACCCCATCCCTGCACCAGCACCCAGGCCTCCACCCTCTCCCACCCCCTGCCCCAAGTGGAAATGTAGAAATAACCCCAAAAGGAACACACCCTTCTGTCAGGACAGCCTCTCCCTACAAGTGCTCTCTAGGATTCCGCCCTGGGAGGCAGCTTTCCATGCCAGCCCCACCAGCTGGACTGAGACCCAGATGACTCACCTGTGGTTAGTGAGGCCAGCCCGGAAGTTGGACACATCTGGCCCAAGCCCCCAGGTCCTGCCAGCGTGCCCTTTGGGGGGCTGATGGGAACTAACCAGTCTAGAAAGAAAGAAAGAAAGAAAGAAAGAAAGAAAGAGAGAAAGAAAAAGAGAAAGAAAGAAAGATATGTATTAAATACTATAAATAAGCGTTTTTATTAAACACATGTAAATTGTTCTTTTTAAAAGCAGGTTCATAGGGAAGAACGGCCCTTCAGTTAGCAGGTGGATTGTCTTTGTCAGGAGTCCCTTTTAGTGCTGTGTGTGTTTCCAGTCATGAACACTCCACGAAGGGCAGGGCCTGTGATTGGTGGATCCGTGTTCAACAGGTATTGACTGACTAACAGGACGTAGCTGGGCGCACCCCCGCCCCCCTGCACGGCCGCAGTGCCTCCATGGGGCAGGCGCTCCTCTGAGCATCCGCAGGTAGGAAGATAGAGGATGGGCAAGCAATCCACGAGCCCAGATCACTCAGCTCGAAGGCGACAGATGGATTTTTGGCAGCCAACCCATGTCTGGGGCATCAGGGTCTGGCTGCCCTCCCTCACCACCCCGGAGAGGGTGGGCGTCCCCACCCAAGATCTTTCATAAAGGAAGTTTTTCCTTTCCACACCCATTGCCATTTCCATTGAGTCGCTTCAAGGGATTCGTTGAAAATATCATTGGGTTTGGGCTGATATGGTGTGCAGGCCCTGAATCCCTTCCAGCAAGCTCTTTGGTACAAATGCTGTGTACAGTTACGTGGGAGCCATGGTTAGCCTTAATGCCATTCTGTTCTATTAGACATATTTGGAGGATTTGGGGGAGGAAGATTTTTATCCCAGATTACATAAAGTCAACGAGAAGGTCAGGCTGCAAAGCAAAGATAGGCCCTTCCACTTAGGGAGACTTTTGTCCGTATGTCTGGGCAAGAAGACTTGGATGGGCTAAAGTGTAGGGGAGACAGCTGGTGGCCTTTGATTGAGATCATTAAAAGTAGCTTCTCGGGGTACCTGGGTGGCTCAGCGGTTGAGCGTCTGCCTTTGGCCCAGGGGTGTGGGATCGAGTCCCACATCGGGCTCCCTGCATGGAGCCTGCCTCTCCCTCTGCCTGTGTCTCTGCCTCTTTCCCTGTGTCTCTCATGAATAAATAGATAAATAAAATCTTCTAAAAAAAAAAAGTAGTTTCTCCTAGGGAGGAATACAGGCTCCTGGGAGATAAAGGGAGGGGATGGCAGAGACAGACCTTATCTATATTTTGATAATTAGCCAGCACTTGGAACTGCAAATAAGTTCTAGAATCAACTTGTTAGATAGAGAAGAATTGAGGGGCGTCTGGGTGGCCCAGTCAGTTAAGCGCCCAACTCTTGATCTCAGCTCAGGTCTTGATCTCAGGGTTGCGAATTCAAGCCCCATATAGGGCTCCACACCCAGCTTTTAAAAAAAAGGGAGGGAGCTCCCCCCCCCCCCCCCCCGCCCACGCCGGAGAGAAGGATTTAGTAAAGCACTCTGTTTGAAAAGGGTGGAGTTTAGTGACAAGGGTAGTTAATGTGTTTCTATGGGATCATCTAATCCTTCAATAGTCATGGCAGGATGCTATGTGCCGGGAATACAGTATCAAGCAAAACAGACAGGATATTGGGATCCCTGGGTGGCTCAGCAGTTTGGCTCCTGCCTTCGGCCCGGGGTGTGATCCTGGGTCCCAGGGTCGAGTCCCGCGTCAGGCTCCCTGCGTGGAGCCTGCTTCTCCCTCTGCCTGTGTCTCTGTGTGTCTCTCATGAATAAATAAATAAAATCTTTAAGAAAAAAACAAAAAAACAGACAGGATCCCATGACCTCAGGGAGCTGACATCCTAGTAAGGGAAACTGACATAAACACGTATGTAAGTAAGACCTCTGGTGTGCTGGATGACAATATATGAGAGACAGAGTATGCAGGATTATATTTTCAAATAGAGAAGTCAGGGAGGGTGTCCCTGAGGGCGTGACTGATGGCCTGGAGGAAACATGGAGTAAGCGACTGCTGGAGAAAGTAGTCCAGGCAGGAGAAACAGAGGTGCAAAGGCCCTGCAGCAGAAGCATGCCTGGTAATGCTCAAGGAAGCGGCCTGTGGCTAGGGTGGCAGGAGCCGGTGGGGAATAACAGGCTCGGAGAGGTGGTAAGAAGTCAAGTCACATAGCACCTGGTAGACATTTGAAGATCTTTGGCTTTCACACTGAGTGAGATGGAAAGCCATTGAAGGTTCTGGACAATGAGTGACAGCATCTGACCTATGTTTTCACAGAATCACTTTAGTTGTATTAAGAATAGGATGATTGGGGATCCCCAGGTGGCCCCGTGGTTGAGCGTCTGCCTTCGGTCCAGGGCATGATTCCGGAGTCCCAGGATTGAGTCCCATGTCGGGCTCCCTGCATGGAGCCTCCTTCTCTCTCTGCCTGTGTCTCTGCCTCTGTGTGTGTGTGTGTGTGTGTGTGTGTGTGTGTGTCTCATGAATACATAAATAAAATATTTTTTTTAATTTATGATAGTCACACAGAGAGAGAGAGAGAGAGAGAGAGAGAGAGAGAGAGGCAGAGACACAGGCAGAGGGAGAAGCAGGCTCCATGCACCGGGAGCCCGACGTGGGATTCGATCCGGGGTCTCCAGGATCACGCCCTGGGCCAAAGGCAGGCGCTAAACCGCTGCGCCACCCAGGGATCCCCATAAATAAAATATTTTAAAAAAAAGAATAGAATGATGGGGCGCCTGGGTGGCTCAGTTGGTTAAGCATTCGACTCTTGATTGCAGCTCAGGTCAAGATCTCAGGGTCGTGAGGTCGAGCCCTGCATTGGGCTCCATGCTCAGCGGGGAGTCTGCTTGAGGACTGCTCCTGCCCCTGCCCTGCCCCTCCCTGTGCTCACACACACTCTTTCACTCAAAAAAAAAAATCACATGTGATTCATTTCAGAATATGTTTTATACCAAATGCCTTCATCCATAATGAACTACATTATCTTCCCTGAGCCCAGTCTTCAGGCGCCACACCTGCGGGAAGATAGCATTGTCCTCCGTCCCTATCAGGGAGATAGGGTTTGGGAGCCTACAGGTCTCGATTTAATCTCAGTGATACAAACAAATCGGGTGGCCTAGGGCCAGTTTCTTAACCTCCACGTTTCTTCATCTATGAAAAGGCACGTTAGTACCCACCTGACGGTGCACTGTGCAGCTAGGAGTGGGCTCACGAGCTGCCATGGCAGCTGAGCTCGCGTTGTGACCCCTTCGGCCTGCGGTCCGAATGCATCTCCCAGCAGAAGAGCTGGACACGACCTGCCATAGCAGAGGCCCCTGCAATCTCTGGATCCGGTTCCCGGACTATCTTAGTGCATGTGCATGACATTTAGCAAGTAGGTCCCTCTCCAGCCTCTGGCCTCGCACACTGCGCCCCGCTACCCCCCTTCTCTCAGAGAAGCTGCGTGGCTAATGGCCATCCGTGGGGAGCACTCAAGACTCCCTGCCATCAGCCTGCTGAAGATCATGCTGCCCCGAGCAGGTCACTGATCGCCCACAGTGCACGGGCAGCAGGACTTGCAGGGACCCCCGCAGAGGCAAGGGGAAAGGGGAAAGCTCAGCAAAGCCTGAAGGGTCTCCGTGGCTGGTTTGGCTTTCTTTAGGCTTTTTAGAAGTCCCTGGCTTTGAAATCCTTTAAAACCACCCCCACCCATACACTGAGCCTTCCCTTGGAGCCCAGCCTCGTGCAGACTTCGAGGTCAAGGAGGGGAAGCATAGACGTCCCCCCTTGCTCCCAGGAGCGGGCCACCCCAAGGAACATTTTCGGGGGGCCAGATGGCAAGATGTGAAATGGGGGGCCTGGCTGCAGAGGGCAGACGGGGGCCGCAGTGGCGGCGGGGTTGCAGGGAAGGGCCCCCCGGGGGAGCGGGGCTGGTTCCAGTCTGCACGGCTCTGCTCCCGGGAGCTGCTCAGCTCCCGCCTGGGCCGTTCACATGTCTGGGAGTCCAGCCTCTGCTGTCGGAGACGAGAACATCTGGAGGGACTGTGTATTTAACCTCTCACCCACATGTTTCACTGTGGCCCGGACATGCCTTGTGTCCACCCCTGCCTCCAGCATCTCCGCAAAGGGGAACTTACACTCTCCGGGCCTCCCCCTGTTCACAGAAAGTCAGACCCGGGCCTCTCCGACGTTGGGCCCAGGGCCGGCTGCACTTGCACACCCAGCGCCGTCCGAAAGCATCTGCCTGCCCCGCTGTCCCAGCAGCCCCAGCATGGGGACGAGTTCCGGCAGAAGGTGGTGGAAGCAGGTGGAGCCGGAGAACCAGGAGGGAGGAATCCATCCGTCAGCTTTCTGTGCTTCCCTGCACACACTTTCTGGGGCAACGATCTGCCTCCTGGTCTAGAGGCTGACACCTACGATCGTCCCCAAACTGTGTTACCAGTTTTCAAGGAATCAGAATAAGGGCTCTTGGGAACAACAGCATTTTCATTATCCAGCTGAGTTTTGAATCCACAACCATTTTCCTCCCCATTCTTTGAGGAGTCAGGGTCCACTTGGTGGGGGGGGGGTGTTAAAGGAGTGTTGGCGTTCACAGGGAGACAATTTCACCATGAAGAACTTCCCAGAAGGCGGCCATCTCAGAAAGGGCTCCATGCACAGGCCATTCATCCCCTCCTAGCCCCTTCACCTGCTGGGGTGTGATTTTTTTTTTAAAGGAACAATACCTGTAATTTCACAGTAAGAATGGAATCCCAGGAGAAGAATTAAAGAAGTAAAGTTGCTCTCAGATCCTATCCCGAGAATGAGATTTCATCCACCCTCTCATGGTAAGAAGAAAAGAAGGGCATGCAGAAAGAAGCAGGCCACGTCTTGGTCTAGGACCAGGTCTGGTCCTGGTGTCCTCTCCCACCAAGGAGAAAGTGGAGTCAAAGTACCTACCTTATTTGTGCCTCTATTCATTTGTCTCCAAGAACATGATGGCCCTGGTCTCCTTAGATGACCCCCACGGTTGGGTGTGGGGTGTGCCTCGTGGCAGGACCCTGGATCTGGATAACCCAGTGGCTGCCCACTGCAAGGACCTGGGAGCTGTAAAAAGTCCTGCTGCCTACACCCACCCCAGAGATGCCCATGCATTGGCCTGGGAGCTGGCCTTCGGCCTTCAGGATTCTCCAAGCTCCCGGGTCAATATTGAGAACCGCTGAGTTAACTTCCAAGCGGCATCCGGCCAGGGCAGCTCCTTCTGCACGACGTCAGGTCAAGCACCCTCCGATTCTCAACCCTGGCTGCCCCTAGAAGCCACCGTTAGAAGTCTAGGAAGCTTCAAAAAAAAAAAATCTTCCGGTCCCATTTGCACTCTCGTTCCATTAAACCCAAACCTCTGCAGCTGGGACCCAGGCTTCACACCTTTGGGTGATTCTAATGTGCGGTCAAGGTTGCAAATCAGGGAGCAGGAGAGGCCTCCTTCCTCCACCTGCCACCATAGGGAGAGGCAACGAGCGAACAGAAACGAAGGCCTTCTCAAGCCCTAAAATCGATGGTTCTATGGGAAGTTGGCACTTTTCTGGCAAAGAAAACAAATTTTGCTAAACTGCTGGGCTAGGAAATATTGCTCTGCGATTCATTGGCTCCTTCCCCCGAAGGGCTCTGGGGGAGCAGAGCTGGTTACCCCACTGCTCCCTGGCCGTTGGTCGCCAACACCTGCACACTACCCCGGAAGCCTGCGGGGCTCTGCTGGGGGTGCAGAAACACGAAACCATCTGTATCCTCGCCCATGAGGAGCCCGCGGTGTAGATAATAAATGACTTACACAGTAAACAGTATTACAGCAGTACGACGCCTTGCTGACCAGCTTTTTCCAGGAGGTGGGAGATGCCTACCAGTGAGCTTTTCAGGAAATGCCCTTCATATCGAAGATGTTGCATTTTTATCACTTGCAATAGAAAACCCCAAATACTTGAGCAGTGCCCTGCCTTCTTTAACTGCAGTATGCTAGACCACACTGGACTCTTTCTGGATGGTTCCAAGGGCACCATCATCGAGAAGGAGAACTGTCACACAGGATTGCACAGCTTGTGCTTCACACACCTTTGGGGGGCGCTACTTACCTCCAGGTCTCTCGTGGATTTTTCCAGCTAGCTGTCCAGGCTTCTGGTAGATCCCAATCAAGTGTCTTGAAGAAGATCCACGTTTTTTTGTTTTGTTTTTGTTTTTTTTAAATCAGCTGGCAGCAAGATCACCAGTCACTTCTGCGCAGTGCTCTGGTACGAGGTGGGGCCGTGGGGTACACGGGGCTGTTGGCTCCCACCCAACACGATCCTGGAGGACTGCCATTTCTCATGATCATTCCCATACTCTGTAGCAGTTTTTCTTCTCCTTCACCTGTCCCGCGTCACCTGCACCCCCCCACCCCCGCCGGCCTCCAGGGGCTCATCCATCTTCCTCCAGCTACAACTTCTAAATGCAGTCACCAAGGAATAACACTGGCAAGTCCTTGACTTCATAGCAAGTGCATCTATAAGTCCGCCGGCCCTTGGGGGAAGCCCTGAGTTTAGCTCCACACACCCCGAGGGCCAAGTGTCAGGGTCTGGTGCCCGCTCTCTTCCTGAACGTTGTCACCTGTATTCAGATTCCTGGCAGCTCTTGCAGATGCCTGGGGAGTAGCCGCAAGTCTGCTCCTCTGATTAAAAGGGTTGTCCACAAACACGAACCGACCCTTCACACTGATCAAGGGGACCGTATTATTAGAGAACTCCTTTGTTAAATTAGGGAGGGCAAGGGGTTGTTGGTTTGCTCACTTCTGTTTTAGTTTGCTTTACATAAATGCCTTAGGGGATACATATCCTATTTTTCAAGGCTTTCTGGGACGCTTCTGATGAGGAGCCAGGTTTGAAGTCACTGGTCTGAGCTAGTAACATCTGACACGCCTGGGAGCCCTCGGGGACACACCAGAGCTATCACCTCTCCCCGCTTCACGGCCGCCACCACCTGGAGTCAGTCGCTCCCCAGGCCGGCTGGCCACCCTCCAGGCCAGCTGGGAGCAAGGAAGCCGCGTGCACGCAGTGGCCCCCCGAGCTAACTCTTGTTTCTTGCAGCTGTGCTCTTCCCTGCCGCCCACCGGCCAAAGAGATCCTCATCGATGCCATTGAACCCCGTCCTGCAGAGCTCCCTGGACGATGTAGAACTGCTCTACGAGGTAGGCAGATGGGACAGTGGTCAAGTCCCGCCAAAGGCATTGCACCCTCTCTGTGGTCTTCTTGGAGAAGGAGCCTAAGTGTGGGAGGATGAGCGGCCTCTTGCCGTACGGCCTGGTCTAAACGAATTGGTAAAATAAATAAATAAATAATAATAAATAAATAAATAAATAAATAAATAAATAAATAAATAACAATTTGGTGGGCTCATCCCATCCTGCCCATCCCAGAATGAGGTCTTCCTCACACCTCCTTCCCATGACAGGGTCACTCATGGTGGCATCAGGAGTTCAGTGGAGGCAAAATTAGAGATTTCCATGTGGCCCAGAGATGCCACTACAGGCACCCAAGCAACAGAGCAGGGCAACATTCCCAGGCACAGGCCTTGAGGCAGGACCCATCGGGGGGGCGGGGGTCAGGAGATGCCACACCACCATCTGAGGAGAGCCGTGTCCCTGTCCCCAATAACTGCATGCAAAGACCTCACCCCGCCTGCAGACCACGGGGGAGCTCCCCAGAGCTGCTCAGACTGGTTCACGATAAGGCTCCAGTTTCAGAATCCGAGCTGTAGCCCTGGCCCCCATCGGCTGTGTGACCTTGCGTAAGCCACCATCGCTCTCTGGGCCTGAATCTCCTCAACTGTTAACTGGGGAGCTATGGCCATCTCCGAAATTCCCCTCTGGCCTCTCATATCCCCCACGGACCAGAACTGTCTGGCTCGGAAAGAGACAGCCTACTGCGGCCGAGCAGTGAGCTGGGGGGAGGAGGGGAGATTTCAGATCCTGCCACGGGGAACCAACTTTGCCAAGTCTTGAACTTGGGAGCCACATGAACAGAGCTGTTCTAGAAAGATCACAGACAGTAGCATGGAGGGTGGGTTAGCGCCAGGAGGAGTCAGAGACAGGGAGGAAAGTTAGAACTCGGAATCCAAGAGGCATTTATTAAGTTCCTGGTATGAGTCTGGTACGGAGTGGGGGACCCATGTGGCAGGCTCTGTGCTGCTCTTCAAGAACAGGAGAAAAATGTGGCCAGATCTCTGAATCCCACTTCATTCCTAGCACCATTCTCTGCATCCTTCAAATTCAACTTCTGATCTTGGATTACCCAAAATAGTCAGTTCATGCTTTAGGAGATCTTTGGTGGATGTGAGGGAGGGAGGCAGGGAAGCAGGGGCTGGCACGGTGGTCCAGACCACTGGTGACAATAAGCAGTCACTGAAACAGTGGCTTTGTGCCTGGCACGGTACTAGACGTCGTCGTGACTTGTCTTACTTCTCTCAATATCCCAGGGAAGTATGGTCACTAATCATTTCACAGAGGAGGAAAATGAGGCTCAGAGAAGTTGAGTAACTCGTTCGGGGGGTGACACAGCCAGTGGAAAGGTCAGAACTGGAAACTTTTAGGCAGCAGCCGCCCTAAATGAACATCTGTGATAACGATTGCAATGATGCCCTCAACGATGCCCGAATGCTTCATGTCTTTCTCCGTCCCGTGTCTCTCTCTCCAGTTCCTGCTAGCTGAACTTGACATCAGCCCTGACCTGAAGATCGCCATCAAGGACGAGGAGCTGGCCTCCTTGAGGAAGGCCGCTGACTTCCATATCATCTGCAATGACGTGATCCCCAAGCACATCCCGGATATCCGCCGGCTGAGCGCCAGCCTCTCCAGCCACCCTGGCATCCTCAAGAAGGAGGACTTTGAAAGGACAGCGCTGACCCTGGCCTACACGGCCTACCGCACAGCCCTGTCCCAAGGGCATCAGAAGGACATCTGGGCCCAGTCCCTCCTTAGCCTCTTCCAGGCCTTGAGGCATGACTTGATGCGGTCCTCGGGCCCCAGAGGGTCTCCCTGAGAGACCGGCCCACACCAGGACCACGGGACAGGGACCAGCACACACAGTAATCCAAATACTCTTCCTTCTCTACTCTGTTTACAGAGCCCAGCAACGAAGCACATGCCACCAACTCAGAGTAGTGGAGGTAAAACAAGTGGCGCCATGTTCTTTGCCCTTTGTAGATCCCTGACAAGCACGTTGACCCATGTCACCATGTGACCTGCGCTGGAAGAAAGGTCAAGGGTGGGAATTCGAGATTCCTCCAAAGGCCAAATGATTTGCTGAGTGTCATGTGGAAGTCTAGGATATGCCTCAACACTGAGTGACTGCCACAAATACCCTAGAGCAAGGCCAGAGCTAGAGGATCCAGCACAGAGGTTTGGGCACGGCGGGAAGATGGAGGACAGACCTCTGGGGTGTGAGTTGATTAAACATCTTTCCAAAGATTCTATGGTAAAATATTAAAAAAAAAAAAAGCCAACCTAGAGCTATAGCCAGATAAATACGTTGTTGGTCAAAGATAGGCTTCTCAACTTTTCCAAAAGTCACCAAGAAGAATCAGTTAGAAAAGCAGTAATTTAATGACCTATATGTCTTGATTCTTCTTCTCTGAAAGCTAAGCTAACACAGAGGAGAAACAGGAAGGGGGCTGCCTTCCTGGGGAGAAGCAGAAAGGCTGCCAACAGCCATGCCCTGGCTCTTGTCTTCTCAACAGAGAAAGCAAGCTAGTGCACAGAGGGTCCCCCTAATGAGGAGGTGGCACCAACGGCCATGCCTAGCCGAATGCTTGAAATTATTTAGCACCATCAGAAAATGAGATGCTCCAAATAAAGATATTTCGGATGATGGAATTTCCCCTCTCAAATGCCAAAACTTTCCTTCTAGCAATATTGACCTGGTATCTCTTTAAACTACACATACGAAACACCTTAAGCTTTTATTTAGTTCTCTTGAAGAATCCTGATGGAGTTGGATAAAACACCTCTAAGAGGGCTCGGCCTCTGAAATGTCCATGATCACTGAGGGAACCGTGAGCTATTACAGAGAGGAAAGCAGGACCGAGGGGTCTGTTGGACTGTCCCAACCAGCCCTGGAAGGCCCCAGGCTTTGCTAACTCTGTGTGTATGGGAGCTCCTGTCGCCTTCTTCACTGTGAGACTTAAGAGTGCACTTTTTCTTTCTTGCCTACGTAGCCTGCCCTTTGCAATTTGTTCTTTTGTAGAAGAACAGGATGGCTAGGCTTGTTACAACCCGATGTCAAATAAGCGTTAGTAGATGAAGGTCTCTGCTCGCAGTGAAGCACTGGGCTCTCATACAGATTCCTCACCAGCTCAGAGATCTTTCTGGCTCCCCTAGGTTGACGGCTGGGTTTGGGAGGCTAACACCGAAAGAGGTCTAACCTTTGCATGAGTGAGACCTTATCAGGCTAAATTTGATTCCGAAATGGGTATTTAACAACTGTCACTTGGTGATGCCTAAAGCTGCTCTGGACTTCTTAAAAACTTCGACTACATGATTGCCAAGCAGCCCAAGCTGCATGATCGCTTTGGAGAAATAACATCCTGATGTTCTTGGGCTCAGTATATTAATAACTTCAAATTTAGTCTCTGATACATGCTTTTTGTTCAATTTCTCTCTAATAGTATGTGTTCTCTTTGACACACGGTCACTAAGCTGGTCTCTTTTTGTTTTACTTGATGTCTCTTCTGCTCTTTCTTGGGGCCCAATGCTGATTATCTTTGGATCCACCTCTTCAAGGCATCTCCCAGTCTCTGTTGGTTGACTTTTGCTCACTCGAACTCTGCCTGCCTGCACTCTGACACCCATTGTCTTTCCACCCCCTTTAGGTATCACTGTGTGACTCAAACAAAGGTCAATGTACAGGGTCAGGATTTCCCAAGAGGCAGATTAGCCTCATGGCCTGCCTTCACTATTTGCACTTTCCCTAGATGTGGGATGGGGAGGAGGTAGGTGAGCAGAGGCCACAACCCTTCGACATTGTGCAATAGCCTGACATCAGAGCCTTGTATCCCACCCCAGGGCCCCACCCCCATCAGGATAGATCTGAGCACTTTCTTCCAGTCACTGGGTGGGAAGACCACCCTGTAGTCCCTGGCTACCATGTTATGATATACATGGCTGCTTTGACAGGTAGGAGATCCATGAATGGGAGGATGGTCCCTAGGACCAGTGATCAAATGGTAGTTCATTCACCCAGCAGCAAAAAATTAAAGGCACTTGTGCAGTCATAAATTGGGGCCCATATTTACGTGGCAGTCAATGATTGAAAAAAAAAAGAAACAAGAAGGGCATGACCTTTTGAAAGGCAAATGAAAATTTCATTTTCAGTAACTGGATGACACTATTAATTACTATTTTAGGCTGATCACAAAGTGATCGTTTACCCACAAGAAATTTTATAACAATAACTTTATTTGGGTGCAAAATCAAATATATCGCTCACCACCACCACCCCAAGACCCGACCTTTTGCTCAAGGAACAGTGAAGTAATAGACCGGACAGAAACGGACTGTCCCATTTTTGCCTCATTAATACCACACTGTAAACACCATGATCACAGCCGGGTCACGTTTTGCCCTATTTACTCATAGACCGAATCATTGGGGGTGTGGTGTCTGTGGCGGGCATTGCTGTCATCTATCACCTCGAGTCTAAAAGAGAATCACCTCAGTGATAAATCAGCCAGAATATGTTTCTACAGGTGAACTGGTCTCAAATGAAACGCTTGTCAAATGTCTACATGGCGTCCCTTAGTCTCCTAACCCCTTTTTAACGCCTTACGTGTTTTTAGTTGTGGTCACCAACACAACGCGCGATTTTCCATCCGAATGTCTACGTGTGAGGTATGGAAACGCTCAGACAGATCTCTAGAACTTTTCATCTTGCAAAAAAAAAAAAAAAAAGAAAAATGCTACTTCTGGAACCATCCCCCCTTCCCCTCTGCCCCACAGTGCCTGGCAACTGCCTTTCTCCTTTCTGTTTCTAAGAGTTTGACTACTTTAGATACCTCATCTAAGTGGAACCTGCCTTGTATTTCTCAAGCACAGTATTCTGGAAAATGTTTTCTTCATCTGAAAAAATGGATAAAGTCCTGAGGGAGAACTACTGGTCTTAACTGTGTTGCTCACCTTACCTAATTTTATTTAACAATTAATCACTTATGGTGTAATAAAAATGTCATGATTGAGTTTACTAGGCTCAGTGGAATCTTTGTCATGTCAGATTATCTCACCAAGGAATTTGAAGTGGTCTAGGGGTTTAGTGGTGGATGTTGATTTCCTCCGCTGTTTATTATTTTTCAACCTCTTTACTATTTGCCACCCAGACATCACACAGTGTGGTCTGGTTCATTCTGAGTTTCAGAATCATCACGAGAATGAGGCCCGAATGGAGCGGGTCTCCACTGGGGCGGGCCTTTAAGACGTGTTTAGAGAGATGGGTCGCTGTCGCCCATCCTACAATGGCAAGATAACCTCAAGGGAACCTGGACTGTCCATAATTGCACCTGCCTTGGAAGTCAAGAAGAACTGGTTTTCTGGAGTCACTTCTCCAGTCACTTTGCTTTTAGCCTAGGGATCATTTCTGACTGGTATAGCTGCACACCTGGGGGTGCCGTTCTTGCATTTTGCGAATTCAAGAAAACAAGGGTAACCTTAGCCATGTGTCCCTTCTGAAAAAAAAAAAAAAAGGCTAACAGCTTCTCCTGATCTCGAAGCAGCAGAAATTCCAGAGTGCAACAGCTGCTAGGGCCCTGACCCTGAACTCGTCAGCTTCTTCTCTGCCCTCCCACGTCCTTCCTCCTTGCATACCAGCAAAAGGAAGCTTTCCGCTTCTTTTTTCGTAAAGAGCCTCAGAGGGGAGCACTTGAGCCCCTACCCCAATCAAGAAAGACCACTGATGTCTGGGCTCCAGGGGTCTTGAGCTGAGACTGGCATCTAGACTTTTCGAGAGAGGTAGCTATCCTTCCCAATGTCCCTAAAAAGGTCTGTGGTCTTTCTTACAGGCTAACACTCTCTGCTGACCCAGATGCTTCGTATTCACTCAGACGCTGAAGCAAACGGTCTTTGTCATCAGCGAAGTCTGAAGGGCTTAATACTGTACACCCCGGGGAGGCAAATTTCTCCAGAATTATGATTTCATTTTCTCCCTGCCACCAAACACATGGTCCTAAGGACTGCATTAGGAAGTGGCTCTCCCAGGGAAAGCTCTGCGTGAGTGGGATTATGCTTACGGTGATGATCATCACTCCAGCCCCTAGGATGTTTGAGAAACAAAAATAAGCTCTGCAAGTTGCCTGGGTTCTGCAGACTCAGCAGGCCCCTGCTGGGACCAACCAAGGAGTGCAGTTGGAAGAGATACGGCCTGGATCTTTCCAACCTACCGATTGGCTCTGAGGCCTGGGCGGGGCTGCTGCTCCCTCCGGCTTCCCATAGGTGAAGGAAAGTTAAGGTGGACCTCCCGCAAGATTTTGTCCCGTGACAGCAAGGAAAGTCTTGGGGATTTTTTTTTTTCTGCTTTGGAGGCCCAGGCTCCAGGCAAATTATAAGTGGGAAACCAGTTTGAAGGAAAGAAATTGGAACCGAGTGCAGGTGCCAGATCCTGGGGAGAGAAGACCAGCCCTGTTTGAGGCCTGCACCTGCCACCGCCAAACTTGGGGGCCCGTGTTAAGGGAAGGGGGTGCAGCAAGCAGAGGTAGAGGAGAAATTGGTACTGCCCCAAACGGGCCATCAGACAGAGGAAAACTGATGGAGGGTACTTATCACATGTGCTCGGTAGTCTTCAGTTTCTAAAGCCTGTCGATGATTTCTTCAAGGCTCAACAGCAGCAGCAGAGGTGCGACTTTGATTGCTTAGGGGGGCTTTTGCCTGAGCCCTAGGATGAAGTTTCTGTACTGCTAACCGAGCCAAGGGGGACCCCAGTATGCCTCCATCCATCACCCTCCCCCGGTGCCTTTCTGCTGGGCCGAGAACGATGCTCAGCAACCCCACCTAAACCCGAGGCCCGGTGCCCAGGCTTCCGTGCACAAGAGAGGAGCTGTCACTGTCCTCCTCTTCTGCCCCCAAGACAGGAGAGGACGCTTGGAAGCCCAGAGGGGTTGAAGAAGTCTTTCTGGACTGAGCCGAGGTGGTGAGCAGCAGAGGGAGGGCGCGCAGGGTCACCATGGGCCTGCTCAGGGGCCTCCTCGGCGCCAGGAACCTGCTGCTCGTCATCTTCGTGCCGCTGCTGCTGCTGCCACTGCCGGTGCTCCACCCCAGCAGCGTGAGTACCGCCGGGACGCGCAGGGAGGGCAGGTGCAGGTGCAGGTGCAGGTGTGGGGCCGGGAGGAGCCCTGGATGGGGTCTTTCGGGGGGGGAGGCCTGGGTGCTTCCCCCCCCCCCACATTCCCAGGGCCCGGACCGCTTGTCCCAGCCAGGGGTGAGGGGTGGCGGGTGGCTGAACCGGCTCATGGGTGCTATGCCGTCATCAGGCCACCTGCACAGACAGTGGGGGGGGGCACACACTGTGCCCCAGGACTGGCCCGTGGCCAGGTCACTCTGTGACCGTGGCTCTGTGAGGGAGCAAGGAGGCCTCCCAGTAAGGGGGGGGGGTACCGGGGGAGGGAGTCACCCGCAGGACTGGAGGGTCGTGGGGGCGTTGCCCGGAGGCCCCTCTGCACCCAGCGGGCTCCGGGGACAGGCCATGCTGGGTGCTAAGAGCTACGCTTTAAAATGCAATGGCCTGGGATGCTTGGGTGGCTCAGCAGTTGAACATCTGACTTTGGTTAAAGGGGTGATCCTTGAGTCCCAGGATCAAGTCCTGTGTCGGGCTCCCTGCATGGAGCCTGCTTCTCCCTCTGCCTGTGTCTCTGCCTCTGTGTGTGTGTGTGTGTGTGTGTGCGTGTGCATGTGTCTCTCATGAATAAATAAATAAAATCTTAAAAAAAAATGCAATGGCCCAAGTCCCCCTGAACCTTACATTGGGAGCAGAGCCTGGCATCGTGCCCCAGCCCCATGCACATGGCCCTCTGATCCTTTGTAGCCTCTCTGGTTTCTCCTCTGTGCTCTTGAAGGAGAGACATGCAATGACACAATAAAAAAAGAAAAAAAAGCCCCCAACTCTAGACCACGGCCTAACTTTTGACTGGGTCCTTGTGAGCAGAGATGCCAAAGCTTTGGCTCTGCCTTGTGCTTGCTTTTCAGACTACCCTTCTCCTCCCTTCCCTTCCTGTCTCCCTCCTCCTCCTCCCCCTCCTCCCCCTCTGCTCCCCTCTCCTCCCCCTCCTCCTTCCTCCTCCTCATCCCTCTCCTCTCCTCTTCCCCCTCCTCCTCCTCATCCCTCTCCTTTCCCCTTCTCCCCCTGTCCTCCCCCTCCTCCCCCCTCTCCTCCCCCTCCTCCTCCCTTCTTCAGGGGCTTTACCCCTAGTCCCGCTGGCACTACCCTCGAGACTTCAGGAAAAACAAGCTGAGAGAAGTTAATCATGTTTGTGAGCGGAGAAGAGATTTTCCAGGCAGCTCCCCGAGTAACTTGGTAACCAGCACTGAGTTATAAAGTTAAGTAGAGGGGATTAGAATGGCTCGTCTTGAAAACAAACTGGCTTAAATCTTTACTAGAATAAATACCCCGGAGTGCCAGGGAGACGCTGATTAACAGCAGGCTGGGATTAGCAGACAGTGTTTGCTGCTGACAGTTTTCCTGGCCTCACGCTAGTCAATTCTCTGCTCTAGCCGAATGGGCTGATTTCCTCTTTTTCTTTCTTCCTTGTTTCATGGTGTGTTGTTGTTGTTGTTACTCAGTGCCTGATGCATATAAGAGAATGTTCTCCAGACACGTGGGCCTCTTCTGCACAGCGGGATCAGGAACCTCTGTGTCCCCCGAAGCCAGCCCCATCTCTGGGGACCATGACTCTAGGCTACGGTGTTGTCTACCTTTCACCCTGGGGCCCTGGCTTTGAGCTTCTTGGTCACCAGTGACCGAAGTATCCACAAGAAGAAAAAAAGTAAAGTCACAAGTTATTGAAGTAGGCAAAATAATCTATAAATTCGATGGAAGACAGGTGTTATAAAAAAAAAAAGAGGAGAAAAAAATCTTAAAACAAGAGGAGAGAAAAGTGGTGAGCCTCTGCTCTGTTTGGATCTATCGATGACCCTTGAACAGATTTCTTCGGCTGGGCTTACTGAGACCAAGAGCCTATGTCCTCTCTTGGCCTAACTTTCTCTGTCAGGCTCAGCTTCGACCTTCAAACGTGGTGTCTCAACAGCCACAGCAGTGGCATTCGTGGCCACATAACTCTTTGTTGTGGGGAGGGCTGTCCTTTGCCTTGTAGGATGTTTGTAGCATCCCTGGTCTTCACCCATTAGATGCCAGTAGCACACAGTGTCCCCCTGCCCCCAACTAGGACCATCAAAATGCTTCCAGAGATTACCAAATGTCCCCTGGGCCGGCAAAGGGACGGCAAAGGGGGTGCAGAATCACCCCTGTTAAGAACAAGTGCCCTTTTAGGAAAGTCGACGTAACACTATGCCAGAGCTTCCCAGCTGGTGCGCATGGGTGGGTATCTGGACGCCCATAGCCCTGGGGGCAGCTAGATGGAGCCTGGGGTGGCCAGTGCCCTCAGAGCTGGATGCAACTGGCTTGCCACTTACCTGGTGTGCCCTGCAAAGATGATTCCTCTGCATGCCACAGTGCCAGCAAGAGTTCTGCTCACCCTGTACGGTGCCATACAATCACCTTGTGGTCACCAGCGCCCACAGTAAGCGCAAACCAACACGTAGAACATCTCTTGCCCATTCTTACTCCCGGGCCTGGGACTTTTCGAGTCTGATATTTAATCCCCAAGATTCCTAAATGGACCTGTTTGCTCTGGGCTGGCACTGAGAGACATGACCTGGCTCCCGGCCTGCTGTTCCGATGGGTTCTTCAATGAGATAGGCCATAGCGACATTTTAGGAAGGATTAGAATGACCTTTCCCCTTTTCCTGCCCAACTCTCTAAAACCAGGGGCCCAGACTTGGTTTAGCATGTTACAGAAGAGGAGGGCACAAGAGGGCGGCCTCCATAATTGAGCCCTGCTTTGGTATCCCTGGTGGGATAAAAGTTCTACCCACAACCCCAAGCTAAATTTCGGAAAGGCCTCACAGTCACTTATGACAGCAAATAAACAGACCCTCGAGCCCTTTCCAGTGAACTTTGAATGGAACATCATGGAGGTGACCAGACAGCACGGGAAAGAACAGACACAAACATCAGTAGGTAGCGGGGTCAGGAAACATCCCATATGGGGAGAGGCCCCCTTTGAGCTCCCTCTTTTATTTGTAAACAGAAGCAAAAAGAGAAGTGACAAGAAGTGACTATCCTTTAAAGTAAAGGCACTACCTGAACCCTCATCGACCCCTAGGCACCTGCTGACTAGTGGCGGTGGTAAGGGGTCTAGGGCTCCCAGAATATTCTCTCCAATAGATGCATAAGCGAAACCTGCTAGCCAGCCGAGGAACCCAGTCCAGTTCCATCATCATTCACCCGCCGGACACTGGCCAGACATGGGGCCCCAGGACGCCTGCACTCAAACCTCACCAAGGTTTTGGGGGGTTATCTAGATATAAGCTTACCTATTGAATTTTGAGAAGGTTCAGAAGGAACAAAAAGATGTGTACGTAAATTCCATGGGTGGACTGGGTGGGAACTACGCAAAGGCCCTTGGAGGGGGTCTCTTGGCCATTCTTCTACTCTAAGGAAAGTCCAGATAAACACGATGGTGGTAGTTTGTCCTATTCTTGATGCTGGATGAAGGTGGCTTGCTGACTTCTTCCAAGCCAACCTATTCTAATTCATAACAATAATTACAGTCAGAAGGTGTGCCTTGGCTTACCCAGATCCTCCTCGTTCCCACTAAGATGGTACCTGGTAGAAAGTTGGTTCTCTCTCTCTCTCTCTCTCTCTCTCTCTCTCTCATTCTTTCTCTCAGTCTGTCTCCTCTTCCATTCTCTCTTAATTCGTGGCCCTGTAATGACAAGAAAGGCTAAAGGTTCTCAGGAAGGAATAAAGGCTCCCGGTGAGGGCCAGATATCCTGGCCCCTTTGTCTCCAGCTGGAGTTAAGACCCGCATTCTGTTTCCCAGGGAAGAGATAGGAATAAGTGGGCTGAAGGTGGCCAAGGCCTTTGAACTTCTTTAAGTAGTTTTATTTCTGCAACAAAGGGGGCATGTCTCTAAATTGCATTATTTTCCAATGGAGCCTTTGTTCCCTCCACCCGCATCCCCCACCCCTGACTGACTCTGTTATCTTATCAGCAACCTCCAAAAGTTTTAACTTCTTTCTCATCTTTGGGCCCCAGAGGAAATCTCAGTAGGAGCTACAGTCAACAACTGTTGGGCCCCGTTCCCATTTCTCAAACCCCAAGGCGGTGATCCATGCATATCAGGAGGGAGCAAGGGCCCATCCAGCCAAGCTGGGTTAATCACTCCTGACGCCCCTCACTGGTCCTGGCGACCTTTTGTAACTTTCCTGCAAGAGTTTGAGGACGCTTGTTCTGAACCCAAGGGAGAGATAAACAGAACAAGATTGGTCAGGTTCCTTGATCCCCAGCCAGCCTCGGGGCAGGTCAGACCTGAGCCCAGATGGCTTAGGACGATGTATAAATTGAGGCACCCATAGCCAGCTCGGGCCTTCTATACAGTGGCTCTCCAAGTCCACTGTGAAGGCCCTTGGACAGTGACCCCCACTGACAGCAAGTCAGTGACCTTTCTCAGCACCGTTAATCAGCATGACTCCCAGCAACCAGCATTGCTAGGGACTGAGGTTAGGGAGGGCTGGCTGTTGATAACAGGGTTGTGCTTTTTCACTGTGTACACACCAAGGTTGCACAGCCAGCACAGTGAGGGTGTTGGGGGGAACTCTGGTAAATCTCCAGGCCTTTCCTTGCAGGTGGATAGCACTCTTTACTCCCTTTATCAGAAGGGCACGTCTAGGTGCCTGGGTGGCTGGCTCAGTGGTCAACTGTATGCCTTTGGCTCAGGTCCTGATCCCGGGGCCTGCTTCTCCCTCTGCCTGTGTATCTGCCTCTCTCTCTCTCTCTCTCTCTCTCTCTCTCTCTCTATCTCTGTCTTTCATGATTAAATAAATAAAATCTTTAAAAAAAAAAAAAAAAAAGGATGTTTTCATGTGCATCAGGCCAGTGAAATGGAGTCCCAGAGCAGTGAGAACCAGATGCTGATAAGGGCATGGGTTCTCAACCAGGGACAAATTCTCCCCCACCCAGGGACATTTAGCAATGCCTAAAGACATTCGTGATGGTCACAATTGGGAGGTGCTACTGACATCTAGTGGGTAGAGGCCGGGGATGCTGCTAAACATCTTGCACAGGACAGCCTCCCACAGGTGGAATGACCCAGCCCCCAAATGGGCCAACCTCACCCGTGAATCAGTTGCATGAACTAATCCCAGCTTCCAACCACCCCAAGAACAACTAGTGGCCAATAAACTCGACACCAAAACATTCTGCTGCACGTTGAAGCTGGGAATTCCATCATTGGAGACCATGATCTGGAGTCTGGACCCTGACCCTGAGCTGATTTCAGTCCCCATCCTGCGCAGTTTCAAGCGCCAGCAGAGCGGCGCTATCCTGTCTGGTGGCGAGGCCCGGCTGCAGACCACATGCCGGGCACGACCCACGCGAGGAGCAGCCATCACTTCGCACACCCAAGTATAGGCCCCTCCAAGTAGCCACCACATTCCCCTGCCAAGGCCAGCCTTGCACCTCCCAGGGCTGGCCGTGCCTTGGTGCCCACATTCGAGTGTGGGTGCCTGCTGCCTCCACCCTGGGTCTCGCGCGGGTTCTCAGTGGCAGTGGCTGCCCTGTAGCTAACGGCCCACCTTCCTCCCCTTCCAGGAGGCTGCATGCGCTTACGTGCTGATCGTGACCGCCGTGTACTGGGTGTCTGAGGCGGTGCCTCTCGGAGCGGCAGCCCTGGTGCCCGCCTTCCTCTACCCGTTCTTCGGAGTCCTCCGATCCAGCGAGGTGAGACCACGTGTGGCCCAGGCCCCCACTCGGGTCACTGCTGGGCCAGTGAAAGAGGGCTTGAGCTGAAGGGAGAGTCACCAAGCACTTGAGGAGGGGGCTCTCTTCACCCTCTGGAACATCCTCTTAGCACTAAGCCTTTGCACCTGCTGTTCCAGACCCTGAGTTCCTCTCCCATGACCCTCATCTCCCTCAAACTGCCTCTTTCAGGAAGCTTATTTGACTGATCACAGCCAGTCTCTCCTTCAGTCTGAAACCCTCTAGGAACGGTGTGATTGGCACATACAGGCAACGGCTGTGACCTTTCCCAGCCATTTATATGTCCACTTAAACTACAAGGCTGGAATCTGAGGCAGGAATTGGGTTTCCCAGGTCTTTGGAATCTCATTATAAACCTGAGCCCGTATACAGTAAGTAGGTGCTCAATAAATGCTTGTTGACAGAGAGGCTTACCATGTTTTCCTGAGTCCTGCCAATGTTTTCACCCACTTCCCCTAAAAGAAAATTCTATTCCTTCCTCCCAGACTCAAGATTACGGCATATTCTTTCCTTGACTGCTGCCTACCTAGAACCTGCCATCTTTGCCCTCTTGCCCTCTCTGTCACTTTCACGTGTGCGCATGCACACACACATTCTTAGAAGCTCAAACAGAAATTGTCAATAGCAAGCCCAGGCTGTGGTCGGATTTCAGGGCAAACACACCTACCACAAATGGGAAAGAAGAAAAACACAAGCAGAAACCGGAAACAAGATGAAAGATCCTCCCCATTTATTAACACCTGCTTCAGTTTAGACTCTTGTTGCAGCACTTGGAACTTTGCCTAGAGTTTCTGGTAAAGATTGAGTGACAGAAACCAGGGACAGAGACACAGAAGAAAGACAAAAGGGCACTAGTGTTTGTAAGCCCCCTAGGGACCAGGCACGACACTGGAAGTCCCATGTCAGTGACGTGACACCCTCGAGGTCTCTACAAGGTGGGTTTTAGTATTTCTGTTCTACAAATGAGGAAAGAAGTTCAGAGAGAAACTCACTCAAAATCACAAGGTACGAAGTAGCAGAACTGGATTCAAACTCACACCTATTAGATTTCAAAGTCTATATTCGTGCTTGCTATTTTACCAGATGGACTCAACCGGCCAGCTGGTCTGTTGGTTTGTGTTTGGGATATTTGGCTTTTTGGTTTTCATTGGGTTTTTGTTGTTGTTGTTGTTGTTTTATTCTGTAGTCTTTGTTTTGTTTGGCGGTTGGAGGGCTGGTGGCAATGAGTAGCTGTGGTACCCTTAGGATGGGAACCCCCAAACCATCAGCAGTACTTTTATTCCTGGACATGGGTACAACACCAATATCCTGGGGACCCACGTAAACGCTGACCTGTTACCTGAATCACCAGGCAGTCCAATTCCAATGTATCCCCTTCCTTTGTGGAAAAAAAAAAGAGTAGGAAGCCTGGTCCGTGTGCCTGCCTAAAAGAACAACCAGCTGTAAACACGACCTTTCTTAAGAAAAGCATTTAAACTTATTTTACACATCTCTCTTTAAAGGTGAGAAACCAAACGCCGTGAGTCGTGAGAATAGAGGGCAGAGAAAAAAGGGACTTACAGAAAGAATTAAATCTTAACTAACATTTAAAGTGAGCCAGCTATTAATTAATAGATTCCTATCTTTGTGTTTCACTCTGGGCAGCCCCAGAGCTGATAGCATGACTTAGCCTCGAAGGAGATGACGTCCCTCGCTCTCCAAGGGCTGCCTGCGGGCAGGAATCCTCGGGAGGGGCGGCCCAATCCGTGCCTCCGCACAGTAGAGCTGTTGCCAGGCAACCGGCCATCCAAGGGCCCGCCCCTCTGTCGGGCCAGGAAGGCCAGCCCCATAAGGCGGCTACTGGGTCAGTGGTTTGGGAGGATAACCTGACTCTGTGAGGAGAGAAGGAAGACTGTCCAGGGAAGGATTAGGCATTGTCATTGCTAGGGCTGGAGATGGAAAGCACTGGAGGAGCCAGAGGGCAAGTCTTGCCATTTGAGGGCAAGTCTTGCCTACCCTGTCCGCCGGATAAAGTAGTGGGAGGCTGGCGATGATATTCAGCGGTGGGGCAGCAGGAAGCAGCTTCAGCCAAACATGGTCTGTTTAGCTGGCTTTGTAGAAGGCAGATGCCACTAAGTAGAGGATATGGCTTATGACCTTTTGGGAGCCACTCACCTTTGCAGATGGAGACCTACGCCAAACACCTGTTCCACCAGCAGCAGCCACAGCCCTCTACCAGCATGTGCCGTGGCTCCCCGGGGAAGAGGCAAGCTGGAGGAATCAGGAGCCCCCTTTGCAGACTCATCACCTGCTTGTCACTCCTCAGACCCACCTTGGGCCTGCCTAGCCCTTGCCTTGACTCAAAGTTCTCTCCGATTCCCTCCACCTTTAAAATCCTGCACAATGACCCTTTACAGTGATGCTTCTCCAAAGACCTCAGCTGGAAGTGCTGCTCCCTTCTGGTGGAGCCTACCTGACATCTTCATCCCTTAGATGGTGCATCAGATATCCCTGATAGAAACTTTCTATGTCCATGTCCTCTCTCCACAAAGATTCCCAGCACCCGGGGTTGTAGGCTCTGTGGCCTGGATGCAGTGCCCGGCCTCAGCGAAGGGTTCTTGTTGCAGTGTTTCCTGATGGTGTGGCAAGAGTCTGCTTTCCCTGAAGGAAGGCCTGTGTGTAGGATCAGCGTGACTCTGGGACCATGGCTTTTGTCCCTCACGTTAACGCATTGGGCATTCGGAAAACATCTTCTGAGTTCTGTCTCTACCATGTGCCATGTGGGATGTTCCAGGTACCCTGAGGGTGACAAAAATGAAACACACAATCTCTGACCTCTGGAGTCTCACAGCTGATGCTCTGGAGTCGCCCACTGCCAGCTTGGACGTATGCGTACAAATGGTTAATGTTTGTGGTGTGGCGATGACACGACGGTCAGCAGGTATTAAGAGTTTGTTGCATGCAGAGCTTAGACTTCCTTCTCTGTGTCTTGCTGCAAAGAGATACAAAATGATAGAAATGCCTCCTGACCTTGAGAAGCTTCTATTCCAAAAGAGAGAAGGCACAAACCAAATGGGAAAACACAGAAGACCCATGTGGTAATGCCTCGTTTTCTGCCACTGCAGAGGATTCACACAATTCCCCTAGAGGGAATGTTCTAGATAAATGAAACTTACCCCACCAAGCATCCAAACTTTGCGTTGATTGCGTGTTGATCGACGCCTTACTAGAAGGCTTTATAATTTCCCCAGCCTTTTTAAACAGAAGTTGTTGAATACAAATTAACTTTTTCTTTGGAGCCTTCAAAATTTCCAGAGGGGAAAAAAATTCTCAATCAAAGGAGCCAGTGTGGGCTGGATGATAGCGCAGCTGAGCAACTTGAGTGCTGGCTGAGCAGCTGAACCTAAAGAATCTTGAGTAACATATTGGCAGTGGACTAGAGAGAGAGCCCAAATGAAAATATAAAATGGCACGTTATCAGATCTGCAGATGACTCCAAGCTGGATGGACCAACTAATGTCTGATGACGGAATCAATGCTGACAGGATGAGACAATGGCCTGGAACTGACAAAATGAAGTTTAATAGGGATGAATGTTAACAGTGTGTGTGACCAAGACCCTTGGCTTTTAGTTGAGTACGGATTCTAGTATGAATCATCCATCAGCCCAATGTGGCTGCCAAAATCTGGAGCATTTACCATATGCCAGGCACCCTGGGAGGTCCTCTACATGCTCTTCATCACTTAATCCTCTGGAAAGTAGTTATTCTATCTTTACAGAGGAGTTCAGAAATTCAAGTCCAGAGAGGTTAAGGAACTGACTAAGGGGTGGAGCTTGGACTTGAACCCAGGAGCGTGTGATTCCAGAACTTGTGCCCTTAACCACTGGCCAATATGTACCGAAGTCTACTGAATTAATAAATGTATGTGTCCAGAGCCTCAAACTCTAGGTAAGGAGCTCATGCAGTGGTGGGTGGCCAAGATGTCAAAAATCAAGAATGTGAGTCACATGGGGAATGAAGGGAAAACTCAGAGGGACGTGATTTCTGGCTTCTGCAGCTCAACACATGAGGCTCAGAGGGTCAAACCAGAACCAGAGTCCAAGCGCCATAAGAGAGACCCTCTCTATGTGAGGGAAGATGCTGGAATGGGCTGCCGTGCTAGAAGGGGCTGCCATGGGGGGTCTGGGTATTCCTGTCCCTGGGAATGCAAGCCAGGTGACCATGTCAGGGACATTAGAGGTAGATTTTGTGCCTTGAGAGAGGGGATGGATTCAAGGGGCCCTTTGACTTTGAGATTCTATGATCTTCTTGTTAGCATCCTGCCACTACTTTCCCTTTCCCTCCACTGGTATCCAGAGCTCAGGCCTGGATGTTAGGTTTGTTCTTTATTTGGTCTCCAGCATGACGCTCATTGCTATCATTATATCTACCTCAGAAGCCCTCTATGCCCTTCTAAGGTGCTGCCGAGCCAGGGACAGTACCGGTGTCCATGAAGTTAGCTCAGATTTACTGTTTCTAGGAGGGCCGGAGCGAGAGTGCTGTCCCGGGCAGTAAAAAGCATGGTTTGAAGGATAGGGCTTGGGAATAGTCTCTGGGGTGTCCAAAGTCAGGAACCACTTCCAGCAGAGATGACACCTGCTTCTATATCTCCCCTTCCCAACACACACTCACACGCACACACTCCCCCTCTGCTGTCTCCATGACCCTGCACTGCAGGCCTCTGGCAAGTCTCCTTCACATTCTAGCCCCTGCCAGGGCAGGAAAGACAGCAAGACAGCTCCAGCTGGGGTAACAAAACGGCCTCTGCAGCCGCAGGACACTGGAGCTCGATGTCATGAATCTGCTTCCCTGTTGGTACCGATCTTTCTGACCTGCCAGATTCCTGACCATCACCTAGACCCTGACTTTCTCTGTTTCTTTAAACCTGGGAGCATTTTGTGTACCACTCACTGCTCTGCCTTTCTGGCCTCTGCTCCCCACCGAGGCTGACCCCCCTGCGTACAGGCCTGTGGGGAGGTAGGCTGAGCAGCAGGACACGGCCACCTGCCTGAACCCACCCAGATGCAGCCCAGAGCCGAGCTTCACAGCCTTTTGAGGGAGGAACCTACAGAGTTTGCAGCCTTTTGAGGCCAAGTTAACATTTCTGGGGTAAGAGCTTCTCCCTGCATAGGAGCCAGCCCCTTTGCCTCTGGACTCAGAGCCCAGCCCCCTGCTTTAGTTTCCTCCACTGGGGGCAGTTCGTAAGGTCCCAGAGAAGAAACGGGGGTTGCTTTATGGGTCAGCATCCCCAGGAGCTAAGTCGACTTCTGGGCCAGGTCAGCACTCATCTGAGTCTCTCTGCTTTAGACCTCTCTAGGGTACAGTTGGCAAAGAATGCTTTTGTAGCAACAAAACCTTTTCTTTAAACCACATCTTAGGAGACTCGATACATAAAACAGATGGAAGAGGAAGTCCTACTCAAACTGGGCATGGAAGCACAGTGCCCCCACTGCCTGGGCCCTCCCCACAGGCCTCCTGAAATTTCTGAGGCAGTGAGGGTGGTTCACAAACCTCTGGCCTTGGGGAGTGCAGTTAGGTGATTAGGAGGGTGTTGGAGCCTGCACAGATTTATCTAGCAGGAACAGCATTCCTCTCCCCAGGGAAAGGCCTAGAGTCAGCCACACTGGATTTGGCTGCCTTGCTGGGGCGCCGGCTGGAATGAAGTAGTGTGAGCTCCAGTTCTGGCTGGGGGCTTAGCTTCGGGCTGAGGGGGATCCAATCCAGGTGTCCCCTCCTGGGGTCTAGAGGACCTCACTGCAAAATTGTTCAGATTTCCAAAACCGCCTCAAAATGTCCAAAATGGCCAGAGGCGCCCACTGGTGTCCTGAGGGGCCACCACATTCCCACCACTTGTAGGGGCTCCCACAGCTGACCTGCAGAGTGCTGACTGCCTACCTTTCTGGGGCACCCAAACAGGGCCACCAGATGTCCGCAGCAGGACACCGCCCGATCCACCACACATCATGGGGTCTCTGGCTGCTGCCACCATGAGCCAGTAAACTGGCAGCGTGGAAAGAGTCAGGACCCAAGCTGGGAGTAGGGTAGAACTGAGTTTGGATCCAGTTTTGTCACTAACTAGTTTTGAGCAAGTTGTATAATCTCTGCAAACTGCCATTTACTCATCTGAAAAATGAGGACGTAGAAATAGCAACCTCCCAGGGGGCTGTGAGGCTTTTCCGTTCTGGTGAGCGTGTGGCGGCAGGCAGGACCGGTGGTCGGTCCAGGGGCCTCCTCCACCGGGATGGCCCCAGGGAGGCCGACTCACACTCCTCCTGAGAAGAGCACCGAGCTGAGCCTGCTTCCAGCGCCTAGGAAGAGAGCCACAACCTTTATGAAAGCTGTTTTAAATATTTAAAACCTAACGAATCTAGAGATCAATAAATAATTCCACCTTCAGAGAAAGTAATGTCTTAAAAGCTCATCAACTAACGGAGGTCGCCTGCAGTTCACTAACCGCGAAGCCTTCTGTCCTCAGGCCTCTCTATCCAGCCTGGAGCATTACGCTCTTCCCCTGTGCTCACACTTGGCCAAGAAACCTTGGAGGAACCTCTGGTTTTTAGGTCTGCCTTGCTCCTCCTTATTTCATTTCTTTCTCTTATCCCCCCCTTGGGTCATGCTGATCTACCTGGCATCACTCTCAATCTCAATCTCATCGTGAAGCTTTTTATTTTTTTTTAAACTTCTTTAATAACATGGACACTTATTGAGCACTTCCTGTATGCCAGGCACCATTGTAAGACCCCGCCGGCCTAGCTTGCCAAGAGCCTCCAGCCCACCTGCAGAGAAGCAACGACCCTTCACTCCCAGCTAGTCCTAGGCCCAGGACCCATGCGATTGCCCTTCTGGGCCCCCCCTTTCCAAGCAGCCTCCTTGAGCGCATCTCTTCTAAAACACAGTCCAGGAACCCCTCCGCTCTCTAGGCTCAGGGGTCTGGCAATGGAGAAAAGCTGCAGAGCAGAAAAGCCACCACCGCAAAACCACCACCACCAACAGGGCAGAAAGCGAGGACTCTCCCCAGGGGAGGAGCCCTCCTGTGGGGACCCTACTTCTCCTTGCCAGTAATTCCAACAAGTGTCGTTGCCTGGGTTCCTAACTCAGAGAATATTAGTCTGAGAAACGAGGGAGTGGGGAAAGGAGGGCCCCCAACAAGCAGGAGCAAGCATTGCATTTTAGAAAACCATGAATGAAAATAAGCCTCAAGAATTCTGGAAGCCTGGTGTTCCCTGGGAGGTTCTGAATAATCGAGGTTTTCTTGTAAAACAACAACAACAACAGGGGCTGGATAACTAACAAGCACCGCCACTGGCTAGAATTTTAATTTATAAAAGTGGCAAGGAGGCTTTGTGCCGGGACGGCTCTGGGTACAAAAGGCCTCAGAGCAGGTCAGCCTTCGTGCGGGGCGCAGAGTGACAGGAGGAGCTGCCCACAGTCCCAGCTGCCAAGCTGGCGGGCCCTGCTAGCTGATTTGCCTCCGTCGCTTGCTCTCCGACAACAGCGTTACAAAAGGTGGGAACTCACATAATCTTTTTTTTTTCTTCCTTAAATTTTAGATGTATAAATGCAGCCCAGAGAGGTTGAATAGCTTGCCTGGGGTCACACAGCTGAGTCCTGGCTGACTCTGGAGGCCCGCTTGGCTGTGCTGCCTCCCAATCACAACCTCCACCCAGGCTGGCTGGCCCAAGCCCCTGGCACGGCTTCCCAGGGGGCAGGGAGGACACCCCAATAGACCTAGGCCCACCAGACACCAAGTGTGAAAACAGCCCAGAGCCAGTACCCCTGGAAAGCCGGGCCTCGGGCTTACAGTGGCCCAGGCCCACCTCTGCAGGACCAGTGTCAGGACTGTGACCATGAATGGAGACAGATGCGTGTCAGGGAGACCTAGAAGACCCCCCCCCCCGCCCCTGCCAGAGCTGCATTAGCTGCATGGTTTCCCAGGGGCCCACCCTGAGGACGTGTGGTGCAGCAGCTTCGGATTCAGATGCCCCACCCCGCACCCTCAGACCTTGAGGACTTCCTGAACCCCTCTGGGTCCTTCCTCACCTGCAAGGTGAGGTGCTAACATTCCCTGCCTCCTAGACTGTTGGGGCGCTCCAACGAGAAAGTGAATGTGAGATGCAAAACTCCTGGCACAGAGAAGGCACCCTGCAGGTGGGTTCCTTTCTCCTTCCCCTTGAGAGGAATCCCGAGAACGTGGCCCCACTGTCCTGTAGGCTCTGGGCTCCTCAAATGCCGCCACCACCCGGCATTCTATTCTGCTACATGCCAAAGAGGCAGAAAATGAAAATGTTGCCAGCCAGTCCCCTGGGAAAGTAACCCCGAGACTTTGTAAAGGCTTTTTGCAGTTGGGGTGGGGGGCCCTTGGGTGGCTCAGCGGTTGAGCATCTGCCTTTGGCTCAGGTCATGATCTCAGGGTCCTGCGACCGAGTCCCGCATCGGGCTCCCCAAAGGGAGCCTATTTCTCCCTCTGCCTGTGTCTCTGCTTCTTTCTGTGTCTCTCTCTTTTTTTATATATGTATTTTTTTTTTTTACTGGAGTTCGATTTGCCAACATATAGTATAATACCCAGTGTATCTCTCATTTAAAAAAAAAAAAAAAGGCTTTGCAGGGGCCTGGAGTCATGGGAGTCATGGGGCCAGTAGAGGGACCAGTCCCTCTACTCATGTCTCCCATGGGTTTCCTTCCTCAGTAGATAGAGGAAAAGAAAACACCGAGTCTGCCCCAGAGCTGCCCACCCCAGACTTCCAGGAAAGTTCAGGTGCAGTAAGACAGGTCTCGGATGCCCTGAGGCATCCCCGCAGTGCCCCCCCTCCCACCAGGGCACTGTCTTCCCTGATGCTCCCGCAGCCCAGAGGCCTCCCGGCCGCTCCCAGAGGGGACTGTGCCCTAGAGTCACCAGCCCGCAGAGCCAGGGAGTCTTCCCTGCCCGCAGGAAGCACCAGTGACAGTGCCAGCTGACGACTGGGTTGGGGGACAAGAACTAGATTAAGCAGAAGCAGAGGGCTCTTCCAGGAAATGGTCACGGGGAGGGCAGGTGACCCTTCTTGTCCTACATAGAGCTCATCCAGGAAACACAAGGACCTCTCCATGGGACACGAAGGGGGCGGGGGGGAGAAACGGAGCGTGCTGCTTTGTCGTGGCTTCTAGGCTGTCAAAGGGTCAGCAGTGTTTAAAAAATCAAATAATACGGAACCACAACGCAAAACCAGCAGCTGCCTTCCCCACCCCTCGCCCTCTGCACCCCCACGGAGCCCCCCCACCCCACCCAGGGCCACTAATTTTCTTCTTCGTTAACTGATTCTTCTGGAATTAAACACCATATAGGTTTTCTTTCTTTTATTTGTTTTAAGATTTTATTTTTAATAATCTCTATACCCATGTGGGGCTGGGACTCACAACCCAGAGATCAAGAGTGGCGTGCTCTACCTACTGAGCCAGCCGGGCTCCCCTCTTATGTTAATTCTTGGGTTATCACTTGTAGACACTCTCAGTTGACTTGTGAGGACAGCAGACGAGGATTTTGTCCTCTTACATCCCCCGCTTCTCCTCCTGGTAAAGGTACACCATGGTTTCTGTGAATTCAATAATCAAAGTTTACCAGTAGGATTATGTCGCTTTTGCTTATTTCCAACACCACATAGTTTACTATATTTACGTTTCCTCCAATTTTCAGCTTTCCTGCAATGAGAAATGTTCTTGCTTTCCCCCTTTACAGAGGGTCTCTACATTAGAAGTTCAACGCCTCTGTATCTTTTCCTGCCCGTTTCTGTCATGGTTCCTTCGTTGGGAACAACTCCGGGTGTGAGAAATATTTATTGAGCATCTGCTTTTGCATCTTGGACTCCTAGAGGTTAAGAGATACTCAAAGAAGCATGGCCCTTGGCCTGTTGGCAACCTAAAATTAAGTTGAGAGAGATGAGAGAGGTACACATAAAAAAAAAAAAAAAAAAAAAAAAACAAAAAAAAACAGTGTAAGCATGAAGCCACATAGTCAAGCGTCGCCCTGGCTGCTCTGTGAGGGGTGGAATTATGGTGCCCAGAGGGAATGTTCTAGAGTCATAGGAGTTTTCTTCTTTCACGAGGAAGGCCTCAACTGGGATTTGAAATCTGATTATAAAACAGAGAAGAGGGCAGCCCTGGTGGCTCAGCAGTTTAGTGCTGCCTCTGGCCCAGGGTGTGATCCTGGAGCCCCGGGATCGAGTCCCACATCCGGTTCCTTGCGTGGAGCCTGCTTCTCCCTCTGCCTGTGTCTCTGCCTCTCTCTGTGTGTGTCTCTCATGAATAAATAAATAAAATCTTTTTAAAAAAATAAAAATAAAACAGAGAAGAGAATGTTCCAAGTGGAGAAATCAAAGCAGGGTTGATCTGCAGACCTCAAACACAGAAGCATCTAAACAGCCCCAGCTTTAACTTCCTTGTCGTTAGGGGGCAGGAAGGAGTTAATTACTGGTGCTTGGTTGTGGAAGAGAAAATTCTTGTTCGTAGGAAACAGTCACTGAAGTGTTTTCGGGAAAAAGCTAAAACATACGTAACTTACCCTCAAACAGTTCAGGAGGAAAAAAATATAGACAGTGTATGGGCATTCCTTATACTGTTATCATTTTGGAACTCTGCAACTTTGGAATTATTTGGAGTTATTTATTTATTTTTAAGATTTTATTTATTGGAGAGAGAGAGAGCACATGGGCATAAGCAGGGGCAGGGAGCATCAGAGGCAGAGGGAGAAGCTGACTCCCCACTGAGCAGGAAGCCTGATGTGCGGGACTTGATCCCAGGACTCTGGGATCATGACCTGAGCCGAAGGCAGACACCTAACTGACTGAGCCACCCAGGTGCCCTTATTTGCAGTTATTTAAATTTTTAAGAGTTTTTAAGGATTTAAAGCAAGCTACAAAGATACCCTAAAGAAAATAATCACATTTATATAAAGTTGATGAGGGGTCCTTGGGTGGCGCAGCGGTTTAGCGCCTGCCTTTGGCCCAGGGCAGGATCCTGGAGACCCAGGATCGAGTCCCACGTCGGGCTCCCGGTGCATGGAGCCTGCTTCTCCCTCTGCCTGTGTCTCTGCTCTCTCTCTCTCTCTCTCCTCTCTCTCTCTGACTATCATAAATAAATTTAAAAAATTTAAAAAAAAAGATTAAAGCTGATGATTTAAACAGATTCTTTGTTCCATTTGTAGTCTTAAAAAAGGGAATCAGCCTAAACATTCAATGAAAGGAAAATGGGCCAAATTCTGTGGTATGTTATGCCTCTATTAACATGAGTTTTTCCAAAACAGTGAAGTCAAATAAGAAAATGATCAGGGTCTGATGTTAAGGTGGGAGGAGCAGAATATAAAACTACACACTGTATAAATCTGATTATGTGCCCATGTAGACATAAAGTAGAAATATACCAAAGTAAGGACAGTGGTAGGATGAAGGGTAGTTTCACCTTTAAACTTTTCTATGAAGTTTTCCATAATGAGCGTGTATTAATTTTCTAATAAAAAAATGAACATAACTTTCTAAAAAGCTAAAGGAAAAAATGAGATTTGGGGATGAACCCAGAGTTATTTTATGCTTTAAAGTTTTAGTGGGGGGACGCCTGGGTGGCTCAGTGGTTGGTCGTCTGCCTTCGACCCAGGGCGTGATCCAGGATCCAGGATCCAGGATCGAGTCCCCCATCGGGCTCCTGCTTCTCCCTCTGCCTGGGTCTCTGCCTCTCTCTGGGTCTCTCATGGATAAATAAATAAATCTTTAAAAAAATTTTTTTTTAATTTGAGAAAGAGAATGAATGGGAGAGAGAGCACAAGCCAGGGAAGAGGCTGAGGGAGAGGGAGAAGCAGCCTGTCTCCTGAGCAGGGAGCCCTGGGAGCACGGACCAGAGCTGAAGGCAGATGCTTAACCGACTGAGCCACCTGGGTGCCCCCGTAGAGTTATTTTAATAATGTTTAAGGATTAAGATAAAATTACATGCTTATTCATTGAAATGATATCATAATTAAATACAGAGCACTCAAATACTTTTTAAGCCTGAAGAAGACCCGCCCTGTTGGGTCCCTGGGCAGGTTAAATGAAATGATCTCCTTAGAGCGGCACCTGCGGGCACGTGTGTACATCGTATACACGTACGGTCTCGAACAGTCGGCTGTGTTAGCAACCTCACCTCCCTGCTTCTTGCTCACCAGCGTCTGGTTGAGGATGAATTGTGGGGACGCCCGGGGGGCTGCGCGGTGGAGCGTCTGCTCGGCTCAGGTCATGACCCCGGGTCCTGGGTTCGAGTCCCGCGTCGCGCTCCCTGCAGGGAGCCTGCTTCTCCCTCCGCCTGTGGCTCTGCCTCTCTGTCTGCGTGTGTCTCCGGAATAAGTAGATGAGATCTTGAGAGAGAGAGAGGATGGGCTGTGCCGGGCTGGGCTGCGCCCCGGCCGGCGGGAGGGCTGAGCCGCCGTGTCCCCGCAGGTGGCCGCTGAGTACTTCAAGAACACCACGCTGCTGCTGGTGGGCGTCATCTGCGTGGCGGCTGCCGTGGAGAAGTGGAACCTGCACAAGCGCATCGCTCTGCGCATGGTCCTGATGGCCGGAGCCAAGCCGGGCATGTGAGTAGCCCCCGGGGTGCCCAGTGCAGCGCCTCCGCAGCTCCCCGGGGCCACCTGGCCAGGGTCCCAGGCTACAGGGTGACATCCTGGTTGTTTCCCTATGAACGGGGATGGAATGACATCAGGGCTGCTGGGCTCCTACCTGTCCCCTCCGCCAGAGGCCCCCGATCTGAGACTTGAGTGTGTGACTCCGGTGTCCTTTATGATCACACTCTAAATACCTTATCTGAGCAACCTAGACTTCACGGGCAGCAAGTCACAAGACCCAGGGTAGGTCACAACCTACCTCGTTGGGTAAAACGAGGCAGATGACCACGAACTGTTTCTCAACCTTTGCGGGTGTAACAGGGACCGGGCCAGACAAGGAAGTGGGTGTCTTCCCCTCTGTTGCTTAAGGAGCCATGGAGGTGTCCTCCCCTCCACCCTGAGCTTTCGCTGTCCCCGCCCAGACATGTGGCCACTGATCTGGCGTCGGAGATGCGCTGGGCCCTGGCCTCTTGTCTGTCGGCGGCCAGGAGCGCCAGTGGAGACATTCCCAACCTCGGGGAACATGTGGGCACGTCGGGACTGACGCTTCTGTGTTAACCTCACCTCTACTGCTATCGAGCAACACTACTCCTCTCTTCCCTTTGGAACACAGGTCTTACCTCCTGCTGTTTACGGCTTCCTTGTGACATTTTATATAAGCTGCCCTGACTCCTTTGGGAGTCCAATAGAGTATAAATAAATAATACGGTACCAGTTTTCAACAGTAGTCACTTCGATGGACACAGGTCCATGCCTCAAAGGAGATTCCTATCTCCCACTTAACTACAGCTTAACTTGGTGTTAACTTGTCCCCTTGCTCAGTAATAAACGTGCACCCCACACCCCACCTACTAGGCACACAGTGGCATCTACACATGGCGTTGGGACTCCGCAGCTCTTTGAAACCTCAGTGTACTCAAGCTCAGAGTCCAACTCAAGAATGCTTACCCCATTGCATCCCCACTCTTTCTCATTTAACCATCCCCCGGCATGTTTCCACCACACCCCCCCCCCCACCGTGGTGCTCTCTGTCTGCTGCTGGGGGGGGCCAGGCCAGGCAAGCTCAGATCGCCGTCAACCTAAACAGAAACATCACCAGGACGTGGGCCTGCCTAACATAATCCACACGATAGATGCGCTGTCCCCACGTTGCGTGAAGCCGGCGACCCCACCCCAAGTCATAAATGTGGATAAGTCTTTACGTTGGCTTGTCTTATGGATGTGAGAATCATGTCCGCTCCGACACATTGTATGTCCTCAAAGGCAAAGCAAAATAACTTGAAAGTTATTTTTGTTAGTGTTTTCCTCCAAGTGTTGACTCCTCAAGATCTGCTGGAAAAGTGCACACAGTGATATGGGACACTTGTGTGGCTTGGTGGGGGCTGTGCTTTCAGCAAGCTGGCAGTGGGGCAGGGGTTGGGCGAAACTGTGAACTCCATACGTTAGTCTCTATTTGGTCACTAGTAACTCCGGTCACGTGGCTGCGAAGCAAGGACTGTAATTGTGCCTGAAGAATGGCTGGCTGCAGGGCAAAAGAAGAATTCCATTGTGCATAAAACACACATCTTTACCAAGTTAATGTCTGCACAGTCGAGCAATCAGTAGGTCTCTGCCCTGTGCACCTACGAGCAAAGCTAGTCTTCGCTTAAGGAAGGGCTTTTTCTAGCTGAGGCCATGAGCCCGTGAAGTGTGATTTATCCATTCAACAAATATTAATTTAATGTTTACTATGTGCCAAGTCCTGGGAGTACAAAGCTGAATGCACCACATAAGACCCCGACCTTCTGGATACACGCCAGCACCCCGCCCTTCTCTAGGCCGGCTCCATCGGGTTTGTTAGGAGGCCCCAAAGGAGCCCTGTGAAGTGAGCGGGGTGGCCCCTGGGAGATGGCCATGCCGTGGAACCATGCCCCAGCGCCCCTGCCTTGCAGGCTGCTGCTCTGCTTCATGTGCTGCACCACAATGCTCTCCATGTGGCTCTCCAACACGTCCACCACCGCCATGGTGATGCCCATCGTGGAGGCCGTGCTGCAGGAGCTGGTCAGTGCCGAGGAGGAGCAGCTCGTGGCTGGCAACTCCGGCGCCGAAGAGGCCGAGCCCATCAGTACAGTTTGCTGGAGTTCACCTCCCCTTTGCCCCTGGCCCCTCCTCTTGTGACACTGCCCAGCTCAGACCCCTCACCTATGCCCCTCTCCTCCCCTCCGTTCCAGACCAGCCCTTGAACCTCAAACTCCCTTGTAACCCTGCATTCCTGGCCTTTCCTTCCTCCCCTCTCACAGCAGCCACCACTGCTCCTTTCCATGCACCCCTCACCCCAACACTCAAGGGTTCTGACGACACCCTGGGCTGCCTGTGTGTCTGCAAGCCCTACCATGCTTTCAGAGCAGAGGGAAGGGGAGTTGCCATGCATGCCTCCAGCAAGATATGCCCTCCCCATTCAGCCCCAGCCCTGAGCCCAGGCCCTACGCGGTTAGCTCCGCCTCCACGTCTCACGTCTGCTTTCCTTTGCTACTGCAGGTCTTGATGTAAACAACAGCCCACCCTCTCTGGAACTCATCTTTGTCAATGAAGAGTGAGTATGACTGCCCTCCTCCCAGACAGAGTCTCGCCAGGCCTATTCCAGAGGTCAGGAAAGCTTGTACCTGAGCTCCTAGAGAGCTCTTTCATTTTTTTTTTTTAAGATTTTATTTATTTATTCATGAGAGACACACAGAGAGAGGCAGAGACTCGCTGCGGGACTCGATCCCGGGACTCCAGGATCATGCCCTGGGCCGAAGGCAGACGCCCCACCATTGAGCCCCCCAGGCGTCCTTAGAGAGCTCTTTTAGATGTAAGGGCCAAGCTCACATCTTGCAACACCACCACTTTCCTCTGCCCCAATTTCCTCTCTGTACCTGGGAACCACCTGCCAAGATCCAGAGGGCAACTCCTCAACCACAGGGTGTTGCAATCATGCGGGAAGAGACAGACGGGCTCAATCTGATTGTCCGCACATCTGCCAAGTAGAATCTCATCGGAACTGCATCCTTAGGAAAATCATACATTTAATTAATGGAAAAAGCATAATAAATGTCACCGGAGACGCTCGGAGAATCACAAAGTATCTTCTAGATACTAGATGTGGTCTTATTAGATTGGGCCTTGCCAGATACGACAGGGAAAGATGAGGTGACGGGCAGTGGAGCTGAGGACAGTTGATGAAAGAGCTGTGTGGGGGCCGAGAGAAGCTAAAACAGGAGAAACACACCCCCAAACATTCGTGGGAACCAGATCCATTAACAGCTCACTTCTTCCAGAAATTGTATATCAACATGTGGCCTTCAAGGGGTACTGTGAGGAATAGTGCCTGGAAAAGCTGGGTGTGCAGCAGAGCCGAGTTCTGCAGTCTGGTGTCTTCATGGGCAACGAGAGCTGCCCCGAGCGGAACTGGGAGAGCCCTAAGGGTGGAGACAAGCTCTGCTCCCCCCCCCCCCGACCGCTGCCTTCCGTCACGGCCGCCCCGTCCCAGTCCACGGCCCTGATGAAATCTCCGGCAAACCTCGCTTCTCTCTGGTTCCTTTCGGTGTTGGAACACAATGAGCTCCTTCGCAGATAGTCCACAGTCTGGTCCCCACTCATCAAAACTTTGGCCTCTCGGCTGCAGCACCTGCTGCCTATCCCCCAGGCCTGCAGGGTCAGAGGTCAGAGTGCATGGGGACAGACTCCTCTCTCAGCTTCCCTCTTCCCAACCTCTGGGCCCTGCTCTCCCTCTGCTGCTTCCGACCTCTGCGGGCATCCTCCCCTCTCTGAGACCCCCTGGCCCTCTCACTTGCAGGGGCCCCCCTTCAGCATCCCTGGAGCATCCTCCGGGTGAGCTTCTGCAGGGCGCCGGGCTGATGGCGGTGGCGAGGCCCTCCCGGATCTGCCACCACACACCCCCCGAGCCTCTTCTTTCTGGGGTTGCCTCTGCCTCTGGGGTAGGGCCTCTTCATGCAGCTCTGGCTCTGCCACCGTCCTTGTGCGCCACCTGAGATGACACCCAGCGTCATGCCCTGCTTTCGTTCTTCTGCGGACCTAAACATGTGTCCCCAGACTCCAAAGCTAAAGCTCAAGTAGCCCCCTCGAAATCCCTAGCAGGGTGCTGGTGGAAGCCAGGCTGTGAGCCGGGTGAGGACGGCAGGGTCCCCGGGGGCCAGCCCCCAGGTTGTCTGAGGGGCTCCGGGCCGGCCTTCTCCCCCGCTTCGGGAAGGAGGGACAGGAAACATCGGCCCACTCTACGCCTTCCAGGCTACCAACCCTCTTCAAAGAACGCTTCCCCCCAAACCCCATCAGCTCCTGACCCTCCCCAGAGGTAGCCCCGACACTGACGGCCCTGCACTGCCTGTCCTCACGGCACCACTGTCCCTGAGCCAAGACAAACTGAAGCGGGCACCTAGCACCAAGCAGCATTGCAGTCCAGGGCCACCCCCCTGTCTGGGGTGGGGGGACCCGTGGGGTGGGAGAGAGTTGGCGGGCGCAGGAGCGGAGGCCACCAGTCGTGGGGTGCAGCAGTGATCGGACGCTGTCCCGGCCCCTTGCTCTCATCTGTCCCCCTCCACACGCAGCCCAGGCCCCCCCGCCCCTCCAGCCTCAGATAAGCATTCTGCAGGTGTCCCTTAGGGTTAGTGACCTTCGCCGAGTCAGCCGTGAGAACGTGCTCAGGGGCCCTGGGGCTCCAGGCAGACAGACAGACAGACAGCAGCTCCTCTCTGGGCCCACCGTCTACGTGGGAAACACACGTAGTTATGGGGGCGCCTGGGTGATTCAGATGGTTAAGCACCTGCCTTCAGCTCAAATCCTGATCCCAGGGTCCTGAGATCGAGGCCCATGTCGGGAGTCTGCTTCTTCCTCTCCTTCTGTCTCCCCCACCTCTTCATGCTCTCCTCTCTCTGAAATGAATAAAATCTTTTTTTAATAAATATTTTATTTATTTATTCATGAGAGAGACACAGAGAGAGAGGTAGAGACCCAGGCAGAGGGAAAAACAGGCTCCCTGCAGGGAGCCCGATGTGAGGTCATGCCCCAGGCCGAAGGCGGTGCTAAACCACTCAGCCACCGGGCTGCACTGAAATGAATAAAATCTTAAAAAAAAAAAAAAATGCAGGCAGTGGTACCTGTGCCACCCGTCTGTTACGAGGATAGCACTGTCGTGAGAACTAAAGTCCACATGTAAGTGGACTTGGCCCCTAAAAAGCACTCCATCTTAGTTACTAGGAGGGTCAGCGCTGCTTCCGAGGAAACGCTGTCCCCACAGATGCTGACAGCGTCTCTGTAAGGCCAGGAAGACCCATGTGAGATTAGTCTTCTAGGTAGCCAAGGAAACCAGACCCTACAGAGGTCACTTACACCCAACACCACTGTTGGCTGAGGGACAGCATTCCTATCTCGTGAACTCTGGTCCTATGTCGTTGTCCCATTTTCTTTGCTTTCTTCCAGCCCGTCGACTGCAGACTTTGCCTCTCTGATGCAGAACAAGGTAAGGCTTTGGGTTTCTTCGGTGCTTTAAGATCACTTGGAGGCCCCTCAAGATAACTCAGGGACAGAGGTGGCCGGCAGCTGGTCCTGGGGCTCAGCGGCAGCCACTGGTGTGGGAGCGGAGAGGTGCTCCCAAGAGCCTGGACAGGAGGAGGGCTGGATGGGCTCTGGGTGAAGGGTTGCCTGCCTCCGAATCCTGGCCCTGAGAGGGCTTAGGTTATAAGCCCTCTCATAAAGTGCAGGTTAGACATTTGCATGGAAACCCAATACTCAATTCTATATGTTGGCAAATTGAACACCAATAAAAAATAAATTTATTTAAAAAAAAAAAGAAGAAAAGAAACCCAATACTCAGCCATCCAGATTTCCAAGAGTCAAAGGTTCACTCTTGGGATTCCTTGTGGTGGGGATGCCATACAAAAACTGTAGTATAAAAAGGGCCATATTTAAAGATGTATTTATTTTAGAGAAAGAGAACACACATGTGCTGAGCTCCTGCTGAGCATGGAGCCTGATGCAAGGATCAACCCCATGATCCATGAGATCATGACCTGAGCTGAACCCTACAGTCGGATGCTTAACCGATTGAGCCACTCAGCTGCCCCCCAAAGGGTCGCATTTATAGAGGAAAACACAGTCTATGGCCTCGCCCCTTCCCCCAGAACTGGTTCTACATCTTCTGACATCAGCCCAAATTCTGATCACCAAACTCTGGACTTTGTTATGGTGAGATTTTTTTTTCTTCATTTTCTTCGTGTTAAAGAAAAATGAAGGATTCTTCATTAGCTAATGAAGTTCCAGAAAGTCAAGCTCTTCTACAAGGACAGAGCCATGTTCTACCAAGTTTTGAAAGCCTCTGCAAGTGGGCAGCTTGGCACCACCTGGATGGGAATCTGTGTCTCGGAGGCACAGTGGGGTGGCTTCCCACTGCATGCTCTCCCTGGCTTCTGGTCTCCAACGGCCACAGTGCTGAGGCATGGGATGCCGTGGGGTGATTACGTGGCACCTCTGGAGGCCCAGCGCATCCCCTTCCTGACAGTGGGATGGTCTTTGTCCTCACAGAACCTGAATGGTGTGCCCACAGTCACCAACCCAGTCAAAACAGCAAATCCCCAGGGCAAGAAGCAGCACCGATCCCAGGTAATGGAACTCACCCCCTGACCCTGTTTCCTACATGGAATTCCTCTCGAGCTTCCCAAGGGGCACTGACCTTGAGGTTATGAGGGTGGCAGGCTCGTGTGCTGTCACCAGGCACTCCATCCGCATACATGTCTGGCCTGCGTGTGCCATGAAGATAAAACACCTAACTCAAGGTTGATTTTGGCAAGTCATTGTACCATCTAAGGCCCTATTTTTTCCTTCAACTATAAAAGCTGGGGGTTGGACTAGATCATAGGTATTCACATTTTTTTCCCAAGGGTGCTTCGGGAACAATGCAAATTGTATTTGAGTATTCTGAGATTGCAAGAAAACTACCTTTTTTGTGTGAATGAGTATTTTCCTGCTACTTGCTATCCCACTGAAACAACATACAGAAACAAAATGGATATTGAAGCTGGCATGAACTTGCGGCTATCACTGACAATCCTTGATTTCAAATTTTTGTGTCCATCCATATAATCTCAATTCTTTTTTTTTTTAATCTCAATTCTTTAACATCCACCATCAACATCAGTAACTGCCACCATTTATGAAACACCGATTATGTACCGAGTGCAGTGTGCTGAGCGTTTTCTCCCTAGTTTTGGCTCGGGGAGGTAGCAAGTCTTGAACTCCATTTCTGCAGATGAAATGGAAGGAGGTGACATCGCGTGCCCAAGGCCTCAGAGTCAGTAATTCGAGGAATATCTCGATTCAAATCCAAGTCTCCCTCACCACACGTGTCTACTTTCAGTTATAAAACAGATGTACACTTAGTAAATGCTACATTATGCTTTATATATTGGAGGTCCATGAAAATTTTCATGGAAAATTTAGAAAACCACCGGACCAGAGAATCTGAATTCTCTTACAGCTTGAATAATGAATCTCTCGGGAAGGCTTGCAAGGGTCCAGACCAACTCAGGCCCTCCTGGGAGGTGGGGCATTAGTTAAGGGCTTTGAGAAAGGAGGCAAGGCAGCCTCTTTCCCAGGGTTTTCCCAGGATTTGGCCTCCTGATGTTTGCATCAGGCGGCTCTGGGTCTTACGAAGACTCAGTTGGCAGGACACCAGGCCTGGAGGGACAGAGGGTACTTGCTGCTGCTTCTTTTCTTTTTCTTTCTTTTTTTAAGATGTATTTATTTATTTGAGAGAAAGAGAGTGCACTGAGGAGAAGTAAAGGGAGAAGGAGAGAGAGTCGTAAGCTGGCTCTATGCCAAGCATGGAGTCCAATGCGCGGCTCCATCCATCCCAGGATGCTGAGACCACGACCTAATCTGAAACAAAAGTTAGACACTTAACTGACTGAGCCAGCCAAGTGCCCCACTTGCTTCTTTATCTACACTTAAGGCCAGAGGTCAGCAACCTCTGACCCTGAAAGGCTACACCATCAGGCTAAGCAGGGCCTTGTAGGAGCACAGAAGGCCAGCCTCATATGCAAGGGAAGGGAGAGAGTGGGGATTCAAAACCAAGAGGCTAGAAGGAGAAAAGGGTGAGGAGAGAATCCCACATTGGACTCCCTCCGCCTCCCAAGGCGTATTTCTCAGTCCTCTCCCAGGCAGGACTTTTACTCCAAATCCAGAGAGAGAACCACCAGCTCCCATGTGTCACTGACACACAAAGCAGAGAGCAACCAGGTCTGCTGGAGTTCAGGTGAAAATACAACATGCTGTTACTAACAACAAAAGTACCTATCGCTTACCATTTGTTAAATGCCAGGAAGTATTCTCAGTGCTTTCCATATATTACCTCAATTACTCTTCACAACAATCTGGTGGAGAAAATAGGCTTTTCTTCATTTTGCAGAAGAATAGGTGATTCAGAGGAGCTGCCCAAATTGGTAAATGGTAGAGCTAGGATGGGGATTTGTCCTTCTGACCCCCAAGCATCAAACCTTCCATGGCACCGTGGTGCCCCTGCTTTCATGCTTTGTGTGCTGGACAGCCCACACCGGGTTGGAAAGATTCACTAATTTTTCTCTGATAGGAAAAGCCACTAGTCCTGATCCCCGGCCCCAGGAACCAGGAGCTCAACAGAAAGTACAAGTCCCAGCATGACCAGATGATCTGCAAGTGCCTGTCTCTGAGCATATCTTATGCTGCTACCATTGGGGGCCTGACCACCATCATTGGCACGTCCACCAGCCTCATTTTCTTGGAACACTTCAACAAGTAAGGAACTCACCAGATCCACAAATATCTACCAACCACCCAGTACGTGTCGGGAGCAGAATGAGATGATAAGGATAGGGCAGAAAATGGAACTGGAACCGTTTCCATACCCAGAGGGAAAAGAGACTGTGGAGCATGATAGCTCGGTGTGACTGGAGTGGGGGTGGTTCTGCTGGGAGAGCCCACGGGGGCCACCCAGTCTACAGGGAGGACACACCTCCCCAAGGACACAGCTACAGAAACAATACCGGAAGCACAGTGGGCATACCCTGGAGAAAGGGAGGTTTTCCAGACCAACACAACAGTGAGTGGAAGGACTCAGTGGCCAGTGAGCAGAGCACATAGGAGAGAATGGTAGAGGGTAAAGGGAGGCCAGAGGTAGACACAGAGATGGCAAAGGGCCTCCTGTGGCCCACTCAGGAACTTGGACTTCATCTAGAAGGCCGTGGGTAGCCTTTGAGGAATTATAGGCAGGGAGCAAGGTGATCAGATTTATAGTTTTGAAAACTGATTCAGGATTGAAAACATGGAAGAGAGAAAGTAGGCAGCAGGCTGACAACTTTGGACACCACTGCAGATGCCCAGGAGAGAGCTGGTGGTGGCCTGCAAACCCAGGCAGCAGTGAGGAGAAGTGGTCAGATTTGAGAGAAAGGCAGAGGTAGGCTTGACCAGCCTCAATAGGATTAGAAAGAGCCCGAGGGAGGGAAGGGCCAAGTCTGATTGTCAGACTCATGGTCTCCGCAGCTGGGAGAACAGAGCTGCCCTTGACCTAAAGGAGCAGAAAAATAAGGAGATGTTGATGTAGAGGTTGAGATGGCCAGAGGGATACACAGCTCTGAATCTCCTAAACATTTTTAGGTGAAAGGCATAGATTTAAAGTCAGCGGCCTGCAGAGCTGTCTTCCTGAGCACATGACCTATACGGTCCCACTGGACCACGATGCTGAGAAGGACCCCACCCTTAGCTTGATGGTCCACTGTCACCATCTGGGAATTCTTAATCATTTTTGAACAAGCGGCCCCACATTTGCATTTTGTACTGGGGCCCACTAATTAGATGGTAGTGGGTCCTGGTGGGAGGCATGTGGCAAGTGAAGCCAAGAGAGTGAAGGAGATCCATCACTCTGGGAGAATATGTGGAGTAAGTAGAGCAGGAGCCGTAAATATTAAGCTCAAATTTTTAAAGTAGACTATAAATGAGAGAACAATAGGGTATCACACAGGGAAGAGGAAAATCTGGTGTCATTCTATCCAAGGGAAGAAAGCGTTCAAGGAGGAAGGCATGGGCCATACTGTCTAAAGTGGCTGAATGACTAAGCAAAAGGACAAAAAGATTCAATTCCATGACATGAAGGTCACTGGTGACCTAGGCAAGAGCAATTCGGTCAAGTGACTGAAAAGTGAAGCCAAATTTCCGTGAGTTGAGGAGTAAGCTGGGGGTGAGTGGACAAAGTTGTCTGTGATGAGGAGAGGTATGGGACGATGATAACGGAAGAGTCAAGTGGGGTCAAGAGGGACTTTTAAGATGGAGGACATTTGAATGTAGATAGGGACATCCAGGTGAGAGGAAGATGAAAGATTTGGGAGAGAGGGGACAACTGATAGCCTGATGTCCCTGAGAACACAGGAAGGGTTCTAGAGCAGACAGGAGAGAAAGAGATCAGACAAGAGAAGCACTCCCTTCATTTTGGCAGGAAAAGGAAGGAAGGAAGCAAGGAAGGTAAAGAGGGAGGAGGAAGGGCCAATGAAATGTTAAGACCCAAGTCCCCAGGATCTGAGCTGTGAGAATCCTCACATCATATTACTCTGTCCAGACTTTGAGTCTCTGCTCTTTAATTCCTGATTCACCCTGTGGTCGGGCCAATTCATATTCTCTTGGCCTCCCTCCGGGGCTGTCATGGTACCTTTAGTCACAACCGTAGGGATCCCGTGAAAGGACGGTGGGCTCTCTGGATCTCCACTGCCTGAAAGTGCCGCCACACTGTTCTTCTTGGCGTTGGTGAACAGACCACCCCCCGAGTTCAGTCTGGCCGTGTGGCAAAAATCTACAAGTTAGTTGTTACACTTTCTGAAGTGCCGTAAATGGTAGTAGGCCCTCATATTCACCCACAAAAGTTTATTTAATCTATTCTAAAAGCCCATTCCTTTTTCCTGAGTCCAGGAGCAGGGTCTAGATTTCTATGTACAGAGAAGAGATGATGCAACAGACCTTAGGCCGGTTAGCCTGCTGCAGGCCAGAGTGAGTCACCCAGTGATTTACACCCCCTGGTATCCTTCTAGCTCCAAAAGTCCTTCTTCCCGCCACCCGCTATCAGTGAGCCACTCTGGCCCTTAGGGAAGGCACAAGCTGTCACAATTTCCCAAGAAGCAGGTGGATGGTAAAGGTAAGTCCCTGACCAGGCCATGGTGCAAAAGAGTGGATGTCCCTGGGATGACGTTGCATTCTCCATTGCATTCTCTCTTGTGGGGAGAAGAGAATCTGCTCTTGGTGTCTTTTTCCACGCAGTGCCTAGTGTGAAAAGAGGGGCAATCTCCTCCCACCTTAGAGGTAGCAATTCCAGAGGAAAGGAACACAGACGTTGTCTTGGCTAACGTCATGGCTCACCTGTGGCCCATCCCAGCTCCCCAGGAAAACAACATCAGGGCTGGGGGCCACAGCCCTTCCTGAGGAATAAAGGGTCCTCTCGGTAACCTCCCTGAGCCCCTAGGATAGCAGTGGATGTTGATCAAATATTTGGGGATTCCAAGCCACGGTTCCCTATGGGCACAGTTAATACCTGGAACCTTCGTGATGCTCTAGAGTCCAACTTCTCCAGAATCAGTGCCTTGCATCCCCTAATCAAAGCTCACATTCCTTTGGTTTCCTTATAAACAAGTATACCAGACTGCTCTTTCCATTCTCTGTTGACCTAAAAACCAGATGAGTAACTTTCCAGAATCTTTCCATAAATGAAGAGCAAACAGATCCTGAGTGGTTCTCCTGAGTGCAAAGTATATACACTTCAGTGATTTATCAAGTTTGGTTGCTTAGATGTCCTTTTTGGCTTACTTCATCATTCTTGGCTGGGTCCTGTACAGTTACAACTGTCAAATACGTGAGTTCTAGACAATGTTTCACTGTATCATTACAGTCCTCTCTACCATTAGCTGTGATGTATGTCTTCTTAAGGAGTGTTTAGCTTATCACCCCCCAGAAACCACGTGAGAATCCATTTCTAGTCACTGACTTGGTTCTTTCCCCTCCAGCCAGTATCCAGCTGCAGAGGTGGTCAACTTTGGCACCTGGTTCCTCTTCAGCTTTCCCATCTCCCTCATCATGCTGGTGGTCAGCTGGTTCTGGATGCACTGGCTGTTCCTGGGCTGCAAGTGAGTCCCAGGGCCCTGCCAGTGAGGTAGCGAGGCTCTCCCGTCCATCCTCCAGAGTCACGGCGGGAGCCCTGGGGAGCACCACCCAAGGGGGAGCTGCCAAGTGACCACGGAGGATGTGCAAGAAGGCACTGGACTAGACGGGGAGTCAGGCATCACTGGTTCTAGGAACTAAATATACATGGCCTTGGCACTTCACTATAAGCTCTACAATGGAATGTTCTTAACACCAGCTAACTGGTAACCCCCACCCCAAACCCCCCACCCCCACCAACTACCTAGTTAAAGGAAGTATCAGATTTATAAATAGTCTGAATGGGACTATGGTCAATGTAGTTTCATTTCTCTCAAAGCAGACAGAGTAATTTGAACTAACTTCTAAAGAAATGTGACTCCAAGTAGAAGAATTCCTTAGGCTTCGATAGATTCCTATCGAATCTTCTAGACACGAGTGATTCATGCATGAAATATTCACATATCTCTCCAAATCACAAGTTAGATATTCCTCTTGCAATATTATTTCTGATATTAATCTGCTTAGCAAGCTTTTCTTCATAACCATATTTTGATGATCCTCAAACACATAAAGGGAAGATAAATAGGATGTCTTGCTATTGGTTCACCGGATCCAAGACTCCCATTGGATTTTTTTTTTCAAGAACTCAGAGGCAACTATCAAATCAGTGACAGCTGTATACTTCTGTATGTAAAAACTACCCCCCATCCATACAGTCACACAAGTCTGTCAAACATGATCCTTCACGTCGATACACCAGGGATACACCCAGATGGATAGTCCTGGAAGCCAAGGGGAGAGGTTGAGGGGAGGCTGAGTCGTAGGACAGCCGGGGTTGGAGGGGCAGAGTGTGGAAGAGGGGGTGAGTGATTACAGGCAGCCAGCAGTTTAGTATTTGCTTACTCCTTGACTCCTCTAGGCCTCAGAAGCACGCTTCCTTTATCCTTCTGCTCTTCTTCTTTCTCAGCTTTAGAGAGACCTGCTCTCTAAGCAAGAAGAAGAAGACCAAAAGGGAAGAGCTGTCAGAGAAGAGAATCCAAGAGGAATATGAAAAGCTGGGAGCCATTAGGTAAAAATCAGCCCTTCATCCTCTCTCCTCCTCCAGGAGAGAAAGCATGGCAGGTAAAGTGAGCACACAAGCAGCCTTGTTCTCGGCAGTCCCTTGAGCTGGGGGGCTTTCCACAGCTACGAATCCTGGCACTTGGAGATGCTGCTGAATGCCCAAGGCCAGCTGGCCCAGATTGCAGGAGGCCGCCCTCCCCCTTTGTCGTGTTCCAAGTCCAAGGTATAGCCATGGTGTGGGGTGGACGGCACAGATGGGGGGCCGGGGAAGGAAGTGTGAGACAACACAGCACCCTCTTGGGACAGACCCAATGTCCTGTGAAGTCAGCGCCCCACACTGCTCTGAACGGACCACTGCCGGTCCCAGGGCCACTCCTAGGGAGCTGGGGGGCATCGAGCATCATCAAATGCAGACTTAAAGCCAGAGGGCCCAAGGAATCACCACCCCCTCAGCCATCATCGGCTTTCTCCAGTGACCACACATCCTACTTGGTGGGGTTTTTCTCCTTTCATGGTGTAGGCAGATGGCTTTAGGCAAAAGGATCCTGGTATAAGCAGTAATTTTTAAATGTTTTGATTTATAAAAGGAGTGCGTGTTCATTGTAGAGCATTCAGAAAATACGGGAAAATAGAGAAAACTAAAACGGACTTTCCTTTTATTCAGTGTTAACTGTTCCCAACTGTTACCGTAATTACTCTTCCTTCTGTTTTTTTGTGCAAAATTATATGCATTTTTGCTAAAACTCAGTCCAAACTGAACATGGTCTTTTTTCACTCAGCACTAGACTGTCCTCTTATTCCCAGGCCATTAGCTCTGCAGTGCAAACATAATGATCAGATGCATCACATTTGAACCTACAGTTAGACCAAAATGTATCTGATGTCACGGGATATCACTGAATATGTAGGTTGTTCCCACTTTCAGTGTTTAATCTTTAAGTAGGTAACATATCACTGTGCATCTCTGGTTATTCCCTTACACGAAAGGAAGGACCAAATTTAAGGCTCCTGGTAGCATCGTCAAATTCCCTCCGAAGGGCTGTGGCCGCTCCAGGCCCACTAGCAGAGCGTGGGGGCCTGTGTCACTGTGTCCTCCTGGGAGGCCCTGCCCTGTATTGTTGCCTCAATGTCTGCAGCTGTGCCCCCTCCTCCCTTCCCACCTCAGCTGCTCCCGGAGTCACGGGCGACATCTGTTTTCTGGCATCTTCTTGGCCCTCTTCCCACTTCAGTCGGGCTGTTCAGAGCAGCGGGGCAGTGGCTGTTCTGTCTCCAGGATGGGGGCTCTGGACACAGCAGCCCCGCCCGGGAGGAGTGAAGAAGCCAGCAGAGACCTCCCAGATCCCGGAGCAGCTCTTCCTGTTGTATTTCATAGCTACCCTGAAATGGTAACTGGATTTTTCTTCATCCTGATGACCGTGCTGTGGTTTACCCGGGAGCCTGGCTTTGTTCCTGGCTGGGATTCTTTCTTTGAGAAGTAAGTGGTCTTGTCTCCTCCTTTAAGAATCACCCCCTGATGCAGATCCTTCGGGCAGGGTGTCCCTCCTTGGCTCGCAGGGGCAGCCATGAGCCCAGGAAGCACAACATCCCCTTGCAAGGGGCCTCTCTTGAGGGAAGCCAAAGTGTGGAGGCAGGAAGAAAACAGAGCGTGTGGCATCTGAGTCTGGGGTTGGGATCTCATGCTGCCCCCTGCCCAGCCGTGTGACCTTGGTTTTGTTTCCTAAGCTCTTGAAACCTCAGTTGTCTTGCAGGTGGCTCTGAGGCTTAAGGTCAAAGGCCAGCTGTGAGAGAGTGTGGCCGGGGGTGGCCGAGGCCTTGGCAGGCTGAGGCAGGCAGTGGCAGGCAGAGGCCCCAGGGCCACCCCCACAGGACCCCCGAGGACCAGGGCCACAGCTCTCTCTGTTCAGCTTCTCAACTGAGCAAAGACACACACAGAAGTGTGACCCTTGTAGGAAAGAGAAGTTATCCTTCCAGAGTCTCCTCTATCGAAATAACCCCTGATCTCTCCTTCTAATGGGCCCATGATCCGCACCGAGACATCTACACTAGTGGGGCCCGGCCTCCAGCCTCCAACCCTTGCCCGTTAAATGAGTATGGCAGCTGATGCAGGAAGGCAGGCGGAGGACCCTCTAGATTGGGCCCTAAAGAGAGGCACTGTGTTCCCACAGACCGTCCTGAGACCTGGTGCTCCCCTCCCTCCTGGCCCTCTGCCCCCAGCCCTGCTCGTTTCTTTGCTAGGAAGGGCTACCGCACCGATGCCACGGTCTCTGTTTTCCTCGGCTTCCTCCTCTTCCTGATTCCAGCAAAGAAGCCTTGCTTTGGGAAGAAGAGTGATGGTGAGAGAGGTTCAAGGGAAGAAGTCAGGGCTGGCTCTGGTCAACCATACCCAAGTCAGAATTTTCAGAAGAGCCTCACCAAGGCTGTTCTGAGGCTCCCCTTCTGCCCCCCAATAGCAGAGCAGCCTCCCCAGCCATCAGTTCACCAATTAGGTCCTTGTCTCCACAAACCCTCATCCTGCTCTTCCTCTACCTGTGATCCAGGGCAGAGCCAGGAGCCCTCCCTGGGGACAGAGCCCATCATCACATGGAAGGACTTCCAGAAGACCATGCCCTGGGAGATTGTCATTCTGGTGGGAGGAGGCTATGCTCTGGCCTCTGGCAGCAAGGTAACTCTTGATTTCTATTCTTATTGGGCCAACAGTTTGTTTTAAGCAGCTTTACCTAATGAGTCATTTCTATTCTGGGAGGAAGACTCCAAGGTGCTGAGGGAGAGATGAACATTCACCCAGGGGAAGAGTACGGCCAGGCGTGGGTATCCTGTCCTACCCTGAACCTCTAAACTAGCACTATTGAGGATGGGGAGTTAGAGACCAGCCGTGCTGGGGAGTCAGGGCATGTGGGCACTCCCACCTCACTCACCAGCCCACAATGTCACTGGCAAAAGGTTGGTTTCTATAGCCATCTCCTTCTGAGCATTTGACAGTGGTAGTAAGAGGCTGTAGGGGTCCAGAGACACCCCAAATTGACACACAGCAAACTCCTTCAATCCTCCCACATGCATACATTGAGCCCCTTTGGAGAATGCATGCTAACGCTGATGTAAATGCTACACAGGTGCCTGGCTTTCCTGATTGGGAGGAATTGGGATAAGATCTTATAGAAGGGGCTGGTGGGAAATAGTTGAATTTCCTAAAATGTTAGCCCTTCCTGAAATAGAAAAGGACACCCCCAAATTAATCAGGTTCACACCGTTTTTCCCTCGACCTTTGCTATATTAACTTGGCTTGCTTTTTGGCTGCCCATTCACTAACGGCCAATGCTATCTGCATCTAAGATCACAGAATCCCCCAGGTGGAAGGAACCCTGAAGGACACTGCGTCCCGTCTCCTACCCAGTGAGAGAATTCCCTGCAGGACACCCCTGGGCTCGAACACCACCAGTGGCAGGGCACTCCCTGAGCAGGGAACAGAGAGGTGGTCTTTACTTTTAGCTCTGGTCTTCCGTATGTCTTCCACTGGTTGGCTCTGTTCTCTCGAACCCGATCCTAGGTAATAATGATTAAAGTAATAAAGTTATTAGATCCCCTTAGATCATCCCCCCCAAAACTAAAACTCCCTAGTTCCTCCACCATTCTTCAAGAAGTAGTGACCCCTTACTGTGCTGGCTGCTCCTTAGGACTCACTACACTCTGCCCTTGGCCTTATTCCAATATGGTCCAGAGGTGGCCAGTCTCCTACAGAGTAAAAGTCGTATTACTGGAGCCCTATCTCTCACCTCCGATTCAAGCACCAATCTGTATTTTTATGAAAGCTTTTATAAGGCTTCCTTGACATTCATATCAACATCTTTATTGAAACTAAAATCATTTAAAATTTCATTGCTAGCCACTACTACGTGTCCCATCTTTCAAGCAATCCTGTATATGTGCTATTGGTATTTCCAAGTTCAGAATATCATACTTTTCTTTATTGATAGTTTGGGCCACTGCATCTAGCCCGGAAAGATTTTAACTACAAATGTGTGTGTGCTACAGACAGCATAGTTGATATTTCTGTAAAATCTACTGAGTCTACTAATTTTAATATGTCAAGTATGACATAGGTGATTCCTATCAAGTTTGAGATAATTTCAGTCTTGACACGAGGTTAAATCCAATGTAAAGTTTTTTTGTACCAAGGTTTAAAAAAAAAATAAGACGTCCTTTGTTGTGCTTTTCTCTAAATTGGCAATCTAATTTGTGGATTTCTTTCAAATTACAGTATAAAAAAGCTTCTGGAAAAAATTGCTATTTTTACTTTAGCTCTGAGTACTATCTGAATAATGTGATAAATGGAGCTCTGTTTCTTTATAAGAAGTACTATTCCCACTCAGCTAAATGTTCTTCCTCCCGTTTGTCCAGTGGGTAAGGCTTAATATGCTAGAAGAGGTACCAGTCATGAATTGCTGTAGTCCCATGTTGGATTTGCAGCCCATAGGCAGTAGAGCAAAAAGAAAAAGGTGCTCCCAGGTAAAATGGCTACAGCAGAGAGAATTCTGAAGGCCTTTTGCCACCAGCTATCTACGAGCTTCCCTTGAGGTGGTCAGGGTGCTGTAGAGATCAAATAGCCTTTGAGGAATTTGGAAAGGGGAGATAAAGCAGCCTGCTGACAATGCGGTGAGGCTGTCTTTAATATGAGTAGGAGTCATAGCTTGAGGAATCATAAAATCTCACCTTGCTTTGGGCTCTACTCTCCTTTCTTTAGTGCATTTGCAGTCTCTCTGGTAGGTACGAAAAGTTAGAGCACATCAACCATAGAAGAGAGAGGAGGAGGGAGGGAGGGCAGGAGAATGCATATGGTAACCTAGGGTTTTAGCATAAAACTCAACGGGCGTCCTTTATTTTTTAAGGGAGGGAGGGAATCTTCACCACTGGCAAATGAACAACTTCCAACCAAATATGTTATTCCAAGTGGGAGATACTCATTTATTGGAGTAGATCTATATAAATTTTGCTAATGGAAAAGGGTTTGAGAGTGGCAACATGCCTTCGTATCTTGTGTCGTGAAAAAGCACTGGTGGATTGTAGATCCTGATGTCAGCCATGATGAGATTGAACCTGAAACAGGCCGGGGCTGCATGACAAGATTTGTGGGCTAGGGGGGTGGCATCTTCCCACTAAGCTCAGATAGACAGGTAATCCCTCTATGTAAAGCTTCCAGGGTTCAGGCCTGCCCCCCGACTCTGCACAAACCACAAGGAAGGGGACTATCCAAAGACATTGATAATCTTCCCCCTTCCACAGGTGATAAGAGAGCTAGATTTCTTAAGATTTTATTTGAGAAAGTGCATGCAATAGAGAGAGAGAACTCGAGCATGCGCGCACATGAGCAAGGGGGAGCAGCAGAGGGAGAGGGAGAAGCAGACTCGCTGCTGAGCAGGGAACTCCATGGGTGACTTGATCCCAGAGCCCTGAAGGACTCGATCCCAGGAGCCTGGGATCATGACCTGAGCTGAAGGCAGATGCTTAACTGACTGAGCCACCCAGGCACCTGAGAGAGCCACACTTCAAAAACAGAATTAAGGATTACACTGGCGGGGGTGGTCTGTGTAAAAAGCACCATTGGCTGGATGACAGAGTGAAAATGTCACAGGCTGGAGAGTGTAAGGAGATTGAAGTTGAGGGGCCCATTGCCCCGAAGATCTCCAGCCCCTGCCAAACCATCAGCAAAATCCTACGAAGAATCACAGCAATTAGGATGGGTTGCTCGCTATGCCCTGTGATGAATGCCTAGGAAATCCCAAAATTGAATGTGATAGAACCATAAAGAATTTTCTGGGCTGTAAAAATGATCCCATCATCAAATCAGTAATGCCTCTGGGTCCAGTCTGCTTGAAAATAGGAAGGCAAATTAGATGACCCCTAGTGGTTCCTTCCAGCCCCCCAACATCCCTGACCTTCTGGAGTCCAAAACTTCCATGGGGAATGTGCTTTTTCTCCTTTCTTCTTACTCTATCACCCATCTTCCTGCAGAGCTCTGGCCTCTCCACGTGGATTGGACACCAGATGTTGTCTCTGAGTGGCCTCCCACCGTGGGCTGTCACCCTGTTGGCATGCATCCTGGTGTCCATTGTCACAGAGTTTGTGAGCAACCCAGCCACCATCACCATCTTCCTGCCCATCCTATGCAGCCTGGTGAGTAGGGCAGGGCTCCCACGTGTCAGGACGGGCTGCCTTGGGCCCGAGGAGCAGGTCCACGGCTGTACTCTCTCGTCTGGTTATTGCCACAGCCTCCACTGATTGGTGCTCCAGCCATAGTTTGGAAATGAAGTGTTTCAAATATGATAAGTGAATAAATAACCCTAGGATTCCAATTCCTACAATCATCATTTCTATCTCTCCTAAGACCTAAGAGTAGGGCCAGAGGAAGAACTATGGAAAATGGGGGCAAAATGCTCCCAGAAGTACACTCAGCTGTCAAGCCCAAGACCACAACTCTGTCGTCACCACCTCCCCTGAGTTTCACTGTCGGGGGTGGGGGTAGGGATGGGGGAGGTCCTGAGAATAGAGGCAATCAATGCCACCCTCATCCCATGGTCTCAGAACAATCTTTTATTCATGAATGAGGGGAGGGGAGCCACCACCGGATCTTAGCCTGGCTAAGCAGTCCCCAAGGTACTGCGCTACACACAATGCTGCGTCTGTCCCATTAGCAAGGTGGAACCTATAAAATGAAGCCACCTCCTCCTCATCCCCAACAAAATGATATCCTTCTGCTCTTTTTAACCCCAAACTACCCCCAGCCACTGTCTTTGCTCTTTGTTCAGATGTCTCCTTCCAACTGCTCCCTCCATCGTCTGTGTGAGCACCAGGATACACTTAGTTAAGACTCTGCAACACTGAGGGCAAGACCATGGGTTCAAATCCCATACAATGCAAGCATCTTACCTAGAGGGACCCCTCACCTCAACCAAAGTAACTTATCCAAGAGACTTGAGTTTGAAGAATGAATCTCCTGGCTAAAGAATAAAATTAGGCCAGCACCAGGAAATGACACATCCCTTCTAGGAAGGAATCCCAAACCCATGTTTCCACAGGGAGTAAGTGAGCAGCAGGAGCCCACCTGGGTTGCCCAGCACCGTGTGCCCTTAAGGGTAGTGATTTAACTACTTGTAGCACATGGCATCCAGCAGAAATTAGCCAACGCCGAGCTGCCATTTTGAGCATGTTTGCGATGTTAAGCCCAAGAAATGCAAGCCTAACGTCAACGCTCATGTTTCTGTGAATTCTCTCTTCTCCTAGTCTGAAACGCTGCACATTAATCCACTCTACACTCTGATCCCAGTCACCATGTGCATCTCCTTTGCAGTGATGCTGCCTGTGGGCAATCCCCCCAACGCCATCGTCTTCAGCTATGGGCATTGCCAAATCAAAGATATGGTAAGTTGTGGATGCCCTCTTCCTGCCATGAGGACAGGGACCAGTGGTCCCCAGCCTCCTCCTGAAGTTTATTATTTTATAGCAGGCTCTATAGTCTGTCAGCACTCAGTCTAGTGTGGTAGAAAGAATGGTGCTGGCAAAAAGGCTGTTGGGGGGAAAGGAGAAAAAAAAGTGGGAAATATCAGAAGGGGAGACAAAACATGGAAGACTCCTAACTCTGGGAAACGAACTAGGGGTGGTGGAAGGGGAGGTAGGCGGGGGGTTGTGGGGGTGACTGGGTGACAGGCACTGAGGTGGGCACTTGACGGGATGAGCACTGGGTGTTATTCTGTATGTTGGCAAATTGAACACCAATAAAAAATAATTATTAAAAAAAAAGGCTGTTGGTTGGTCCATGAGGCCCAATAACGTGCTCTCCCAGCCTTATCTGGGAGAAAGGGGGTACACAGAGAAAGCTGGAATAGTCACGAGATGCAGCGCAGGGTGAGAGGCACGAGGGTTTCCCTCAGTTTCTTCACTGGACCAGTGGGGATGTTCATTGCAAAAGGTGCTGTTTACTTAGAGACGTGAAGCAGGAGAAACTGTAGGAACCTAGGGTGGAAGGTATGATGGGACAGGCCCCTCCCATTGAGCTCTCCCCAACACAGGCAGCCCTTGAAGCAGCAATGGCAAAGCGAAGCACCCACAGCTCATTGCTCGGTTCTCAGCTGGACTCCCACAAGATGGAGGCAGATGGTCAGACTGTAGTGTTGGGCATATTTACCCTCGACCCCTCGGCCTATACTCCCTGCTGTGCTCCTGGGTATCTAGGCTCCTGGGGGGCTGGGGAAAAGATAAAAACAACTCATAATTACTGGGGCTGGGTGGTCTGAAATAGGGACCAGTCCCCCTTGCTGAGGGTCTCACAGTCTCACACATTCTTGTTCACGGACGTCCAAACTCGTTCTCAGCAGCCCTGTAAATACCAAATGGAGGAAAGGGAGAGCTTCAGGCTGGTAGCAGATATTCAGGCCCTTTCTACCATTCGAACTGCTCATCTAAGTCCCTGTAATACTTCAGGGAAGGGAGGTCACAGCCATCCCCCTCGCCCTCATCTCTTACTGCACAACCCTGTCTGCTCAAGAGAGTTGGGCTCAGTTCCAACTCTCCTGTCCCCCAGTTCCTCTTCTGGGTGCCCCCACCACTCATCCCCCACCCCCACAGTCTTTTCTGGACCCAAAAAAGTGATCTGAGACCGTGCCTTTCAAAGATACCGGGTGACAAGAAGTGAGCCAATCGCGGGTCTATTCTCAGCCCAGGCACTGACCTGAGACCTGCATTTCCTCATCTGCTAAAGATGGAGGGTCCAACCAGATGCTCTGTGCGGTTCCTTTCAGCCCCTTTAGAACCTGCCTCCTCTGCTAGGCGACATGGGCAGTTCTCCACACCCAAAGCCCAGGGAGCAAGAATGACTAATAAGCCCAGGGCTCTGGCCAGAAAGCAGAGAACACCACATCTAGTCACTTGCTTGGGAACGATTTCCTAGCATTTATCTTCCCTCACAGCTTTCCCAACTCAATGGCAGCTAGTGGCGGCCACACACGGTGTGCTTGGTCCCTCCCTGGTGGGGTGCCAGCTATCCTTACTGTACATTTTTCCATCTGGCCCTGGCCCTGCCATCCATCAACCCTCACACCCCTCTCAGCCTGTGTCAATTCCATGGCAGACATGGGAGGGCTTAGAGCTGTTGACGGGACATTCCCTCGGCAGAAGGCAGCAAAGCTAGCACATCTGTCACTCGTCACCCGCCCCCAAGAAGGGCTGAGCAGAGGCAGCTGACCTGGTTCTCCAGGGGAACCCAAGGTACACCACCTTCTTCCATAAGCTGTTCCTTTGGGAAGGAACAAATACTGAACAGTGGCAAAGGCTTTGTGGAATATGGCCTCTCCTATTGGTCCCCACATGGGTCAGGACATTAAAGGCTCCAAGAAGCGCCTGCCTTAAAGCAGTCCCCTATCGTGTAGCTACGGAATCCTTGCGTAGTCTAACCCTGGACATTCTAAGACCTGTGCTTCAAGCACCCACCTTCCAGGCTTCCACTCGGGAGTGAGAACACAAGTGGAGATGGTTCTCATAGCCTCTCCCCTCCTGACAGTCCTGAGTCACCCCTGGAGGCCCCACTACAGATCCCATGCGTGGCTGGAGCAGACCAGGACCAGGGCTTGGGTGGGGAGGCACAGAGGAGGGATCTGTGCTGCTGTTAGTGACTAGGGTGCACTGGTTTGTGTCCTACAGGTGAAAGCTGGCCTAGGGGTCAATGTCATTGGCCTAGTAATCGTGATGGTGGCCATCAACACATGGGGAGTTAGCCTCTTCCACTTGGACACTTTTCCAGCCTGGGTAAGGGTCAGTAATATCACTGACCAGGCCTAACACAAGTGGGCAAACGGCCCGAGCGAAGGAGCTGCCAAGCATCTAAGAGGCTGACCAACAGGCCGAGAGCCGCCAGGACGAGCGACCAACTGACACCAGAAGATCCTGGAAGATCCTGCTGTCCACCGCCTCAAGTGCAGCAAGCCTCCGACAACCTGAACACATGCTTGGATGTTAGTGCCCTCTTCCCTGCCCTCCGTCCTTAGCACCACCCACGTTAGTACCTGTTTTTGCCAACGGAAAGAAATCTCAGGAGGATCTCCAGGTTTCTGAGAAAAGTCTGCATAGCATTCAGCGCTGACTTTGCAGCGAGCCTGTAGAAGAGCAGTGCACAGCCTGAGTGCCAGCATGCCACCACGCCCCCTCCTGGGAAGCCACACCCAGCATCCCAGAGGCAACCTACCAGAGCCATCAACTCTGCCTGGGAGTGGTGCTTTGTTGATTTTGTGCACGGTTAGTGAGATGTGCCCCAAGGTATTAGAGAAGCCAGAGAGAGGTTCCTCTTTGGGTCTGGGAATGCTCTTTGCTCAATGCCATTTCAGCTTACGGAAGGGTTCAAAGGAATGCTCTACCTTTGCGTAGTGAGGGGGGGGAGGGGACGACACCTGTCTCTCTCATCACCTACCACTCATCATCGATACCACTGCATTGGTTCTGTCGGGAGGGAGAAAACTCTCTCCTGTCTTACTCATGAGGCCAAAGCTAGGATTCGGACCACAGTACTATTCATGGTGTCTGACTAGCTTTCTTCTGGATGTAATGAGGAGTTCATGCCTGAGAAGACAAGTACAGAAGGTTCCAAACACATTAGTCGCTTTCTACCCCTTGAGGGGAGAGAAGATGTCTTCTGTTCCTTAAAGTTTCCAGCAACTTACACAATAAACTAACTAAATGTTGCCCGTGAGAAAAATCACTCTGGAAATTAAGGCCTCCTGAAAACCCTGCCATTTTCTCCACAGCAGGTGTCCTCGCTATATGACTGGATGTAGCTCCCAACCACCCTGGCTTGTAAGCGATACATATTTCTGATTTCCACCACCAGTTCCTTGCTAAATAGGTCTTATTGGAAAAGGAATACCCCACAGTTACTACATTCTTGTAATTGATTTTAAGTTACTATTGATAGCATGGGCAGTCTTCCCACAACTTATCAATAAAGTCATTTCCTTAGTTTATCAAGTACCTGTGAATTATAAAATTTCTTTTGTGCCACCCAACACCTGCATGCTCTGATCACAGCACAATGACCAGATTTAACCATGGCTAGTACTGCTGCCGCCCTATCAGTTGGCTTAGGCCGCATTATTTGACTACTTATAAAAATAAAGAACGACTGAGCCCAAATAAAATACTAGTATTATATAGCTCATTGGATCGGGTCAGCATCTCTATAGTTATTTTACTATAAAATGTTCAGATCATGATCATCTTGTCACAGCTGCCGAGCTGTCAAATGTCTGACCCATTATGGAACTAGACACCAAGCCTCTAGTCACATGAAGACAAAGGTGCACATAAGGCTCTGGGGGATCCCTGGGTGGCGCAGCGGTTTGGCACCTGCCTTTGGCCCAGGGCACGATCCTGGAGACCCGGGATCAAATCCCACGTCGGGCTCCCGGTGCATGGAGCCTGCTTCTCCCTCTGCCTGTGTCTCTGCCTCTCTCTCTCTCTCTCTCTGTGACTATCATAAATAAGAAAGAAAGAAAGAAAGAAAGAAAAGAAAGAAAGAAAGAAAGAAAGAAAGAAAGAAAGAAAGAAAGAAAGAAAGAAAGAGAAAGAAAGAAAGAAAGAAAAAGAAAGAAAGAAGAAAGAAAGAAAGAAAGAAAGAAAGAAAGAAAGAAAGAAAGAAAGAAAAAAAGAAAGAAAAACTGGGACATAGAAGTCTATTAAAAAATAATAATAATAAGGCTCTGGGAGTATAAATAAGTAAAAAGAGAAAGAAAAGGTGATATAACTTAGAATTATGGGCCATTGTTCAGCATTTGAGAACCTCATTCACTGCTAAAGGGAAAGCCTAAAACTCCCCTCGGCAGTTGCTTGCCAGATGCTCCAAGGAGCTAGTGTATTCAACCGGCCAATTTAGAAGGAGCATTTATTTCAGTCTGGTCTACTGGCTGCCCTAAAGAGCAGCTCTATTCTTTCCCAAAGCCAGAGTTTAAGCTAACCAAGACTGCTCATTCCGGGGACAGGAAATGTCAGATATGACTAACAATTCCTTGTCATCTAAAATACTCCACTCCATGGGTGGACAAGAACTAATGGCTCTTCTTAGTAGTCTCAGGTTCCTGGCAAATATAATTTTTTATCTTCTAATAGCACAACACTATATGGATGGAAAGCAGTAAGGATCATCTTATACCACCTCATTTTATAGATGACTGAGAAACAACATTAAGTATAGTTGCACCTTCTTTTCAAGTCAATTATGTACCAAAGTTGCTTAATTGCCTTTGAAATTCCTTTAAGTCACCCCTGAAGTACATGGTATATAATATTTTATATTAGCATTTACATGGCAAAGATTCATGAACCATCTTTTGGTAAATAAACTATAGCTAGTGTTCCCTCCAATGTCAGAATAAATCTGTTTCTTCAGCTGAATACCAAATAACTTAGTTGGCTTCACGCTTAGAGGGGTCTGAAAAAGTCCATCTAAACATAAGAGTCATCCTCAGTATAGCAACATGTTCAAACTATCAGCACCCAAGTACGCAAGTAAGCCACCCTGCGGCTGCCTGCACTAACTGAATTCTGAGCATAACTGCCTGGCTACTTACCTGGTGACTCTTTCTTGTCCTGATCCTGTACAACTGTACATACAGAAATGATGCAGCCACACTGCACCTTTCATAAGACCTTGCCACAGGGGCAATGATACAAACACACCCACGAATCAGGTTTTGCAATGCCCCACCCTGCTCACTTTCCATAAAACTCCACTGTTCTGTGGTTTCCCAGTGCCTTGCAAAAAAATGTATTTTACTAAATATGCTGCATGGAGATTTAGGAAAGGTATAAACTAAACATGAAAATCTATGTGTCACAAGCTCCCCTATTAAGACCAGGCAAGATCTCAAAGTATGTTCCCTTCACCACCCTGTTGCCTTCCACAGAGCCTTAAGAGTCACTAGGGAAAAAAGAACTCATTCATGAGTAAGAAATGGAAATACTATGTGCAAAGTCCAAGATGGGAAGTTTAAGAAAAGTCTCATTTGCTCCAGTACAGTCCATGGTGTTCCTTCCGGGGGAATAACAGAAAAAGCATTAAAAAGGCAAGAGACCTCAGCAGAAAAACAAACATCAGCATAGTATCTAGGGAGTGAACTGCTTAGTGGAAATGAAATATGCATGTGTACATATGTTCTATGAACCCATATGCACAATTACAAAAACCATACACTGTCACTTTCTCTAAACTCATACAAATGAAAATTGAGTAAATGGGTTAGAAAAAATGAAATTCTTCCTCTAAATCAGAAAAAGTCATTGCTTAATAGCATTAAACACCAACTCAGGGCAGCCCGGGTGGCTCAGTGGTTTAGCGCTGCCTTTGGCCTGGGGTGTGATCCTGGAGACTCGGGATCAAGTTCCATGTCGGGCTCCCTGCATGGAGCCTGCTTCTCCCTCTGCCTGTGTCTCTGCCTCTCTCTCTCTGTGTGTCTCTCATGGATAAATAAATAAATAAAATCTTAAACAAAAAGCAAAAAAAACACCAAATCAGAAGAAATGTCTAACGGCATCACCTGGTAACTTCAAGTCCTAAAATATAGCCCCTTCTGAGGATTTTAAATAAGGTTGTTTGGGTTTTTCTCTCCTTTTGTTTGGGTGGATTACAGGTTAAGGACAAACTTTCAAGTTCATAGTGTTTATGAAGTTCCTAGCTAGCATCAATCCTAAAGTATTTTGCACCTGTGGGTAATCTTCCTTTTATGATCAGGTTTGGAAAAAAGTTTCCTTAAATTACATTAACAGGGGTTTTCAAACAATTTTAAAAGAAGAGGAGCATGTGCTGCAGTGATTCTTGCCAGACCCCCGATGGTTTGTGAGGCAAAAGTCCCTACAAAACACCAGGGGGATGTAATTCTAGTGCCACAACCACAATCGCTGCAACCCTCACCCACATTACAAAGTTTCAACTAACCCTAAAATTTGTGATGGTGCTGAGCCCCTCCTACATCTTAGTGAGGATAATCTCACCTGAGAACTGAGCCCCCTTTCACTGCTGCAAGAACCTAACGTTAAAAGAGGTTATCTGAACAGTGACCATTAAAGCAGCCTGTGTTCACTGTGTCACAGGTCACATGAAGGTGAATGCAAGAACAGGATTTGCTGGATGGCTCCTACTGGTAGAAAGGAGCCCATTAGCAAGGGCAAGAGTCACTCCTGAGGGACGTCCTACATCCAAATGAGCTTTGTTTATGAAGTATAATATAGAGATTCCTAATCTAACATCTAAGTTGTCTTCATCCCCAAAAAGGCCACTCTGGGAGACAACACACAAGCAATCCTGCTACCCTGTGACAAGGAATCCCTCTAAGCTTGTAGCATTTTTACATATATCCTCAAAGGTAGTAAAACTTTATCTTTCAAGGCTGTATGTAGTTCATTCTGCTAACAATTCAGTCATTCAAGATCAAATCTTGTGAGCCAGGAGGTATAATCAAGGTAGATACTCTAGATTTTCATCAGCAACCAAGACAGTGACCACTGAATGACACATTTTGTATGGTTCATAAACTGGTTCCAAAGTGACTGCAGAAAAATAAAGTATTCTGACCAAAAGCAGCATGTTCGGACCAATATCTATTATTTATTGGCAATTTGCAAAGCACTGTGCAACACATCACATGGATTACCTCAACCGTTTCTCAGGGGAGCTATATGAGGTAGATACTGCATCCACACCTTAGAGAATACAACAGCATCAGAAAAAGAAGACCCTTGCCAGTGATCTCACTTCTAGGGTGAAGGCAAACCACAATATGCTGCTAATCTGTATCACACACCAGCATAAGCTGCCAAGGATAAAACCTATACCCATGTATGAGAGATCCCTGTTTCCAAAGAGAAACAGAACCCCTTTGTTTTAGAATCACATAGAACCAATGTCATCACTGTCTGAAAAAAGCATCTCTAAATTACTCTTCCAGTTCACCGATTCTAAAATGTTTTCAGAAATAGCATTATCAAAGACCTGCCTAAGTCCCCTAACACAAAACACACAAATGGGATTTTATCTAGTTAGTGCAAATTTCACTTTTAGGATTTAGCTTATAGCTATACCCTGCACAGATATGTATAACTTTAGGCTCAAGACTATCACTGTAACAGCAAAAGACAGGAAACCTAACGTTCATCAGTAACAGATTAAGTAAGTTATGGTATATCCATTCAATAGAATCTCATGTAGCCAAGAAAGAGAAAGAGGTTTCTTGTTCCTTACATACTGATATGGAATGACCTCCATTAAAAAAAAAAAAAAAAAGGCCAGGCATAAACTGAGTAGTTTATGATCTGTGTAAACACCCCCTTTACACACATGTATTTGGTCAGGCACAGAATCCTTCTCAATGTATACAGGGGACTGTTGTTGACAGTGCATGCGTCCAGGAAGAGGAACTAGCTGCTCAGGGACAGAGTATGAGGGGCCCTTTATTCTGATCACTTTTGTATCCTGACCCATGGAAAAAGTGATGTATACAAACATTTTTTTTAACTTAAAAAAATGGACTAATTATACACTTGACAAATTACAATGGTGATTCTTTCTTTTTTTTTTTTTAAAAGCTTTAGTAGAAGTTTACTGAATACACTGACAGGAAGCAGTGGGCACCACAACAAAGGAAGGACTGTCTGCCAAGAGGCAATGGTGAGGGGCTATATTTACAGGACGAAATAAGGGACTATGGGGCCGGATGGAATTCTCCCTTTTTTGGCAATCTTAGGAACAGTGACTGGTTTTAAGTGGCCCATTGGTCAGTTAGGGCCTATGGCTTAATGAGACTGCGTCAGCTCAGTGGTCACTGTGGGCCCTTTTGCCTTGCTCAGGTCTCTATTGCTCAAGCCTGTTGCCTAAAAGTGGCCTCTATGTTCCATCCTGATTTATCGACAATGACAAATCTTTGGCATTTGAGTGGAGGTCTCATCTTCAGTAGCTTCTTCCTAAATAAGGGATGTAGAGATATCCCTATGTATGGGTCAACATACAATGGTGATTTCTGAATACAGGAAACAAAACAAAACAAAACCCCTCAAAGTTTCTTATGAGAATTGCTATAAAGTTACAATGTAAATACATTTTTTTAATGTGAAGAGGCATAAAATTTCCTTTACAACGTGTCATTTATCCATCATGTAATGTCAAATGCACCTGTAATCCCTTAAGGTGAGTATGATTCTTTGGAGGGAGAAGAGCCAAATTAAAGACATGATTCAGGGAAAGATATGCATACTAGACTGAATTCTTCAGAGGATAAAGGTCATTATTTTACACATTTTTAAACTCCCTAGTTCCTGACAGGTCCCTCAGAATATAGTTCCCCAGTTAATGAGCAGTAAATCAATTTACTGATTAAATTAGTAACTATGGAGCTGCCTGAAAACAGCATAAAATAAATGGGATAATTCCAGAGTAACTGGCTTCTGGGCTTTAATTTTAAGGACTTTACAATTGGAGAAGGACAAACATTATGTGGTCTCATTCATTTGGGGAATATAAAAAATAGTGAAAGGTAATAAAGGGAAAAGGAGAAAAAATGAGTGGGAAGTATCAGAAAGGGAGACAGAACATGAAAGACTCCTAACTCTGGGACATGAACTAGGGGTAGTGGAAGGGGAGGTGGGCGGGGGGTGGCGGTGACTGGGTGACGGGCACTGAGGTGGACACTTGACGGGATGAGCACTGGGTGTTATTCTATATGTTGGCAAATTGAACACCAATCAAAAATAAATTTAAATCAAAAAAAAATTTTTAAGGACTTTAAAACAATCTAATTTCTGGGTGTTATACTGTATGTTGGCAAACTGAATTCAAATACAATTTTAAAAAGTTAACCCCCCCCCAAAAAAAACAACATAATTTAGTACCAAATGTTTAAACAGCAATTATAATTGCTAAACTGTGAAATTAGCATTATTTATGTCTGATCAGCTATACAAAACTCATCAATTTTTCTGTAGAAAAGAGTAGAAATTCCAAAGAATAAAGAAGAGACTACTAATTAAAGGTCACGTTTACTAATCTAGCACCATAATTCCAGTCAGGCCTTCTCAAGTGGCTGGGAGGAAGAAGGGATGAGGTGAGGAAGATGGAAAGGGTGGTTCTTAACTTCTGGCCCCATCTGTGCTCTCAGGCAAGGCAGGATCTAGCAGAGAGGAAAATGGTTGAGGCTGGAATTTAAAACAAAAGCTTCTGGTTCAGATAAGGAGGCCCTCAAGAACAGCAGAATCAATGTATCCAAAAGGCAGTGCTGGAATTCGCCTCATGAACTAGGGGGTTTCTTCTTGGCATCCAAGTCCTTTTTAATTTCTTCTAGTTTTTTAGCCACGTTTGGTATCTTTAAAGAGAAAAAGAAAATATTGTTATTTTACATCTACCTCATCAATAGTCTTCCACTTATAAAGGGTTGTGGTACAAGTCTTTATTTTCCTCTGAAAGGGACCTACCAAATAGAATTTCTTAGCCTCCTAACCACATAAGAAGGATCTCAGCAGTTGTAAATTGACATATGCTCCCTTCCTGGAAGCCAAGGAAGCCCGATTCTGACTTCTACTTTTACCTACTCACTCAGCACCTCAATCTAGTGCTAAGTAGAAGCTGTACTTATAAACCATAAAGGTGATATAAATTAATAAAGCTCCTGCCTAGAAAACCACATAACTCAAGTGAAGGTTGGTAAAGAATTTCTTTTGTCACACTAAAACCTTCACCACAAACAAATCAAAAGTTAGTATCTTGTTTCTCTTCTTTCCCTCTTTCCGCCCTTCCTTCCCTTCCCTCTCTTTACAACAACCTTCAGGAATCCCCATTCATGGGTGATTTGGTCATGGGGTTTTCAACTCCCCATCTATAAAATGAGGCTACTATAACTCAGCACTCGCAAAACTCTGTCCTTAACTGCGTGAGCTGCATGATAAAGATCCATCACTAAAATTCTCAGTCATTACTACTGGGTAGTGGGGGCTGAAAATCAGATTATCTAATTAGTCTTTACATTTCCACTTACACATAATTTTCCGTAGAACTGTAAGAAAACTCTAACTTAGTAATTCCTTTAGGCTAACAAGTACCAGCTCAGGATCACAAGACCATCTAAACTGATGGGATTTTGCCCTCTTGTGGTGACAGGGAGGACAGATGCTTCTATGAGGTGTATTTTTGAACAACGGAAAATCTTTCTACAACATTCAGGACATTTTCCTCAGATCTATGGACGTCATTTACGCTGGACGCATAACTGACTTTAACAAAGACAAGTCACTACAAATTAGTGACACGGAATCAGGGAGGACATGGATATGGTCACTTACGTCATAGTTCTGAGCCAGATACATTCCAACCACGTTGCCAAAAGTAAATCCAAGCTGAAAGAGTAGAACAGAAGAGTTATACTAGATACCAAGTTCTGTGCCATCCAATACCAAACTATACAGACGACAGTCTAAGGCACTCAGGACAGTTCAAGACCCCAGGGTCCAGTCTAGGGCTGGGCAGCATGAGATTCAGTTTTCTTCTATAAAATAAACAGAAATACTCTCCCAAAAGGTTGAAGAGCATACAATAGTGAGAATACATGAACGGCAGCACTTAACAAACCTACCCTAGATTCTCCTTGTCCCCTCACAACCTCCATAAATACTTAACTGTCAGTTCTAGAAACCCAAGCCAGAGTGATGATTTTGTTGTTAAAAGCAACCTGGTTTTAGTCTTTCTTTCTTTTTTAGTTTTAAATATTGTTTACTTCTTGCTACATCAAGTAAAAGACATCCGACTAAAAAATGTACTTCTCTATATTGTATTATCTTGGAAAATGAAGAGATTTTTCACAGTTTAATCTCTTCAGACCTAAGGCCCACAGTAATGAGGTGACTTTTTCAGGGTCATTCACAACAAAGGAACACAGAACAACCTCAATTAGATTCACACTCAAAAACGAAGATGTGTCACGACGGAAAAGCATAGGAACCTCTGACACATCTGAGATGGCATATGGTTCAGCGCTCAGGCAGGGGTGGAACCTAAGGAGCAGAACACTTGAGACCCGTGGGTCTTACAGATTCCCAACCAGCACTTACTCAGGACAGACAGGCATAAATTTTTTTGAAAGATTTTTATTTATCTGAGAGAGCGAGCAGGCACACAGGCAAGAGGAGCGACAGGCAGAGGCAGAGGGAGAAGCAGGCTCCCCACTGAGCAGGGAGCCTGATGTGGGGCTGGATCCCAGGACCCCGGGGTCACGACCTGAGCCGAAGGCGGACCCTTAACACACTGAGCCACTCAGGGATGATTTTTAGAGAACTATAAATGCTTATCCCATTGGGTGACTATTTTCCTGAACAAAAACGGTTTCATGGAAATTTAAAGCCCTCCACTCAAAAGAACCAAAGCTCATTAAACTTTGAGTTCTAATGATGACCTGTGATTCCCTGGAGTTTTTTCCTCCAATAATTAAGAATCTCCAATGGGATGCCTAATTTCTAATTTCATAAATTCAAACTTGCATCTGTTCCTCTTTTAAAAAAATCAGAAGAGTTATACTGGGTGTATAGAGTATACTGCATGTAAGTTTTTCTCTCTAATCAGCACTGTTCCTATTGAATACACAGCAGACGTTACCAAAAAAGGGTGGCACTTAACACCATCAGTTCTACGTGATGTGGTCTGTCTCTTCAGGTCAGAGATACATGGAGAAACAAAACGCAGCCTTCCTGAGCCTTAAACACCAAAAGCACAATTTAAATTGGTTGTTAGGGGCAGCGGGTAGCTCAGCGGTTTGGCGCCACCTTCAGCCTGGGGTCGGATCCTGGAGACCAGGGATCGAGTCCCAAAAGTCAGGCTCCCTGCATGGAGCCTGCTTCTCCCTCTGCCTGTGTCCCTGCCTCTCTCTGTGTCTCTCATGAATGAATAAATAAATGAAACAATTAAAAAAAAATAAATTGGTTGTTAGTTAAAGAGCATAAAAGAGTCTCTACTCAGAGTCCGTTTTCTAATCATTTGATCAATCAGGCACATTTTGTGAAATAACAGTTTTACCAATGTGGCGCCAAGAAGCAAAAGGATTTTTTTTCACTCCAGTCAGTTGAAACTAGGTAGACAGAGGTTTTCCAAATCCAGAAAGAGTATTAAATTTACTTGTAAGAAGAGGGGGAAAAAAAAAACCTGAGAATTTGAGCTCTAACACCAAGCACAGAAAACAGAAGGGTGAAAATTTTCAAGAAAAAGAGATTTCGGATTCTACCGCTCACCATCTAGCTATGTAGCTGTAGCTGATTTGAGTTTCCTGATCTATAAAACATACAATGTTCCTTCCTGCTCCAACAATCTAAGATTCCTGGTTCTTACCACGTGTGTCTCAACATAAATATGGAGTATCTCATGTGGCTTCACTTTGGCAATTTCACCAGCACATGAAAAAAAACAGTAGTTATTTTAAAATACAAAACAGTTATTTAAAAAAAAAAAAAAAACAAACAAAGGCACCTGGGTGGCTCAGGGGTTGAGCATCTGCCTTCCGCTCAGGTCATTATCCTGGAGTCCCACATCGGGCTCCCTGCATGGCCTGCTTCTCCCTCTGCCCTGTGTCTCTGCCTCTCTCTTCTCTCTCTCTCTCTGTGTGTGTCTCTCATGAATAAATAAAATCTTTTTTAAAAACTCCCCACAGGGGATCCCTGGGTGGCTCAGCAGTTTAGCACCTGCCTTCAGCCCAGGATGTGATCCTGGAGTTCTGGGATCGAGTCTCACATCAGGCTCCCTGCATGGAGCCGCTTCTCCCTGCCTGTGTCTCTGCCTCTCTCTCTCTCATGAATAAACAAATAAAATCTTTGAAAAAAAACCCCACAAAAACCACAAAACTACAGGCCTCTAGACAAGTCATATCCAATTCTAGTTTCAGAACACTTCCAGGTCTACCACTGGGATTTTGTAAAATTAAATATACAACATAAGAGAAATGTCACATATTAAGTGAAATATTGAGGAGAATGCATAAGGCCAGAAAAGCATTTATGGGTAATTCATGGGATGCTCACTAGGCAAGTTTACACAGAAAAAAACCTATAAAATCTAAATCTGAGGAATGGTGACTCATTAGTCTGACAAGTTAGACTGGAGCCAGATTATAGGTCTTGAATGACTCTGCACCTCTCTGCAGGCCAAGACTGTTTCATTTTTTTTTTTCAGGCCAAGACCTGACGAGGAGTCCATCCAGATGGCTGTATGCCACCTCCACAGTGCCCCGTCGACATCACTGATTCCCCCACAGGATTCCCTGCAGAGAAGGTAGTGCAGAAAAAACAAAAATGACTGCTTCACAAGCTCAACACTAAATAAATTACTATCACATTCTTTCTGCAGTCATTTTGAGACTTTAGGAATATGCAGCTGCTTCTCACAAGCACAGGGGGGACAATCAACAGTAAAACACCAGGAATGTGGGGACTGAGGAGTGATATGAGCAAAGTGGTTAGAGGACAAATGGGTGGGAGGAGGAGGCTGCAGCTACAAGCCATGGGAGGAAAGTCTGGACTGGCCCAGGGCAGCGCGCAGAAGAGATAGCATTTTCCAGCTCTACAAACACACCATACACTTAGAATCAGTGAAGCTCCTCCATCCATTACCTACAATTCTGAAACCCAAAACTCTATTCAAACTGTTTTGCTATAATTTAATTGGCAGCACAATCACACCTGACTTGAACTGATATGCTATTTATATTCTATCACATTTCAGCATGAATACTCACTTTTTGTTATAGAAAAAGCAATCTTTATTTTTTAAAAACAATCTTTATTTTTTAAAAAGATTTGATTTATTGGGCAGCCCGGGTGGCTCAGTGGTTTAGCGCCTGCCTTCAGCCCAGGGCGTGATCCTGGAGACTCAGGATTGAGTCCCGTGTCAGGCTCCCTGCATGGAGCCTGCTTCTCCCTCTGCCTGTGTCTCTGCTTCTCTCTCTTTCTCTCTCTGTGTCTCTCATGAATAAATAAATAAATAATCTTAAAAAAAAAGATTTAAGATTTGATTTAGTTATTCATGAGAGACACACACACACAGAGAGAGAGAGGCAGAGACACAGGCAGAGGGAGAAGCAGGCCCCACGCAGGGAAGCCTGATGTGGGACTCGATCCCAGGTCTCCAGGACCATGCCCTGGGCCGAAGGCAGGCACTAAACTGCTGAGCCATCCGGGGATCCCCAGAAAAAGCAATCTTTAAAAATAGGATCCTACCGTATTGGAGAATACATGTAACAAATATTTTAATGTATGTCATTACAGAGTGCTATCCCAGAGTGCTACTGGGTTAAATAACAGGTATATGCAGCTGAAATCTTTCTAAAATCTTAAAAAAAAAAAAAAAAAAAACACCTCAAATACCTCTGGGCCTCAAAGGCTTTGATTAAAAGACTGAAGACCCTTCCTTATATACTAAAAATAAATTCATATTCAGCCCTGTGAAGGGATTACAGAACAGCGTCTACACATCTTAAGTTTATACAACGTATAGGAAGAAAAGCTACATATAAATAAAACAGTTATGTAACAAATGAAGGCAGCAGCCAGTACAGGACCCTGAATGTAACAGATGTGGGAAAAATCAGAAAAGGGTCATGCATTATGTGGCCAAACGGATGAAACAGAAGTGATTTCTTCTAAGAAACCATATCTGAAAGAGAGCAGTGTACCTCAGTATGTTATTAAAGCCTCTATGCCAAGGAAGAGTTTAAATTTAAACTGAGAAGGGAACTGAACGTGGAGAAGAATCAAGGCATAAGGTATGAAAGCAGAGGGGATGAGTTGACTAAAACTGGACTGATCAGAAGAGGATGTGAATTTTGAAATGGAGAGAATGAAGTCTGGCGCCCTGGGCAGGGCTGGCTGAGGGACCTCAGGAAGCAGGCAAAGAAGTTTAGTTCACATGCAATCTTGGTAGGGAGCCAATGGCTACTCTTTACCACCACCAACAGGATGAAAGCACTGCTCTGGAAGTATTCACCTAGCAGCTCTACTCAAAAAAAGGCTGAATAATGAGTAGGTACCCATCAGGCAACGCCCAGAATCAAGCAAACATGACTGACTCATTTTTCTTCTTAAAAGTCAATGATGAGGGATCCCTGGGTGGCGCAGCGGTTTGGCGCCTGCCTTTGGCCCAGGGCGCGATCCTGGAGACCCAGGATCGAATCCCACATCGGGCTCCCGGTGCATGGAGCCTGCTTCTCCCTCTGCCTATGTCTCTGCCTCTCTCTCTTTCTCTGTGACTATCATAAATAAATAAAAATTAAAAAAAAAAGTCAATGATGATTCCTAAATAGGCTCTAATCTATAGAGAACTGATGGTTACCAGAGAGGAGGTGGGTAGGGGAATGGGGGAAATTGGTGAAGGAGAGGAAGAGTATACTGATCTCTGGTGGGTACTGAGTAATATACAGAAGTGCTGAATCATTATACTGTACACCTGAAACTAATGTAACACTGTATATTAACTACATTAGAATTAAAAACTTTAAAAATAAAATAAAAATCAATGATGATCAATGAAATAGAGATGAAATGAAATGAAGGAGGACTAAGTGAGGGAGAATCCGAAGCAGACTCCCCACCACCAAGCTCAGAGCCCGATATGGGGCTCGATCTCACGAACTGGAGATTCATGACCTGAGCCTAAATCAAGAGTCTGTCAATTAACCAACTGAGCCACCCAGGTGACCCTGGTCAAGTGATTTTTAACAAGGGTGCTAATATAGTCAACTGAAAAAGAATAGTCTTTTCAAGAAACGATGCTAGGACAACTAGATATCCTCATGCCAAAGAGTGAATATGAAACCTTATCTCACATCATAAACAAGTAATTCAAAATGGATCAAGACCTAAATGCAAAAGCTAGAACTAGAAAACTCTTGTAAGGGATCCCTGGGTGGTGCAATGGTTTAGCACCTGCCTTTGGCCCAGGGCGTGATCCTGGAGACCCGGGATCGAATCCCACGTCGGGCTCCCGGTGCATGGAGCCTGCTTCTGTCTCTGTGTGTCTCTGCCTCTCTCTCTCTCTGTGTGTGACTTAAATAAATAAATAAGTAAGTAAGTAAGTAAGTAAATAGTGTTTAAAAAAAAAAAGAAAAAGAAAACTCTTGTAAGAACACGAAGGAGTAGGGATGCCTGGGTGGCTCAGTAGCTGAGTGTCTGCCTTTGGCTCAGGCAAGATCCTGGGGTCCATGGATAAGTCCTGCACAGGGCTCCCCACAGGGAGCCTGCTTCTCCCTCTGCCTATGTCTCTGTCTCTCTCATGAATAATTTTTTTTTTTAAAAAGAACACAAAGGAATGAATCTTCACAACTTTCATTAGGCAACAGTTTTCTTAAATATGACATCAAAAGCACAAATGATCTCCCCCCCATAAAAGAAAAACTGGTGTTCATCAAAATTAAAAATGTTTGTGTTTCAAAGAATACCATCAAGAATACCACCCTGCACTGAGCTCCCTGCTTGGTGGGGAACCTGCTTCTCCTTCTTCCACTCCTACCCAACACCACCCGCCCCCGCTGTGCTCTTACACTGTCAAATAAATAATAAATCTTTTTTTAAAAATTAAATAAATAAAAATGAGCAAAGGATTTGATAGACATTTCTCCAAATAAGTTATACATGGCCTATGAGCACATGAAAAGATGCTCAATATCACTAGTGAAAGGAAATGCAAAAAAAAAAAAAAAACACACACACACAATAAGGTGCCATATCACACCTACTAGGAAGGACTTTAAAAAGATACACAAGTGTTGAAAAGGATGTGGAGAAAGTAAAACCCATTGCTGATGGGATGTAAAATGATACTGCCACTCTGAAAAATGGTCTGGCAATCCCTCAAAAAGTTGAGCACAGAAATGTGATGCAGCATATGATGCAGCAATTTTACTTTAGGGCATACACTGAAGAGAACTGAAACATACATCCACACAAAAACTTGTTCACATATGTTCACAGCAAGATTATTCATAATAGCCAAAAAGTGCAAACAACCCAAATGCCTATAAACTGGTGAATGGATTAACAAAATGTAGAATATCCATACAATGTAATATTATTCAGCCATAAAAGTACTGATTCATGCTATAGCATGAATGAATCTTGAGAATATTGTTCTGAGTGAAAAGCAGTCAGAAAAGACCAATATTATAGGACTCCACTTAAAGGAAATGTCCAGATCAATCCATAAAGACACAAAATAAATTAGTGGTTGTCCAGAACTTGGGAAGAGAGGAATGAGAAATGAATGCTAGTGGATATGGATTTTCTTTTGGGGACAATGAAATATTGGATATAAAATTATAGTGGTGATGGTTGCATAGCTCTGTGAACATACAAAAAAACCATGGAATTCTACACTGCAAATAGTTGAATTGTATGATATAAATTATCTTAAAATATTTTAAAAAAAATCAGTCAGATTTGGGAAAATATTAGCTATATGGGCTAAAACTAGAAATCAAAGACAACTTCATGATTTCCAGATTGGACAGATGTTTAAAAAGAATGGAAATGTTAGAGTGAAAAACAAAATGATGACCACTGAGATAAATAGTTGGCTTTATGTATAAACACCACAGAAAATCAACTCTAGGTAAGAATACATGAGCAGGTTAATTACAACACTGTATCAACATACAGAAGCACCAAGTCTTAAGAAAGTCAACTCCAAAACAATCTGACTCTTCTCATTTGCTGTTTAACCTCTTCCTCGTTCAAAAAGTTATGTCTGTCAATAAAGCTACAATTTTTACCTGGGGATGGCTCCTGGCAATAACCCCGACTAAATGCTACTTAACTAGTCTGAAATAGGACTTATCAAATTACATTTGCAAAGAGTACACACTCAAACCCAAGTTCTGACACAGAATCTGAACCATCTCATATTTACTGACAAGGGATTTTAGAAATCTAAAAATAATCTCCTTAAAAATAAATAATAAAAATAATCTCATTTTACTTAGCCAATATTGCTATGACTAGCATTCAGAAGGATACCTAAAAATGTTTTGTGGTCTTAGGTGAGAAAACTACACACTGACAAGAAAATCAGAAGTATACATTATCTAACATTAATAAAAAATAAACTGCTGATTTTGTCTCCACTTAAATCTAGAGACCTATAGAAGCTGGCTGAAGACTACTCCATTCCAAAGAGGTAAGAAAAAAATTCACTTTTAGTCTTTAAAACATTTAAGACTTGTTGTGAAGTCACCTGGGTGGCTCAGTTGGTTAAGTGTCTGCCTCTGGCTCAGGTCATGATCCTGGGGTCCTGGGACCCACCCCCCCATCAGGCTCCTCACTCAGCAGGGAGTCTGCTTCTCCCTCTCTTTCTGCCCCTTCCCTGCTTGGGCTCTTTCTCTCTCTCAAATAAATTTTTTTTTTTTTTAAAGACTTGTGGAGAAATCATCAACTGTGTTAAACGTCTGCTTTGAGGAGCACTTGGGTGGCTCAGGGGTTGAGCATCTGCCTTTGGCTCAGGTCGTGATCCTGGGGTCCTGGGATAGAGTCCATGTAAGGAGCCTGCTTCTCCCTCTCTGCCTCTCATGAATAAACAAAAATTTTAAACAAAAACATCTGTTTTGAGTAATAATAAAACCCACATCCTATTCAATAAAACAAAAATCTGCTAAGAATATAGCCTAAATCTGTTCTACTACCACCAAAGAGATGTGCATTTTTTAAATATAAGCTAGGTTTTGTATTCAATCATTTTCCTTAGACAATGAAGTGGGGAGAGGGGGAGCTGTTAATTCTTCAACTGAGCCAGTCAATTAAATAGGGACATTCATGAAAGATAGCTGTCACACTTCGGAAAGAGGTCCATCAGGTAGAACCAGTCTGGTCTCAAAGACCTGATTCAAATATTCTATCTTAGGAGTATCGGAGAGTAGTAATCAGGCAAAAGAGCAGTATCTAATTAAATACATGAAATAAATCACATAGTATTGACTAAATGTCATGTGCTTAGGGAAGTTATGTTGCTTCTTCTGGAATTTATGATCTATTCTAGAAAGACAAGACTATTAGAATAAGTAAAGGTGCAGTGAACACAAGAGTGAGAGTGCATCTCCAAATGATGGTGTGAGTGGGCCACAGAGTTCAAGTGCTTCATGTTAGAAATCTAATGGAATCTGTATGAACATATTAAAGGAGAAAAAGGGGATCCCTGGGTGGCTCAGTGGTTTAGTGCCTGCCTTTGGCCGAGGGCGTGATCCTGGAGTCCCGGGATCGAGTCCCACGTCGGGCTCACTGCATGGAGCCTGCTTCTCCCTCTGCCTTCTCCCTCTGCCTCTCTGCCTCTCATGAATAAATAAAATCTTAAAAAAAAATTTTTTTTTAAAGGAGAAAAAGCACTTCTTCACCAGATGGGGAAATAGTATAATAAAATCCAATTGCCAACCTCAATGAAAACTCTTAAACTAGCAATAGAATTTCTTAATCTGTTTGGAAAATCAGAAACACAAACATTATACTAAAATCTGAGAAGCAAAAAAAAAAAAAAACAAAAAAAAAAGAAAAAAAAAAAATCTGAGAAGCATTTCCACTAAAGCAGAAGAAAAAACTAGGATATCCACTCTCACTATCATTGGAAGTCCGAACTCAAGACACAGAGACAGAACTTGGAAAAGAACACAAAACTGTCACTTTTGCCTTCACTGGAGATTATAACCGCTTTCACAGTATTGCATTCATTGATTTACTTCCTTTTTAAATTTTTTAAAAAAGTTTTTTACTTAAGTAATCTCTATACTCCATGTGGGACTCAAACTCGTGACCCCAAGATCAAGAGCCACACAACGTCTCTGACTGAGCCAGGCAGATGCCCCACTTTTTTTAATTAAAAAAAAAAAAATTAAGCTCTACACCCAACATAGGGCTCAAATTCACAACCCCGAGATTAAGAGTCGCATGCTCTACCAACTGAGCCAGCCAGGTGCCCTATCATTGATTCACTTCCAAGTGAATCTACAAACTATGGGAGCTAAAAGATAGCCAAGACGTTAGATAAAAAAAAAAAAAAAAAAAATCAATAGACCAAAATCAGCATTTCTATACATCAGCAATGAATTTGAAAATGTAATTTTAAAAAGGATGCCACTCACAACAACTAAAAAGTATCTGGAAATATAAATATGAAAAACAAGGTGAAAGACTATTACTGAGAAAACAATAAAACATTGATGAAAGACACTTAAGACATAAATTAACAGAAAGATGGATCCTAACAGTGCAAAGATTTTAGGAGCGTAGGGTCACAGGGAAAGATAGTAGTTGAGCCATTAAGAGTAGTTGGGAAGGCAAAAAAGAGGAAAACCACATGGGAAGGTCTGCAGGCAGCAAGGTCCACAGGTGGTCCAGGTCGGTAAGCTAGCATAATCATTCTAAAACAGAGATACGTTGAAGGGCAGCAGGAAGGGAAAGTGGAGTCAGATGAGCAAATCTTCAAAAACCAAGTTGCAAGTGGTTACTAGGTGATGTGCAGGGTCATAAAGACCACTGACAGTTTCTGAGCATAGGAGTGAAATAATGCCTCTGGTAGTTCGAGAGAGGACAGACCACCAAGGGCTCAAGGGAAACAATGAACTGGAGACAACAGCCTTACTGATCAGACTGGATCGGGAGTGCCATGTTTCAAAAAGGGGGGGGGGGGAGAATCGAAAAACTAGAATATTCAGGGACGGCTAACCAGCATGAACTTGAAGCCATAAACAATGGATGGAAGAATGAGAGATGCTTAGTCTAAAGAAAAGACTGGTGGGGTCAAGGGGATAGAGAGAGGTACAAAGGTAATGCTTCTCAAAAATGTAAAGGGTTGTCATGTGGATTAGAACTGCTCTTTAGCACCAAGAATTAGTCAGGGAGACACTGATCAAAAATGATAGACATCATCCGTGATGGAGATGAGCCTATTTTAACGGGAAGGGACAAAACATAAACCAGATGCCCCCCTCCCCAAGTAGTGGAAACTGATGTGTCAGCATGTTAGCTGGACTGCAGAACCCCATACAACTCTTCCAACTCAAAACCCACATTCCTACAACCAGCTAGGTTGGTGTAGCAAGGGCAAGGATGGAGTAAAGAGACTATGAACCTGGCAGTGGGAACATAAAGATGGAACTTTCCTAAGGTAATGAAGACCCGATGGCTTAAAACGATAGCTAATATTTACGGAGTACTGTGTGCAAAGTCACGTTCTAACTCTTTTTCAAGAATTAACTCAGGGTCTTCACAGTCTCATAAGCAGGTATTGTTATTGCCCAGTTTATGTTGGGGAAACTGAGGCACAGAGCAGTTAAGTAAGTTGCCCAAGAGTACAGAGGGAAATCTATGTGTTGGGCATAGCAGCTAAATGCTATGGAGAACGAAAGGGAGAAATAAATCAGAGATCATGTCAGTATTTCAAATTTGAGAAAGCCGGGGCTAGAGAAGACAGAAAGCAGTTAATTGTGAGGCGTGTGCTACAGGGTGGGGAATAGGGAAGGTAATGGGTCCAGATGTGTTGGATCTGGAACAGACGGGGTGACAAGAGAGTTCAGCAAACAGCTGATGACAGCAAACTGGAACTCAGAGACAAGGATGCAAGGTGGTCTTGGCAGCAGCAAGGAGAAGGTGACAGCATGACAAGGAACACAGTCCCTGAGGGCAGGTTTGAAGAGAAGATCAGAGTCAAGGACTAGGCCTTGAGAAACATCTAGAAACCCACTGAAGGAAAAAGGCAGCCAGCACGGGCAGGCGAGATTAGATAGGGCCATCTCCCAGCTGCTGCACCAAGATACTGACCCCCTCAGCTCCTGAGGGGCCAGCACTCCTAGCCCGTCACCTTCACTCCGCAGGTTCTTCCATGAAAGTAAAGCCGTGCGTATCATAATGTTAAAGAATGTCAGAAGATACTGAGACGAGAAGGATCCAAAAGCTGAGGGAGTGGGGAACTGAGGCAGAGGTGATTAGGAGTACCAAGCGCTGCCAATAGGTCACAAGAGCAATACTTGGCCCTCGCGACACTACAACAGGCAGTGGACAAGCAGCTCCCAGCGGCGCCGGTCCTCCCTGTCAGGTTTCCCTCAAAAACTTCCCAAGTTTCCTTATGACAACTGTAGCCAAACCTTAAGGAAGCTACTGCAGCAAAAGGAAAGGGCAACAGGACCACGGGAACAAGGTTTTGAGACTGGAATGATGGGCGAGTATTTGAATCCACGGAGGAAGGAAGGAAGGAAGGAAGGCAGAGAGAAGTCCCCTACTCGGGTGCAGTGGTTTTCCAACAGTGTTCCAGGAAGTGACAAGTGTAGGAAGCGTCCTGGAGGGTTCCAAAATGTGGGTGGAGAGGGCACATGTTTACCTCGTAACCATTTTTGTCACTTTCCAAACTTGTCCCACCACCTACCTTTCTGAGGGTAAATGAATCCCCATTTTAGAGAAAAAACTGTATCAGAGTTCAGCTGCTATCTTGTAAAAGAGACACTGAGCAACGTCTGAGTCCTTACTAGGTGTCACTGTTCTCTAAGTACCTTCACGTAATAACTCAATTTCAATCCTCCCAACTCCGAGGCCTGTAGGTTCCCATTTTCCTATGTGGAAACTGAAGCACACGGAATTTAAGTGGCCTACTCAAGTTCCCAGTTCTTAAAAACAAGGGAGCTGGGGTTGGAACCCAGGCGGCGACCTCTTCAGCACTAGGACAGGATGGCTGGTCCCAGGTCAAAAGCTCGAGGGCAACACAGGGACCACCTTCAACTCATTGTTTCATTAATCAAATGGCTAAAACAAGAGAAAGGGTTAGCCCAACATCCAACAGAGGGGGAATTGAGGTGGAAAAGAATACCATTCACATCTTTTCAACAGATGCAGTGAGGAGATGGGGGCGACAAGAGAACACTCATGTTCCAGTGACTTCTGAGCTAAGAATTTAATGAATGGCTGCAGCATTTTTCCTTACACGCTGAAAATTCTGTATTTTCAAATCAGGTACATGCATATTTATACGTAGCAAAAGTTCATTCCAAAACCCAAGAAATTCACTCTGCAAAACACATATAAAGTGTCATTCATCCACGTCCTCCCAGTCTGCCAAGGAGCTACAGCCACAGTGGGCTCGATGCTACCGTCCTACGCTTTGGGGCTGACGCAACTTTTAACCTGCGTGTTTCCTACAAAAGACAATAATTACTTCTACTGACTGCTAAGCTAACACCTAGTCAGGACGCTGGAGACGCTTCCAGAGGCAAAAGAACTGCCCCGTCTTAGCTGGGCAATTGATGTCAAGGATACCTCGTTATGGGGCAGGATCTTAAAAATCAATTACAACTGGGCAACCCTGGTGGCTCATCGGTTGAGCATCTGCCTTTGGCCCAGGGTGTGATCCTGGAGACCCGGGATCGAGTCCCACGTCAGGCTCCCTGCGTGGAGCCTGCTTCTCCCTCTGCCTGTGTCTCTGCCTCTCTCTCCCTGTCTCTCATGAATAAATAAAATCTTTAAAAAAAAAAAAAAAGGAGAAAAAGAGGATTGTTAAGAGTGCCCCCTCTGTCTTTTTTTTTTTTTTAAGGTGGTAATTGATTTTTTTTTAAGATTTTATTTATTCATGAAAGACACGGGAGGGAGAGAGAGAGAGGCAGAGACACAGGCAGACGGGGAAGCAGGCTCCACGCAGGGAGCCCGATGCGGGCCTCGATCCGGGGTCCCCAGGATCACGCCCTGGGCCGCAGGCAGGCGCTCCACCGCTGAGCCCCGCCCCGCCCCCCCGGGCGACCCCACAATCCTGTTTGATAAAGAATCTAACATTTGGGAAGGCATCCCGTCCCCGGAGCGCTCCGTGTGGCCACCTGGAAGCCAAGTGGCACACCTGCGTCCTGGCCGGAATCAGAGGCAGGAAGGGAAGGCAGCATCGCGTTCGGAAGGCACAGGGGCTTGCAAGACAAGGCTGACGTGGGGATGCACGTCCCGCGGGCCCTCCGCAAACCGCCGGCGGGCAATCCCTGAAACACACTCAGCAGTCCCAGAAAGCCGGTTTTTAACCGAAATAAAGAGCCATGCGATCGAATCTGTTTACTCACGGTTAACACCCGCCCCCTCGCCCCCCCCCCCCAGCACCCTGGAGGAGTCAGGTGCACGCCCGGGCCTGGCTCCCCCCGGCCCCCCGGCCCCCGGCCCTGCCGCGCTACTCCCGCGCCCCGGGAGCGGGCTCGCCGACCCAGCCACCCGCCGGCCCGCCCGCGCACCTCAGGAAACCCACCGCCGAGCTCTAAGGCCCGCACGGGGCGTGGGGGCGGGGCGGAGCCCCCCCCCCCCCCCCGCCAAGGCTGCAACGCGAGGGCGGGACGGCACACGAGGGGCCCCGCAAAGGCCGGCACGTCCCCCGGGCGACCCGACGACGGCACACGGCGGCACCACCGGCCCGGGCGCAGCCCCCGCCCCCCCCCCCCACGGGCGACGGCGGACGCGGGCCCCACGCCCGCCCGCCCCCGGAGCCCCGAGTCCCCGCTCACCAGGAACTGGAGCATGGCGTCGGCGCGGCGGGCGGCGCAGCTCCGCGGGCGGGTCGGACCCTGCCGCTCCGAGCGAGGGGCGGAACCCGCCGTGCGCTTCCGGGTCACGCCCCGCCCCACCCCGCGCCACGTCACACCCCTCGCGGTGCGCCCCGCCGCGCCGCTCGCGGCGACCTGGCGCCCCCTGCAGGAGCGCCCCGGGATTACCGCCCGAGCTGGGCGCCTCGAGGAGGAGAAGCGCGAAAAGCAAGCCTGACCTGCACATTCCAGGCCCAGCTTCTGCAGACCAGCGTCGGCCTCCGGGATCCGGAGGACCACCAGCACCCCCAGCGATTCCGATGCACAGACGGGGTTAGGGCTCCTTGGCCTGGAAGGGCTGCAGGCGGCGGCAGGTCCCCGCCCGAGGTGCAAAGCGGACTCCTCCGGGGCGCTTCTGCAACATCAACTACCCCGGGCCCCCATGCAGAATCTACGGGGAGGAGGGCTGTACGGCTCAAAAGTGCCCCAGGTGTGCTGTGTAAACTGCAGTGAACACTTTTGATAGGGGACAGGTGCCTAAGTAGGTAAGCTAGAGGCCTTAGGAGTCAGGCGCAGTCTCCTCCAGTTCCTGGCTGCCTTTGCTTCCTGGTGACTTAACCTCTCTCGAGTTTGTTCTCCTTGTCTGTAAATGAGACTGATTCCAGCTCCCTGTTGAACTGTTGTGGGAATCAAAGGAGACAACGTGAGGCGTCAGGGGTGGACAGTGAGCTCTAGAAGACCTCTCTCCATCCCTCTCCACGCAGAGGGACCACCACCTGCTCCTGGTCTTCAACACCCTCAACAGCCTCCACTGACACCCTTAGAAAGCAAGAACACCTTTTCTCCTTGCTCTCAGCCTTCGGAATTCACCCTTACTCCTTACACTAAGTAGAAACTCTGGTTCCAGGCTGCAACAGCCAAAACATATAACCTAAGCCATATGGGAGTCTACTATAAAGGTACAACGGACAACGATGGGGAATAAGGAGGCTACCTGGAATTAAGCAGCATTTTCTCTCCATTTCTGCTTTTTTTTTTTTTCCCTCCACAGATCTGCTTCATTATTCTCATTTTGCCTAATCCCCCCTCTCCCCCCGGCTTCCAGAATATGATCATTGTAACTTTCTGGAGTTTACTCATTAAATGATCCAACAATAGAAAAACCAGATCACTCTTTCCCTACCACTTTCAAATACCTGGGAAAGCAATGCTGATTGGTCAAGTTAGTGTCAGGTGCTCTCTGATCATTGTAACTAGAGGAGTAGGATCTCTTTGAACTAAAGTGACTGCCAAGATGTAAGAGGTACTGGTAGGAGGCTGTAACACACTTCATTTTCCAACATCTCTAGATTAAAATATGACTCGGTTAAATCTTGACTAGTGCTTCTCAAACATTTTTTTTAAGATTTTATTTATTCAAAAAAATAAAAAATTAAAAAAAAGATTTTATTTATTCATTAGAATACACAGGAGAGAGAGAGGCAGAGACACAGGCAGAGGGAGAAGCAGGCTTCAGCAGGGAGACTGACGTGGGACTTGATCCTGGGTCTCCAGGATCACGCCCCAGGCTGAAGGCGGCGCTAAAGCGCTAAGCCACCCAGGCCGCCCCTTCTCAAACTTTTTTTTTTTTAAGATTTTATTTATTTATTCATGATAGACATGGGGGGGGGGCAGAGACAGAAGCAGGCTCCATGCCAGGAGCCTGATGCGGGACTCAATCCTGAGACTCCAGGATCGTGCCCTGGGCCAAAGGCAGGCACCAAACCGCTGAGCCACCCAGGGATTCCCCACCTTCTCAAACTTTAATGTGCATTCAAGTCACCTGGAAATCTTGTTAAACTGTAGATTCTGACTCAGTTGCCTGAGTTGGGGCCTGACATTATGCATTTCTACATTGCTCCCAGGTGATGCTAGCAGCGGCCTGTGAAACATTTTGTGTTGCAAGACACCATACTGTGAGCTACATAAGGATGAGGACTTCATTCCGTTCATGACTCCATCCTCAGTGTCCAGCAAGGACTTGGTGCAGCCTCTGAACCTAATATTTATTGAAGTTCTTGCATAAAACCGTAACCCCTTCTCACAGATAAAGCCTGGAAGGAAGCCTTTTCTTCTAAGGTCTTTCCAAAGGTTCTTTCTCTTATACCCCCAAATAACTACAAGGAGAAGGGGGGCAAAGGGCAGAATTTTTTGCTACTTTTGAGATTACTTAAATGTCCTCAGATGAAAACACTTCAAGATTCATGCCTTCCCCTTATCCCTTCATGATACCTTCATCTATTGACTTCCCAAATGGTCCCCTCATTTACTAAAGGCTTTGGCATCTAACAGCCTTCCTTTCAGCCTTGCCAAGCTATCACAATCATGGGTGACTCCCAAGGCCACATACACTTGTATTTTCCAGAATCCTTACCTCCAGTGACCTTCATCCTCACACCACTTCAGCAATCCACCGTCATGTTCATACTCACACTTCGTCATTTACTGGACCTGCTCCACCTCTTAAGTATTATATTCCCAAATCTTATCCCCGGTTTTACCAATTCTTTAACCTTAGCCAGATCTCCAGTCTCTCAGCTATTGCATATTCTTACAAGCTGTGAGCTCCCCTCTGGCTTCACTCCCTTTCTAGCTAGCTGGTCTAAACTCCACGAGATCTGAACTTCAATCAGCGGAAACAACCAAGATGCCCTTCAGTAGGTAAGTGGATTAAACAAACTGTGGTACATCCAGATAATGGAATATAATTCGGTGCTTAAAAAAAAAAAGGCTATCAAGCCATGAAAACTTGGAAGCTTAAATGCATATTACTAAGTGAAAGAACCTTATCTGAAAAGCCTGCATACCGTATGATCCCAAGTCCATGAAATTCTGGAAAAGGCAAACATAAGGAGACAATAAAAAAGATAATTGCTTATGAGGGTGGGGATTAAGTGGGAATGGAGAAATGAGCAGCAGAGTGCAGAACGTGTTTTTTTTAGGGCAGTGAAAATACTCTATATTATGGTGATGGATATATGCCATACATTTGTCCAAACCCAAAGAATCTGCACCAAGAGTGAACCCTAGGGCTTTGGGCAATTATGATGTGTTAATGTAGGATCATCCCTGGTAAAAACGTACCCCTATGTAATCCAGAGAGACCTTCTTACCCATCATATGTCTCATCCAAGAAGACATGTGTGATAATCATTGCAGCAATGTTTGTAATAGCAAAATACTGGGAATTTAAATGTATGCCAACCCACCAACAGAATGCATAGTCTTTGTAAAATACAATAACTACCACTATTTATGAAAAATGAGTACAAGGAATTATTTTTAAAAAACTATGTTGAACCAAAAAAAGCAAACTGTTCCATAGTATGCTATCATACATATAAATATTAACAACCTATAAAACAAGGGATGGGTTAAATAGGTGATGGGGATTAAGGAGTGCAGTTGTGATGAGCATCAAGTGATGTATGGAAGTGCTGAATTACTATATTGTACACCTGAAATTACTATAACATGCTGTTAACTGGAATTACTTGAAAAAATCCTGTAAAACAATTATTTTTTTAATTATTATTTTTTTAAGATTTATTTATTCCTTCAGAGAGAGCGAAGAGAGAGGCAGAGACACAGGCAGAGAGAGAAACAGGCTCCATGCAGGAAGCCCGATGTGGGACTCAATCCCAGGTCTCCAGGATCACACCCCGGGCTGCAGGTGGCGCTGAACTGCTGTGCCACTGGGGCTGCCCAAAACAATTATTTTTAATGCCTATGAACACACATGTAGTGGAAGCATAAAACATAAATGGTAAATTCAACAATGAATTCTTGACAAAGGTTATCTCTGGGAGGGCAGTAGGGACATTGGGATTAGGGAGTCACAGGAGCCCAAATGTATCTACTATAGATTTCCTTTAAAAAATAATTCTGGAGCAAATATGGCTAATTTTAAGATTTGATTAATTTAACTATATGGTATGAGGGTGGAGTTGGTATCAGCATGTTTATTATATTGATTATATTATTTGTATGATTGAAGCCATACACAATTTAAAAAATTTGAATACATAGTAAAATCAATGGCTGAAAAGGTTTATGGAAACAAATTCAGTCTTAAAGTATCAATCCACAAATTATTCATTACAAGAGGAAAAAAGACAGCTTTTGCAATGGAGAGGTGTGTCAAACACTACCTTAATTGAGCAAACTTAAAATAATGGGATAAACTGATATGTACCTCCTAATATTATATACTGAAGGCATAATATCACCCACAGAATTGCATTCTTGCCAAAAATGTTTAACCTGAATTAGAAAAAACAAAAACCGTGGGACCTTCTCCAAAACAGCTAACATGTCACGTTAAATACCTCTCCCCTGAAAAGGTAGGGGAACCACTTCTGAATCAAGGAAACAAGAGAGAACTAAATGTAATGTGATTCTTGATTTAATTTTGGGTAAAAAAAAAAAAAGTTCTAGAAGTACATTTTGGGGGCAACTGAAATTTGAATACAGACTGAATATTAGAAAATTTTATGGCACTTTATTAGCAAACATCTTACATGTGATAATGGTATTATGATTTGGAAGGAAATACTTGCTGAAATATTATGGATAAAGTGTCATGATGTCTACAATCTACTTTCAAACAGTTAAGGGGAAAAAGCCAGTATATATACACATATAAAAAAGATAAAGCAAATGAGCAAAATGTTAACGGTTGGTGAAGCTACAGGTTCACTGTACTTTTCTTTCAACTCTCGTGAAGAGACATTTTTCAAAATAACTTGGGAAAACAAATATTTAGAAAGGGCTCAATTGTGTATGAATAGCTTTTATAGCTCAAGATAAAATTCAGACATTTTTATACAACACTATTTTATGAAAAATACAATAATAAACTCACCTTTTTTTCTTATCCCACCAAACACAGTAACTCAGCAAAGAGGCTGTATTACGATCCCTTGCTTATTTAGTATTTTTTAGGAATAGATGAACCTACCCTTTAAATGCTAAAACTTAAAAACCAAAGTTCTACAGTGTTTTGACCCCCTCTGCTTTGCTGCAGAGCACAAGCTGCACCTAACGGCCCCTCTCTACATCCCAGGTAACCACGCCAGTCAGGCCCTGAGAGCTTCTCCCTCCGGATTTGTTATACAAATAGCATCTCTGGCCAGTCTTCTAGGCAACACACCTGCAGCTGCAATCCTTCAATGCCCTCCTTCCCACACATTTTCCAGTGTCCAATTTCCGTTCCACTCTGCTGTAGTTTTGAAGAAATGATGGGAAAGCAGGAAACAGTTTAGTAAATTTAAAAATCTTAACCTTCCATTTACCTTCACATTCCCAAGGCTTAAAAAATGCTTTGATTCTGTGCCCCAGGCTCCTTTCTGATTCTTTCTGGGCTCCTGTCTGTGTTCAGATGGTACAGGTCACCATATGCCCAAACAGGGTTATAGTTACTACTCCATGGTGGACCCACTTATTCATGCATTCACACTCCTCTATGATTTCTGTTTATTGGCAGGATGCTTTCCAGCTAAAGACTAATGTTTATAAATGGTGGCAGTTAATTCACTTCAAAATATAACAATGGCAGAGCCCTTTTAAAAGCTGTTAAAAGGGGGGATCCCTGGGTGGTGCAGCGGTTTAGCGCCTGCCTTTGGCCCAGGGCGCGATCCTGGAGACCCGGGATCGAATCCCATGTCAGGCTCCCGGTGCATGGAGCCTGCTTCTCCCTCTGCCTGTGTCTCTGCCTCTCTCTCTCTGTGTGACTATCATAAATAAATAAAAATTAAAAAAAAATAAAAGATGTTAAAAGGTCATGGAAATGATAAAAGTTTGTTTTAAAAAACCAACACTGTATAACTACATATAAATTTTCTGCTACTGCCTGAATCAAGACTCTCCCTTTCTGCAACCTCTCCTACATATTAGGCTGAAATACTTATTGGCTAGAAAGGGAGAAAATGGACTTTGAGATGATGTAGTCACTTGAACATAAATACAACTGGGCAAGAGGTAGAGTGATCATTGTATACATTTTTTTAAATAATTTTTATTTCTCCAGATCTTTTTATGACAGTCTTTTTTTTTAATTTTTTATTTATTTATGATAGTCACACACAGAGAGAGAGACAGAGAGAGAGAGAGAGGCAGAGACACAGGCAGAGGGAGAAGCAGGCTTCATGCACCAGGAGCCAGACATGGGATTCAATCCCGGGTCTCCAGGATCGCGCCCTGGGCCAAAGGCAGGCGCCAAACCGCTGCACCACCCAGGGATCCCTGTATACATTCTTTTGCCCTAACTGTAGCCATCATATTAATTACATGAGAAATATTGGGAGGTGATTAGTTTTGGGAAATTTAACAATAATTTCTAAGGAACAAATGCAAATTATTATAGTCATTTACATGCAGAAAAGAAAAAAAATTAGGAAAGAGATGGCTTCATTTCTTGGGACATTTCTATAACACATTCACAGTACTGAGTACACTATTCTTTATTTATTTACTTATTTATTTAAAAAGAGTTTATTTATTTATTTGACAGAGAGAGAGAAGCAGGGGGAGTGGCAGGCAGAGAGAGAAGGAGAAGCAGACTCCCCACCGAGCAGGGAGCCTGAAGAAGGGCTTGATCCCAGGACCCCGGGGATCATGACCTATAGCTGAAGCATGCTATAGCAGCATGATAGGATCATGACCTATATGCTTAATGGACTGAGCCACCCAGATGCTCCTTATGTACACTCTTCTGTGAAAGAGCACAGCCATAGTTTGTTGTCCACTCTACCCCAGGGAGTAACCCTGATTATCACATAAGTGGAATATAGATAACAAAAAGATAAAAAATTGGAATTTTCAGACTATGCCTTTAATAGAACCTTCAGAATTATACCCCTAATGAGAAAACACCACTGTGAAAAGTTTGTTAGATTCCCGTTAATGTTGATCATTTTCTAGGTCAAATTTCAAAAGACTAACCAGATGTTTTGTTTTTTAAAAAGTATTTATTTTTTTACTAGTGAGCTTGGAACCAGGCAAAGAAATTTACAGAAAAGATGTCCATATACAAAGAAAGAAATAGCAAAATATTTTTTGGTCATAATTTAGAAACAAATCTATAAAAAGGGGACAGTTTCCCCCAATTCATCTCTTCCCTAGAAGAGTATAAGCACAGGCCCTCAGTTCCTTGATATCCTCAGCAGGCCTCGGATACGTCTGACTAGAGCTTGTATGAAACTATAGCGAGATCGAACTTTTGAGTACAATCCTTCAATGTCCAGAAGTTTCTTCTGTAGTGATTCTCCAAAAGTGTTGATGGCATCAGCCTGAAGCTAGAGGTAATACAGATGATGTTATTATTAAAATTACAGTCTCAATTATTTTTTATTCTATGTCTTCCAATTTAAAATACCTTGGAATTTTTGTAATGTGGTCCTTTCTCCCTCATGTAGCTAATTAATTTACATTTCCATGTTAGAATGTATTGGTGTGAAATTGTTTCTCCCCCTTTCCTGTCTTATATAAATGTGTAAAATTTTAAATAGGAACAAATGTGGATGCTGTTGATATATAATCATACACACAAAAACACTTCCTGAAGGGTGATACAAGAAGCTGTTAGGAGTGGATGCCTTTAGGGAAAGAAACAGGTAAGGTGGAAAGAAGCTCTTACTTTTACTTGATTTTTCAACTAGAAAAAAAAATTGCTTGTGTATATTTTCAAAGAATATAAAGAGAGGAGAAGAGCCTGGCATACACTTTAGAATTCATGTATTTTAGAATGCATAAGTAGTTTCAGATGGCTTCTTTTGGCATTATCCTGAAACACTAAAATTGAGTAAAAAATTAGATGAATCTACCTGCCTTCAGTTTTGCAGTAAAATCAAAGCACAGAGGGAGAAAGTTATTTATTAACCCTATAGTTTAACTTTATAATAGAACAGTCTAATGAAACAGAATTAGTCTAGTCATTAATACAACACATGTTTATTAAACATCTTCTGGAAGATCTATTTGGCTAATTCTGCCCATGGCCTCATTGAACATTGACTTCCCTAAACAAACCTAGCCAAAATATGAATTACATTATGAAGTCAACTAAGGGGCAGATAGTAGTCAGGGCTGGGATGAGAGCACGCTATGTATGACGTCTGGGTAGGTATGGTCTGGAGAATACTCTTTCCTGGATAAACTCAACCTTCAGCTTTAAGAAAGGCAGTGACCAAGAGGGACTAGGGAAAAGCACAGGCTTTATCTCATTAGGGCTACGGACACTCAGATGCCTAGCAGCAAATCTAGTTGCAATTCAGTTTCTCTAACACGCCTACCCTGCTAACTGCTTTGTTCCTAACATTCCTATTAGATTCATATGAGGTTTTCACTTTGTTTTTGGAATGCTCTTCATCATTCCAACATTATTGGTCAAGAGGTTACTAAGTACATAATATATAGTATTATAGTCTCCTGCAATGGAACTTTTAATGGCTATTCATAATCTCTCCATTAAATTATTTTCTGAAAAATTAAGTGCTAAGTGACACGTTGTGCCTAAGAAGTCTGCAAAGTCAATCTAAAGAAACTGGGAGTTTCCAGAACACAATACCTACTAACGACTAAACTCTCATAATGGTCCTTCCAGGCACTACAGCCCTAGGAGCCTCACATATGAAACTTCATTTCATTCTGACAAAACACTTTGAGGCTGGACTATCCTTCCCATTTCTTCAGTGAGGAAATGGAGGCTCAAAAGTAACTTGTTTGAAGTCCCGTAGCTGTTAGGTGGCCAGGCTAGAAATAAAATCAGGTCTTTGTACACAACTCTTGAAAATCATCATCTTACTAACATACTAGGCTTTTCCTTTTTCCTTTCAAAAAAGAAAAAGAGTATGAAAACAGAACCTCACCTGGTCTAAGTCATGTTGGCTCACTCCTGTCAGTCCACTTCTAAAATCTAGGTTGGTTTCTGAAGTGAAGGAATCTGGAGATAAAAGACACAGTCAAACCAGCTTTACAACTATGTATCTACCATACAGTAGAAGAACCTGAAGATAATGAACCAATGTCATGAAACACATGGGTCAAGGCTGAGAAATCTCTCTCAACTTCCAGTAAGTATAAGCCCTTGGGGAGCATTTCGCTGGTCTAGGCCAGGATTCATAAGCTTTTCTTCCATTTCTTTCCCACTAAGGGATCCAATATGCGCTCATGGCTCAAAGAGGCTCAATGTAGCAATAAGAATCACAGCTTAGGCTGACCCACTTCCATTCTTTAGGAAAATTATTTGTGACCAGGGAATTCTGGAGCTGGCCAGCCCTTAACTGCAAGAAGCTGAAGAGCGGTATCTCAGATGTTCTTATGCTCCACCCAATCTTCCATGAATAGAAGTAAAATACAAGAAACAGCTCTATCTAATAAGTAGCTCTCCATTGCCCAACCACTCTCAGTAACTTGGAAACAGAAGAAGTAAATAAAAATGTAACTAGTTCTTCAAGGCACTGAAATCTGTAGGTGTGTGTGGTTCACTAATTTTCATAATAAAATTTACCTTGTAGTCTTCTGCTTTTAAATAAGGTTCTGGAGGCAAACAAGGAATCTTGAGAATCTGTGGGCGTGCAGTGTAACAAGTAGTACTCCAGATGGCGCCAAAGAATAAATAGGCAGGTCTCTATGATAACTACAGAGAGCTCTGACTAAAGGAAAACAATCTCATCAAACCAGTTTCTGAGGAGGAAAACAGAGGAGAGCTGGATCTACTTCGTGACATACCCACCACCTTCCACTGAAGGTGTCTCCCCAGAAGGCAGCAAACTGTGGTCAGAGGAAGGAGTCAGGGACCATGGGGTGCTACACCAGCACAGTCAACAACTGTCCCTGCCTCCCGTCCAGAGTGACTGTAGACATTATCAGGATTATTAGCTACTCTGAACAAAAATTTCAATTTGGAAATAGATCAGGCACTGGCACTTACTGGGGGGGGGGGGGGGAAACATGTCCCAATATGTCCCTTTTATACAGTTTTGCTGTGTGAGAATCAGTAAACAGTTCCCGCATTTAAAGATTTTCTTAAAGGTCACCACCACTCAAGTTCCCACTGTGACTTCATTAAGGATACAAGAACAGAGGGAAAGCAGTTTGGCTCGATTATTGATCAACTTCACCAAACGCCGTCTTGCTAGAACATATTTCTGGGCAGTAGAGATTTTCTCAACACCAACAGGCATCACAGACTGACACAACTGAGAACCAGAAACAAACGCAGGATTAGCGATTACATAAACTAACAGAAACTTCATGAAGAGAGGGTCACTTATGACAGGCCCTGCAAAAAAACAAAGAAGTTTAAACATCCCTGCAGATGAGAGTTATCATCTGGTTAGGAAGCTGGTAACTTTATAAAACCGAGAGCCAAAGCAGTGGAATTCACAAATGAAGACTCCTCTGCCGATTTCTGCAAAAGGTCTTATCTCTGTAACAGACGTTTCCAATCTGCTGAGGGGCCGACCAACCCTGAATCTCTTGTCAAACTAAAACAAAATTCAACAGTATGTTTTTCAGGCCGTGGGTCTAACAACGCCATGGAGATTTTCTGTAACAGCTGTCATGTATCTTCTGAAGAAAATGTAAAAGCCGATTTCTACAGCATTAACTAAAATAGGCTCATCAACCAGAACCTCCTTTCATCACACCTCTGTTTGGCCTAAGCACAGTGGTCTGATTCAAAATTCAGCTGCTGGGTTGGACAGAAGGCAAACTGAAGTGGGGCTGGGAGGGCACCGCACACTTGCCAGGAAGGCTGCGGTTTCTCTGGCGAGTGCTGGTGTCGCCCATAAGCTACGCGTGTTGGGGAAGGGCTGCCAGATGTAAAGCACCCCACTTCAGGGATTACTAGAACCTCATCAGTAACTCCCACAGGACCTACTAGCTGTGTGGCTTTGGGTAAATTATTCAAACTTCCAGGGCCTCCACTTCCTCATCTGAGAAAATAGGAGTGGCTACACTATCTGCCTCGTGTATTGCGACAGAACTTGTCTGGCACATCAGAAACACCCACCAACTGATCCCTATGATTGCTGGAAGCAGGCAAGAGGGAGGAGGTTTTGACTACTCTGAAGAGTAATGTGGAACTTTTCAGGACAGTTGGTGCAAAGGAGGAATGGCAAAATGGCTCCACATCTAGGCTGCCATGGACCACCAGGGAGCTTCAGCACCGGCCAGGGTATGCCTTGTGTCATTCAGCTGTGCCGGATGGGAGAGAAAGTGGCTACTTAGGATGTAAGCCTAATGACTCAGTATCTTTAGCTACAATATCGGTGAATGATTCTGGGTCACTGAGGGCAGGCAGTCAAGTCTTATATGCTATTCCATTTGTCTGAAAAATTCTCTAAACAGATACTGAAGATGCTGAAGACACAGAGACCTCTTACTTAAGGGATCACTTCTACTGAATAAGCATCTGCAACAGAAACCCAGGTTTCTCAGCACAGATTTCAGAGTATGAATTACCAAAACTCTACTTCAAAAGCCAGCTGCCGTTCTACTGAAGGGCAGCAGGTGGTGTTCCGGAACAGATGCACTTCACCGTCTTCCATTCAAGTGTTGCCCTGATTACCAGGTGTGGTGCTACGGGGAGGACTCTTCTTCAAATCACACAGAGGCATCATTTCAAGCCCTTTTATCTCACTGCATACATCATCTTTACACACAAGTCGGACACCAATATTTTGGTCATTAGGAAAAGCAAGGATTCTCCAAAATCTCCACGGCTCATTATAAGATTCATACCTCTTTTATCTCATCTGGTGGAAGCTGCTCTACATTCTGTAGCTTGTTGACACTCCGTCGGTGACTGTCATAATAGCTGAAGAAATCATTAGCGCTCTGTTTCAGCAGGTAGACAATAATGCCCAAACCTGGCAGGCGCCAATATGGAATCACTGGAGCTTGGGTATCTAATAGAGTTGATAATAAAAACAGAATGTTCCACTTACAAGAATATTAAATGAATTTCAAATGACATGTTTTAAAACAAGGGATGCCCAGAACTGAAGGGCAGGTAAACTATTATTAAAACCAACCCACAACTACTTTTAAATACTTCTGACAGTTCAGAGGAGTGGTGAAGTGCTATGGTGATCTGGGACTCAAATCTAGGCAGTTCATCATCAGTCTCCGTTCTTAACTGCTAGCTTAAACTGCCTCTCTACAAATGAATATTCCTGAATCTACCACAAACCCACCCCCTCCTGTGTCTACGACTGGCAAAGATAAGTTTGCTGATTAAATCTTTAAAGAGTCTAAGGAAGAATAAAGACTAATATATATTAGGCTTCATAAAGTTCATCAAGTATTAAAGATCGGAGAATGGCCTAGTATGTGAAAGACAGGCTCAAAGTGAAAAGAAAGCAAGTGAAATTTTAATTGTTAGTGATGATTATTAATGTTTTTGAAGAATAAATGACAAAACTATAATTTCATTTGAAAATGTTATGATCAGGCTCAACTTGTTTTAAAATGTTAGATTCGGGGCAGCCCTAGTGGCTCAGCGCTTTAGCGCCGCCTTCAGCCCAGGGCATGATCCTGGAGACCCGGGATCAAGTCCCATATCAGGCTCCTGGCATGGAGCCTGCTTCTCCCTCTGCCTGTGTCTCTGCCTCTCTCTCTCTCTCTCTGTCTCTCATGAATAAATAAATAAAATCTTAAAAAAAGTTTGATTCAAGGGGGAAGAACAGAGCCCCCTTGGACACTTTATAATGGAGTTGCATAGAGCTGTTAGTTCCTGGCACCATTTACATGAAACAGTGTTAGATACTGTTAAACTAATATACTTTAATAACACCATCCTACTAAATCTTTTATGTGATTAAGCAATTTTCAGGGAAAATAAGATCTTGAAGATGAAAATGTGACAAAATGATTTGCAGAAAAATCACAGAGCAAGCACCACTAACATCCGAATAGACTTTGTCTTCTGAGGGTCCCATGGGATAACAGCTTTCATCAACCCACAACCCTCACATTCCAGATCTCGCCTACTGGGTCCTTAGGAAATCACAGACTATGTCAGTTTACTTAGCATCCACACTTAACTTTGCTGTGATACAGAAATTTGGAGCTATACTACGAGATCCAATTCAGACACTACCTTCAGCTTAACATGATCTCACGCATAAACCGTCTGTTTTGTACATTTTTCACCCAGCTAGTTTACTTGCCCATCTTAGATCCTTTCTTTGGGGTCTCAAATACTATTCAAACCCAAAGCTCTTTGAAATTTATCCTCAGAAAATCTTGAATTTCTCTGTCCTCTTGAGCTCTCTAACCTATCCACAGGACTGACACCAGTACCTCCTTACTGATCTTTCTTAAAGTCATTGACAAATTTTCCCACTAATTACACATAAAGAAAAGAGCTGCATTTCACTGGAGCCATCTAGAGCTTGTTTTAATCACAGCAACTTAATCCTCAATTACAACAAGAAAGAAGTCCACTCACCTTGCCGAGGTCCATCTCTGTTAATGGTTTCTGACAGGCTCGGGGTGAAGAGACACATGGCATGCTGGAATGTGGGGGAGCTCTGTAACATGAGTGACTGGCAATATTCCATGACATTGGCACAGATCTACAAGGAAAAACAGTAACAAAAATATTAATTCCCCAAATGCCCAAATATCATGGAACTCCAGATTTGAAGGAGAACCAAGTTACTAAATCAATTTCTAAAATTACAACATTATAAATCAATGTGTAAAATCATTCACATCTGGTATCTTTATCATATGCTTCCAAAAACATAAAACCACATGTTCAAGAACGGATATACAATGCCCACCCCTCTCACCTGCTGCATGGCCAGTTCGAGTTCATCTTTCTTGCTCACTCTATCTCCCTCCACATTTTCATCTTGAAATTTAAACTGGCGTAGTCTGTCAGAGCCTCCAAAGCGGCTTAGTAGTCCTAAACACTGGCGCTAAGAAAGAGAAAGGGATTTTGTTCATATCTAATTGACTAGGTCTAAAATCAGTGACCTCTCTTGGCGAGACATAAAGAAAACCTCATTCGGGAGTGGAATCACCTTTTAAAGGGTCTAATTTCTTACTTCCAACTGAGGCAAATAAAGTTAGCCCTATTAAAATTCACCTTTTTGCAAATGTTATTTGCTTGACAGTCAACTCATTAAAAGAACATCACTGTTTTTTTTCTTTTAAGCCAGTTAATCCCCATTACATTGTAAGCATTAGCCAAGAACATTCTGTTTCACACCAAATAATTCCTGGGTAGATACCCATTAAATAAACACAAGTTGATAAACACTGAGAAGCAAAATGAGATGACAAACAGAAGACACTTTGTAACAAGCACATCCATAATTTTGCCTATGAAGGCTCAACTTTAAAGGCTGTTTCACTGAGGGCTGCTTCTGGGACTTCAGAAAGGGGGTGGGAACACACAGGGAGCCTTGGCAGATAAAATGAAAATGTCATCTGCTTGAAATGTTGGTACTTTTCCCCTGACAATACAGTTCTTCCTAAGGTTTTTGGAGGGAAAGAATAAGCTTTTCACAATATGTCTAAATGGTTGAAATCAGAGACATGGGTTCCAACAGGAGGTACCTGACCTCTTGTTATGAGACCTGCAACAGGTTACTTAACCTCCACAAGTCTCAACGCTCACATTCCTAGGGTACAAATAGTGATTACTATCTTATCAGATTGTGGTCAAGATTATCTGAGACAATGAATGAATCATATTTATATTAGTAATACAGTGCTCTGCACATAGAAAGTGGACCATAAAAACGTACTTTAAAACTGGCATGGCACACACACATACCTACATACACATACAGACACAAATAGATATAATATAAAACAGCTTATGTAAACTGATGTTAGTTTACATAATAAGATTGGTAAGCCAAAACATATTAAGAAGACAATACATGGGACGCCTGGGTGGCTCAGCGGTTGAGCGTCTGCCGTTGGCCCAGGGCATGATCCCAGAGTCCCAGGATCAAGTCCTTCATCGGGCTTCCTACATGGAGCCTGTTTCTCCCTCTGCCTGTCTCTACCTCTCTCTCTGTGTCTCTCATGAATAAATAAATAAAATCTTAAAAAAAAAATAAGAAAATATAAATGTATTTTGCCAAAATAGTTGTATCTATTTTTAAAATATTACCTGCTGTTTGCTACCCTTACAGACAATACAAGATGCACTAACACATTTCTAGAGGTCACCTTATGAAATAGCCTCAAAAAATCTTTTCCTCCCTACCAAACAAGAAAAATTAGAAGACAAAAAAAGAAGAAAAAAATAAAAAGAGTATCTGAGTTCGGCTGGTAACAGTGCAACTCTTTCTGGAGTGCTGTTTGATAATGACTCAACATGTACTCTGTATGTATATTTGGGCCTAGTGAGACCAGTTATGTTTTCTAACCTGTAGCTCCAAAATGTGTACACAAAATTGATGACAGCAGTTTTATTTTGGAAACTTGAAAAAACAGTTCATGAAAAGAGAACTGGTTAAGAAAACTACTGTACTGGGGCCTCTGGGTGGCTCAGTCAGTTAAGTGTCTGCCTTCAGCTCAGGGTCCTGGGGTGGAGCCACACTTCGGGCTCCCTGCTCAGTGGGAAACCTGTTTCTCCCTCTCCCTTTGTTACTCCCCCACTTGTGCTCTCTCTCTCTCTCTCAAATAAATAAAATCTTTAAAAAAAGAGAAAACTACTATATCAAAAACAATGAAATATAAATTCTAATATATAAATTAATATTGTGCAGCTAATCAAAAGTGAAGCTGCTCAGATCAAAGCAGGCCATGAGGCTCCCAGAAAGAATGTGATAAATATCTAGTTGACAAGTTATCTAGTATGTCTGAATATATTAAAAGGAGATCACACAACTGCAAGAGAGCTTGGGAATAAATTAGAAATAAGCACATAAAAACCAAGCAAGTAAAAAAAAAAAACAATTACTCATTCTAAGGAAAATACAAGGTTGCATATAAAAGTAACCTATCACATGGAATGACATAATGGAGCTGCACAAACTTAATCATAAATAACAATACTGATCTAATCAAAACTATGATATAATTATATTGAGTTTAGGGGAGGCATGAGAAATGTCCATATAATATGGCAGAAGAAAAGGAGAAAAAAAGATCTAAGTTCTCATCCTCCTTGATGGAAAATCAACAGATCATTCCTAAAATTCAAAAACAAGCATATTTTTTCGAAATACCAAAAAAAATCAATTAAAAACCATCAAGAGGGTTTTGTCCAAATCTAGGAAGCAGAACAAGAGCATGGGTGAGTGGACTGTTGTATTTTGCTGTTAAGTCTTAGAACAGCTACTCTGTAAAGAAATAAGAATCAGTTACCTGGAATCTTCCGATATGTCCCTGTAGTTCCATTAGAGATCCTTCATTTACATCAACATCAAGTTCACTTAATATACCTATAAAATTTGGAATGCTTTTAAATATAGTTTTATAATCAACAAAATAAAAACATTAAAAAAATTAGAAGAGTAATGCTAGCATTTTATACTCTACTAAAACTGGACACAGACTTAGGAGTCTGTGGGAAGGAGTTTTGGGAAATACAACTTTGCAAAGACTATAAACATACCATTACATGTTCATTTATAAGCAATCTAAATCTAGATTGAATTAATAACTTTAAAGGGTATTTCTTAAAGTTTTTGAGATAGGGGCAACTGGGTAGCTCAGTGGCTGAGCGTCTGCCTTTGTCTCAGGTTGTCATCCCTGGGTCCTGGGATTGAGCCCCACACTGGGCTCCCCGCAGGGAGCCTGCTTCTCCCCCTGCCTACATCTCTCTGCCTCTGTGTCTCTCATGAATAAATACATTTAAAAATTTTTTAAATTTTTAAATGAAGTTTTTGAGATAAATCCTTTTATTTATAAGCATAAAAGTTAAAATTTTCTAAACTCAACAATAAATAACTTTCTCGTGAAAGAGTTCAGGATATTAAACCCTTATAACGAAATACATTTCTTTTCTCATTTAACTCTTGTAGGTACTATACCATTTGATTTTTTTTCTTTTCCCTTAAGCAAAGTACAGTTTGCACATACACAGAAAAGCTCCCATTCAACTTCTGTTTAGATTACAAAATTCTGAAACTGATCAATTTCTTCTAATACCAGGAAAAAACCCCACCCTTTATTTCTATGGAGCCCTCAAAGCAAAACCACAGGGCATTCTTCCTTTGTTCTGAGGCTATAGTCATGCTGAGGATCCACCTGCACCTGTCTTAGTACCCTAACTTTGTTTTTGCAATCCATTTAATTCCTTATTTCTAAGCATACGCTCCAGAGCATGTACTGGAACCTTACTTATCCTTTGCTCCTCATAATGACAAGACCTCCTCTTTGTAGGTTTCTCAGCCCATGACCTCACACAAACCTACAGAAGATACTCCTACCATTTGGCACATACTGGCTTGCTATAACTCACCTGTGCCTCATTACTCCATCCCTTCCCACCTCCACCTCCTTTGGGAGTCTGTACCCAGAATCACCTTCTATTCCATTTTACCAAAATCTACCTTGCCAGAGAGGATTTTTCCTCATCATTTGAAAATATGTTCAGTTCTCCCTTATACTCCAAAACCAAACAAACAAAAACCTGGTTAATATCAAATTCTTGAAATATTTTTTCTACACTTGCTGCTTGTAATTTTAAGCCCTTCTTTCCCAACCTACCCCTTGAAAGCTGGATCGTGTACCTAACACTATCATGGAATTCAGACCTTTTCCTCTCTGTCCTCAAACTTCCTGATCTCTGCAACATGCGTTGCTATTCCCCAGTTCTTTTTTTATCCCCACCTGCTGCCTCTACTTAAAAAGACTAGTTGGAGCACCTGGCTGGCTCAGTCAGTGGAGCACGCAAACTCTTGATCTTGAGGTTGTGAGACGGAGCCCCACACTGGGTATAGAGATTACTTAAAAATAAAATCTTAAAAAAATATATACCAATTCTCAGTTTCTGTGAGACCCTTCTGTTAAGTGTCAACGGAGTCCTCTGTGTACCACTTAGATCGCTCTCAACTCCAAAACACTTTCCAGAATATTTGTGGGTCACAGAAAAAAATTAACCTGCTGTTTCAGTATTTGAAGAGGTAAGACATAACCAGTATAAGGCTAGGCAATATGGGGGACACAGCTAAAAACGGGCTTGTAGTTTAATGGGAGCATTTAAGATAAAAAATATACAGTAAAATCATGGGAGAATACAAAACAATATGTCATCAAGGGCTGAACTGCACAGAGTAGGGTTGATAGGAGTTAAAACTGCTAAAAGTTTAAAAAATTTGGGAGGGTACTTGGCATTATCTTTTAAAAAAATTTAAGTATATGTTTTCTGACCAAAAACTGTCAGGAATTTACCAAGCCTACCAGCTCAAACCTATAAAAACACATATGTACACACACACACACACACACACACACACACACACACACACACACACTGTTACTAAATGCCATACTATTGGAAATTTTAAAAAAGACTGGAAACAGTCAACATGTTACAGGGGTCTGGGTAAACAACAAAGATCTGGTTAACTCCTCACAAGTGGAAAATTATGTAGCCAATTTAAAAGAATGAAGTAGGAACTCTATGTGATGATTAGAAAAGATCTGGAAAAAAGTCACAAAGCAGTGTGTATGGTATGATTTCATTTGTGTAGGGAGGGGACAACTTTACACCACATGCATAGAGATTTCTAGAAAAATAAACTGATAACTGATTCCTTTTAGAGAGCAGGAACTGCTGGTCATGGTACTTTTACTCTGTTCCTTTGTTTGAATTTATCATGATCATGTTAAAATAAACTGCTTTTCTAAATACAATCTTAATATGCTGATTACTCTGTTTATTTTGTTTGAATTTATCATGAGCATGTTCACCTGTGCTCTTCTACAAACAATCTTAATATGCTGAATACAATCTTGATATGCTGGTCAAATGATGCTATTAGCAAAATACAAAAATTTTAGGCATTTAAAAAAATTAATGACAGGAGACTTCATGAATAAAACCACCTTACCGGAGGATTTGATAAAAGGCAAATTCTCTTTATACCTATTCTCAGCACTTTTGGGTGAAGATGGCAGAATGAAGTAGCATCATACAATGTCCCTCCTGTCATCAACCTACAAAATGAATGACATTCACCAAAAGAGGTGGGAGGATTTACGCCATAAATACTGAAAAATGGTGATGGCAAAGGAAAAAAAAACAAAGAAAATCCTGGTGAAGTAAGCAGCATGTTTCAGCTCATGGCCCTTATTCCACTCTTAGACGCAGTGTGAAGGAAAGAAGATAAACCAAAACTCTTGCAAATATATGAGATAAACCAAAGACTCTTCAATTTGCAGAGAAGCCTTTTAGAGTAACTGGGTAAGGCCTCAAGAAATCAAGGGAAAACCGAGAAAAGGAGAGCCACTACAAAGCATCATGGGACCTTAAGGAGAGGTAAGAAGGAGGGCCTGACTGGTATCATCTAAAAACACTGGAATGAGTTGGGGAAATGAGCAGAGCTAAGCCTTCAGGACTGAGATAAACCACGACTGGATGGAGTAGAGGCTGTGCTCTCCTCTGAAGCAGCACAGGATCCAAGTGCTTCAACAGGCACTGCACTCAGCCCTGCCAAACACTCCCAATATGAAGGACTCAAGCACTGACAGCCCTGGGGAGGAAAACATATTGGGGTTGGTGGGGTGGAATCATGGGCTGGCCTTAGATCTCTCTGTAGCAACATAAAAATGGAGGTAGTATAGCCTACGAGTTAACTGCACAGGCTCAGAAGCCATACTGGCTGGGAAACTACACTACCAGTATTATCTATGTGACTTTGGACAAGGCAACCTCTCTGTGCTTCAGTTCCCTCATCTGTAGAAGGGGGAAAATTATAGTTCTACCTCATAAGACTGTTGTGAGAATTAAATAAATATGTTAAGTGTTTAAAATAAGTACTTGGTACACTATGCTTAATAAATATGAGCTATGGGATCCCTGGGTGGCACAGTGGTTTGGCGCCTGCCTTTGGCCCAGGGCGTGATCCTGGAGACCCGGGATCGAATCCCACGTCGGGCTCCCGGTGCATGGAGCCTGCTTCTCCCTCTGCCTGTGTCTCTGTCTCTCTCTCTCTCTCTGTGACTATCATAAATAAATAAATAAATAAATAAATAAATAAATAAATAAATAAATAAATAAATATGAGCTATTATCATGAGCTACAAGTTCTGAGGGAAATCATAATCAGCTATGCCATTGTTTAAGACTAGAAGCAACCTTTAAATGTTCATAAACATTAGGGAACTCAGGGACTACAATATACTTTTTCTTAGGGGACGGGACCACAGTATAAATCAAAAATAGCAAGAAATGGGGACACCTGTGTGGCTCAGTTGGTTAAGTGTTCAACTCAGGGTCCTAAGGCCTAGCCTGGCACTGGGCTCTGTGCTCAGCACAGAGTCTACTTGTCCTTCTCTCCCTCCCTCTGCCCCTCCTGCTGCTCACAAGGGTGCATGCGTGCGCACTCTCTCTCGCTCTCTCTCCTTTCAAATAAATAAAAAAATCTTAAAAAATAAAATAATAAAACCAAGAGATAAATCAAAAGGAAGAACTAGGACTGGTGAAGCCATGGGAGAAAAAAGGTACTGCTGTCTTTCAATGAATGCATGTAAAAATATACAAGTAAAACTAAGTAACTGAGGGTTTCATGGATGCAGGACTGAATGCAAATAAAACTTGACAAAGTAAAAATAACATAAGCAAAATTAATCTAAAAGTGGAATAAAAAGTATAAAAGAACACATGACTTCACCTCTCACATCAGGAGTTGATTCTGTCTAAAATATACATGTACTAAAGAAATCAAAATGCAAAAAAGTAACCAAAATATGTTAATAATGATTCATAATCTTTTTTTTCCTTCTTAATCACAGCGATCATTTAGGAACTAATAATTCTTATGCTCTTGCAGTGAAGAAACATATGTCTGGAATTCAGCAAGCTGATTTCTCTTCAATTAATTTTTTAATCTGTTAAGTTCATGTAAAATTAAGTAGTTTTCTAAAACTGCATGTAAAAGGTAATCTCGTTCTCATAATTCACCTCAGTATGTCTCCAACTCTCCTGTGTGTGCATATACAGAAAACAACATCCGAAAAGCTACTCACCAAATGTTAACTTCTGGTGATTTCATGCTTGCTTTGGCAGCACAAACACTAAAAAAAGCACTAGGTAATTTCTAGGTAGTGAGGTTTTGAGTATTATTTTCTTGAACTCATTGAATTTTTTTGTATGTCATACATATATATACTTACTAATTAAAAAAAAAGCAGTTAACCTTGTTAATTTCAAGTAAGTCATATGTACTGCAAAGCTGTAAAAACCTCATTCTATTAAGTGTACGTCAATCTGTAAAGAATTATTCAAAGTCCATTCAACATAATCAACTCACCAGGAAGTGCTGCTTTACTTATAATTCCCGTCAGCAGAGCCAGTTCCTGCAAAGACCCAGCACTCACATCCTGACAGCGCAGGATTGCTTGTATGGTATCAGAATGTGAAATGAGAAACTGCAACACCTGAGTCGATGAAAAGGAGGGAAAACGGAAAAAAACAGAGGTCAAGAGTAGCAAATTGTATTCTACATCTGAAACTTACCTTGTCAATAATAATGAAGCACAAAATTTGATGTAATGAATCACACTGAATGTAGTATAAGCAACTGTCTTTTGCGTTTATATAGTTTATTTCTTCAAGAAGCAAACATTTACCTAAAATTCCTAAGAAAGCTAAAGATGATTTCAAATTTTAGAAATTACTATATTTAGAGGCTAGGGTAGAAAGGTATAATATACCTTAAAACTACTGTATGAAAACCATTACTTGACCCTCCTTTTATTTTATTTTTGTCCAAGTGAAACTAGAACAGGAGTTTAAAATGAGTGGGCATAAAAATGACTTACTGAATTTAAGTTGTTCTAGGAAAATCTGGCTAGCCTGACGTGGGGACAATCACATAAAAGCTTTTGCTAAATTCTCCTTTTGATATGATAAATACCAACGAGATAAAAATCCTGACCTCCAAACTCTGCCCTTCCACCCTGGCATTTTCTAGCGTACTTTCATGGAGAAATACAATTATTTCACATGTGATGTCTCCTCACCAAATCACAAATGCCTTGAAGGTTGAGACTTTGCCAAAACAAGCCAAACATTGGAATCACTCAGAAACTGTGTCCCCTTTTATTTTTAATTCAGACTCCTGGCCTTTAGCCCATAATTGTCAGATGTGGAACTCTGAGCATGGAGCCCAACGCAGGGACTGAACTCATGACTCTGAGATTCAAACCTGAGCTGAGATCAGGAGTCAGATGCTTAACCAACTGAGCCACCCAGACACCCCTAAGTAATCTATATTTTTAAAACAAGCTCCTTGGGGGAATTCTGCTATAGGCAGTACAAGAGTGGCATTAGAACTGACTCAAAGTCCACATATGAAAGTGTTAGGATGTACTAACGCAGTATAAAACAAGGTGCCATGTTAGAAACAACAGCATTCTATCTTGGTGTCATATGCCTGAAGACTGATGGCAGGAAGAGCACCTAAAATCACTGTAAGGTATTAGGACACAGTTCCTGAAGCTGTCACAATAACAGAGTAATACAATAAAAAACTGTGGAGTCATAATGATATCTAATGAGTGAAGGTTTTTGAAGGTTTCATTGAAAAGCGATGAAAATAAAATTTCTGGTGCTCAATGAAAAAACTTATTTCCTTCTTTTAGAAAATTCACTTATTTCAATTACTTCATGCTCTAAACATCACAACCCAATGGGCCATTATCACCTATCTTTCATAGGTTCTGCAGGGCCTAACATAGTGTATGGCCTCTCAATAAAGCCCTGGTTAAATTACATCTTGGAAGCCAGTTTATTCCTATCATGATAACTGCTTTCTTTTGCAGAACAGATTTAGAGATCTTGCTTTCCATCTCACTATTCTATCTATTCTTTGCTATAGGGTTTCATTCAAGTAAAAGTCAAGAATGGGCCAATGAAGCCCACAGCAAAGTACAAGGGACTGGCTTTTGGTGCCCAGGTTTGCCACAAACAGTACAGCTAAGGTAAAATCACAGATGTGGTCTAAGCCTTGGGTTTCTACAAGGGAAAATGAGGACTCTGCACTAGGACTCTTCCACACTATGGACTCTTCTTACCTGCCCTGCTGCCTGTAAGTGCTGGGCAGTGCTGGATGTGAGGATGACCTGGCACAAGCGGAGAGCCGGGAGCAGAATCTGCCGGTAGCGGTCCACGGGGGCAGGGATGAACACTGGCGGGTCTCTCATGCCGAACATGCTTCATTCATTCCCACCCAACAAAGAGAGAGCGACAGTCCAAGAGTTAATGGACACTAACCATCCCCATGGCAAATAGTCACAGGTGCCTGATTAAGATATGAAGCTACTAAGAAGGGACGCCTGGGTGGCTCAGCAGTTGAGCATCTGCCTTTGGCTTACGGCCTGATCCCAGGATCAGGGATTGGGTCCCACATCGGGCTCCTTGAATGGAGCCTGCTTCTCCTTCTGCCTATGTCTCTGCCTCTCTCTGTGTCTCTCATGAATAAATAAAATCTTAAAAAAAAAAAAAAAAGCTACTAAGGAAAATTCTGTGTCCCACATCAACAAAAACAGTTATTTCAATTCCGAAAAATCTTAGTAAAGAAAATCTGCATAATTTGAAGACAATGCTTGGAATTTATTCAATATATTTATTCTACTCTAAATGCTTCTGTGGGCCATAAAAACTATAAAAAAGAAACAGGTAAAAACAAAAGTTATTTTCTCTAAATTTCCCTCTCCTATATGCAAAGCCAGAAAGGAGTCAACATTGCCTGTTATATTAAAGAAAAAAATTAAGATTTAAAAAAATTAAAGATTAGGTATTAATAAACTATCATTTACTGTAAATGTTTATATTTAAATTTTTAGACAAAAGAAAATAATTGCCTGTCAAGAAGGGAATGGATACAAAATATGGAGATTCATAAGAGAAAGGCTTTGCACAAAGTGATTATACACGAAGGGCTGAGGAATGTAATTAACTCAATCCTCTCTTTACCTAAGGGAAAATAATAACTCTCATGTTTAAAATTTTAGAGAGTAATATTTAAAAAAAAAAATTCTTTTCTGGAGGTAAAATTAATCCTGTTAATCAGTTAATCCTGAAACACTCAAATATTCACTTTGGCAATGGATCTTTTGAAGAAACTTAGGGAAACTGACCTAAGTGTTATTTACTGCTAAGAAGGTAGGTTAACAATGTTGCAACCAGGTAGACAAGGAAAAAAAAAAAATCAACCACCCAAATTTGAACTGAACCAAGGAATCTGTTAAAAAGCTTGAAACTTAAAATAATTTGACTAAAAGATTTCAAATGTGCAAGTAGTTGGTAAGACTCCACACTGAGCTCAGAGCCCAACAAGGGGCTTGATTTTATGACCCTGAGATCATGACCCCAACCAAAATCAAAAGCTGGACACTCAACCGACTAAGCCACTCAGGCGCCCCTAAAAATATATATTCTCTTGAACAGAACACTAAAGTTGGGAAGAAAAACATTAACTAACAAAATGTTCTATTTCCTTCTTACATTACTGCTCTAAAATGGAAAGCATTAGGTCTTTCCTACTTTTACCCTGACTAGCAACTTCCATTCATTAGTAAATGGCAGGAATGTAGGACCCAAAAGAGAGTCATCAAGAGGAAAGAGAGTATTGCTCAAACAGCATGATAAACCAATGGCAAAATTATGTTTGGAACTTCTTTTTTCCTCACTGATCCTTTACAGTGAGGAACTAGTAAGGAAGCAACACCAGTGTATATGGACACTTACCCCTGTGGGTCCATCTCTGGGCGCATGTCATACACCTGACATTGTGCCAGTCTCACTATCACCCCAGACCTCAGCAGCTCTAATGCACCCTGCTGTATCTTAGCCACTCTTGTAAGAAATGCCTAAGAAATTACAAAAGGAAAATCGTCAGTACAGAAATCATATCCAAGGGCCTCAGATAAAAATGAGACTCTCTCACAGTACATTTCTGATCTTTAATCATACTGAAGAGAGGGGATCCCTGGGTGGCTCAGCGGTTGAGCACCTGCCTTCAGCCCAGGGCATAATCCTGGAGTCCTGGGATCAAGTCCCACATTGGCCTCCCTGCGTGGGACCTGCTTCTCCCTCTGCCTGTCTCTGCCTCTCTCTCTCTCTCTCACTCTGTGTCTCTCATGAATAAATTAAAAAAAAAATCTTAAAAAAAAAATCATACTGAAGAGAAATTCTGAGCTAGCTACGCAGGGGCACATTATACTCTGTTTCTCATATACTCTGAAGATTGGCACCACATATCTGAAGTGCTGCACACAATGCCTTCCATGAAATAAGTATTCAACTCAACTGTAGTTTCTCTTATCATCATGTGGGCATATGGAGGGCAGGGAAGATTGTTTTGCCTACACCTTGCCTCTAGTACCTAGTGCCATGCCTGGCATATAATAGGTATTTAATAAATACTTACTGAATAAACAAAGGAGGGAAAAGAAGTTAGTAAGAAATCTAAGATTTCAAGGTTCCAATTATTGTGACAATGTAGTATTTTCAATCAAGAGGTAACAGAAAAAACACATTTGGAGGAAAGGAAATGATAGATTATATATTATATTGAAAAATTCTGTGTTAACGAGCAACTAATACAGTCTGAATTTCTTGTGAAGAGACAATTTTGTCCACTGCTGTCCTCAGAAGACTGAATGTCCTATCATTTGCATTTGCCACCATTAGCAACCTGAGTAAGTAGCAGTTCCGTTAACTTACCAACCCTCTCAGGATCACTTCAACTCAACTTTGGTATGCTTAGAAGACACGTTTCTAACACATGTTCCAAATTTAAAACTCCCTAAGATGATTACAGCTTACACGATAGAAATATCCAAAATGCTGGCCACATTAATATTCTTTAACATATCTACAGCTCTAAGAGGAACTGAGCTGCTGCTCTAACTTGTAATGAATACAAAGCCTTACCATTTTGGATTCGTATGTATAAAGAGCTTTTAAAAGGGGAGGTTGTGGAGTTAGTAAGCTCTGCAAAGTATGGTCATCTTCTACCAAGCTGTCCACAAGCACCTTCAAATAGCCACTGTTAGAAAGATACAAAAGCCACTGCTGCTGCTTATCTACGGAGACAATCCGATCAAGTAGAGCCAGTGCCAGCATCTGAAGGAAGAACAAAACCAAAGTTCAAAACATAGAGACAGCTACCAAAATCACTGACAGAAACTGCCTTTATATGAAAATACTTAGGATTTTTCTGACAAGGGGAATGGTGGCTTGCAATAACATTTACTTATTTTGTTTTTCTGAGAAACTAAGAGCTATGTATACAGAATCTCGATTTATTAGTAAAAGGAGGAAAGGGACTTCTTTAAAATAGTTTTTCCTTTTCTTTTCCTAATTGTGAAGTTTCACATGCTCATTACAGGAAACCTAGAAAAGCATACAGAAAATATGAGGTCTGATAACACTGTTAATCCATTTTGGTCTCTCTCCTCCCAGTATTTTTTCAATGCATAAAAACACTTAAACTTTTTTTAACATAACTGAGAACTTACTACACAGTTTATATTTTATCCTATTTCTTAAACTCCTGTTTCCCATGGTCTTCAAATACAGCTGACCTTGGAACAACACGGGGGTAAGGAGCAGTGGAAAATCCACATGTAACTTTACAGTCCCCACAATCTTAATTATTAACAGCGTACTGTTGACCAGAAAAGGCTTCTGGTAACAAAGAGTAGAGTAATACAGATTTTCTATGTTATACGTACTATATACTGTATTCTTCCAATAAAGTAATCTAGAGAAAAGAAAATGTTACTAAGAAAATCATAAGAAGAGAAAATACATTTACAGTGCTGTACTCTGTCAAAACAAATCTGCATATAAGTGGACCCACACAGTTCAAACCCATGTTGTTCAAGGATCAGCTGTGTATGATTCAAATGCTATGAAATATTCCAGTAGCAGGAAGTCATCTTCTCACTGCATTATCACCAGTCTGACACAGTATTTTAAAGATATATAAATGTAAATTCCCCTCCAGAAAACAGAGAAAGACATATTCAGTATAAAAGCTATGTATCCAGCATTCTCTTAACCAAAGATCTTCATTAAGCAGCATTTCTACCACTGTAAGGCCAACCTCACCATCAGCAGAAAAATTATTCTGAGGGAAATTCTGAACAAACTGAGATTCTAAATAGAATTAAACAAAACACGAATAAATATAATAGAAGTTCCAAATCATAGCAAATAAGGAACTACACTTATATTACAGAAAGTAATTCTCAAAACGCAACATGAATTTGAAAAGCTAATTCAGTTTATACCTTAAAAGCCAAAATTTTAATTCAATTATTATACTAATTGGAGTTACTATACCCTTCCAATCTCGTGACCATCACAAGCATCTCGACAGACCACTTCCATGAGGGCAGCGCCATAGCTCTCAATGATGGCTATGTTTTCTCGCTGTAATTTACTAAATACATCTTCAGGGGCTGTCAGCCTTTCCCACATGGTTTTCTTGGCTAAAAGGATTAAAAAAGAAAATATTTAAAACACTCCAATAAAAAAGTTTGGTAACTGAGTAATTACACCTCATACATAAAAGAAAAAAAATCCCTCCATTCCCGTTTATACCCAAAGGCCCACCAACCAATGGGTCCAGGCCAGTGAACTTAAGGACCCAATCCACACATTCTATGTATGTATACTAAGATAACAATGGTAATAGAAAAAGGACAAATTAGCTATTCTTAAAGAAATCAAGATGAATTATAAGACTATAAGAGAACCAATATCCTATATTTATTCTGCTAATAAATCGTTTTCATCCTTTATTGAGATATAAGGGAAATCTGGCTTAAAAAAAAAAAATCAGGGGCAGCCCAGGTGGCTCAGCAGTTTAGCACTGCCTTCGGTCCAGAGCATGATCCTGGAAACCCAGGATCGAGTCCCAAGTTGGGCTCCCTGTATGGAGCCTACTTCTCCCTCTGCCTGTGTCTCTGCCTTTCTCTGTCTCTCATGAGTAAATAAATAAAATCTTGGGCAGCCCCGGTGGCACAGCGGTTTAGCGCCGCCTGCAGCCCGGGGTGTGATCCTGGAGACCTGGGATCGAGCCCCACATCGGGCTCCCTGCATGGAGCCTGCTTCTCCCTCTGCCTGTGTCTCTGCCTCTCTCTCGCTCTCTCTGAATGAATAAATAAATAAATACTTAAAAAAACTAAATAAATAAATAAAATCTTAAAAAAAATCAGGTACAAAGTCGATATATATCCGCTTAAAAAAAATCAATCTTATTCATATTTTTAATTGAATTACTTATTAAAAGAAAAAGTATATCCTGTATGATGATAATAAATATACAAAGATAATTAAAGTGGAAGGGGAGTGGGCGGGGGAATGGGGTGACTGGGTGATGGGCACTGAGGGGAGTGAGCTCAGTGGGTGATGGGCTGAGCACTGGGTGTTATATGTTGACAAATCGAACTCCAATAAAAAAAAAAAAGACATTCTACAGCTCTAAGTCATCACCAAAAAAACAAAAAAGAAAAAAAGAAAAAACTAGTCCTCTCCTTGCATGAAAAGTTCAATTTTTCTTGTTTTTTTTAAGAGTATGACTAATAAATCTTCCCTAGAGGAAAAAAAACAAAACAAAACAAAACAAAAAAACAAAGATAATTAAAGATATAATCATGTAAATCTTCTAGGAAAGTTTAAAAAATGTATTACATAAAGCTATAACCTGTATTTGAAACCAATCTCATGACTTTTTTTCTCCAACTACTACATAGCAGCTGTTTTAAAATCAGGGAAAAGTTCTCGAGATGAAGTGATCAAAATGGAAAGTAAATACAATACAGGCTTAATTATGAAAAACAAAAGTTAATCCACATTGTGACCGACATTCCATTACAAAGTTTGCAGCAGGCAAACTTCCAGAGTTTTAATATTTTTCCCCTAAAATATTTTTAGTACTATAATTTTATTTCAGTTATACTTATTTTTAATTTCAAATAGTGTCAAAGGAAGGTCTGGTTTTCCGTTTCTCAATATGTCACTCCCTTTGGCCATCTGGTCCCATCTACTTCTCAGCCTCATCTTCCACTCTTCACCTCTCCCACTAGCTGCCACCACATGAGCCTTTCCCTGAAACTTACCACTTTGGTCTCAGGATCTTTGTTTGCACTTTGATTTTTTCATGGTTTTTCTCACGTCTTAGCATGGCTGCCTCCTCTTCATCATTCCAGCTTCTAATATCATTTCTCAACACATCCAACACTCCCTATACATCACATCCCAGTACTATCATATTTTCTGCATAGTACTTAGTTACCAGTACCTCAGGTTGTGTTACAGTCAGATTATCTTTTGTCTACCACTAGTCTCCAAGAATCTAGCAAAGTAGCACCAATATTATGGACAGACTGACAACTTCAAGAAAGCTCAGAAACTTGCCCCAGGGATGCCATCACATGTCCTCTGGATGGGTTTTCAAAAAAAAAAGTGTGAGGAGCTATGGCATCTTTTCTATTTTACACCTAGGATTGCCACAAAATTCTGTTCAAATAAAGGTTCTGAGTAAAAGTCTGAAAGCCATCACTTCATAGTTTGCGTTAGCCACAAATTCCCTATTTCAAACATGGCTGAAATGAGGGCAGAGGGCAGCTAGAAAAATCACTCCAGACTCATAACCCCTGAGATACCCCTCAAGAATCCCTAGGGTCTCACAGTGAAAAATGAAAGCAGTGGTTTGCAGACAACCAGGCTAGGTATCAAAGAAATAACTGGATTTTTGTTTTCAAACTGTGAACAGATCAAGTCCACACACTATTTATTAACAGTACCACCTAGAAATAAGAAAATTCTAAGTCTGAAATTTAATTAGAACTTTAAATCTTCATTTTTGAAGGGTAAATTGGTTCATTAGAAACCACCTAGTTTCTTAAAACACCAAACTGTCCCATCTTCCAACATACCTTATAAATCACTGCCATACAAACTTTTCTAAATATCAACATCTTCAGATCACTTTTCTCAGTAACTTAAAATGGTTACTGATTGCTTAATCCAACCACTCTAACACTGCAATTTCATTTTCAAGGTCATTAACAATATGGTCTACTCTCTCTACTTGACTGTATTTGCCATCAGCCTCCTCCCTTGCTTATATCCAGGACATTGTCCTTATTCTTTACCCCCTCCTAGTGTGGGCCTTGCCTGAAAAGCCCTCCTCCACTTATTTCTAACGAAATACATCCTTATCTGCAAAGTCCAGTGAAAGGCTTGATCCCCCTTTTTCTCTTACCTCTTATGATTTATATTTGGGATGTGAAAATGGAGGCAAAATCTGACCTGTTTTTATAAAGCTTTAATGCGACATACCAATGGCCATTCACTTGCAGTCTCTGGCTGCTTTTGTATTATAATGGCAGGAATGAGTAGTTGCATCAGAGAGGATCTGGCTTGCAAAGCCTGAAATACTTACTATCTGACCCTTTACAGAAAAAGTGAGTTGACATATGGTCTGTACCATCCAATTTAACATTTCCTGTTTTATAAATACATATGTTGTCATTTCTATTAGAATATAACCCTTATGAAAACAAGAATCCAATTAATACTTCCTGCTTTTTAGAATAAGTGAAAATAATCAACCACCAAAGGATTACTGATTTTTATTTGTATTGTGAAAAACTGGAAATGATCTAAATTTCCAAAAATGGGTAGGCTAACTAAATTATGGTGTTCCAAAAGTGACAAAACGTATAGAGCCATTAAAAATATTACTTAATGAAGAAAAAAAGCTCATAAAATACTGAGTGGAGGGAAAAAGGAGATTATAAATCAATATAAAATGATGGCTGGCTATAACCAAAATGTTGTGATAGTTCTCAGTAGGGTAAAATGTCTAAGTTCCTCCCTTTGTTTATTAGTATGTTCTAAATCTACAATCAGTATGTATTTTGAAATAAAAAAAAAAGCTAAATATATTTTTTAAATAACTCATTATTAACTTTTACTTAGGTTCTCAGGGTTTTTTTTTTTTTTTTTTTTTTTTGAGAGAGAGAGAGAGAGAGAAAGTGCATATGTATGTGTGTGAGTTGTGGGGGAAGGCAGAGGGAAGAGAGAATCTTAAGATTCCATACCCAGCTTGGGGCACAACACAGGGCCTTCGTTTCATGACCCTCAGATCATGACCTGAACCAAATTGAGTGAGTTGTTAACCAGCTGAGTCACCCAGGAGCCCCAGGTTCTCAGGTGATAAGAAGTGATAAGAAATGTACATCTAAATTCATATCAAGCAAAGAGCCTACACTTAATTACATACAAACACACATAACTATAACTAGTGTTTTTAAGTCACTTATTGGAATCAGACTCAAAAGAAGAGTAAACAACAGGCAAGATGCTCTGTGAAGTCCTTTTACTCCCACTACTTTATGCCTTATAAGTGTATTTATAATGCCAGATCACACTAATGCCTAGACCTCACACTAATGCCTAGACCATAAAAACTGAAAATCTCATAACAGGATTCTCAAAATTTAATAATGGCAATAGATTGTCTTTTCTAACCTCCTTCTTAAAAAAGATGAATGGATATTATGGCTTCACAAAGAACAAAAATATTTTTGCTCAAAGGTCACAAGAACCCAAAAGAACTATGAGCAGAGAAAAGCATTCCTTATTAGAACAATTTTTAATATTTACTTATAAATAAAGTATAAAACTGACTATCATTAACTTGCCAAATTTAAGAGAAAAGAAAAGCCAATTTAAAAGAATTAGAACCCGGAGCACCTGAGTGGTTCGGTTGGTTGAGCGTCAGATTCTTGCTTTCAGATCAGGTTATGATCTCATGGGTCCTGGGATTAAACCCTGTGTTGGGCTCTGCACTCAGCAAGGAGTCTGCTTAAAGATTCCCTCCCTCTGCCCTTCCTCCAACTTATGCATGGGCACACACATGTGAGCTCTTTTTTTTTTCTTTTTAAGATTTTATTTATTTATGAAAGGCAGAGAGAGACAGAGAGAGAGAGAGAGAGAGAGAGACAGACAGACAGACAGGCAGATGGAGAAGCAGGCTCCACACAGGGAGCCTGACATGGGACTCGATCCTGGGTCTCCAGGATCAGGCCCTGGGCTGAAGGAGGCACTAAACCTCGGCTGCCCTCTCTCAAATCCTAATAAAGATTTAGAACATATGAGAAAACTTTGTATAATAGTGCTTAAAATTCCAAGAATTTAAACAATTTTAAAACTAAGTATTTTAACAATACCTTCTATATAGCTATATCAGGTATAAATTAAATAAGCTTCTAGAAAATGAAAAGATATTAATGAAACTGTTTTAAAAGCAATATAATCCATTTAACTGAGATTATAATAGAACATTCAAACAAAGCTAATCTCATAGAAATAAAAGCAAGGAAGAGGAACTACACCTCTCTGCTCCAAAGTGTTAGAGTAACTTTATAAATTAGCTTTATAGGGATCCCTGGGTGGCGCAGTGGTTTGGCGCCTGCCTTTGGCCCAGGGCGCGATCCTGGAGACCCGGGATCGAATCCCACGTCAGGCTCCCGGTGCATGGAGCCTGCTTCTCCATCTGCCTGTCTCCGCCTGTGTCTCCGCCTCTCTCTCTCTCTCTGTATGACTATCGTAAATAAATTTAAAAAAAATTTTTTTTTAAATAAATAAATTAGCTTTAGAAATAAACTTCTATTGAAAATACTGACCTGATAAAAAATGTGCTGAAAATGTATATATTTGTAAGTATCAATTTGTCTTTAAATGTGAAGTAATTTTATAATACTAGAGTTTAAGAAGCCAAAAAAGAAATTAAGAATATATGGATGCCTAGGTGGCTCAATGGTTTAGTGCCTGCCTTCAGCCCAGGACATGATCCTGGAATCCAGGGATCGAGTCCCACATTGGGCTCCCTGCATGGAGCCTGCTTCTCCCTCTGCTATCTCTGTATCTCTCTGTTTCATGAATAAATAAATAAAGTCTTTAAAAAAAAAAAAAAGAATAGTGGTGCTTCATATTAAACATTTATAGGCTCTGGTCAAATTATCCATATTTTCTCCTAGTGATCACTGGTAGAAAAGAAAAGGTGAAAAGAATATAGACAAAGAGATATTCACAGTGTCAACGCTTGTCAACTAACCCCTAGGAATTACATATGCAAAAGCAATGTCAGATTTTAAATATACTGGTCTTAAATGGAAAGACATTTAAGAATCTTCGAAGAATTTTACTCAAAGGACATATGCTTTTGTTCCTCCCCAGATCTGCATTGCCACTTCGAGGCAATGGAATCTACCTATAGGGATTTCCAGAAAGCTAACTATATGCTTAAGAGTCATTTGAATTTCCCTAAACTGTTTGCTCATGTCCTTTGCCCATTTTTTTTACTGGGTTATTGATTTGTAGGTGCTCTTTACATACTAGAAAATAGTCCTTTATCACATGAGCTACAAATATATTGCTGGTAGGTATTATCTATCAAATTAAAAGGAAAAAATTACAAATTGCAGAAGAAAACAACAAAATAGATGAAGATGTGAGGTGCTCTGGTCAGGAAAAGCAACATTCTATTACAAATTGAAAAAACTGAATTCTTTTTTTAAATTTTATTTATTTATTCATGAGAGACACAGAGATAGGCAGACTAGGCAGAGGGAGAAACAGGCTCCCTGCAGAGAGCCCGATGCAAGACTTGATCCCAGGACCCCAGGATCATGCCCTAAGCCAAAGGCAGATGCTCAACCACTGAGCCACCCAGGTGTCCTGAGAAAACTGAATTCTAAATTCTGATCTGTCACAGACAAGCAAGTCATTTCATCTCTGTAAGTCAGATTCTTTTTACACAAAACAAGGAAAATGACTGCCCACTATCCAGTATATATAGTTATGTTAAAAATAAAGTAAGGGCGTGTGAGTGGCTCAATTGGTTAGGCATCCAACTTTTGGTTTTCTGCTCAGGTCATGATCCCAGGGTCCTGGGATTGAGCCCCACATCAGACTCTGTGGTCAGTGGGGAATCTGCTTGAGATTCTCTCTCTCCCTGTGCCCCTCCCGCTTATGTATACTCTCTCTCTCTCCCCCAAATAAATTCTTTTTTATTTGAGAAAATATTTTATTTTTTATTTTTTTAAAAAGATTTTATTTGAGAGAGAGAGAGAGAGAGCGAGCATGAACTGGGGGGAGAGGCAGAGGGAGAAGCAGACTCCTCACTGAGTAGGGAGCCTGATGTGGGGCTCAATCCCAGGACCCTGGGATCATGATCTGAGCTAAAGGCAGATGCTTAACCAACTGAGCCACCCAAGCACCCCCAAATACTCTTTAAAAAATAATAAAGGAAAAATGGTATGGAAAAATAAGCACATAAACATTAAAAATTCAGTTTCTGTTTTAAAACAAAATAGTAGGTACAGTGTCAAAATATACACATACACATATAAAAGTAGGTCCTCGATAAGTATCTATTGAATTTAATACTTCTTTTTCTTTTAATGTATTTCTTTTTAAAGTATGCTCCATGCTCAGCGTGGAGCTTGAAATGAAGATAGTCAATGCTGAACCAATGGAGCCATTTAGGCCCCCTGGAATTTAATACTTCTAATTTGAAACTTAAAAACACTAGCATTCAGGGAATAAAGTACTTTGCTATTTAAAATAAGTCAAAACAACCAGCAACTGGGGCACCTGAGTGGCTCAGTGGTTGAGTAGCTGCCTTTGGCTCAGGTCCTGCTCCCGGGGTCCTGGGATTGAGTCCCACATCAGGCTCCCACAGGGAGCCTGCTTCTCCCTCTGCATGTATCTCTGCCTCTCTCTGTGTCCCTCGTGAATAAATAAATAAAATCTTCAAGGGCAGCCCCAGTGACCCAGCGGTTTAGCACGGCCTTCAGCCTGGGGTGTGATCCTGGGGGCCGGGCTCCCTGCATGGAGCCTGCTTCTCCCTCTGCCTGTGTCTCTGCCTCTCTGTGTGTGTGTGTGTCTCTCATGAATAAATAAATAAAATCTTTAAAAAAATTTTTTTTAATAAAATCTTTAAAAGAAGGCAATTAAGTGATTAAAAAAACTAATTAAGGGAGGAAATAACTCTAAAAACAGATCACTTGAAAAATTTTAAAAAAGGATAATTTTCATTTGTGGTCATGCTACACTAATCACATCTTGATAATGCCTTATAAAAAGCATGTTGTAGAGTGTCACCTAGTGGCTAAGTGGTGATTGTGCCATAGTTCTACCAAATAGAATGTTACCAAATTTTAGCCAAGAGAAAAATGAGGGGGGAGGGGAATGGAATTTCCCATTACTATTAACCTTATAAAGATTCCTATTTGTTTAAAAAACTTTTCTTAACTATTATTTAATAACTCTAAAGAATATTTTTGTGCATTTAAGTAGGTAGGACATTTCTAACATTTCTCTGATCATTTGGCTATTACTATCTTCTAAAAAAGATATGTAAAAATATATAGCCAGTAAAGAGTAGTATGAGATAATCTGAGTCTTACACACAGAGTGGTTTTTAAGAATCTGTACAAAATAGCAAATACTTATAAAGGTTCTCAGAAATGTACTAGGAGTCCATTACCAAAAGGGGCTTATGACAAGTCATTAAATAACAGAGTAACTCTAGTGTAGAGTATTATAGACTCATCCACTAGATGGCTAAAAACATTTTTCATATCCAGAGACCAAAGAGTCCAGGTTATTACTCTTAATTAAAAATGCTAATTATATTTTAGTGGAATTTGCCAGTATTTTAAATAGGTATTACCTTGACTAAGAAATTCTACTTGGGATTTATCCAAGAAAAATCTCACATTAGTCCAAAAAGACACATGTACACTATTGATGAAACTTTAAACTGGGAGAAGGCCATTTGGTAGAACCTACCAAAATAAAAATGTGCATACTCTTTCAGATGGAAATTTCACCATGAAAGATTTTTCTTGAAAAATACACAGGCATATAAAAGAATATTTGATACAGCACCTTTGTGACAATAAAAAAACTGTAAACAATGGAAGTGCCTATGAATAATGCAAGTAGGGAAATAAACATTTCTGTATTATGGAATAAGAGTCATTTGAAAAGATTCAATTAGATACGCTCTGTGCTGTACTCAAAGCGAAGAAAGACATGGACACACTAAGTACAGCATATTGTTCAGTGGGACCAGAGATAATAGAGGCAATTAAAATATATATATAAGCTAAAGTGGTATCTGAGGGTTTGTTTTTATAGTACTCATGTACTATCTTCTTAATTTTAGAAAATTAAACATTCTTCCTTGACTTGTGAGTAGGTGCTTTTAATGATTCCATAAAGACTCATTTATTACAGCTTTGCTTAGCCAAAAGACGGGAAAAGGGATTTTTTAAAAATTGAAAGTAACCAATCTCTAAAACAGAAAGACTAGAAATCTATCTAGTTCTACCTGCTTCTAGTGTATCTGGTTCATCTGGTCTCTGGGCAATCTGTAAGTAATACAACAGAGAGCCGTACAGGTGTGTCCTCACTCGTTGGAATCCGCCACCTAGGGAGATATATAGCAAAAACCTTTTTTCAAATTAAAGTTAAAACAAATACAAAATGTGTAATTTGTAAGACACTTAGATGAAAAAACCTGTCTTCAAAATGAAGTCCAAGAGCTTCTTCAATATGATGTGAAGCGAAGAATCTCCAATAGAAGCAAAACCCACCATTGGGTTCTCTGCTGGAGGAGGGGAGGTGAAAGAACTATCAAGCATAAAAGCATAATGGGTCTCTCCGGGTCCCAAAACTAATGGTTGCTTCTGTTCTGTGCGAACGGCTTGGCTTAGGTGAGCAGTCAGGGTGAACACAGCACCTGCCACCACCGGCATTAACTCTTGTGCTGCTTCATCATCCAGTATCTTAAAGCAGAAAGACAAATCAGAATGAGGACTCCACTTTCAGCTACAGTCATTAACAGGTTTTATATGCATTTAGCTTTTCAACTACCATAAGAGTGTAAGAATGGAACGGCACTGTTCACTGAAAATAAAAGCTAATATGTAGAAAGAAATTTAAATGTGATGCTGGTAACACGTGTTCTTAACCAGAAAGAATTCCTATCACAAAATTCCTTAGAGATTTTTAATGTAAATTCACATAAATGGCTCACCACCAGAGTGTCCCATCCAGTATGTCTGGAGTAGGATCTATCCCTATGTATTTTAAAAAAGCTCCTTAGATAGTTTGATACACACTCTGATTGAGAGCCACTACTGTACAGAAGTCCTTCTCAAGAAAAGTCTTAGTAACACTGACAGTGCACAACTCTATTTATTCCTAAAATAAAAGGGAAAAGAAAGGATGGTGGCAAACTGTTTAAATGGTATACAAATATTTGTACAGCAATATAGGAGTAATTAGGAAGTAAGGAAGTTTAGGAAGCAATTTAGGAAGTATGTCACCTTATCATGCACATCTTGTAAAATATCACGAATAATCAGTTGTCGATCCTCTGCCTGAATGAGGTCCTGAGGACAAGCTGTCAGTATAATTTCCACCAGCTGCCTCCATGACTCTAGTACATGCCGTTTTGCATGAAGACACTGCAGCAATTTGTTTCTTCCTACCACATACTGAAGTATGGTGCTAATTTCCTAAAGCCACAGAAATTAAATCACAAGGTTAAGACATGGGCAAATAATATCTTTTTATCAACAGAGTCCTATTTTTTTAAGTTTATTGGGGTACCTGGATGGCTCAGTTGGCTAAACGTCTTGACTTTGGCTCAGGTCATGATCTTGGGGTCCTGGGATCAGGCCCTACATCAGTCTCCCTGCTCAGAGAGGAGGTCTGCTTCTTCCCTCTCCCTCTGCCACTACCAACTCGTGCGTGAGAGTGCTCTTTCTCAAATAAATAAACAAAAGCTTCAAAAAATAAATAAAAGTTTATTTATTTTTTTTCAGTAATCTCTATACCCAACATAGGGCTCAAACTCACAACCCTGAGATCAAGAATCACACACTCCTCCAGCTAAGCCAGCCAGGCACCCCAAAAGAGTCATATTTTTAACACTCTCTATTAATCTGAATACATTTATAGTATACTTTGGAAACCTTCCACATGCATGCCAAGAAGCAGAGGTGATAAGGGTATAAATGAGCTCTTTAACTCCATCTTTTCTTTGTACTGTCTACTTACACTTACTTTAGAGCACTACAGTTACCTAAACCTCAAGGTCAAGGGGATGTCTCCCTGACACATCCTTTATTTCTTTGCCTCTTGCTGTGGCCTAGCCAGCTGTTTCCATGTATGTGGTTCTTCCCACCTGACTTCTTACCCATTACTCCCCACCTGTGATGACAAATGACTGTCTTCTCTCGCTGACAGAGAATGAGAGAAAACACAACATGAAGAGATTGCAAATCCTTAACCAGCCAAGCAGAAAAAGAAGTTACTTCTTCTGGCATCTAGACATTAACTTCAGTTTAGTTTACAAAAGTTTTAAAGTCAAAATGAAAAGATTTCATTAAAGTTTAATTTTAAGTAGTTTAGTTTAATTTTAAGTAGTTTACTAATCAATGAACTAACTACAAGTCATTTTTTTGTTTCTGTCTAACTGGCAGTTAAATAGTTAAAAGGTTAAAACTAACATATGCTCAATAGGGCTTACCTCCATTAATAGCGGTCGCTGTCCTATGGCTGCCATACCCTGAAGAGCATTTACTTCAGCTACAAGAACCCTATGAAGAAGCTAAATAATTGAGAAAAGAGAGGGAAAAAATCAGACCAATTGCAGACACTGACAGAATAATAAACTCTAGCAATTACTATAAACTGGGAAAAGTTTTGGATGCCTTTATGTATAATCTTCAAGTGGCACTGTCCAGTTTCTAGTCAAAAACTTAAGGTATCCTTCACATCACTAAAGTGGTACCAAAAAGCCTCTGGTACAAATGGCCTTGGATATCTTCTTCCTATTAGTGAGGCCATTACCATTTACCCGGTAGAGAGTTAAATACCTAAAACCATTCCATAGCTAGGCAGCACGACTGCTCTCAGGAAGGTGATAGGGAAACTTCATAAGAGGTAAAGTTAGTGTGGCCTATTTGGTTTCATTTCCCAGCTGTTTGAAAATGAAAACTACAGCTCAATAAAACAGTATCCTTAGCAGAAAACAACTGTATGGTTCTAATTTTTGTTCGATGACTCAAAGTTAGAAGCACTTGATAAAGCACACACTTCAAAACAATCCTTACCTTGACATTGCAGACTGTCTGTCCCCGTAAATTCTTGTGTTCACAGTTAGCAATAACTTGCTCGATCTGGGTCCGATCAAAGAAATCCAACTGCAAAGGCTCAGGGATCTCCTGACTGAAGTCAATCGAGTCCAGAATACTTAGAATTTTTCGGCGTACTAAAAAAAAAAAAAAAAAAAAAAAAATAGTTCAATCTAACTTGGTACAGTGAAAAGAGCAAATCACTGTACTCAGCCCCCTCCCAAAGGTAATGCTATGTTCAAAAGAGTCCAGCAACAGAAGACTGTATTGAAATCTAAATTTGACTTTATTTCTAATATATCCATTTGCAATAACATTTTTTCCCATTCATTCATCCTAGTTACAAAAAAAAATTTATGAATGACAAATAATCCTTTCTATAGCTTTTCCATACCAGTTGAGAATTTGCAGATACAGGTATAATAATTACCTCTTGAAATTTTAATCAATTTAATATATACCTATAAAGTCATTATAGGTTCAAAGGGCTTTACCTTTTGTAGTAGTATCAAAGTGAAGGAATCCTGAGACAGACCTGTTTTCATCTTCTATTCCTCCTTCACCATCTGTTAGAGCATCAATAATAACAGATGAGGAAAAGAACAACACACTTGTCAAAATTATTTGGAAATTACAAACATAAAGTATTTCTTTTTCTAGGTCAACAAACCCTCTGCAAATGGATAACTGAAATGCAAAGATGGTGAGGACTTACCAACAACATTCATCTAATTCTTTCTGTCCTTAGGAGATCCACTTCACAATTGTAAAGAGGATAATCAGAACTCCCAAAGAGGCAGGACCCAATCATACCCATGAGATGATTAGGAAAGCTTATGTATAATACACATTAAAATATCTTGGGTCGGGGCAGCCCCGGTGGCCTGGCGGTTTAGCGCTGCCTTCGGCCCAGGGCATGATAATCCTGGAAACCTAGGATCGAGTCCCACGTCTGGCTCCCTCCATGGAGCCTGCTTCTCCCTCTGCCTGTGTCTCTGCCTCTCTCTGTGTGTCTCTGAATAAATAAAATCTTTAAAAAATAAAAAATAAAATAAAATATCTTGGGTCATGCTGGCTCAGTGTGACAAACTCCACTGAATTTTTGTGTATATGACTAAAGCAGAATGTGGATGCTTCAAACAATAATAAAATGGCAATTATGGGGTGATTTAGACATTTTGTGTTTTAAGGAAAAAATTCTAAAGAGAGAAAGAACCTATTTGGTCTATAATCACATACTAAGCACAAGATTGTTGTGTATGCATTCACACAGACCAGTCAGCAGCACAATAAAACAAATGCCAGCACGCTGACCTGAATATGGTTTCACAGGCATGTCATCCAGTAGGAGGTGTAGGAGCCTCTGGGTATGTGAGCGTTGACGATTCAGAGAAGTTACCCTTAGTTCTATTGAGGCAGTCTTCATTAGCCATGACATCTGGTTCAGCATAGACATTTCATATTCTGCAAGTTAAATACATAAGCTTAGTTTCACAGAGTAATAATACAGAATCATAACAGCTCTAAATTCCATAACTCATCAGATATTTTCCCATGTAACATACTCAGTAATTTATGAAACTTGTCATCAAAATAATTTATCACTCTGTAAGAAAACTTAAAAATCAAAAACAGATGCTAAGAGAGAAAAAATAAGCAAACATATGTCTATAAAAGATGAGCCAAAGTAAACGAAGAACAAAAGAGAATCAAGTTTCCATTACCAGGATAATTTCATACATATCTACAGAATTCTAAGTCTGTCCTATTTTGATATTAACATAGAATTTCATACTTAATAAATTCTCAAATATGTAACTTGTAAAAAAAAGAACCTAACATACAGTTTAACTTTTATTTCCTGAAACAAATATACAATGCATAATTTTATATTTTAAGATATCTCTTAAGATAACCAAGGACACTTGACTTAACATATAACTAGGGTTAGTCTTTATACTCCAGAAGCCAATGAAGAGCTACAGCCATGGCCTTTGGCTACCCTACAGCTGTGGATCTCAACAAGGGCCACGGTGACCAAGAACTTGAGAAAGCTGAAGCAAAGCCACCACGGGCTCCTCACCAAGCACACCAGATTCTTGTGGGATAAGATCTAAGAGGTATGGCTTCACACCATGTAAACAGTGTGCTGTGCTCAGAGTCTCCAAGGGCAAGGCACTCTCAAGTTCATCAAGAAAAGGGTGGGGAAACACATCAGCACCAAGAAGATAAGAGGAATTTAGCAAAGTCCTGGCAGCCCTGAGGAAGGTGGCTGCCGAGAAGGACTGAGCCCCTCCCTACTCTGTGCAGACTAAAACCTTTCCAGAAACAAAACCAAAGCCAAAAATGAAACCTATAATTAGGATTGGGAATCACTTATGTTTTTGAATCCAATATTTTCAGCATGCCTCATCTGAAGTCCGAATTCTAATAGCATAAAACATAAAATACACCAAATACTACCCCCACCACCACCACTGCTAAAAGGCAAAACAAGAGTGACTTTTAAAAGACAGATGCAGTAATGGACAAGACGTTAACTTTTCTTTCCAATTAGGTATAAAGGAGGGTTTCTTAAAAACCTTGTTTGATCAACAAAATCTTAGGCCAAAAGTAAGACATGCTTATTATGAAAATGAAGTGAAAAATTTTTTGCCATTAAATAATTCCCAAGGATCTCTCACAACACCACTCTAAAAAGTAGTTTAGAAGCTGATAATTACTAGTAATAAAAATGTATTATGAAATCTGTGTTCTTATATTTCCCAAAACGTAAAAGATGATACTAAATAAACTCCAATAAAAAAACTCCATAGACTACAGCTGTCCCGATATAGTATGAATTACAAAAATTGTCCAAATTGATCAAAAAGAAACTTATATAAAGCAGAATCCTGTAAAACACAGGTAGCCTGGGATTGTATTGATCAGGTCAGCAAACTCAGCTATAATTTCCACTGCACTTAGTTTTCCATTTTTTATTTCAAGATCTGAATAGGTTTCATTATATATACAAGAAATAAAAGTAAAACGAGATTTTAATTAAACACCTTCACTCAAAAACCTAAATATCTGTAATTTTCTTATATAAGTATTTTCTTATCTATTCAACACAGTTTGAAAATTTTATTTGGTAGTACAAGAATCAAATTCCATCCTTGACAAGCCATTTTTAAATAATTTTATGTCAGCAGCTAGAACATTAGGCTTCTCAAGAACAAATTACATAAGCAACCCAAAATAACAAAGTAACAAAATGAATTTGCAGAATTCTACAAATACTGTAACTGCAACCCCTGAATGCTGTACAAATAAAATTACTCAACATGAACTTCACAAATTATTTCTAATAGTAAGAGAAAATGACATCCTACCTTTGTTAGAAAAAGGTAAATGTTGTAACTGAGAAAATAAGAAATCCTGGCTGGTTCTCAAGTACCTCATAGTAGGACCAGATGTATCTGCGCATGCACACAACTGATATATCACCTAAAGAGTTAAAATGAAATAAGAAAATCCTCAAATCATTTTCTGTGTTATAAATTTTAAGATAAAAGGTAAACTTAGGTTTACTAAATGGAAACTAAGACCTACCAATAACTCAAGCAAAATGGATAAACACACATATAACACAGATGCTCAATAACAAGCTGTTGTTGGCACCCCAACACAAGAAAATGCAATGGAATTTAATTGAGAGTGCCAATGACATTATTATAGAACTAACCTTTAAGTCAGCCTAAGTATACTTATTAATATATGCAGTTAATAAGTTTTACTATTTTGACTATCAGTAATAGCAAATTACTCAGAAGTAACTTCTAAAACCTGTACTTAATTTATCTGAACCTCAGGAAGATGGTAACTTACAAGGACTGAAGTAATCAAAAAAAAAAAAAAATACAAAGACGATCCACAGATTCAACTAAACAAATATAAATTCTAAATTAAATAAAAATTTAACAGAAAACAACAGAATTGAAGATAAAAGCTCTTATAACAAATATAAGAAAAAGTGAATACCTATAATATACATAAAGCTCTCCATTAGGTACGAGTATCATAAAGATTCAAACAGATAAACTGGCAAAAAACATTTTACACGAGGAAAAAGAAATATAGATCATCCAAGAAAAATGTCCATCTTTTTCAGTAATAAAAAAAAAATTAAGGCAACAATAAGGAAGGTCCCTTATTTTAAACAGCAAAATTTTTAACTGTAGAAAGCAAATCCTAGTATTTGGCAAAGTGGTAGCGAAAAATTTTACTTGTGAATATTCTATAAATATTTATTAGATGCTTTGTAACAGGCATTTTAAATTCATCTGTTATTAGCTCTATTTAATACCTATCATAACTCATGCTTACTTACAAATTAAAATCTCAAGTCATAAAACTATTCATAGCCTTTGACCCAATAGTCTATCATCATTATCTATAGACTCTGAATTTGTAAATTCATCTACGTGCTAAACTTATTTGTAATTTCACAATTAATACAAGCATGCTCTTGTAGTTGCTCATGGAAAGGTAAGGAGCAGCAAAACATTTTGAGTTGCCCACCTTGCATGCTCTCAGCTGAGGCTGAAGAAGGCAAGGCTCTTTGTCCTGGTTTCAGCTCTAATGTTGTAACAGCTATCCTTTCCATGTTTCATATGTGATCCGTTTTTCATACTTCGTGCATTTTGTTAGTGATTTTGCTATTTAAAACGGCCAAGTATAATGCTGAAGTAAGTGCACCTAAGTGCAAGGACATGCCTTACAGAGAAAATAGAGTTGTTTGGTAAGCTTCACTCAGGGAGACAAGCTATAGTATAATATATAGTATATAGTGCTACTGGCCATGAGTTCAATGCTAATGAATTAACAGTATATATTAAATAAAGTGTCTTTTAACAGAAACACATAGAAGGTTATTTAATTATCAGTTGAAAAAAATACTGGGAGGTCTAAAAGGTTCTAACACTATGTCTAGGAGCAATGGTTCAATATTCGCCAATTCAGTGTTCACTATGAATTTTTAAAACCAGTAATAACAATCAACTGTTAATCCATGTCAGAGAGGTGAGAGCAAAGGTACAGGCTCAGTGTCAGCTTCCTGACCAGAAGGCCTTATACTGCTAGAAGATGAAGGGTCAATAAGGGTCTAAAGACTTTTTTCTGAAGCAGAGTAAAGTATAAACCTACAGGTGAATGAAGTACCTTTCATTAAAAATGGAGCAGTGCTGCTGACTAAATGCAGATTCTGGAGCGGAGCCTGAGATTCCGCACTAACACGCTCCCAGGAGGGCAGCTGATTAGGCTGGACCCCATTTTGAATCGAGAAAAGTCACAGAGCATATGTAATACTGCTGGTAGTCTGCTGGGACAGACATGTTTTCTTTGGCCAGTATAGTATATTACAAATCGGAGAATCTGGTAAACCAGAGTCTGCATTCTGATACGATTAACAATTAGCAGAGCTGAGGAGAAGTGCATGTGATTTCGGGTCTGTCAAATCCTCCTCCTCTGCCCTCTCCCCACCCTTTTCTCTTAAGTCTGGCTCCATTTGCTTACTTCATTTAACTCCTTTAGCCTCCATGATTAAGATTATCAACTACTTCTACCTAAGTATTTTGAATTCTAGAATGCTGCTGAAATGTCCATCAGGTTTGTTCCCTCATTAAGGAAGAGTTCATTTTCATTCTAAGGAAGACTTAGCTTACAGGCTTTCCTTAGAGTATTTACAATGAAGGGCTGTTTGGACAGCCAGAGGCCAGAAGGAAATAGTGAAGAATTAAAAAAAGAAAAATAGGAGAATAATAAAGAAAAATCTCCAGGGCACTAGAAGTCAAAGATGCCTTTTTTATTATGAAAATCTGAATCACGGGTACTACTGAAATTGAGAAATTAGTCACATCCTATAAAAGGCTAGATTTTTGGACACTTGCACTTACAAATGAGTAAGACAAAAAAGAACCACAAATGAACACAGGCAAAACAAAAGTTCTCACTACAGTTTAAACTTCACGCTAATGTGACTTTCCGCCACCTGACATGTAGCTCCAGGACCGCAGGATTCACATGGTTCTTAAAAAGTGCTTTCATCCACAGTCTGACATTCAGTTAAGTCTCACAAAAGCCCACTGCTATTTAATTTAAAAACTCAGGGAAATTTCATGGCATGCTCAAGCTGATTAAGCTCAAGCTGGTTAAGGGGAGGAGATGAAAATCAGAGGTCTTCTGACCCAAATCCACTACTGTCTTCACCAAAAAGAAACAACCTGAAATAGAACCACTGGAAACTTTCTACACTACCAAGTCAAAATCCATCTCAGAAATCTAATCTCATTTTTCAAGGGAGCAACATATAGCTCTACAGATTTATAGGATCTTGGGGCTTGTGCTCCATGGATTTTATCTATAAATGAAAGACAAGCCAAACTATCAAATGAACTCATTTCAACTCAAGTCTGTTACACTTCCATATCTGTGATGTGTTCAAGCACCTAGTTAAATTTCTTCTACTAAGTGCTATTAAGTACAGCCTTCTGTATACCTGGTAACATAGTTCAGCGAGTTGAGGAGACTCTCTCACTGCCACCGGGCCTGTTCTCCCTTCGGTTCCTTTCTCCAAGATGTTTAAAATGGCATGAAGGCACGTCCGAGGGCAACCTAACACTCCTATGTGAAACCAAAAAGAAATTTAACTTTTAAAATTTCTGCATTAAAAACCTTAAGATACCTTGAGAAAAGTTAAATTCCAAAAACATATACTCCACTGTAAACACACTTGCAAATACTGACATGGAAAATTAGTAAGTGCCAATTTTCCAAGGCTTAATTTGTGGACTTGATCCAAGTCCTAAAGAGTTACCTACCATGTGACCTCTCACTTTCAATGAATTATCCCATGAGCCCAGAATTCAATGAATGACCATTTAGCTACATAAATACGAAAGAAAAACAACATCTATGTGTCCGATGGCTGTACCTGGATCTTGTAGGTTTGTGGTACTGACAGGTTTCTTCAGTTCAAATCCCAGCAGGTAGAGAGCAAGATTGGGTGGGTTGCGTTCCAGAGAGGTGATGAGAAGATTCAGGATGTGGATTCTTGTTTCATGACGGATTCCAGCTAACTTCTTCTCAAGCTCTGATCCTTAATGTGGAAATCCACAAAACAAAATTACAAAACGAAAAAAGTCAAGATAAGTTTAAATATATAAAGCTTGTATTCCAAACCATCATGTTCTCTTTAAGTTCACTTCACCAGCCATTACAGTAAGTTCAGATTTGTTTAAGAGGATTCCACAAAGCCTTACATGTTTGTGCTAGCAAATTCTCAAACTTCTGTTTCATCACCAACAATTAAAGTTCTTGTTATATTTATATAAAGTAAAAAATAAACATGTTAGTGGAAGACCTACCCTCTTCTAGGCGTACAAATTCTTCTGTATCTTCACTATCCAAACACTCCACAAATCCAGCCATCAGCTTCTGACTTACACTCTGGGTTCACAGAAAGATTTTTTAAAAGACAAATTATAAACTTCTTAAATATTAGAGAAACTATACACTTGTCTATAAAGAAAAAAGGCAAATCTCTAAAGTATTTAGGTTTTAGTTTTGCTTTTAATAGGAAACTCAGTTCCTTAAAATGCCATACGCTAGCTCTCTATAGAAATAACTGAAGACGCAAAAATTTTTAAAGTTTATTGATTTCAAAACTTGCTTCTCCAAATTTTCTTTCTCAAAGAATCAAATCAGTTTCTAAAAAAAAATAACATTAAATTGCCATCTCATGACCTCTTCATCATAAACCCAATGCTATGGGATCTTAACTAAAATATAAAATAAAATTCTTATCTTTTCTCTTTAGAAATATATTGCTTATCACCAGTTTTATGTTTCTGGGCTGAGAGATTAGACACTACTTCAATCTCCTCGAGGAATCTAGCAGGATGTTAAAATTGGTAATAATAATTCATACTCAAATGTTTATGAGTGAGCTGAGAACCCTCACTTTCCACATCCCCTATTATGTAGTTTTTTGTGGATTTATTTTTTGTTGTTACAACTGATTAATGGACCTTTAAGTCAATCTGTGGGCCATATATTGCCAGCCCAACAAAGGAAGATTCTGATGTAAAGGAGTACACAACAAAATCCAACTAGCTAAAGCAGTGATTTCTAACATGAAAGAAAGAGGGGAAAAAGTAGCAGATTCCCCAAAAGTAACTCTTCAGCATAGAATAGAGCTATTCAAAATAGAAATAGAGTATAAATTGGATTAACAAAACATCTGAAAACTGTCTATAGGGCAATATCAAACATAGTGACACAAATGGAAGTCACCAGAAGGCCAACTCAACAATGAGACACATTCAGAATTGCACAGGCTCGAGACACCTGGGTGACTCAGCAGTTGAGCGCCTGCCTTCAGCTCAGGACATGGTCCTGGAGTCTCAGGATCGAGTCCCGCATCAGGCTCCCTGTGAGGAGCCTGCTTCTCCCTCTGCCTATGTCTCTGCTTCTCTCTGTCTCTCATGAATAAATATATAAAATTTAAAAAAAAATCAGACCAGAGTCTGAGTGACTGACAGAGTGAGACAAAGGATGTAGGACACAAGCAGAAGCTGCACTGACAAGCCTCATCACCTTATTGTACTCAGAAGAGCAAGAGTCTCACTCTGCTTGCCAGGCACACACTACGGTGCCTATGGTATCACTGTGGATGATATTCTTTTCAAACACAAATTACAGCCCAGTACACAGATAGGTTTTCACCATCATATATAAATACACTTACTCTCATAGAACTTTTTCATAAACAAAAATAAGATTCCTCCACAGACACTGTGACTTTCATATGTGCTCAGAATGTACCAAATGAAATAACAACAACAAAATCAGTTACCTGGTCATGTGTGAAATCTCCAACCAATTTTATCTGAATATTAGAGTTGCAAGAGATACAGCAGAGGATCTTGGCACTTTCAAAAGCCAATTCTGAATTAGTGTTGCCATGATACAGGTATCTTTAAAACAAGAAAACATTTGAGGAACGATGTGATGAAACTTTTGGCTTTTTACTCTTCTCAACATCTTGGGTAAATGACAAAGGTTTCCATCCTAACTAGATACAGTCTGTTATTGGTTAAGAATTGCATTCCTCCAAAATTTGATCGTTTATATCTGAACCCACAGTAACCTTGTTTGGAAATAGGGTCTTTGTAGACACAGGCAATCAAGTTAAGATGAAGTCATTACAGACAGCCCTAGTCCAATGACTGCTATCCTTATTAAAAGGAGGGATTTGGGACGGACGGACACACACACACACACACACACACACACACACACACAATGCCATGTGAAGCTGAAGTAATCAATCAGGGTGACACCTCTACAAGTTACAAAACACCAAACACTGCAAAGCAAGTTACAGGAAGCTAGGATATATACAATGAAAAATTTGCTCCCTAGCCCTAACCACCAAACTTTTAGTTTCCCTAATATATATATATATTTATACATTTTATTAGTTTCAGAGATAAAATTTAGTGATTCATCAGTTGCATATAATACCCAGTGCCCAATACATCATGTACCCTCCTTAAATGCCCATCACCCAGTTACCCCATCTCCCCAACCACCTCCCCTTCAGCAACCCTCAGTTTGTTTCCTAGATTTCGGAATCACTTTTGGTTTTCTTCCCTCTCAATTTTCATCTTATTTTATTTTTCCTTCCCTTCACCTAAGTTTATCTGTCTTGTTTCTTAAATTCCACGAGTGAAATCATAAGGTATTTGTCTTTCTCTGACTTTTTTTGCTTAGGATAATACTCTCTAGTTCCAGCCACATCATTGCAAATGGCAAGATTTCATCCTTTTTGATGGCCAAGTAATATTCCTGTGTGTGTGTGTGTGTGTGTGTGTGTGTGTGTGTGTGTGTGTGAGTTGAGTGTGTGTGAGACCTCATCCCAAATCCCTTCTTTATCCATTCATCTGTAGATGGACATCTGGGCTCCTTCCATATTTTGGCTATTGTGGACATCGCTGCCATAAACATTGGGGTGCAAGGGGCCCTTCTGAATCACTATGTTTGTATCCTTTAGATAAATACCTACTAGGACAATTGCTGGGTCATAGGGTAATTCTATCTTTAACTTTTATAAGGAACTTCCATACTGTTTTCCAGAGTGGCTGCACCAGTTTGTATTCCCACTAAGAGTATAATATGGTCTCCCTTCAGGAGACAAACAATACTAAGACAATGTCGTTTTATACTAAGAAATGCTTAAGATACAAATTCATTAGAAAGAGAAAAAAAATTTAAAGGTCAGAGTGATTAAAATCAGAAGGACTAAAGAAGGCAAGAACAAAATGAGCCTCCCAACCCCCAAAGTAATGAATGAGGATCTGACCAGATTTAGAAATCAAAGGTAGAAAGCAAGCCCACATGATTTATTTCGTCATTTTTCTATCTACAAATATAACTTACCTGGCAATATTCACCACATTATCAGCCTTCTTGGTTCTGGGATTGATTCCCTGTAACAACTGTTCTAGAGGAGAAACTATTAGAGCCAGCTGACTCTCTCTTAGAAGATCCATAAAGAGATTTTCCTTTTGCAGAGTCAGATTGAGAAGTGCAAGGCAATGCTGCACTGCTTTCTCCAAGTGTTTCTTCCCTACAAAAAAACATAAAGTTAGAAAGTTCTACATGAATCTTAAAAATGCACAGTTCTTAGGAAAACAAGCCAAAGGACAAGTTGTGGACTCAAAAAGCCCTCAAATGTTCACTTACAGCAGCAACTTCATAAAACTACTCATCAATGTCAATTCACCATAATTTCTGTAATTTAAGATTACTTGTATGCAATGGCTTCTCATTTTCCCTTATCTCTTCCTTCATTATTTAGAGCAATGGTTTTCAGATTGAGGGTAATTTAGGTCCTGGAGGACACTTGGCAAGGCCTAGAGATACTTTTGGTTGTCACAACTGGGAAAGCACTATAGGCATCTAGTGGATGGGGGTCTACAATGCACAGAACGGTCCCCACAGCAAAGAATTACATGGCCTGAAATGTCACTGGCTCCAAAACTGAGAAACTGATTTAGAGTAATATATACTCAATGCAGAAAATTTGCAAATAAAGAAATGGAGAATTTGAACAAAGATCATCTATAATCCCACCATTCAAATTTAAAATACATGAACTCTGGAGCCAAATTGTCTACGTTCAAATCACAGAGCCAAAAGTTACCACCAAAAGATATGAAATCTCTTTGTTACATCAATTTCCTTATTTATAAACTGGAAATGATATCTAATAAGGCTTTTATGCAGAATAAATGTGCTAAAAGTGCTTTTAAAAGCACCAAATGCATAGTAAGCTCTCAATAAATCATGATAATTAGCAGTAGTAATGATATTTTTTTTTAAAGATTTTATTTATTTATTAGAGACCGAGAGAGAGAGAGAAAGAGAGAGAGGCAGAGGGAGAAGCAGGCTCCATGTAGGGAGCCCAACGTGGGACTCAATCCCGGGTCTCCAGGATCACGCCCTGAGCTGAAGGCAGTGCTAAACTGCTAAGCCACTGGGGCTGTCCGCAGCAGTAATGATATTAAATAAAATCTATTGAACACTATGTAGCAGGCACTATGTAGTTAAGTGCCTCTACGAAGACTATAGAGACAAGAAAACAAAAAATACATTAGATTTAAATTTAGGCATGTTAAAGACATTAAAATGAAAGAAAAATAACTATAATTACCCATAAAAAAAACCATGCAAGGAGACACAGTTATAGTGAGAGAGACTGTACTTTACTCTTTCACTTTTTTTTAAAAAAAGATTTTATTTATTCATGAGAGACACAGAGAGAGAGAGAAAGAGAGAGAGGCAGAGACACAGGCAGGGGGAGAAGCAGGCTCCACGCAGGGAGCCCAATGTGGGACGCGATCCCAGGACTCCAGGATCACGCCCTGGGCCGAAGGCAGGTGCTAAACCACTGAGCCACCCAGGGATCCCTCTTTCACTTTTAATATACTTTCACTGCTTGACTCAATGAAAACATTACGTAAATACGGAGAACCTCACAGGGAAAAGGACTTCAGAAATCATCTATTTTAACCTTCCATTTATAAAAAATGAAAATATGAGAACTGTTTTTCAAGACATTAAGACATTCGGGCACATACCAGGGAAAGGGGCATAGGTATCCAGCTGCTTAACGCCTTCTTCCAATAAACTAAGAGCAAGCTCCAACATTGGTGACTCATTCAGAAGATGATACATGAGACTAAATCCTGGTGGCTTGTAGGCTATGATTTCTTCTCCTAAATAGAACACAACATAGTCCAAAAGATGGTCAGTTAGTACTTTTGTCACACCCTTGGTTTATATGAAATGTATGAGACCTGAAAATTAAATGGCAACTGAATGGGCAAGTTTCAATTTAGAGACAAGGACACAAATTGTATACAGTGGTAATTCCCAAATGGGCTGTTTTGCTCACAGCAGTTAGTTACCTATAACATGTTAACTTGTCAAATAATCTGTAAGGCAGTGTTGTCTTTCATTCCACAAAATTTTACTTTCTCTTGTTCATAACAATTAAAATAAATAATATAATTAAAAAGATTACACTCTAATTTATAAACTTAGAAATAATTTGTATCATATATATATCTAAATTATAAGTAGCTTTATAAATAGCTGACAGCTTATTTGAAAGTGACAGAATTAAATTACCTTGTAATTCCACAAACTGGTCTACAAAATCTTCAAGTTGAGGCTCATAATCTCTGAGTAATTTATAAAACACCTCCAAAACAACCTCAGCAACTTCCCACTATGGAAAGACACAAATGTTACAGTAACAATAAAACAGTCCAATGTGATAGCCATGCTAGGCTTTTTATTCCTCCCACTTTACTCCAGAACATGTCAAAAGTGTCAAATATTTCATATTTTCTCTAAAGACCTCAGCTATAAAGGGTCTAAGAAATCATCTAATCACACTTATTTCAAAGAGAAAGCAAGTGAAGCTCAGAGCATGAATAACTTCCCTAAAACTATAAAGCTTGGTAGCAAAGGTGCTGGAAGGCAAGCCCTGGACTTCTATTCCCAGACCAGTATTCTATCTTACAGCTCGAACCAAAGAAGTTAAGACTCCATCACTAGTAGGCTTGCCCCTAATGGCCCCATTAATACCTTTCTGTTAAAAAATATTTTTAAAAGCTATGCAACAAGGAAAAATACTATGCCAAAGGAAAAATATATTAAAAAAATTTACAAAAAAGAAAAATATATATAACAGTATAGATAGGAAAATTAAGACTTTGTTTTAAAAAAAAATCCATTAAATAGAATTTATTAAGGCTGAGTTTGGTAATTTAGATAAGGATTTTTTGTTTTTTCTTTTTAAATTTTAAAATCATTTCCACTGCACGTAATTTTATCAAGACTAGTTTTGGAAATTGGGACTATATGGTGATTTTTTAAAATTATTTTAAAATTATCTACTATCTGTACTTCCCAAAAATTTCAAGATCATTGATTTAAATAAAAAAGACTTATCACCACATAATAATGGATTTTAGGACTGACAAATATATACACTGGCTCTAATAGTCTATGTTATTTATCTCGATCTAAAGCACTGTTTTAGTACTCTAAAATATAATGACAGAAGTTAAACCTGAGGAAGACTTTCAAGTGCAAAAACTTCATGAAATTGAGGGAAAAAAGTCAGAGGGTATATGTGTTGGGGTGGAACTGCAATCAACGGTAGCAAGGGAAACAGCAGCACTGCAAGTATCCAGATGCATGAACAAAAAACAATAATCTGGAAAGAATGTGGCTAACTGAAGCTCTAAACACTTAGATCATAATGACCTTTTAACAAAAAGGCAAATAAGCTACCTAAGAGAAGTGCAAAAACGTATCAGAGCATTTGTTGAAGAGATCACAATTCTCAGCATCCATTATTTGGCATTCACAAGGACTTTTAACAAGTCATATAGTCGCCATTAATTCTTTTCATCAAGGAGACAGATGTTAATGAGGTAATTTTAGGACTTAAATGTACACCCAGTGTTTATTTTTACTCTGTGAGAAGCAAAAATCATAAGACAAGTGACCAAAAATGAATTTCAGTTACTTGGGATGAAATATTAGAAATAAACTGTGTCCAATGAAAGGGAAATGAATACATACACCATGCTAAAAACAAGATCACACATTAAACCTTAAAGAGACTGTTTTCAAAGGATCTTTGATGGCATAAAAAAGTGCTCATGATAACAAATTTAGTAGTCAAAAAACAGATGCAAAGTAATTTAACTAATTATCTCAAAGTATAAATATGAAAAAGACTAAATTATCCCTCCTAGAGGATTATGGATAATATCATTTCTTCTTATATTTTTCTATATTTTCCTAACTGTCCCAAATTAGCATAAAAATTATTTTTATAATCACTAATACAACAACGAATAAAACCAATAGGTTCAAAAATAGCAAACTATAAAAATAAAGCAGAAATGTCCCTACAAGATAACATCCAAGCGGATCTGGGAGGCAATAAACAGTATTATAGACTAAGTGAATTATGTCAGAACCTGGAAGGGTCTCTTACATAGCTTAGAGGTTATGAGCTTGAATCTGGAATCAGAGTCCTAGGTTCAAATCCTGGTCCTAGACCTTAGGCAAGTTCCTTAACCTTGCTAAGCCTCCGTCTGTAAAATGGGATTATTGATAGTACCTGCCTCACGGTAAGATTGGAATTACATAAGATGATATATACGATAAATTCAGTTGTGTGTTGCAACCAGAGCAAATACGTATGTAAATGTCAGTGCTCCTTCCAATTCCATCCGTGGCAAACATACCTGATGGACCATAATATGCCTTCCCACTAAGCTAAGACTCTACAACTCAAAAGTGCTACTAGATCAATAGAAGTTGGTGTGCAAGTCTAAACTTACTTCAATCCCTAAACAAAATCATCCCCAAAAAGGACAATGTGTTTCCACCTGACAAAGGTGTGATATTTTTGGTTCAATTTTGGTCCAAATTTGTTCAACTAAAGATATGAATGACTATAAATTCATATCAATTAAATTACTGATCACTAAAAAAGCCAGTGCTTTAGTTTTAATGCACAGATTGGTTTATTTAAAGCATATAAACTAATCAGATCATGGGCATCTCAGCATTAAGACTATGAATTGTATTGATTGTCAAAGGCTAAAATGAATTTATAGCATCTTATACCTTTAATAAAAGAAAAAGCATCAATAAATGAATAAGGATAAAAAAGGTTTCTCTGAACATTACCTTTTCAGCTGCTCTCCGGTAAGCTCTTGTGCGGAATCGGAGAAACACAGAATCTCTGAGGAACTGCAAATAAGGGTCAAAGCCAGGGGGCCGCAGGCCAGCACCCAAATTAGAAGGAAATGAACTCTCCACCAAGGTACTAATAAGCTGGCAAAAAGCTCGAGTCAATGGGTATTCTTCACACCGGGATTCTATTTCATTTAGTTCAACCTTTCAAAGAAAAATAAAGACATTTAGCAATATAAAACAATCAGCTATAAAGTACAAAACATTTTGCAGACATTGACTCATTAATGTTGAGCTTATCATCATGACACCAAAAAGAAATGTAACAAATATTACCATTGTTCATTTAGAGGAAAAGACACAAAAGTAGTATATAAATCTAGATCAATCAGATGGAAGAATTTCAAATTCCCACATATTATTCCCATCTGTGAATTAAAAATAGAAATCTTATGCTTCTTCATGAAAAAGGAGAGCATAGAGAGAGAAAAAAAGAAACTAAAGTAAAATCTCACTTTGGTTGACCCAAGTAACTGAATTAAACTAGATTCAAAGCAAACTTTCAGCTCGGATGGCTGCTTTGTAACATCTTTTCCCAAAACTGAAACCTAAAGCTTTTGGTCCCTCTCATGAAAAGTTTCATCTCCATTTCAACACTGCCCTGACTACACTTCAAATGAAATATACTAAATTTGAAAATTATAGAAACCAACAGAGTAAGAACAACTTTTGTTAATTTTCATCATGTGAATGTACAAATAGAACATTTAAACTAAAAGGAAAACTTTACCTCGATACCAATAGCTTGCCTCTGGCTTGGAACCCTTACGGTTTGCAGTATCTTAAAATAAGAAATAGATGTTAGGAATAAGAAATAAATGTTAGGAACATTCCCCAATCCTCAATGAAAAATAGTGGCTCTGCAATAGTCATATTTCTCACCTACAACATATATGTATCTTATGATCCTGATCAGAAATGACAATTGAGAAGTCTCTGGGACGCCTGAGTGGCTCAGCAGTTTAAGTGCCTGCCTTCAGCCCAGGGTGTGATCCTGGAGTTCCAGGATCGAGTCCCACATCAGGCTCCCTGCAGGGAGCCTGCTTCTCCCTCTGCCTGTGTGTGTGTGTGTCTCTCTCTCTCTCTCTGTGTCTCATGAATAAAAATAAATAAAATCTTAAAAAAAAAAAAAGAAAGAGAGAAAGAAGTCTCTGATAGGACTTTCATTAGTAATTGTATGCGATTCAGGTAGAACCTTTAATTATCTGGGCTTCAGAAAACTGGTAGTTTCTAAGTGCACATAAGAACAATATTCAACAAATAGCCTCTGAAATATTCTAGGAATGAATCTTAAGAGGATTTACAGAATAAAATCTCACCAGGGTTTGAGACCAGCCCCACTGTCTGCACCAGAAAACCAATAATTAAATTTGTTAATAACAGATTTGAACAAGTTTCTTATGTGGGCAAAAGTTCAGAGTTAAGATGTTCTGACCTGACCTTGCTAGGTACATAGGCAGTATGTGGTATAATGAATGACACTTCATGTTATATTACTTACCACTCTTACAAGCTGAAAATGTACTATCACGTAGAATCCTTAAAAAAGAAATCCTGCTCTAGAAATGTCTAAGCCCAACCATACTTCATTATTGGTATAAAGGAGCGCTAAGAACTTAGAACACTAAGTAGTGACACATTCATAAATGAAAAAATATGAAGTATTGATACTAAACCCAGAGTGACTCAGCCTCTCAGCACACACCAGCTCCCTTCATTTTGCTCATATAAAACATTATCACCTCTTCAGGACACACATGTTAGAAAATAACTAGAAATTTTACTGCTTCAAAATGGTGTTAGAATCACAGGCTCCTATATGTTTTACTGTTTTTTAGACAAACACATATTCCACTGAACCATTTTTCTAGAGATATGTTTGTAAAGCACATCCTTCTTTTTTATTCTAATATGTATTATTATATATAATCATATAATATGTATATAATATATTATATATCATATATAATATATATCATGTATTATTCTTAATTATATAACATTAATGATTAATATATGTTAATAATATATAATTATGATAATATTATTTTATATATATTCAGTAAGTATACCTTCATAGAAGAATTCCAATAAATCTTACATCTTAAGAAAGAAAAATTGAGGGCAGCCCAGGTGGCTCAGCAGTTTAGTGCCTGCCTTCAGCCCAGGGCGTGACCCTGGAGACCCGGGATCCAGTCCCCCATCAGGCTCCCTGCATGGCCTGCTTCTCCCTCTGCCTCTCTCTCTCTCTCTCTCTGTGTCTCTCATGAATAAATAAATAAAATCTTAAAAAAAAAAAAAAGAAAAATTGATAGAGGACACGGAAGCAGCAGAAAAGAATAGGTAATCCTAACATTTAGTAAGTACAAATAACACCTGCAAGCTCTTGTCAGCCTAGCCTCACAGACGGAGTAAGGAATTCTGTCTATTGTCTGTGAGCACAGAAAAACAAAGTCTTGAGAGCCCATCTCTAGTAACCTAATAAAGCTGTCAACTGATACAAGAGGAAAACCTAACCCTGTTAGTTTCTGATGCTGTGTTTAGTACTAAGACCAGGACTGTCTAACTGGGAAGGTCCTGGTATACTGTAAGTTGCAAACTGGATGCTCTTGCTTTTACCATATTACCAGGCCTCACTTTTCAAACTATAACAAATAAGAGATCTTGTAATCTACTACCTGAGTGTATTCCAGGGACTGCCAGAGGGAAGCAGCAATTTCAGGAGATTTTCCAAAAGCTGCAAGGGTCTTCAGCAGCTCTGCTTTTAGAACGGGGGGAATACTGCATTGTAGGAGTCCCAGAATCACCACAACCGGGGTCCACTGAGGATGTTCACAGAGTGCCAGGCGAGCATTTTCACTCTGGGAATCAAATACAGAAAGAACAAGACTTTCTCATCTTTAAAAAAGCTAAGGGAAATGACTAGAAATCATCTAGTCATTTGCTAGCACTTACACCGAGTATTCATAGACTTACTATGTACCAAAACAAAGACAAACCTATGGCTTATGCTTTGAGGTCTACCAGTGGATCAAATCAGATTACAGCTCAGTCAATGTAAAGAATGGAGGAAAAATAGTCTTTTAGAATTATTTTTATAGCTCTAAGCATGGAAAATAATCCATATGAGATATATGGTCTACAGAGTCACATAAATCTTACCTAAGCACTTTCAAATCTTTCTGAAACAATGTAGTATGTTTTCTACTACAATACATGAATAACTAACTTCATTTTTTGAGAAAAAAAGATTATAGAAGTGCCTGGGTGGCTCAGTCAGATAGGCATCTGACTTCAGCTCAGGTTATGATCCTGGGATAGAGCCCCATATAGGGCTCCTGGTTCAGCGGGGAGTCTGCTTCTTCCTCTCCCTCTGCCCCTCCCCCAGCTCATGTTCTCTCTCTCATTCTTGCTCTCTCTCAAATAGATATACAAAATCTTAAAAAAAAAAAAAATGAAGATATATATATGATATCAAATACCACTTATTTTTCTTTTTTAAGTAGGCTCCACACGCAGAGTGGAGCCCAAGACAGGCCTAAATTCACGACCCGGAGATTAAGATGCGAGCTGAGATCCAGAGTTGGAATCTTAGCTGACTGAGTCACCCAGGCACGCCAATACCATTCCATTTTAATTCAACAAGAAATAACTACTAACTTTATGTTTTAATGTTAAGCATTCCTGGAAAAACTGAAAAGTCAGAAGACAATATTCCTGTCCTCAAGACAGATTGTCTCACTAAGCAATTTTGCTCTAGGAAATAATAGAACTAAAAGAGGTTTCTGAGTAGAGATATTATGTAATAAAACCAATGTTTCTTATAAAGTCTAATTTTGGTAGTGGCAGGTAAGATGGTTCAGTGTAAAGAGAGAATAAAAGAGTAATTCAGTGAGTAACTTTTCTTTTTTCTTTAGTAAATAACTTTTCTCTTTAATCAAAAATAGCTTTAGGGTACCTGAGTGGCTCAGTCAGTTAAGCATCCAACTCTCGATTTTGGCTCACATCATGATGTCAGGGTCAAGACATCGAATCCCACATCAAGCTCTGCACTTACCGTGGAGCCTGCTTAAGATTCTCTCCCTCTCTACCCCACCTTGTACCCTGCTTGCATGTGCTCTCTTCTCTAATAAAAATAATAAATCAATTTAAAAATAAACTTTAAAAATAATTTAAAATATATTCCTTATGTATACATAACACCAATACATACACATCCACAACTATGCTATGAGACCTTCTAGAAGGATGTGCATCCACAACTGATTCTTCTTTGCCTATTTTCCTTCAGGCATATGCTATTATATTCCCACTAGCTGAAAGCAATAAACTGGGCTACCATTGCTAAACCCTCTGAAGGTAAAGAAACACAGTGCCTAAAAACAGAATTCCATATATGCAAAATTCATCACTCATAAACCTCAAGCATTTCATGAAAATTTGGGAGTTTCTTAAGATGCCTCTGTGCTAGAAAACAAAATTATACTCTCATATGATGTGGATGATAATTACCCAAGTAATGATGGTGGAGGTGAGCTGTAAAAAAGCAATCAATCCATCCTGTTCCTTCTGGGTGATTCCACGTGAAGGAAGGTGACGGTACTGGACACTATCTGCACTTGGAAGATCCTTCCGGAGGTGCTCATGGTAAAGCATTAAGGAGTGAAAGAAATGTTCCCAGGAAACAGGACTGCCACCTGTTCCCTGAATATTTTCAACTGTAGAGAAAGCACAGAATTTTGTTTCAAAAATGCCTAAGCATTTCCTCGGAAATGGAGGGAGAAAATAAATTTAAAGCAATAAATTTTACCTTTGTCCTAGATAAGTAATCTTTGTCTCAATTAAGTAGCGTGTTGAAAAAGGGCTAGAATTCATCTATGAGCTAAAACTCTGAATTAATTTTTCCTCAGGGCTGAGAATGGGTGGTGTCCATATAAATGCAAAGGCAAATTACTTTGGATGTCAGCTATCTACTTTATATCCATAAGAGTTCTCTGTGTCGTGCTATACCATATAGGGCTATTTTCCCCATCAGATAATCCCTAAATTCCCAAAGAGAGAGAAGTACAGTCTAGATTTGTAAATTACACTACTCTGCTATATACCAAGTCCTGGGCAAGACAAGTAGGCCTTGACAGGGTGGTCAGAACCCTGGCCTTGGAGTGGGGCAAATCTCAGTTCCAATCACACTCTTCCTTGTGACCCTGGTTAAATTACTTCTCTAAACCTCAGTCTCCTCACATGTAAAAATGAAAGTAATAATATCTACCCAGCAAAGCAGATACTTAATAACTATTTCTTTCTCTTCTCTTTTACAGTGTTGCAATTTAACCAGACTCAAGCCTGAAAATTAAATGAGGAAATTGGGAGAGTGGACAGAGAAACTCTAAGTACAGAAATTTAGAAAAACAAGTACTTATGAAAATGAATTTACAAAATCAAACTCAGGGCACCTGGGTGTCTCGGGTGTCTCTGGTGTCTCTGGTTAGGCATGTGCATTCGGCTCAGGTCATGATACGGGGTCCTGGGATCGAGCCCCACATGGGGCTCCCTGCTCAGCAGGGAGCCTGCTTCTCCCTCTCCCTCTGCCACACCCCCTTGCTTATGCTCGCTCGAGCCCTCTATCAAATAAATGAAATTTTTAAATCTTAAAAAAACAAAAAATAAAACTCATGTGGCAAGGGTATAAATTTTAAGTACCAGATGTGTTCTTCAAAGTTTTTACGTATCAATTCTGATTTCCTAAATTGAGTAACATTTTATAAAGCACACAGTAAAACTGTCCAATCTGTGAGACCATCACTATGCATAAAGCTACCAACGTGCTCTTTCCCGTTACTATAAAAATAATTTATACAGGTAGAAGCTAGTACAAATAACCAATATTCTTTAATAGGCAGGGGGATAGTGAACCCAAGAATGTCACCAACAAACTTAGACAACGTCCAGATTTTTCTTACCATGACTACTACCATTGACTTTAAGCAGGCTGAAACAGTAGTGGGCGCACTGGGGCCCATTAGCCAATCCCTGAAGCATTTTCAAATACGGAATGTATATCGTTGGAGGCAATAGGTCACCCATTTGCCTAACAAACTTTGACAAAACAACCTGAAATAGGGAAAAATCAACAGTTTACGTAAAGCTTATGGACTAGCTAATAAAGACTACAGATGAACTAAAACTAATCAAGTGCTCTGATTTACGAATCTGGTATTCTACTTATGAAAAATTGTTTTTTCAAGATGTCATTAACAATGTAATGCGGGCAGCCCCGGTGGCGCAGCGGTTTAGCACCACCTACAGCCCAGGGCGTGATCCTGGAGACCCGGGATTGAGTCCCGTCAGGCTCCTTGCGTGGAGCCTGCTTCTCCCTCTGCCTGTGTCTCTGCCTCTCTCTCTCTCTCTCTCTCTCTCTCTGTGTGTCTCTATGAATAAATAAAATCTTTAAAAAAAAAAAACTTAATGCAATTACAGAATACTTCTGTGAATATAAAGTACACGTTTAAAAAAAAAATCTCAATGTCACAGAACATAAGAACTACCCACATTTTAAATAGGTAAGGCAATGTTAAAAATTTACTCCTCTAAAATTAACCAGTCCTCAGATATGCTTGGAACTTGGGGTTCCTGAATCCTAGTTAAATTTAGTATGAAGACCTAGAAACCAGGGCACCTGGGTGGCTCAATAGGTTAGGTGTCTGCCTTTGGCTCAGATCGTGATCACAGGGTCCTGGGATGAAGCCCCACATCAGGCTCCCTGCTCAGTGGGCAGTCTGCTTCTCCTTCTCCCTCTGCCATTCCACCACTGGTGCATGAACACTCTCCCTCAAATAAATCTTAAAAAGAGCAAAGAAACAAACAAAACCTAGGAACCTGAAAGAATTTTGGATGCTAACCTAAACATACTGTTTTGTGTTAAGCCAATACCAAATTCCTATACTCTCATTCTGTAAATCCACTTTAGTTTTTCCTTGTATTTTGCTTATTCCTTAGATCTAATAACAAAAATGCTATTCAGACATCGAGGCTCATTGGTTGGAATTCAGAACTGAAAAGGTTACAGATTACTGGAAATCACTGTTAAATCTGTTAGGTATAACAATGATTTTCTAATTATGTAAAAGAATAGCCTTATTTTTGGGGATCCCTGGGTGGCTCAGCGGTTTAGCATCTGCCTTCAGCCCAGGGCATGATCCTAGAGTCCCAGGATGGAGTCCCACCTCGGGCTCCCTGCATGGAGCCTGCTTCTCCCTCTGCCTGTGTGTCTGCCTCTCTCTCTCTCTCTCTCTCTCTCTGTCTCTCATGAATAACTAAATAAAATATTTAAAAAAAAAGAATATCCTTATTTTTAAGATATATTTATCTAGTAAGAGGTGGAATGTCATGCTGTCTATAATTTCAACATACCTCAGCAAAATAAAGGTAGTAAAAATAACAGTACACGAAGCAAACAAGGCAAGTGTTAACAGCTATTAAATTAAGATGTTGGGTGTTCATTAGAATTATTCTCTTGTCCATATGTTTGAAATAATATAAAGATGTTTTTAATCTTCAAAAAATTTTAATAAACCCTTCTCCAAAATATTTTTGTAAATGGGGAGAAAAAAATGAAACAATAAATATAAGAAATGCAGTAAAAAGAAAAGGTGTCTGATCAGATTCTAGCATAAATTAAAATTACTTGACATGAAAGCATCTAATATAGTAAATCCCCAAAACATGTAGATACTGTAATCCATCTTATTTGCTACTGTGTATCATACTTAATATAGAATAGAAAATGGACTTTTTCCAGTATCATCTACTGACTCATAGGTACTTTGTCATCACTTCTAACTTCTAAGCCTTTCCTTCTAGTTTTTATACCTCTCCTATCTTCCCCAAAATTTGTTAAGAATGGTGTATACTGGGGGCCCCCTGGTTGGCTCAGTCTGTGGAGTATGTGATTCTTGATCTCGGGATTGTGAGTTTGAGCCACATGCCAGGTGCAGTGTTTACTTAAAAATAAAATCTTAGGGGCTTCTGGGTGGCTCAGTGGTTGAGCATCTACCTTTGGCTCAGGTCGTGATACCATGAGTCCTGGGATCGAGTCCCACATTGGGCTCCCTGCAGGGAGCCTGCTTCTCCCTCCGCCTGTGTCTCTGCCTCTGTGTGTATGTGTGTTTCTCATGAATGAATGAATAAAATCTTTAAAAAGAAATCTTAAAAAATGATGTATATTGGTTATTGTCATTCCTGTTGAGGACAGACTAATACTAATACCAATAAAATTCAAGTAAGCGACACAAATTGTGTAGACCTTTCTGTCTACAATTTGACACATAACCAATATGTTACAAAAGGCTAACTATAACTACATAAACTCCAAAATGATGAAAACTTAAAGAGTTTCAAATTTCCTTAAGGAAGAAAAAAGTGTAAATTTCTAAGTTACACAAATGGTCATTTGTGTTAACAGCAATAACATCAAGAAATGACATTTTTTTTTTTAATGGTTCAAGACTCCCAATTGCCATACCAGAGTAGAAAAGTAAAAAACTAAGAGCTCACCTGGCGTTGAGGGGGTCGCTGATGAGCCACCCCAAGGTAAGAACCCATGATAGTGGAAGTCTGAAGAGGCTCTGAGGGACACCAATATTCGAGAGCAAGCTCCAAATTAAAAGGATTCTTTTTATATAGCTCACCAATCTGCAAAGTGTAAGCAAAGACTAGGTGAAAATGCCTACAATTCAACAATTTTATTTTTTATCCAACAATTACTTTTAAATGAAAATTTACATTTTTATGGAATTCACTTGTATATTTAGATATTAAACATGAAACTTTCCACAGTTAGGGAATAAATAATGGAAGGAGGGAGAGATGACCATCTATTCACTGTAATGGCTTACCAAGAGCATTAAGTGTTCCAGATCTCTTCTAAGTGAAATGGGAGGTTCATTACCCATCTGCATACTCATGTGAATTATTCGAGCATCTTCATCTGCCCGATTCCTCAACTGTTTCACCTGCATAATATGTTATATAGAGCTTAATATGGAAATTTATTATACAGGTTAATAATACTGAAATCAGAAAAATCAGACAACTGTCTAAAAGTGAGTATATAAAAGAAAAACTGTTTAAAAATCTATTCCACTTTAATGACATGAAAAAATATACTAGGAATTTTGTGATACTATTATCCATAATTTATAATATCTTAACACTTCAATGCATTTTCCAAGTTGAGTTTAACTAGTGTTTCTCAATGGGAACATTACTGGCATTTGGGCAGGACATTTCTTCTCCGGCTTGATCATCCTAAACATTGCAAGACAGTTTAGCAACTCTGGACTACCTACAAGCCACCAATAACTCCACCAAAGACATTATAGCAAAGAAAAATGGTGCCACTAATTTCCCAAACACTCTCTGAAGGACATTATTATTCTGGCTGAGAACCATTACCTTATAAACATTTGTGTGAACTAAATGGCAACTGATATAAGAAACTACTCTTTCAAAATGAAACAAAACAAAAAGCTAGACAAATCCACAATTACAGCTAAAGATTTCAATACTCTTCTCTCAATATTCATCAGAACAAGTATACAAAATCTGTAAGGATAGAGAAGACTTAACATTAATTGACATTTAGAGAATACTCCACAGAATAGCAGCAGAATATACATTCCTTTCCTGTGTGCATAGAACATTTTCCAAGATAGGGCATATTCTAAATCATAAAACAAATCTCAGCCCATTTAACATAAATTGAAATCCTATAAAGCATGTTCTCTGACCACAACAAAAATAAACTAAAAATCAATTATAGATACCTGGAAGTCCTCAAATATTTAGAAATTAAACAACACTTCTAAATAATCCACTAATCAAACAAGTCCCAAGGAAAATTACAAAACATTAAATTGAACAAAAAAGAAAACATATCAAAATTTATGTAACACATTAGAGATAAATGTGTAACATTAAGTGTTTGTATTAGAAAAAAAGAAAGGTTTCAAATAAATACTCTAAGCTTCTACCTTAAACTGAAATGAGAGGTGCAAATTAAGCCCAAAGCAAAAGGAAGAAAACAATACAGAGCAGACATCAGAAACAGTAAACAAAGTACAAGAAAAATCAATGAGGCCAAAAGCTAGTTCTTCAGAAAATTAAATAAAAATGATAAACCTCTAGCCAGGTTAAGAAGCAAAAAGAGGAAACGCAAATTACCAAATTCAAGAATGACAGAAGAAACATCACAGATCCTATTGACACAACAGTACAATAAAAGAATATTAAGAATAACTTTATGTCCATCAATCTGAATGTAAAGGACAAATTCACTGATAGGCACAAACCAAAGCTCCTTCAAGAAGAGACAAATAACCTAAATCCTCTTATATCAAAGAAATGCCAGTATCCTCGATCGTGTGAATTCACTGTTTATGCTAGTCAAGCTATTTATGATTATCTTCCCATAATCAAAGTCCCATCTGGATTACTACTGATTAGGACATGCTTAAGCCTTAATATTTCTACGGCTTCATTTCTGCAAATGTAAAATGAAAGGATTAACACACTTCTTCCTACTCCAAAATCTTGTGATGTTCTTCTATCAAGCCCTTCAAGGTTCCTGAGGCTTCAAGTTATGTTAAAGTATTCCTTGACTACTCTAACCCTGACAGGGCTATTCTTAGCCTAAATAAACCCATAGCAGTTTACTCTCTAAACCTCTCATTTACTTACTGTTACTACCTAACCTAACTAGATTATAAATTCTTTGCTGATAAGGAATGAGTCTCCTACTTACTTTTACTTTTCTTTTCCACAACTCCTAGTATAGTACTGGCACACAGGAGAAACTCAACAAACACTTAATTCATTAAATAATAAATAAGCACTTCACTCCTTGAATGTTTGTTGCCATCTGAGGTAGCCTTTCCATTTGTCTTATGTATTTCAGTAGGTATGGTAGCAGACCTACACAACAGTATTACAAGTGTAGATCCTTTAGGGTGTTTTTTAAAATACACATAAAAAGTGAGTTCATAGGGCTTATTCCCTCATTTATTTCCTGCCCCATTTTGATGGCTTCCTTGGCAAAAAATTGCACAAAAAGCATATGCTCTGAAGAAACGGTATGAAATGGCTCTAAAAATCCTTTTTTGGATCAAACTTATAGCTTGAACTCTTTATTTTAAAGTTGTCTTTGCATTAGTTTCCATTACATTACCTGTATCCATGCAGAAGTCCATTTCTTCACTACAGTAAAAGAATTTAAACAATTACCTATAAAACTGGAGATTTTTCACTATGCCTCTTCCAAATCATGTATAATTGATCCCTGGGGTTTCATGGCATTAATAGTGTTCTGCACATAGTAATTTATCTATTATTCTCTCTCCCTATAAACTATTCTCAGTACCAAATATTTTGTTCTTTTAACTTATTCTCAATTAATAGGTCTTATTTCATTTTCATGAATTACAAATTCCAAAGCTGTAATACAACTATTGTCATATTATGGTCTACAATAAAAGATTTTATTAGTTTCCAAAACATAAAGTTAATTATCAGTTTTACTACTTCATAAAATTTTTCAACTACTCTTTACTTATCCTACATTATTATACCTACCTTCATTGGCATAAGCGCCAGGAAATCTGTGATGAGATTATGGATTCTACGAATATAAAACTCCTCCTGATAGAAGTTTTCTGACACCACTACGGATTCAGTGAGGAACAGGAAGACATTGTCAGCAATTGCAAGCTCTGCCATTGCTTCATCTGCTTCTGTAAATTCAGCCAGAGCTAGAAATATATTTAGAAAATCAGCACATGGAGGAAAAGTTATTGAACGAAATTGTAATATCTCCCAATACTCTGTGATGGTTCAAAACTCAGGTATCTTCTCAACCTTCAAGCATGTGCTTTGCACAAAATAAGACCATGTAATACTGTAACTCAAAAGAGCTACTGAAAATGTACACTAGAAAACCCCGAAAACCTCATGCTCTTCACAATAACATCATGAGTAGTAAGAAATTACTTGAGACATACGTGTATAACACTGATATAGTCAGGGAGTTAGTATCAAAACATTAACAGAAGAAAACAATGCTAAGGCTTTAATCTCAATGAAATGAACTTAATCATTGAGAATGTCTTCAGAGCTAGTAAGCGAGTCCAAGACCTAAACATGACCACCTATGTAACTCTTCTAATTTGATAATGAAGTAGCAAAAATTGAAAAACTAAAGCTTAACCTAAAGACAAACTGGTCTATTTGTACATGTTTTTAGCTTTTTATTTGAAACATTTCATTTTTTAAAAAAGATTTTATTTATTTATTCATGAGGCACACAGAGAGAGAGAGGCAGAGACACAAGCAGAGGGAGAAGCAGGCTCCATGCAGGGAGCCCGATGTGGGACTCGATCCCGGGTCTCCAGGATCATGCCCTGGGCTGAAGGCGGACGCTCAACTGCTAAGCCCCTGGGCTGCCCCTATTTGAAACATTTCAAACAGTTATCTAAAAATAGACCAGTTTAATGAACCACCACAAACTCCATTACCTAACTTCAATGCTACACCTTTATAGTCAATCATATTTCATCTACATCTCCATGCATTCCCAAATGAGATTAAAGCAAATGCCAGACAATTTAACATTTCACTCATAAGTATTTCAGTATACAACTCAAAAGGATACTTAAAAACAAAAGAAAAATAAATCACACAAACATCACACTTTAATACACTTATATCTTAAAAAAACCAACAGTATCAAATATCCACGAAGTAATCAAATTTATAACTGTCCTGTAAATGTTATAAAAGATTCTAGTTTGGTTTTTTGCTAATTTTGTCTTTTGTGCAATTTGTTTGCTTGAATCAGGATCCAAATAAGATCTACAGATTATATTTTATATATCTGTAGGCACTTCCTGTACCTTTTTAATTTTTCCCTTCCCCTTTATTTGCTGCAGACACTGGACTTTAAGCCTATAGAGTTTCCACGATGTGGTCTGGTATTCATCCCAGTGATACAGTTAACATATTCCACTGTCCTCTGATTATACTACAAATTAGTAGTTTGACCTAGAGAGACTTGATCTGACTTACATTCAATTTTTGTGGTAAAAGTATGTCATAGGTGCTGTTGAATCCTTATATCAAGAAATACATTGCTTCTTTTAAATTTACACATAAAACTGCTAGGTAACTTTGTGGTAATCTGGCTTTGGAAAAGAATGCTATGTAGTTTATTCTGCTTGAGCGTCATACAGACCAAATTCAAAGTGTGCTACTCAAACTACATTTTCATAGCCTTGAAAAGGGTCATATGGAATAGATATAAGCCAAGAGTCTCAACCGAGGAAAATAGATGGGTTTTTATGTTTTATTTTGCATTCTGAAACAAAGCCTGCCTATCTACCCATACCATACAAACTCTTTGAGAATGAAATAGTTTTGTTCTTTATGAAAACTAATACTTATTATTAAAATTACTAATTAAGTATTAATAATAGTGACTAATTACAAGCCTTCCCTTGAATTCAGAAATACTAGAATTTAAATCACATGATGATCAACATAAGAACTATTTCTTGAAGATTCAGGTAACAAAGCAGCATTAATATCTTAATGTAAATTGAGTATTACTGTCTAAAAAGTTTATTCAAATTTTGGAGTTTAGTAAAGTTCCAAACACATTATAAGTTAGTGTAGTAAATATGTTTGATAAGTTTTTCGGAAGTCTATAAAGAGAGTAGGAACTAATTTTGCAAAATTCCTATTTTATTAAAATTTGTATTATTTCAAGAAATGACTTTTTTTTCTTTTTGAGACAGAGAGAGAAAGAGTACATGCCTGTGTGTACACAAGAGGGAGGAAGGGCAGACAAAGAGAATCTTCAAGCAGACTCCCCACTGAGTGAGGAGCTTTATGGGCTCCATTCCATGAACCATGAGATCTTGAGCCAAAATCAAGAGTCAAATACTTAACCAACTGAGCCACCCAGGTAGCCCTAATGTATTTTATTTTAAAATAATACTAGATTTAAAAAAAAAATTAAAGATTGTATTTATTTGACAGAGAGAAGAGAATGCACTAGGAGGGAGAGTGGCAGGCAGTGGGAGAGGGAGAAGAGGCTTATAGAGCACAGAGCCCTATGTGGGGCTCAAGCCCATAACCCTGGGATCATGACCTGACCCAAAGGCAGATGCTTAATCTAAAACTGAGCTACCCCGGCACCCCAGATAATAGTAATCTTAAAATCATGAAAATTATTTTCTGAAAACCAAGGAGGAAAACATTAAAAAAAAAAGAAAAAGAAATCGTAAATTTTAATATAAAAATTATTGTGATACTATCATTTCAAATTTTATACTCTTAAGTAAAAAAAGAAGCTAAAAGAGCACTGGCATTGGCTCTAAGAAAAGGAAATACTTCATAAAATTTCTTTTAGGATACAATGGGGAAAAAATGTTATTTCACTACATTCCAAAGCTTCATTTAACATAATTCTAGGTATCTTCCTGTGCTCATGCTTATATATATCAAAGATAACCCCTCTTTCAAAACACCTTTAAAGCAAACAAACAAACAAAACACAAACACCTTTAAAGCTGGTATGTTCTTTCCCATAACTAAATTACCTACAATCAATTTACCTGTCACATCAGGTAGCTGAGATATTCCTCTCAATGCCAGTGCCCAGGCAAGTCTAACAGTGGCCTGCAGGCCAGGCAGTTTCCAAAGCTGTGAGTCTTGTAGGCGAGAGTGAATTGTTGCAATGTATTGTCTTTCTGTCAACAGTGGAAGTTGATGAATCATATCTGGAAACACAAAAATGTACCAAAAAGTAGAGAAGTTCGGACTTTTGATATATAGGAATAATGTCTACAAATCAGAAAACCAGAGTGCTCTTATCAAATAACTATGGCTAATTAACAATAATGTTTGACAAACCAAAACAAATACAGTACCAGAAAACTTCTATACAAATTAAAACTGAAAGAGGCAACCCACAATAATTCTAAATTTTAATTCTATCTTTTACAATGTCTTTTTAAATAAGTGTACTATAAAAAAATTTTAAAAACAGTTAAAGAGTCATTCATTTTTCTGTATACAAATTCTAAAATATATCAGGGTGCTGGCTGGCTTAGTCGGCTGAGCATGTGACTCTTGATCTCAGGGTTCAAGCTCCACATTGGGTATTACAGATTACTTAACAATAAAATCTTTAGGGGCACCTGCATGGCTCAGTTTGTTAAGCATCTGACTCTTCATTTTGGCTCAGATCATCATTTTGGAGTCATGAGATTGAGCCCTGTGTTAGGCTCTGAGCTGAGCATGGAGTTTGCTTAAGATTCCCTCTCTCAGGCAGCCCCGGTGGCTCAGTGGTTGAGCACTGCCTGCAGCCCGGGGTGTGATCCTGGAGACCCGGGCTCGAGTCCCACGTCGGGCTCCCTGCATGGAGCCTGCTTCTCCCTCTGCCTGCGTCTCTGCTTCTCTCTCTCTCCTTTCTGTGTATTCTCATGAATAAATAAATAAAATCTTTAAAAAAAAAAAAGATTCCCTCTCTCTTCTTATCCCTCTCCTCCTACCCCGCTGCTCATGTGTTCTCTCTCTCTAAAACAATAAAATATTTTTTAAAGATAAATAAATATATAATAAATCAATGCCACTTAAAGATCAAAAGAGGGATGCCTGGGTGGCTCAGTGGTTGAGCGTGTACCTTTGGCTCAGGTTGTGATCCTAGGGTCCTGGGATCAAGTCCTGCATTGGGCTCCCCGCAGGGAGCCTGCTTCTCCCTCTGCCTATGTCTCTGCCTCTCTCTCTATGACTCTCATGAATAAATAAGCAAAATCGTAAAAAAAAAAAAAAAATCAAAAAAGATATAATTTGGGGTGCCTGGCTGGCTCAGTTGGTGAAGTGTGTGACTCTTGATCTCAGGGTTATGAGTTTGAGTCCCATGTCAGGTGTAGAGGTACTTAAAACTTAAAAAAAAAAAAAAAAAGAATTTTACTAGTTAAATGCCTGATTAACAGATCAGGCAAAAACTGGCTAAAACAAAGGATCCAAATTGCAGACAAGTATCTACTCTGATTATAACAAAGGGAATTGCTAAAAAATAAATAATTTTCGATTTACTGTTCAATTATACTGTGGTACTTCAAACAAGCACAGGATTCTGAATAAATACTAACATGGGAAACACCACTGACACTAAAATTTCATTTATTTTACTTTATTATTTTCTTGTACTTCTTTTTGACGTCAGTGGTTCCCAACCTTTAACCAAGAAAACATTCTTTAATTTCCTGTATTTTAAGTTTCTGTCTACTACTATACATGCACTAATAAGTCACTTCTCCCATTTTTAACCAAACATATACAGAACCAACAAGAAATTACAATTAAAATGAGTTAATTAATATAAGCATCCTATATTGATAAAATTACAACCTAATACAAAACCTTACATGTTAGCCTACGACATCTTCCAGGCATTTCATTTTGCTTTTGAAAGTCCCACTTACAAGCTTCCCTTAACACATCCTACTCCTACTTAATTCTATGCTTCATTTCATTCAAGACAGGAAATATGACCAATGCATTAATTGGCAGCATTCCTACATGACCACAGTTACCACTTGTTCTGTGACACACAAAGCACCACGTGACAATTTGACTAGAAGGAAGGGGTACTTATGCTTTCCATAAGCCTTTCCTAATGCTGAAGGATAATCATTAAACGTGAGTGGAAAATGTCTATACTCCTTACATACCTACTGAGAGAAGATGCTGATGATACAATCAAAAGTGGACAGGGGAAAACTGTTCAAATAAGTATAAATATCTAGGATGTTAAAAGTCAATAATCTTCAAATCATCTTTGGGAATCATTTCTGAGATCCTCATTTCTGAGCAGTAATCGTTTATAAGGTTACCAAATAAAAATATTATCTTCTTCAGAGACAATATAAATCAAAAATAATATATTACTAATATGGATCGTTATCCTCGCTTAGAATATTTTGGTGAAAGTTTGCAATGTGAATAAAATGTAAAGAAATAAACAATTAGGCATACAAAATCCATGAACATGTATTACATAACCTTTACCACTTTCCTATTCCAAAATTGAAAAGAACAATAGAGATATCTAACAGGTGCATATTTTTAAAATGTGATCTTATATCTAAATATTCAAGTATGGATGAATTACACAGAATATAGGAATAAAATATAAAATTTCTCCTTTTAGTAGTTAAAATATTGCCCTTCTTAAATGTAATCTCCACAATTTAAGCTGATTTTTTAAAAATAAAGGCATTAATAAGTATAAGATCCAATACCATCTCGTTCCTCTGTGCTTTGTTCTAGAAAACTGATATCAAAGCAGTATAGAAGCGCCATAAGAAGAGCCAGATTCACTGCATCCAAGGAGCCATTAGCCTCAACTGTCACTTTTTCCAAATGTCCAATAAGAAGCAGAGTGTCATCTTTGCCTAAAGGTGACTGACAAGCCCAGGCAAAAAGGCTTTCTGCCAGAGACTGCCTGCACTCCTTGATGAGATCAGAAACCTAGAGATAAAAATGTATGACTATCAGTATACATAAATCACAGTGAAACCTGGTCTTAATCCAGAAAGTAAACTACCTTTTACAAAGCTAATTACATAAATCTGAATCCACAAGTAACACTAAAATCTCCCCTCTAGAATTCTAAACAAATCCTATTGTAAATTCCTCATTTAAGTTCCAAGCACCTTTATTCAATGACCAATTTTTTGAAGCATTCATTCCAGAAAAAGAGCTACAATAGCATAAATGACCAGAAAGAAATAGCTATGTCAATTTTGGATACAGGTGCTACACTTCAATGTAAAAATGTTCTAAACGTCATGACTTTTCACCTGAGATCTGGCACAGACAACCCACGAAATGATCTCACTAAACCCTTGCCTCTTTTCGATGTTTTTCACTGCCCAAACCTCTCTCCCGCTGTAGTTTTTCAAACTCATTGTTCACATCAATCTGTGACACCAGAGTAAGGACTTTATAAGTCAATCCTTGCTCCATCAGCTCCTCTGTAAACCGTGTTGTCATGGAAACCAGCTCTGGACTGTAATGAAAAAAAATCAATGGAGAAAGTTATAATGACTAGTCACGTCTACACTTCATGATACAGATATAGTAAATGCTCTTGACAATGTTTCGTTACTGAAAAAAAAAAGAGGATGAATTATAACTCAGCTCTTTTCATCCTTGTTAGATAATTAGGCATCAATAAACTTCTAACCATAAGTAATTGTTTTTTATTTGCAAACAAAATAAATCAGCTTTAATCTATCATTCTTTGCAGAATACTCAGTTATGTTACACATTTTACTTAAATTACATATATTAAAAGGAGAAATTTTTGTTATTTCTAATAATTAAAATAATAATTCTTCAAGTAATTTCTAATAAAGCCCAAAAAAGAAATCCTAAGAAGAAAACAGACCTGAGTTCAAGGGTCCACGTCTTTCCTCGTCTAGACTGTATTAAGGCTTTCAGGGAATTTGCAATGCACCGTTTTCCATCCCAATATAAAAGAACAGCTACTAATCCTCTGGTGAGACCAGGAAAATGTGGCTGTTGGTGCTCTCCTAGAAAAAGGAGTTGAGGAATAATTTGGTTAATATGTATTTAGGATGAGACAAAAATGACTATACCAATGTTCAGTTCCCAGAATCCCAGAATCTCAGGGTTTAAGGGGTCCTACAGTCCTCTAGTCCAAACACTCATTATCATTTTCCTCCTTCCACAACTTCAAGAGGCCATCCAACTTGTTCTGGAACACCAGCAGTAACACAGAACTCACCATTTCCTAAACTCAATCTCACATTCATCTAGGATTTCCAAACTGGCTAACAATCTTCTGGTCTCACAGGGGTCCACCGAATCTCATGATATTAATGCCCATTTTCCTCTCTTACACATGAAATCTTTCAAATGTTTGGAAGTTTCTTCCCCTAGAGTTTACTATGAAAGTAAATAACCTTTTCCTATGTTTCCAGTTCACTTGCCTTTTCAGCTGCTCCCCTTTGAATAAGTTCCTCTTTTGTTCTTTTTAGTTTGGGTTTCATTTCCTAAGGCTGTCTTCTCCTCCAAGCCCAATCACTCCACTCTCTCCTGTTCGCAAATTCATCTCAGACCTCTGTACCAGCCATTTCTCGTGCCTAGATACCCTCTTGTCCTCCTGAGTGCACATCTATTCCACACATGTGCCTACTCATTATTTCAGCACCTAGTTTAGGCCTGGTGAGCTTTGTGAAGACTTCTCTCTACAACCTAAAGTCAACTTAATCCCTTTGCCTCTGAACCATCACTAAATCTTCCATAAACTAGCATTAATGCACTTAACTGTATCATTATTTGTCTCCATGTTTTCTCAATTACGAGACTATGGGCTCCTTTACACTAATTGAAGTTTCTTTTTTTTTCTTTTTTTCTAAGTTTCATCCATGTTTCTATCCCTGGAGTCTTAACACAGTGCCTGGCCCATGGTAAACATAAGATAAATAAATGTCTGTTAAATGATGTGTGAGTTAAACTCAAAACTCAAGCCTATCCAGTTAATATTTCCATTGTAGAGTGGGAAAATTACCCTCCTGCTTCTCATGATCATACTTCTTTTAATGCAGCCTTAGGTCAGAAAGGATTTTGGAAGCCATATGATATCTTTAAACATAAGACTTTCTTGGGGAGGCTGGATGGCTCAGTCATTAAGTGCCCAACTCTTGGGTTTAGCTCAGGTCATGATCTTATGGGTCAAGGGATTGAGCCCTCTGTGGGGCCCTGTGCTCAGTGGGGAATCTATTTGAGATTCTGGCCCTTCCCCCACTTGTGCACTCAGGTACATGCTCTCTCTCTCTCTCTCTCTCTCTCTCTCTCAAATAATCTCTAAACACATGAGACTTCCTTTCAATTAAGATGCTCACATGTATATGTATACAATGGAATATTCCTCAGCCATCAGAAACAACAAATACCCACCATTTGCTTCAACGTGGATGGAACTGAAGGGTATTATGCTGAGTGAAGTAAGTCAATCGGAGAAGGACAAACAATATATGGTCTCATTCATTTGGGGAATATAAAAAATAGTGAAAGGAAATAAAGGGGAAAGGAGAGAAAATGAGTGGGAAATATCAGAGAGGGAGACAGAACATGAGAGACTCCTAACTCTGGGAAACGAACAAGGGGTAGTGAAAGGGAGGTGGGTGGGGGGATGGGGTGACTGGGTGACGGACACGGAGGGAGGCACTTGATGGGATGAGCACTGGGTGTTATACTATATGCTGTCAAATTGAACTCCAATAAAAAAATAATAATAATAAAATAAAATAAACTGCCCACATGGCTACTTCCTAAGGCTCCCTGCTATAACGAAAAGGAATTGCTCACTTTAGGGAAATTTCAAATTTTTTCTCTATATAGTAGCCACAGAAATAATTTCAAAATTTTTCTGGATTATGTAACTCATCTGCTTAAAGCCCCTGCCAGCAACTTCCCAGTGCAATTAGAATAAAATCCAAATAGTTTTCCTTGCCTGCAGGACTGAATATAATCTGATTCCTGCTCTCTCCTTACCTTCCCTCGCCCTCCCCTTTCTTTGTGAGGTGCCTGTATCTTTTTTACCCATGGTCTCTTTATTCTTTAGTGTGCCTTTCGCCTAACTTCAAGCACTTGCTGTTTGCTCTGCCTGGGTCACCCTTCCCCAAAAACTCTGATACCCTATCATCATATAGGTCTCAGGTCAAATATCCCAGATAAGCCTTCTCTAAGTAATCTAGAGTTGTCCCCTAGAAGCCTCCATCTCTCTATATCACATTGCCTTTTATTTTCGTCCTAGTACTCAGTATTAGTAAAATTACCTTATTTCTAACCTATTCATTATCTGAATCACCCCCTTAAAAAGGAACTCCAAAAAAGCAGTGAACTTACTTTCTTATTCAAAGCATGACAATAAATTCTTTGTGCTATAAAATTTGTGAGATGCAGCCAATGATTCTTTGCTAGTAAATTACCATGTAAAATCCTATCTTAAAAGTTAAATTACCTTTAACAAATCCAATCACTAAAGTTCTCCCATTAGTCACAGATAAACAAAAGGAAATACTTTGAATATGGTTTTTCAAATAAACTACTTTGGAATCTAAATGATACAACACTTTAAACCCTGAGTGAATGACTTTATAATTCTGTACTACCTTACCACAGGTTCAATTAAATGTCAACCTACCAGCAAGGAGAAGCTCAACAGCTGCCAATTCTCCAATATCAAAAAGGTCACTAAGGATAAAGGCCTCTTTAATGAGCTGTTCAGGAAGAAGTCGGGTTCCCTGTTGACCCTGGATAGCGACTCCCTCTGTACTGGCTTTCTGAACCTTCTCATGTTGTTGGACATTTTTGGGCTGCAATGGTAAAAGTAAATAAAATCATGGAATGAAAATTGTATACTGGAGAAAAGGTTTTAAAATGTTACCTAGAGAAGTTAATTCATGATAAGGTAGACAAGTAACATGATGGAAGTACTGCTTATCAGAAAACCTTCAATTAGACCTTTATGATGTACCACTACCTATTTACCTTCAGCACTTATGCTATGACTGCCTTCTCAATAAATGCTTTTGCTAAACTTTGAAATACAAAATTTTGAAAAAAAAAAACACACAATAAAAGCACACTATTTTTCAAATCTGTAAGGAATGTTTCCAATTACATATTTAGTAAATAAAACCTATACGGTCTGCAAGTGGGAAATAACAAATGGATATATGAATTATTGAATTATTAGTAAGACTAAGGATACTTTATTAATATATTACGTAAAATGTAGTCTTAGTCCCAAAAGTCTTACTTGGTTCAAATATTTAACAAATGACATACAGTATAGAATTACTTGATGGATCATAAAATTTTAGAAATTTTCATCTTAAAAAAGGCCACATAGGTCATTTAATCCAACTCTTCTACTAAAAGTAGGAAAGTGAGGCACCTGTGTGGCTCAGTCAATTAAGTGTCCAACTCTTAAGTTTCGGCTCAGATCATGATCTCAGGGTCATGAGATCGAGCCGTACATTGGGCTCCATGCTCAGCATGGAATCTACCTCAGATTCTCTCTCCCTCTCCTTCTGCCCCTCCTGCTCATGTGCGTGCATGGGTGCTCTTTCTCTCTCAGATAAATAAATAAATATTATTAAAAAAAAAAAAAAAAAAGATGGGAAAGCTGATGCCCAGATAAGTCAGATGATGTCCCTGTGCATATACAACTCTAGTGGTAGAGCTGAGACTGGAACTCAGCTCAACTGGCTCCCAGGCTAGGGATTCTTTCTATTAAAGACAGCCCAAAAAAAAAAAAAAAAAATACACAAGAGCTAAAAAGCAAAAGGCCATTTCTGGTAAGACAAACAGTTCTCAGATAGTCTTGTTAGTCTATAAAAGAAAATTATCAAACAGCAAGGAAAGGAATTTCCAAATATGAATTCCCTCTACTGAAGTATTCTATTCCTGGTTGAAAAAGGTTTCAAGATGCAGTGATTAATGACACGCAAGAATTAATTAGTTAAGCTAACACAACTTACATAACATTATGAAGAGTTAAAATGTTGAAAGTGTACCTAGGAATAAACAAAATAATCAATCTTACTGAGCTCAGATGTATTAACTATAGGTCAGAAACTCCAAAGAGGGAATATAAAAAATAGTGAAAGGGAGTAAAGGGGAAAGGAGAAAAAATGAGTGGAAAATATCAGAAAGAGAGACAGAACATGAGAGACTCCTAACTGGAAATGAACAAGGGGTGGTAGAAAGGGAGGTGGGCAGGGAGTGGGGGTGACTGGGTGACAGGCACTGAGGGGGGCACTTGATGGGATGAGCACTGGGTGTTATTCTATATGTTGGCAAATTGAACACCAATAAAAAATAAATTAAAAAAAAAAGAAATTCCAAAGAGGCTCATATTTCTGGAATATACTAAACCTTCTAAATAGCATTCAAATATTACTAAGATATCTCCTGGCTAGAGAATAAATACAATATTAAAGTCTGTGGAGAACAAAAAGAAGGTAATAGCTGCTTCTAGGAAAAATTACATTTGTAGAAAACCTTGAATCAAAGACTAGAACAAGTAATATATTTCATTCACATGTATTGAGTTCATTTTCCCTTTAATCTTTTTTTTTTTTTTTTTTTTTTTTTTAAAGCATATCCAAGAAGCAGAAAAGAAAATTTCCTACTGGGTTTCTGAAGAGTGAGATGAAATCAGGTTTGTGTTTCTTCAAAATCATGTCAAGAAGGTGGACAGCTTCGGGTTGTCTTCTCCAAAGAGCATTTCCCACTGTTTGCCAAATGTCTTTATAAGGACCCCACAGACTGGCAGCTTCAAGAAAAAATAAATAAAACCAGCATCAAATAAAACATACATGTGGGAAAATAACATCAGGTTAATGTCTACAAATTTCAGTCATGCTCAGCATGGCTACTTTTAAATATGCAGAGTTATACATACAAACCAAACATTAATATAAAAGCATACATATCAGTATCTCAAGAGAGAATACAATTTTATTTAATTTAATATAACATAAAGTAAATCCTGACTTTAAACTGGAATAACTGCTATGGTTTTGCCACTTTATCAGCTGTGTGACATGGAGCAAGGAAATAACCCCTTTAAACTTCAATTCCTGAATATAAATAATAGAGATATCATCTACATCATAGGGTTGAATAGATTCAATGATATAAACTAGGTAAATCAAACAGTGCCCGGCATATCTTAGGCACTCAATAAACACAAGTGCCTTTCAATCTTCCCTATCAACCAAATAAAAGCAGGAGTAGGGGCAAAAGAGCAGGTTCTGTCAAACTCAGCAGCTGAAAAGAGCACTTTATTTTGGCTGGGATGGTAGCTTTTTAAAAACAGAAATATGGACTTTTGTAAATATATATCAAAAGTATCACATTTTGATTCATAAAGGTAATAAGAATAGTAATACTTTCCTTTTGCTATGTGCTACTGAGCATGCTACTGAGCTCTCTACACATACTATTTTATTTCGGAACACTATGGAGTCAGTACTATCTCTTCTTCCATTTTATACATATGAAAATGAGGCAGAGAGGCCGAGAAACTCCCCAAAGGCCAAGGTGCATCATGAACCCAGGCAGTTTGTCCAAAGAGTGTGCCTTAACTGTTAAACTATATTGCCTCCATGCATAATACTTGGAAAATGAGGATGTTTGGGATAAAAATAAAGAAATAGGTACTTCTGACATATCTGGTAAGTGAAGAACTTAAGGTCACATCTAGACATACGTAGGCAAATTCAACTAAACTCAGCCAAATTCACTTACCTAAAAATGTTTTAAGCCCATAAATAAGCAATAGAATATTACAGAGGTTAAGAGGAAACAATCTGATCTTTAGAAACTCACAATCAAGTTTGGAGACAAAGCATACATAAGTGAAAAATTTCAATAACAACACAAAAAAAGGGAATATGATTGTTGCCACAAAAAATAATGATTTCAAAAGATCAAAATGATTGCCAAGAATTTCTATGGGATGGCTACACTTGTGCAGCAATTTTGGGAAAATCTGGGTGACAAAGAGAAGCCATGGGAAAGTGGGAGCTAAGGCTCAAAGATAGGTGTGAGGGTAGAAGAATTCAAAGAGCCAGAATGAGACTAAAGAGAGGTGACCCATGGTAAGAAATAGCTCAATCCAGTATCCACTGATGTGCAAAACTGAGAAGTTGTATATCAAATACTAATATGCATTCATTATATCAATGCACTCTGAGACTTTGTAACCCGCCTATTATTTTATCCACTATATTTTAGACCCACTGTTTGAATAACACTCCCTGAAGACCTAAGTTTCTGTTTGCAAACAGATACGGTACCCATATGTGTTTGTAAAGGCTCTGAAAGGGAAACTAGTCAAAACCAGTCACTCCAGAAACTTGGAACTTATCTAGAGCCTAAACTGTTAAGGGTGATCTGTAAACATGCTTAACTGCTATCTGAGAAAACACAAACCCAAATAAACCTACCAGAGCAGGCAGGACAGTCTCAGCAGAGTCTACTTGAGATTCTCTTTCTCAAAAAAAAAAAAAAAGAGAGAGAGAGAGAGAGATTCTCTTTCTCCTGCTGCCCCTCCCCCCTTCTTACATGCTCTTGTGCATGCACTCTCCCTCTTAAAAAAAATTTTTGAATAAATAAAAAATAAACCTACCAGGGCAGTAAGATGACATGTAATGTAACCTAACTGAATGTGTTAAGTGTTCACTGTCTTATGAACAATGCTGTCAGAAAAAGGCAATATACTGGAAAAAAAAAAATTTTTAAGGGGGAATGTGCTGGGAGAAAACAGACTAAACTAGACAAACCAGATCATTCACTCGAGTATTTACTGAGAGCTTTCTAGGACTATAGACCAAGCAAGACAAACAGGATCCCAGTCCTCAAGGAACTTAGAGATTGACAGAGAAACACATTAAACATAGAATCCAGAAAACAATTACCAACATAATACGAGATGATGGAGAAGTACAGAGTGCTAGGAAAACATATAAAAGGGAGAATCTAGCCTACTCTAAGCTGAAGATCAAGGCAGGAAGCCAAAGGTCTTTGGTGTGGGGATGTGAGGAATGGGAACGAGCAGGTCAAGACCTCATTTAAACAGCAGTCCACTCCCTGCTTTGCTCCCATTCTTGCCAATCTTCTGATTTAAAAAATATAGCTTGTCATAGAAATTTCTAGAGTAAAAATTGTGCTGACAAACCAGCATGAGTACGAGTGCAGATATATTCCCATTAAAGATCGATAAATTAAATACCAGTTTACACAGCTGTCTTTTCTGAGTTACTAGGATCCAAACAACTCTGGATATACTAAGAGCTCAGGTCTGCAAAAATGAGAACCTAACCCCTGGATCCTATTAACTGCCAGTGACAGGTGCTAGTTGGATGGTAACTAGCTGACTTCCCTAGAGATCATTTTGTTGGTCCTCTCAAACTGCAAAGAATAGTCGGTTTGAGTCTGGATTCTAGGCCACGATGGAATTTTTCCTATTAGTAAATAGAAAAGTTTCAAGTAGTAGATGACAAAACGAAATTGGTGCTAGAGAGCAATGATGTGGTTGCTGGACTACACAGAACACATGCAAGTCCAGAACCAAGGATGACAGGGTAGGTAAACTGCTAATCAGGTGATGGAACCTAAAGTAGATGAGGGCAGTAAAACCAAAAGAAAAGGCCTGTTAGTAGAAAAAAGCCAGGACTGGTAACTGATTGGCACAGGGTACAAAAAAAAAAGGTATCAAGGGGTGCCTGGCTGGCTCAGTCGGTAGAAAATGTGACTCTTTACCTCAGGGTTGTGAGTCTGAGCCACACATTGGGTGTAGAGATTATTTAAAAATAAAATCTTTTAAAAAGAAAAAAAGAAAGGTATCAAAAACTTGCAGGCAAATTTGAAACTTGCCTTACCACAGGTATTTTAAAATTCTGACAAAGAACTGACAAAGTAAATTCTCTTCTTTAATAGTAACGATATATTGGGGCGCCTGGGGGGCTCAGTTGGTTAATCGTCTGACTCTTGATTTCAGCTCAGGACATGATCCCGGGCTTGAGGGACTGAGCCCCAAGTCGTGCTCGGTTGGGATTCTCTCTCTGCCTCTGACCCTCCCCACCCCCTTACAGGCACACATTCTCTCTCTCAAAAATAAATCTCTAAAAAAATAAAAGTAACAATATGCAACAGAATCTCTGAAAAATCAATAAATGTCTTTGTACTGAACATGCTTAGCATTATAAGCTGAGTTCTAGAGAAAAAATTCTATTTTCTCCCCTTTTATGAAGCAGAGAGGCATCAGCAACCAGTCAAAAATCTCCCACAACCCCCATGTATCCTGGTATCCTTAGTCTATCAATAACATCAACACATCACAGAAGGTAACTGCAACACAGAGTTTTTTGCTGGTTTGCCTTTGGTTGGCTAATTTTCATAAGTATCATTCTGTGATTATAAATGAAAAAAAGAGGCTATAAATTCTTCAAAATTACTAAATATGTATTTTTAACATAAATGATTCGTTATTTGAGAAATATACTTTCTTTAATGTTTAGGAATACCTCCAGCAAAACGCAGTCATTCACTCATTTATCATGTGCTAGTTAGTACTGGTGAGCTTAGAGTGTAGGGACAAAACACAGTCATCATATAGGCAGATGTAAGGATAATATCCAACTTGACAAGTGCTTATGAAGGAGAGGTACCCAAGGCAAGAGATTACAGAATCAGGGAGTATGACCTAGTCGAGGAGGTCAGGGAAGGATTTTTCAAGGAAGTGATTAGGCTGAAATGTGAAGGATCAAGAATGGAGTTAACTGAGGGCTAAGAATTGAAAACATACAACCAGAAGAGAGGACAGCATGTGGGTTCACATGGTAAGAGGTAACACTGCCCTCTCAAGGGACTGAAAAAGCCAAGAGAGCCAGAGTACAAAAACCAAGGGTTTGGTAAGGGAGGCAACTGGCATAGCATGCAGGGCTCCCTAGCCTATGTTATGGATTTTGGTCTTTGCCCTAAAAGATTAAAGAAGATAGAGATTTTTAAATACCTAAGGTACTTAATAGAAAAACAGGGCAGCCTGGGTGGCTCAGCGGTTTTATGCCACCTTCAGCCCAGGGTGTGATCCTGGAGACCCGGGATCTAGTCCCACATCGGGCTCCCTGCATGGAGCCTGCTTCTCCCTCTGCCTGTGTCTCTGCCTCTCTGTGTGTGTCTCTCATGAATAAATAAATAATCTTAAAAAAGAAATAGAAAAACACATTTACTTTATTGAAAGCTAATGTTTAAGAGGACGGGAAGAAACTAGAGTGAGTAGGGGAAGAAGAGGTATGGAAATAGTATCAGTAAAAACTGATGAATCTTTTGAAAGGTCTGACTGTGAAGAGGAGCAAGAGGATAGTAACTGGAACAAGGCATGAGATCAAGATCCAAAGGAGAGGTTAGTGGAAAGAAAGGGAGCAAGAAGAGAGGTGAATATCCGAGAGAGAAAAGGTAGTAGGGAGAAGGGCATAAGGGGTGGGATTTAACTCAAAGGGAAACTGGTGAAAACAAGTATAGATATAGATCCAGGTTTGTAGGTTTGAGGGTGGAAAAAAAAAGAGAGTGCGTGCCTACAGGCTTCTATTTTCTCTGTGACTAGGAGGCTGAGGGATCAGCTGGAAGACAAGATTTGAGGAATGTGGAAAAGTCTGAGATAGTCACTGCTGTGAACAGGACAGGGGTGACCAGATGGCCACAGAAGGCCTGTGTCAATGGCTGCTTACCAACAAGTCTGTATGTCTACTCATCTGGGATGACAACAGGTCACAACACCAATAAATCACGCCACTGAATCTCAAGCATAGGTCTTAGACCCTACAACCTCTATTTTTTCCCTGTCTACGAGAAGATATTTGGCTTTTTTTTTTTTTTTTGGAAGTAGGAAAAAAGAACAACTAACAGAATTTGCTATCTTAAACATCTTCAAGTGTAGAGTTCAGTAGCCAAGGGCATCACACTGTTGTACTACAGATGTTCAGAATTTTTCATCTTGCACAAAAGAAACTCTGTAACCCATTAAACAACTCCCCATTTCTCCCTTCCCTCTGGCAGCCAACATTCTGTTTCTAGGAGTCTGACTACCTTAGGTATCAAACATAAGTGGAACCACACAGTATTTATCCTTTTTTTGGCTGGCTTACTTCACTTAATAAAATGTTCTTAAGGTTTATCTACGTTGCAGCATGTGAACAGGATTCCCTTTTTAAGGACAAACAACATCTCATAGTCCATATATAGTACATTTTGTTTATCCACTCATCCACTTATGGACATTCAGGCTGCTACCCTAGGATGTTTAATTAAATATACATATATTCTCCTGACTCCTGGCTGTGAAAAATGATTCCTTTCCGTGTTGTCGATTACACACTCCTGTCACAAGGCATTATACAATGTACATACTCTTTGCAATTGCTGGTAACTCCTTTTCCTCTTTCCTCCAATGATTTATGTTTAATGACAGTAACTCGGTATGTACTAAAGAATAGTATTTAACCACACGTGTAACATGCAAGCCTTGTTTTTAAGATTATATCTGGGTAGGGAGATTGGGACAGCAGTAGTAAGAGTATAACATGGGCAGCCCGGGTGGCTCAGCGGTTGAGCACCTGCCTTCAGCCCGGGGCCTGATCCTGGAGACCCAGATCGAGTCCCACGTCGGGCTCCCTGCATGGAGGCTGCTTCTCCCTCTGCCTGTGTCTCTGCCTCTCTCCCTCTCTCTGTTTCTCATGAATAAATAAATAAAAATCTTAAAAAAAAAAAAGAACATAACTTCATGACCCGCATTCATACATATATATATATATATATATATATATATATATATATATATGAAAATCTGATGTAATAAAATGAATTAGCTTGTGCTTTAAGTAGTTTAAACACCTGAGACTGGCTTACGACCATTATTACCCGTATAACCCTCAGTGATGTTACTTAACTACCCCCAAGTCTTTTTTCACCAGTCTATGGACTGGGGTACTTAATAGCAGCTTCTCCGTAGGTGTGCAAAGGGGATTAGATGAAATCATGCAAGTGCAACAGTCCAATGCCTGGGAACATATCAGAGGCTCGATAAACATAATCTTTTATCATTGTTTAAAAAAAAAAAAAAAAAGGTAGGACAGAGTCGCTGAAATGGCTAGATTTGCAGAATTCAGATTTCGACGACTTTACAGTAATACCAGTCCTATGGCAAGTAGAACCAAGCACTCCCACTCCTCCCCCTATCCCACCCTCCCAAAAAAAAAAAAAACCCCAAAACACTGCGGGGGGGGGGAGGAAATATTACTCTTGAGTGACATTCTCTACCAGCATGTACCATAGACACGCTGCTAAAACTGAACCCAAAAAGCTAACTGTATGTCACTGAGCTGGAAACTGCGTTTTGTTTTGTTTGGGGGGGGGAGGGGGGATTGTGTTTTGAAGCCCAGCGCTGCCGCGTGCAGGGCTGAAGGCATCCTCGCCCCGCCCAGGAGGCGCCAAGAGTCTGGACGCCGCAAACGCACCCACTCCTCCCAAGCCTCAGGGGGCGGCACCGCGCAAGGCTGAGACAGCCCCCCTCCCGGCAGGATGCACCCCAAGACTTCCAGGCCCCCTCTCACCACCGTGTCGGATCCGCCTACTCGGAAGTGCGCGTTCTCAGGTCCTCCGGCCTCACTGCGGGGAGATGGGGGGGGGGGCCCGCTGGACCAAACCCCCCTGCCTCCCTCCTGAAACCCCACCTTGAGGGCTGGGGCGGTAGCGCCGGGGCGCGCCATTCAAACTCGGGAGGGCTGGGACTCTAGGCCCAGAGCTAGGCCAAAGCAAGCACCATACCCACAAGCGAGGGCCTGCATTGCGAGGAACCTCACGGCACCTCGCACTACAAGACCAACCTTCGTCCTGCCCAACAATCTCCCCCTTCTGCCGCGGCCGCCCTTACCCGAATTTACCGCCAACAGCGTCGCCATCTTGGAGGCGCCCTAACGGAGCCCTCCTGCCGCACGCAAGCCCCAGGAAAGGGCGAGGCTGCCCGACGCGATGCCTGAGCAGAAAGGTAACACCCTGTCTCGGAATGGCACTCTCCACACACTCAGAGGCGGAAGAAGCCTTGAAAGGCGGCTGTAGAAGAAGAAGGAGGAAAAAAAAAAAAAAAAAGCTGCTGTACGTCACAGGCGCCAATTTCCGCCGCGATCGTCTCATTCAAATTAGGCGAGGGCAACCGGTTCGGAGACCCGAGGGCCTCGATGTGACGTCAGTCGTGTAGTGGATTCTGGGCCTTGTAGTTTTTTTCCCCAATGATGAGTGACGACATCAACAGAAAGGTGAGACTGATTATTGAAAATTACGCCTATTAAAGAAAAAAAGAAAATTACGCCTATTTACGATATAAAAGCCGTAAACTCAGGTCATTATCTCCGTATCAAGTTACACCTTCCTTGCATTTCTCTCTTTGAGGAGTGGAGTGAGGTGTAAGGTATACAAATCTCAAAAAGCTATTTAATCAGTTACAAACTAAGTTTTCATTACATTTCAATATGGCAAGTGTATTGCATCAACATTGTTGCATAGTTTGAAACAAATCTAAGTGAAACAAATCATGACTTTTGTTACCACATTTGTCAAATGTATACAAAAGTAGAATAATGAACGCCCAAAGGTCAATGACGCGGCCAATTCCTTTACTCCACCCCTAACAGGGAAGATTATTTTGAAGACCTTTCCAGACATATCTCATAAATACCAAATATTTTTCTACCTAAGCACCCTCAAGTAGCTGGATCTTTTTCTTTTTTAACATTATTTATCTGAAAGAGTGAAAGAAAATGAGCAGATGGTGGGAGCAGAGGGAGAAGGGGAAGCAGACTCCCCACTGAACAAGGACCAGACCTGGGGCTGGATCTCAGGATCCCAAGATCATGATCCCAGCCAAAGGCATACATACACTTCACTGACTGAGCCACCCTGGGACCCCAAATAACTGGATCTTCTTTTTTTTAGTTACTGAATTTTAGTTTGCAAAATTTTCCAACTAAAATATAGTCATTACCATTTATTATCCTATGCCAGATGTATATTACCAATTTGACATTATAGGATAATGTACTGATTATTATTATATCTCATTTAATCCTCAAAACAACCCTATTAGGAAAATGATGTTAATTATAGCTGATTATCTTAGAGATGTTCCCTCTGCCTTACAATCCCAATTTATCAACCCCTCCAACATTCCACTGAGGTTGGGAGGAGGTAAGGGTTTATATATTTTCTACTTCATAGTTGGAAATCAGAATTACATAATTTAGACACAATCAGAGCAGGCATGTTCATTCTTTTGAACAAATTGTACTGAGGGATACAATGTACATTAGGTGGGAGACAAAGGTCACTGACAATTCTTTTTTGAAAGTCATTGTTACATAGATACAAATGCCAGACTACCATCAAAGTTGTTTTAAGGAGTGGAGGGGAAGCGAAAATGAAAAGGCGAAGCGATATTTCCTGAAGTTTAGCATGAAAGAGAGAAAAGTACTGAAATTTGGCAGAAATTTGGCAGACAGTGGCATTTAAAGATTTTCTTTCTCAGGACAACTATTACAAGCCCCCTTCCCCCCCCACCTCCGTAGGCCCACACACTTCCCTCTCAGAACACTGCTTTACTTTCTATGAAGGAACACTTCAACCTCCTGCAACTTCCCCTTACCCACCACCGTATTTACAAGGATTCTTTCACAGGTTCCTCAATCCATAGCAATTGAGATATTGACATCATAATTCCCCTAAAACTGTTCTCAATATGGTCACAGATAATGAATTGTCCACCCCATGGACACTTTTCTGAATTTCTTAGAAAATTCTTTTCCCCCTTGACTTGGGGCGCATCACCCCTGCTGGTTTTTCTCCTACCTTTCTAGTTCTTCTTTTGAAGTTTCCTATATGGACTTCTCTTCCTCTCGCCCATTAAATGTAGCTCTTTCCATTGTGTCTCTATTTCTTCATCCTACCTGCTTTCTCTGCGAAATCCTACTGCTTTGTACTACCACCTGTCTGAAGATGAATCCTGTATCTGAATCTCTAGGCCAGTCCTCTCTCCTGGCAAATTTGCATATCCAGCATGTCTATTCCACATGTCTATTGATTGTTACACAGCCAACTCAGAATCAGTTAACGAATCAATCCCAAACTTAAATGATCAACAAATTAGGGTCAACAGATTAGGGAAGGGAGGGTAATCCTAAAATTACCACTTTCCTCCTAAAATTCTGTCACCTGTATCCACTTGACTGCCAAAGTCAGAAATGTCAGAGTTGGGATCCCTGGGTGGCTCAGTGGTTTAGCACCACCTTCCACCCAGGGCGTGATCCTGGAGACCCAGGATCGAGTCCCACATCCGGCTCCCTGCATGGAGCCTGCTTCTCCCTCTGTGTCTCTCATGAATAAATAAGTAAATAAAATATTTAAAAAAAAAAAAGAAATGTCAGAGTCATTTCATATGCTTCCTTCAATGGCCAAATCTGACTCATTCTATCTCAAAGATATTTCTAGAACCCTTACCCTTTTTCTTTGCTCTGTTCCCTATGCCCTTGTTCTTTTCGGGTCAAGCTTCTTATAACTTATATTTTGCCATAGCCTCTCACAGATCTTCCTGATTTCTACCTCATCCTCTTCTCATGGACCCCAAAGTGATTTTCTTCTTTCTTTAAGATTTATTCATTTGAGAGACAGAGAGAGACACACACATGCACAAGTAGGGGTAGGAGCAAAGGGAGCAAATCAGAAGCAGACTCCCCACTGAGCAGAGTCCTATGCAGAGCTCAATCCCACAACCCATGAGATCATAACCTGAGCCGAAATCATGAGCAGAATGCTTAACAACTATGCCACCCAGGCACACCCCCGCCCAATGATTTTCAAATACACACATTAGAACACGTACTTACCCTGAGCAAAACTCATCAATGCGCCCTTATCCAAAGATACTTGAAAACTTCTTAGCAAGGACCTCATGCCACTTCCTTATTTGGTTGAGCCTCTGTCTTCAATCTCCTCACCCTCACTCTTCCTCAAGTTCTCTTTTTGTTTTGATCTTTCTGAACTATTTTCTATTCCTTCTATCCCCCGTACAACATGCTTCCTTGTACCATGTATGAATGAATGTCTTTGCACCTCTTGTTCCATATGCCTGGAATGCCCTACCCTCCCTTCCCTAGTCTGTTGACTACTCACTAAACCTCCCAAATATAACCCATTTCCAAGTCTAATGGCCTGTGTTAATGCTGCCTCTCTGATATGTGTGATTACTCAAACCAATTCAGGGGACCAATTCAAGGGTTTCTTTTCCTACATCCCTATTACACTATTAGCCACTCCTATTACAGTCCTATGCGCTGTGATGACTATGTCTCCACTAAAACTGTTAGCTTCTTGTGATGAACTTTTTAAGATTTTATTTATTCATGAGAGACATTGAGGGAGATGCAGAGACATAAGGCAGAGGGAGAAGCACGCTCCCTGAGGAGAGCCCAATGTGGGACTCGATCCCAGGACTCCAGGATCATGCCCTGGGCTGAAGGCAGGTGCTCAACCACTGAGCCACCCAGGCATCCCTTGTGATAAACTTTTAAAGGCCCTCAATGAATCACACATCCCTGGATTTAAGCTAGTATGTAAGCATCTGCCACACTGAATTTGGGTGGGCCTTATGACTTTCTTGGGCCAAAAAAATGCAGCGGAAGTGATGTTGGGCAAGCTCCAAAGATTTAAGAGGCATTGCTGCTTCCACTTTTCCTCTTTTGGTGCCCTGAACATAACGTAAGGAGACCTGAGCTTGCCTCCTTGAGGATGAAAGATCATGAATAGAGAAGCCTAGCCAGTCTCCAGCTGTTCCTATTATCCCAGCGAGATGCCAGATATGAATAAGGCCATCTTAGATCCTCCAGGCCTAGCTGAGCCACCAGTTGACTATAATTGGGTAAGTGAGCCCAGCCCAGATTTCAAAATTGTGAGCAAGTAAACAGGTATTGTTTTAAGCTACAGTTTTGTGGTTTGTGGTTTGTTATATTCAAAAAACAACTGATTTGGGACACCTGGGTGGCTGAGTTGGTTAAGCGTCTAACTCTTGATTTTGGCTCAGATCATGATCTCAGGGGTTGTGAAATCAAGACCCACATTGGGCTCCACCCTGGGCATGGAGCTTAAGATTCTCTTTCCCTCCCCTCTCCCTCTCCCCCCCAAAACAAACAACAAACTGATTTAGAGAGAGCAACTATCTCTTCTCATATTTATGCTTCCTGCTCCTGGCTTGCAGGTACATCTCTGGCTTGCAGGTACAATTCAGAAAAAACAGTTTGCAGAACTTGGTGTTTCCATGATCTACTGGAAGAAAGAGAGCACATATAATAGTGGTTAAGAGCACAGACCTTAGAGCCTGGCTTCCTGGGCTCAAATTCTTCTTCCTGCACTTAGTGAAGCCCTCCATAGAGAATCAGTTTCCACATCATTAAATGGGGATGATAATATTAGTACCCTCATGGAAGAATTTTTAAGAAGCTTTTTGTAAAGTACTTAGAATGAGCCTGGCACAGTGCTATGTGCGTGTTTGTTGAATAAAAATCAATTATTTCTAAGGCAAAATAAGTTCTAAATGGAGGTATAGTAAATTACTTAAAGCTAGTTTAGCCAGAAGGACACTGCCAGTGCGCCTGGCTGGCTCAATCAGTAGAACATGTGACTCTTGATCTTGGAGTTGTGAGTTTGACCGCCCACATTGGGTGTAGAGATTACTTTAAAAAATCTTTAAAGAAAAAAAAAAAGTAATACAGGGTGCCTGGTGGCTCAATTGGTTAAGCATCTGTCTTCAGGTCCTGGGATCCAGCCCTGCATCAGGTTCCCTGCATAGCAGGAAGTCTGCTTCAGGTCCTGGGATCCAGCCCTGCATCAGGTTCCCTGCATAGCAGGAAGTCTGCTTCTATCTACTCCTCCTTCCTCATCCCCTCTCCTCTCTTGTGCTCACTTTCACTTAAATTAATAAATAAAATCTTCCATAAAAAAGTGTACTGTGAATGTGGAAGCATATAGCAGTTAAACAATGTATAGGATTCTCTGGGGTTAGGGGTAGGACTGTGCCCCAATCAAATAAATCCATTATTTGTAACCTCTCTCACGGCTCCAACTATTTGAGCTTGAAATGTATATACAAAGTGCTTAGAGAACTTAAAATAAGGACAGTTATTTCTTATTTGGAGTCTGAGAAATGAAAAGTAGGTAAAATTACACAACGGAGGTAGCACCTTTTTTAAAAATTTATTTATTTATTTATTCATGAGAGACATGGAGAGGGACTGAGGCAGACAGGCAGAGGGAGAAGCAGGCTTCATGCAGGAAGCCTGATGTGGGACTTGATCCTGGGACCCCGGGATCATGCCCTGAGCCAAAGGCAGATGCTCAACCGCTGAGCCACCCAGGCTTCCCCGGAAGTACCACTTGAATGGAGAGATGATAGGATTTTACTGAGTCATGAAAGTGTATGGGGACAGGAAATGGGGAATAGAACAGTGAAAAAGTAACAAAGTCCAAAGTTTAGTGTTTAAAGAGCTGCAACAACTTCTCTGGACAAGGCTTAGAAATTCAGATGACTTTCCAGTTCTGTGATTTTCCACATCCTGCCCAGTGGAGGACCCCAGACATGAGAGATTCATCACCATGTGTATGTGTTGACCCTAGCCAGTGGCTGGTTCCTAATTGGCAGGTACAGAACCACTGGCCTTGAAGTACAAGTGGTCTCTGGTGGAATAGGAAACAAATTTGCCCTAGATTTCCCCCTAGAGATGCACAATTGCAATGCATCAAGTAGGTTCTGTAGAAGAGCTTCCCCTTTATAGGCTGCATTATCCCAATAGCCTTGTAATTGGTCTTCCTGCCTCTGATCTCTTATTTCCAACTCAAATTCCACACCATAAGCAGAGGGATCACTTCATCCTGTTCCCAACACCATGTTCACATCCATGTCACTGGCCAGAGGGGAAGTCCAATTCTTAGAATGGCCTACAAGGCTGTTCATGATCTGGCTCCTACAGGCCTCTTCAATTTAATCTTACATCTACTCACTTATGCTCTTCTTCAGTAACTAGTAAGTAACTACTAAGATATACATTCTTGGGCAGCTGGGGTGGCTCAGCGGTTTAGCGCTGCCTTCAGCCTAGGGCTTGATCCTGGAGTCCCGGGATCGAGTCCCACGTCAGGCTCCCTGCATGGAGCCTGCTTCTCCCTCTGCCTGTGTCTCTGCCTCTCTCTCTGTGTCTCTCATTAATAGATAAATAAAATCTTTTTAAAAAATGATATACATTCTCAGCTCCTCCAGCTCCCCAATACCCTTTATCAGTGCAGCCCCCTCCAGCTACTATATCACATCTTCCTTCCCTCTGAATCTTTGTTGGCACTCCCTTCTTAAGCCCCTTCATCTGGTTGGTCCTCTCAGGAAAACATCTTCCCCCACCCCACTCTCACCTGAGGCTAGATTAAATGCCCTCCTGTAGTGGTACCCAGGTGGCTCAGTTGGTTAAGCTTAAAGCATAATCTGACTTCGGCTCGGGTCATGATTTCAGGGTCCGGGGATCAAGCCCTGCGGCAGGCTCCCCACTCAGTAGGGAGTCTACTTGTCTCTCTCCCTCTGCCCCTCGCCCCACTTGTGTACACACGCTCATGCACTTTCTCTCTCAAAATAAAATCTTTAAGAAAAAAATCAAATAAATGCCCTCCTGTATTCTTCTATAATGTATTAGAATTTTCCACAACTTTGTCCCTCTGGACTGAACGCTCCACCCAGAAGAGTAGAGGTACCAACAGGTACCCAATAAAGGTTTGCTGAATGACTAAGGGTGAGGAAAGATCATGCCACTGTCTTCTACCCATTGCCAAACTATTGTGGACTCCTTGAAGACAGCCTCATAAAACACTTACTCTCTTGCAAGCCCCTGAATACTCTACGATAAGAAAGCCAGGTCTCTCTTTGCCTGATGTATGGACTATCAGCACAGACCTGAGAGGATAGGGTACTCCATATTTCCTTTTATGAAGAACACCAGGGCTCCAGCTAAAGAACTAATTAGCTCTGGTTTTCATATCAGTATGTGTTGGAACTTGGTCCCAACAGAAGGTGCATGACACAGAACTGGAACATGAGTAGTAGTGTAAAAGCACTGAGTGATTTTTTTTAAAAAAAGATTTTATTTATTTATTCATGAGAGACACAGAGAGAGGCAGAGGGAGAAGGAGGCTCCCTTGCAGGGATCCTGGGATCATGACCCAAGTCCAAGGCAGATGCTCAACCACTGAGCCACCCAGGTATCCCTGGGTGAATTTTTTTAACCTGCTAGGAGTCTGGATTGTACCCTGGGAATTACCAAGGCGAATGTGAAGTGACTGAGGAAAGCAGAAATCTGACACGGCATTCATCCCATCAGAAGAACACTCCAAGAGAAACTGTACAAGGAACAAGAAACCATTAATTGAAATAAACTGCACTATTCAGGATGTGATGTAAACGCAGAAACAAAGGACAATAGGAAATATTCTCTAGTGCAGACAAACTAAATAAATTAGAGAAAAGAGACTTTGAGAAAGATTCCAGATTGACACAAAGATGTTGTGTGGGTCATTTCTCTGCTTCAATTCGGCTTAGGGACTTTCTTCAGTGGTGGGTATTTTGTGCCTTCTCCTCCCACTTCTGGAACAGTTGAGATTCAGGAAGAGAGTGATAAACAATGGAGGGTGAAGCATGATGGTGAAGTGGAGGAGAGACTTTTAAGACAGGTTGCCCAGAAATCTAGATTCCTGTTTTGCCAGGGACTTATTGTGGGATAGTGAGCAAGTTACTCAACCTCTCTCAGCCTGAGATTCCTCATCTATTAAAATAGATTGGAATGCTGTGAAGATTCAGTGAAATAAAGTATGAATTTAACATAAAACACTTAACAGACATTCTGCTGTAGTAATAAGGATGATCAGACTAAAGAGTAATGAGAGTAAAATATGGGGATTAAAGAAAAAAAAGAGCCATGGAATAAGAGCGTCTGATAATGATGTATGAATGCGGTACTAATAATAGTTTAGCATCAATGAATTCTATTAATGAGACTCCCACAGTGGTATTAACTCAACCATGTTGCACAACCCTATACATATTAAATTGCACATTTAATAAGCACATAGTAGTAAAAGACTAACCACTTTTAAAATTATGTAGAAAATTGATGTGGCTGCAGGAAATCAGAGTTGAATTTACTGTGATTTTTAAGATTTCAATCTCCAGCCAAAAGTGTGACAACCACAAAACAAGGAAATCGTTCTAAAAATATAACTTAGGGGGGAAAAAGGTGCTCACCGGCATTGAAATATTGTTGCTTCTTGGTTTCTAAAATTATCTCTTTATAGTACCTTGAGCCAGGCTGGGTACTCATTATCTTTTATTGTGATAAAACATAAACAACCTAAAATTAACCATTTTAAGTATTCAGTTCTATGTCATTAAGTACCTAGAACAGTATGTAATACCTCATGGTAGGTGATCAATAAATATTTGTTTAATGACTTACCATACAGGAGAAAAAAGTGGCTTAGTATAAAAGGCAGTTAGATTGAGAGAGAAAGAAGATCAAGAAGGGTCCAAGAAAAAAATCACAAGCAATATTAGAAAATATTTCAAATTAGGGGCACTGGGTGTCAATTAAGCGTCTGCCTTCAGCTCAGGTCATGATCCTGGAGTCCTGGGATCCAGACGCAAGTCAGGCTCCCTGTTAGTGGGGAGTTTGCTTCTCTGCCCCTCCCCTGGCTCATGCTCACTCGCGCGCGCTCTCTCTAATAAATAAATAAAACCTTAAATAAAAATAAGAAATCAATTTTAGCAGTTTCTTTTCCATCATAAAAGGACTCTTACTAATTCTTTCTTTTAAAAAAAGATTATTGGGCAGCCCCGGTGGGGTGGCGAGGCGGTTTAGGTTTAGCGCCACCTGCAGCCCAGGGCGTGATCCTGGAGACCCTGGATCATGTACCACGTCAGGCTCTCTGCATGGAGCCTGCTTCTCCCTCTGCCTGTGTCTCTGCCTCTCTCTCTCTCTCTCTCTCTCTCTCTCTCTCTCTGTATCTCTATGAATAAATAAATAAAATCTTTTAAAAAAATAAATAAATAGGGATCCCTGGGTGGCGCAGTGGTTTGGCGCCTGTCTTTGGCCCAGGGCACGATCCTGGAGACCCGGGATCGAGTCCCACGTCGGGCTCCCAGTGCCTGGAGCCTGCTTCTCCCTCTGCCTATGTGTCTCTGCCTCTCTGTGACTATCATAAATAAATAAAATTAAAAAAAAAGAAAAAAATAAATAAAGATTATTTATTAGAGAGAGAAAGAGAGCATGAGTGGGGGAAAGAGTAGAGGGAGAGGGAGAAGCAGACTCGGGAGCAGGGGGGATGGACTCGGGGGTCTTGATCCTGGAACTCTGGAATTGTGACCCAAGCCAAAGATAGACACTAACCAACTGAGCCACCCAGGTGCCTCTCTTACTAATTCTATGTTACAAGGAGTAAATGGCAAAGAGAATTCTTTTTATTTTTAAAAGATTTATTTGTTTACTTATTTATTTGAACACAGAGAGAGTGGGAGAGAGAGAGAAAGAGAGAGAGAGAGAGAGGCAGAGACACAGGCAGGGAAGCAGGCACCATGCAGGGACCCCGACATGGGACCGGATCCCGGGTCTCCAGGATCACACCCTGGGCTGAAGGCAGGCGCTAAACTGCTGAGCCCCCTGGGCTGCCCGGCAGAGAATTCTAGTGTGCTTACCTTACAGATACTAATAATCCAGCAAAAATCTTTGGATAGGCAGCCAAGGTCTTCTATCCACACAACACTGGCAGTCACAAATCTAGGTCTTTTGCTTTTCTTTTCCCAGGAAGACAGACCACTCTGTTTCTGTTAAATTTTCGCTTTGTTCTGTTTTTCTTTCTTTTTTTTTTTTTCCAGGATTAATTCAATCAGCAACCTCTTGATGAGATTAGGATACATTCTTGTTTCTGGATTGGACTTGGTTTTCTAATTTCTTTTTTTTGGTTTTCTAATTTCTATAACATATTTGTATTCGTTTCTTAGTATTTCCTAGTCTTTTTTAAAAATATTTTATTTATTTATTCATGAGAGAGGCAGAGACATAGGCAGAGACAGAAGCAGACTCCCTCTGGGGAGCCTGATGAGAGACTCAATCCCAGGACCCCAGTACCATGCCCTGAGCTGAAGGCAGACAGACGCTCAACCACTGAGTCACTCAGGCATCCTGATTTCCTGTGGTCTTAATGTTTGCCTCCCCCAAATTCATATACTGAAATCCCCATCCCCAATGTGATGTTATTAGGAGGTGAATGAGATTAATGCCCTTAGAAGAAGCTCCAGAGAGCTAGCACACACACCCCTTCCAAGAGACGAGGATGCAATGAAAAGTGTGCAGCCTGGAAGAGGGTCCTCACCTACCCACCCTGGTACCCTGATCTTGGACTTCCAGCCCCCAGAACCGTGAGAAATAAATTTTGGCTGTTTGTAAGTCACTTGGTCTATTATATTTTGCTATAACAGCCTGAATGAATTAAGACGGGATTTCTTGCAAGAGTATAATCATGCAACAGTGTAATCACTATTTTAGTTTATAATCATTATTAATTTCCCTCTCAAATTAATTATTTGGCAAATTGTTTAATGGCTAACTCACTAAGAAGTATGAGAGTAGAGACCAACTTTCTCTCCAGCTTTCAGCAACTAGCTGAACTACCTGGCTCAACAGATAGCTGAATAAATGAACTGTGGATTTGCAAGGTAAACTTTTTTTTAAAGCTGTTTTCACATTAAATCTATGTTACATTGCTCAATAGTTCAAATAAGCTCCAAAGAAAGGCTGATACCAGTGACAGCCCACGTAATACAGACTCATACACCAGACTGAGTACCAAAAAGAACGAGACTGTAAAACATTTAGACACGCACATTCCTTTTACATGTTTGATTTAGCATCGCAAATGAATGTAGAATCCAAAAAGTCCAATGCAAGCTAGATTTTTTTATATCAAACATTAAAAAAACAATTGCCAGACACTTCATCCTCTGAGAAAGCTTATTTAGGGGGAACAAACTACTTTGGAAAGATAAGTGTTCTTAAATATATTTGACTATCAAAGGCAAGGCATCTTCCTATATAAAACATTATCATTTTCACACTCCTCCAAAGAAACCAATAAATAACCTTATTTATTGGGCTCGATGAATCTTCAATGATAGACATTCCCTAGACTGCCAACACCTCCACAAGCTCGCTTGTTATTTGTTCTTGAACATGACCTGTTGCCATTTCCGGCTGCTTTTACAGAACAGTTCCACGCAGTAAAGCCCAGCGGAGCATGTGGTCAAAGAATACAACACAAGAACTGGCCAAAGCCAAGGCTTGCGTGTAGTATCTCTCTTCTTCCAAGTGGACCAGAGAATCCTGGAGCATGGATTCAGGCCACAGATTCTTTCCTGGCTCCCTTGCCATGCCCATGATGCAGGGAAGAAAGAACTCAGGAGGGTTCTCTCCAGAGCAACTCTTGGCTATGGGGTTCCTACAGGTGTTCTCGTGTTGCACACTCTGGGATGAGGTCCTGCATTTGGTGAAACACAATTCAAAGTGATCTTCAGTGCCATGCAGCAGATCTGGAATGCCGTGGCTGCTCGGAGCAGGGAAGTGCTCCAGGAGAAGTGGCTTGCTGGGCTGCAGGCAGCAGGACAGTGTAGTCCTCCCAAGCATAAGCGCTGTGAGGAGTGGGGGGGGAGATAGCTATGGGGCAAGCAGCCATCATAGTGGAGCTGCTTTGTGCCAGGGACGTTGTTACAGCAGCCATTTACCAGCAAACCCTTCCTTTCACCCATGTGTCCTAGTTGGTGATGAGGTACTTCCCTTAAATGGAGCTCCAGCACTGGGGGCCAAGCCCACTACTGCTGCCCCAGTTACACTGCGCTTTCCATAGAATGGGCTGGGGGCATCTTGGACCAGGAGATTCCAATTCCTCGCTGCCCTTTCCTCCTGCTCATCCTCCTGCTTGAAGGCGCAGCTGGGGAAGCAAATGAGCAAGAGCCCCAAGACCAGGGCACGCACCCACCTCTTCTGGAGGAGCTGGGGCCACACTGCAGCCTCCAGGTTGCTGCACTCAGTGGCGATCAAGCCCTACTCCTCCCGCAGGCACAGGCCCTGCCAGCCCCCCAAGGAGAACCGTTTTTTAACCTCATTCTTGGATTCTGGGGCATTCTGTTATCTTGTTACTATTTTATTAGGCACCATGTCACAAAATGTTTGCTTCTCTTTTTGTAGTGTTTTGAGTACTCTGAATAGGAATAATTCCATTTCAGAGATGTGGGACTGGAGAATAAATACAAGAATCCTTTCAACAAGCAGGACCAGTCCAGGACTCGAAAGTAGAGATGGGAAGCAGTACTACTTTCAGTTATGCAGGACATTCCCACTTAGGGCTAACCAAAAGAGATTAGGATGACACCTGAATCTGGGTCTCCCTAGAGGGTAACTCCCCACAATGGGCCATCTTGGCTTTCTTGACCTCTGACTCATCTCAACAACACCCCCACCCCAACCTGTTCATGGATGGGTGACTTTATGGAGCTCTGAGAAGCAGCTATTTGCTGTTCATTCAAGCAGGAAGCTTGAATCAGCACCAAGTACAGACCAACCAGGGGGAAATCTCGCTTGCAGGGGCCACTGCTGGGCTACTGGCTCCTGGGGACTTTGAATCATGACTCTAATTGCAGAGTCATCAGCTGATCCAATCAGTCCTGGACTTCTGTTGGAGGTAGAACTGTATTCTTATATCTAACCTCAATTTGCTGACTCTGAAATATGGAACTGAGTAGCCTAGTTAAATTTTGGGACACTGGCCGGTTAGCTGGGCAGGTGATTCACCCTGCTTCTGTCCCAGCCTGAGAAGGGTAAAGACAAGTTGAGAACGGGGCTAGTTCAAGCAGGTGCTGCTCATTACCCAGGAGATGGAAACCAACTTTGAGCTGACAAATGTGCTGCACTGGAAGGCCCCCAGGAAGGCTGGAGGATACTGGGGAACAGAGCCTTGGGAGATGGCCTAAGGCTGTGAGACATGAAAGGAAAGCCAGGAGGCTGTTGCAGAGGGCAGCCTGCAGGCTCTCCCTGAGTCTAGAAGTACTACTGTTGGGCACCATCCCAACCTAGATGATCACAGTGTGATGTCAACTAGCGTTAAGATGAACCAACTCAGTGATTTTCAAATTGTACCTTATGACCCATTCATTAGTAGATCCTAAAATAATCTGGCCCATTCCTCAACTTTTTTAACTAAAAAAAAAAAAAAAAAAAAAAACAAACAAACAAAAAATAAAAAACAAAATAGGTTATAACAGAAAGTATCAGTGTCTTCTAAGTAATAAGGGCATGTTCTGATTTGTAAAAATTTTGTTTCAGCTATATTTTGTGTAGTGTAAACTAGGTCTTCAGGCAAAATGTATTTCCAACTAGAGGTCATGTAAACCAATTTTGTTAGCAGTGGCTCTCATTAATTCCCCTTGCTCTGATTTCTTGCAATCCTATCCAGCAATCTATTGATTTGAATTCAGCTGCCCACATAAAGAGATGGCACTAAGCAGTGATTTTAAGTATTTAGTTGCTTGATAGTTTCATTTCTCACTGTGGATTAATAAATTGGCATTTCTGACTTTACCATAATCAATCTCTTATGAATTATTTTTTAAAAAGATTTATTTATTTGAGAGAGAAAAGGAGGGAGCACATAGGCAGGGGGAGGGGCAGAAGGAGAGAGAAAATCTTAAGTAAATTCCGCACTAAACTTGAAGCCTGATGCCAGGCTATGGGGCTTGATCTCACAACCCTGAGATCATGCCTGGAGCTGAAAACCAAGAGTCAGAACTGACTGAGCCACCCAGGAACCCCTTTATGAATTTTTTTTAAGCATGAGTCAATTTCCTACTGCCCACACTCCAATGGGTATTTAACAAAACAGATTTCCAAGCCAGCCAGTCTGAAGACCAGGGTTGTTTCAAAGCAAGGACATCCTTAATGACCTTTCCTTGCCCTCCTCACCTGCTTCCCATATACCCTCTACCCAGCAGGTGGGGTGATCTTTTTATAATGTAAATCCAGTTTTGGCACTCCTCTGCCTAAAACCTTTAACAAGGTGTCACTGTATTAGGTTGAACCAAGTGAAATCATTGGTCAAAATGAAAATAAATGATTTTACATTGATCAACCTAAAACTTAAAACGGCAAGTCCTTATGTATAAGGCCTTGTATGAGCTACCCTAATCTCTTCTCACTCTTCTATCCATGTTTTTTTTTTATATCTTCATCATGCAATGGCTTTTGATTTTTTTTTATGGCCACCCACAATAAGTAATACATTTTAGGGGTGGTCTGGGTGGTTCAGTAGGTTAAGCATCTGATTCTTGACTTCAGTTCAGGTCTTGATCTCAGGATCCTAAGTTCAAGCCCCATATCAGGCTCCACACTGGGTGTGGGTGCCCAATTAAAAAAAATAGAAATACAGTTTACACTGTGATCCATGATCCATATACACATAAGCACACATAACATGCTTCAGGTCTTGACTGGTATATTAACTTCCTAAGAGAAGCTTTCTTCAATGAACCTGTATAAATGGATCCTTTACCACCCTTGATTCTCTACCATTGAATCCTATTCATTTTTTATAATATTAAGCATAATCTGAAGTTCTACATTTACTTATTTATTTGTGGGAAAGAGAAAAGAAGTCCCCTGATATCCAGGAACTGACTTGATGTTATCACTTAGGGCTTGGTGTTGCTATGAGCTGGCTGGCGCAGCACTCACAGCCAGGTCTTGGTATATTCTCAATGAACATAAACAATATCACAGTATTACACAACATCAACATGAGACAAAGGCACTTTGTGACCATGATGAATCAAGACCAAAACAAGACCCCTCATAATCATACCTGAGCAGAGAAAACATTAACATTCTCTAACCTACAAAATACCAAATATTTTCTCTTCAGCTAATATGAGTGCCTGCCACTTCTTTCCTAATTACAGCTACAGCCTCCATATAAATGAGATATATTGATATGCCCAATCATAGACTTGCCCTCACTTCCTGAAAGCACTCGATACAGACTAACCCTCTGTTTCCTGGGACCTTTCCCAAAATTACCTAACCTAACTTGAAATCCTTTAAGTCCTTTCTAACACCCTCTTAACTAAATGCCCCATGGTTCCCCATGGTATGTATTCTCTGGCAAAGCAACGGGTTAATAAACCCAACCTGTTCAGCCTCTAGTATGGTTCCGGTATATTATTCACCAATATATCCCCTGGGACTTGCACAGTGCCCACCACTTAAGAGGTACTTAATATCTTGGATAAACAAATAAATGAATGAGCATATGAATAATTAATTACTTAATTTCCACCTTCCTGCACAGAGGAGGAAGACCTGTCTGGGTGGCTGATCCTTCTAGGAGACAGTGCTCTATCCCACTGTGTGACTTCAGAACTATTGGCTGTTATTAACAGCCTCCTCAATGCGGGGTGATCTCTTCTATGACCATCTCCCTTGCTAGTCAGAGAAGTTCTTAATTTTTTTAAGCATGTTCAAACCTGATTCTTCCGTGAGCTTGGCTTACTGAGTTCTCAGCACTTAAATATCTTCTGGATTACAACTGGCGAAGGTGAACTCTGATCCCTGGATCCTCTGTGATGCTCTTTCCAAGCAAGAATTTCTTAAACAAACTTCTGACTCCCTCACTCACCCCATCTAGCTATGTGTAATATTTCATCTCTATGCTGAAGTTCACTACGACTCCATAATTGTTTTTTTGAAGATTTTTATTTATTTGAGAAAGAGAGAGCACAAGTAAAGGGGGAAGGGGCAGAGGGAGATGGAGAAGCACACTCCCCGCTGAGCAGGAAGCCCCATGCAGGGCTGGATCCCAGAACCTTGGGATCATGATCTGAGCCAAAGGCATATGCTTCACCAACTGAGTAATCCAGGCACCCCAAGCCCCCATAATTTTTAATAATATTTTTTCTGATTATAATAACCCATGCTCATTACAGAGCATTTAGAAAGCACAGAATGGTGCAAAGAATAAAAACTGAAATTAGCCACAATCCTATAGGCAACACCTTGATTTAATTTTAGTTGGGCATATAGATATTAATGTAAGCAAATTATATATATATGTTTCTTATATTTTTTATAGGAATATTATGAGCATTGCCTTCATCATTAAATTGTCCTCAAAATCAACCATTTTCAACTTTGTTATTTTATTCAGAGAACGTTACGTGCTAAGAACTCAAAAGTCAGCATATTCAGTGTATGTTCCTAAATGAATGTAGCTGAATTCTTAAGAGTGATTATTTAGATTTCTTCTAATTTTTCATTGTTATAAATGTTTCAGTGAACACCTTTATGTATGAATCATTGTCCACATTCTTAGAAAGTTTTCTTAGAAGTAACAGTTTTTTTTTTTTTAAGGTTTTATTTATTTATTCATGAGAGACACACAGAGAGAGAGAGGCAGAGACACAGGCAGAGGGAGAAGCAGGCTCCTTGCGGGGAGCCCGATGTGGGACTTGATCCCGGGACCCCAGGATCACGCCCTGGGCTGAAGGCGGCGCCAAACCGCTGAGCCACCCGGGCTGCCCACATTATTAGTTTAATATACATGAATTTTTAAAAAAATACTCTCAATTAGAATTGCAAAACTGTTTTAAGGTCTTTACATTTCTGCCAGAGAATGTACCTGATTGTCCAACCTTTACCAACACTAAATATTACTATTTTAAAATATGTTATTAGTAAGATTTTCTTTAGAAATGGCATCTAACTTTCATTTACCTGTTTTTTGTTTGTTTTTTTATTGTTGGTGAAGTACAGGAATTTGTTCAAAAAATTTAAGAATTCAAATATCCGGGGCAGCCCAGGTGGCCCAGTGGTTGAGTGGCGCCTTTGGCCCAGGGCCTGATCCTGCAGACCTGGGATCAAGTCCCACGTCGGGCTCCCTGCATGGAGCCTGCTTCTCCCTCTGCCTGTGTCTCTGCTTCTCTCTCTGTGTCTCTCATAAATAAATAAAATCTTAAAAAAAAAAAAAAAAGAATTCAAATATCCTCCCTACCCTACTTTAAAAACAAATCAAATAAAGTATAATGTCTTGAAAATAATGTCATATAGCAGTTTTCTCACACTATTTATTTATTATAGGACCTCCATGAATATGAACCAAAAATGAGTCAAGTCTGATGCTGAGAGACAATATTTTCAATCAAAACTGTGGTGGAAAAGCCAGGACACGCAGTTTACGTATTGATATACCATGTTAGCTCCAAAATTATTGGTGGGGGAAGAAATGTGCTAGGTCATAATTTTAAGGGAACAAGGCTTAGAAAAATATTTCTATAAATTTTGCTTATTACGTGCTCCTGGGTTAAGATGTGACTAAGATTAGAGACACGAGGGAAGGGAAGAAAGTGTATTCCAGACCAAAATTCATCTCTGCCAAAGGTTCAAAAACACCCAGACATTTCCCTGGTGGTATTTTGCAATTCTTCCTATTTACATTTTTCTCATAACAAAGACCCTAGCCTGCAGCCAGAGCTGTTTTACCCCCTCCAACATTCTCTGAACAAAACTGCCTGGATTCGGCTTTCTATTTTTAACCCCCTTGAAACTCTTTTTGAATTAATCACTTGATCTATGTGTGTGTGAAATATGCTCTGAGCTCTGAATAGCTTCAATTGTATTACATTTCATTCAGGTAATTTCAACCCAGCAAACATATGGAGAACCCACCATGAAAAACAATTCTTTAAAAAAAAGGTCTGCAGGGGTAACAGAGAGATCAACACAGAACCACAATACTTCGTGACGGTCCATGTGATACAGATGGATATAAAGGACTGTAAAAATACAGATAAGGAACAGGAAGAAGAGCTCCTCTTACCTCTGCTCCTTCTGTTAAATGGGTGGATCAACGGTTTTTCAGGAAATAGAGGAGAAAAAGAAGAAAGCAATTTTAGTTTCTCTCCCATACTTACAAACCTACCCCTCTTGCAATGTAAGCCCTAATCAGATTCCTTGATTAATCTGGAATTGATGTTAGTAGCCAAAGCTTTGGGACACATGGCTGTAGATTTATTGGGCAACAGGAATGGGACACAAGAGTCGCCAGATGTGTTGGAAACTAGATCGGATATTACAAGAGGCAAATGCATGTGTTGTATTTCTAATGTTTTTTTTTTTTTACTTTTTTGAGATATGATTGACCCGTAAAAGGCTGTACAGATTTAATGTATACATACGCCTTGATGAGGTTGATCATAGGTATGTTCCTGTGAAACCATCACTACCATCAAGACCATAAATACATTCAACTCCTCCCAAAGTTTCCTCCCTCCTCCATTATCACTGTTATTCGTATGTGTACGTGTGTGTGTGACGACACTTAAGAACTACCCTCTTAACAAATTGTTAGTTTAAGGCACTATGCTGTATAGCAGATCTCCAGAACTTCTTCATCTTGCATAATTGAAATTTTGTACCTTTTGACCTTCACCTCACCCCCTAGCAACCACTCCTACTCTCTGCTTTTATAAATTTGACCATTTTACATTCCGCATGTGAGATCAACTGCATATCTAATTGCATGGACTTTTGCAGGTTATGAAGTCCACCTTCCTTCATATGTTACCTCATCTGTCTTTATACCAACTAGGTAAATGAGGAATTATTATTCTCCAATTTTAACAGATAAGAAAACTGAAGCTCAGACAAGTTAAGTGACTTGTTCAAGACCATCCAAAGAGTCACACAGCTTGGCATAAAATCTAAGTCTTTAACTACAAGTTCAGTGCTCTTTCCAGAAGAGAAATGCCCAAATAACATTATAAGGCATGCTGGTATTATCTATAAATGCAATGGCTCCAGATTTTAGAATTTTAAGTAAACTTTATATACAATGTCGGGCTTGAACTCATGACCCCAAGGTCAGGAGTCACATGTTCTATGGACTGAGCCAGCCAAACACTTCTCCGGCTCTTACAATTTTAAAGGTCCCCTTTCAACCTGTTCTAAAAGCTAGACCTAAAAGGAGAGGAAATAGGGAGGAAGCTTTTAGTTTACATTGATTTAGGCAAAAGATGCAGGAAAAACATAATGCTCTAAAATTTTCATGTATCTCATAAAAAGGGAAGTGAAATTAAAGAGAGCTAGACAAGATTCACTCTAATAGTATCATATTATTATCCTATTTTCACGATGTGATAAGAATTATCAGGTAATAAAAACACTCAAGTACTACTTATTATTAAGACACTTATGTAATGCTTACCATATTCTAGGTACTGTTTAAGTACTTTAGATATGTAAACTCATTTAATCTTGCCTCAAAAAGGCAGGTACAATTATGATTTCCATTTTATAGATGAGAAATCCGAGGTACAGAGAGGTTAAGTAAGTTGCTCAAAATCACACAAGCAGTAAAAGTGAGGGGCCATGCTACAAAGCCAGAGAGCTGGACTTCCCAGGGCCACTTAACCACTATACTGTACTGCCTCTTCAATGCGAAACTCCTTCCAAGAACAGCCATTTTTTGCTTTGACCTCAGGGACGTCCCTCCTCACTGTGCTTCCTAACCCTTTACACATTCCTTGTCCAAACACTCCTTACATTTTCTGTAATCACTTATTTAATTCTTTCCCATAGTCTCCAAGGTATGGAGACAGATGCTGTGACTTGCTCATTTATCACTGTAACCTAAGCACCTGGCTCAATGCCTGGACCATCATAGTTGCTCAATGCAGACTTGTTCAAATAATTATTAATCTCACAAGCTCTTCTATAATGTTTACCATGTGCCAGGTATTGTGCAAAGAACAAATATTTAAAAATCTTATGAGGTATGTACGATTTTACAGCTAAGTAAAACTGAGGCACAGAGAAATTGAGTAATTTGGACAAGGTCATAGACCAGCAATAAGTAACAAAGTCAAGATTATAACTGAGGCTGACTTCAGAGTCCACGTTCTTTGCTAATAGGCTGAATGAATACATGAATGAGTGAATAAAATATCTGTATGTAATACAGAATCTGGGGCTGCTGTTCCTTAGGCTTTTGTTTTCTTAGGGGCTTCTTCATGGATTCAGTTTTCTCACTTTTCATTGGCTTCCCCCAGTGGAAAGACAATGGACATTACAATTGTAACTTGGCTGAGTGAAATACCAGATATTTCTGTCTCAGTTACTCTGCTTTTTATTTAGTCTCTACAAATGTCTCAAGGTGGAAATAGCTGTCAAAATCTTTGGACAAGAATTAAAGAACTGAATTCTCATTGCATTGCAACATGTCAGTAGAGTGCCAAATGGGAAAAAAAGGCTAAAGATTTTTAAAATTTCCAAACATGCATTAGTTTGCTGATATCCTCAGATTCTAAGTAAACTGTGAAAAATATTGAAATACAATGAAACATAAATATTTAAATATTCAAACAGAAACTTCTGCTATGATATTTTCATAGCTTATTAATTACTTGGTTTGTCTATAAAAGCTTATGCCATGAAAATAGGATGCTCATTTCTTAAATAATATTTGATATCTACTGGAATACCAGGAGAAAACAAAATGCACAGTTGGGAAGTAATTGCACCTGGATATATAAGGATTTTTCTTTTTTACTCTTATGTCTCTTTATTGGTATTTCAAGGACTTGGAATGAGAAAAATCACACAGAACTGTGCCCTGAACAATGGAACAAGAATTAATCGTGATCAAGTGCATATTTTCTCCCACTTTATTCTCATCAGGGTATGAAACATACAGGCCACTTTAATGTGTGGCACTGGGCCTTGAGGAACCTGCTGGTGCTCAGTAAATACTTGTTGAAGAGACAGAAACATAGAAGGCAAGATACAGTTCGACATCCAACCTCTATGTTCTAGAATGGCTCTTCAAAAAAGCAGATCAGCCTCTCCGAAGCAGTAAAATGAAACCCAAAATGCTGTTTTCCTAAAGTTTTTGTGGCAATCTAACCCAGAGGAGAAATCAGAAAATATTTAAACCACAAACCAAAAATCTTTGAATAGTTTTTCAAGGTCCTCCAGAAGAACTATAAATTATTATAGTCTTTGTCTCTGTCTCTGGATTTACCCCCAGTAAAAAGAATTTATTTTATTTTGGTACCACATTGAGCGTACAGTGCAAAGAATCTCTCCCTCCCATCCAAACTCCTGAGCCAACAGATTCCTTCCCCAGAGGGAATCACTACTACTGGTTTCTTGTACATCCATCTGGAGATACTCTTTGCATACACATTTTTTTTTCACAAATGATAATATGCTATACATAAACTTCTGTTCCCTGCTTTTTTCCACATACTAGGAGATGATGGACAGGGCTCCACACTAGTATATGTACAGATCCATATTATTCATTTACGTGACTGTAGAGATTTCCATTATTAATATTCCATAATACCTTTAGCCTGTCTACTATCACTGGACAGTTAGCACTTACATTTTGCTATTACAAACAATACCGAAAGAATATACTTAAACATATAGACCACGAGTATTTTATTTTATTTTTTAAAAGATTTTATTTATTTATTCATGAGAGACACAGAGAGAGGCAGATACACAGGGAGAGAAGCACGCTCCCCGCAGGGAGCTTTATGTGGGACTCAATCCCCTTGACTGGGATCACACCCTGAGCTGACAGCAGATGCTCAACCACTGAGCCACCCAGGCGTCCCAACCACAGGTATTTTAGAAGGAAAATAACATCAGACAAACACTGAAAAAGAAGGCTCTTTGAAACATTTTTAAGGTAGTTATTTCCAAAAATTTTTAGACTTTTTTTTTTTAAGATTTTATTTATTTGACACACACACACAGAGAGAGAGCACACAAGCAAGAGGAGCAGCAGGAAGAAGGAGAGGGAGATGTTGGCTCCCCATGGAGTAGGGAGCCCAACGAGGGACTGGATCCCAGAATCCTGGATTTATGACCCAAGTGGAAGAAGGCAGATGCTTACCCGAGTGAGCCACTCAGGCACCCCTCAAAAATTTTTTTAAAAAGGAAAAAAATTAAATCTCTAGTAGTTGAGGAGAATAATGAACTACAACAGAAATTAGAGGTTTGTAACATCCAAAGGAAAACTGGATTTTTTGGAATGAGTTACCCTCTTTATGAGTAGGATGGTTTACAAATTAAAGTGTTTAGATAGCAGAACAGGATGGCTGCAGGACGATAACCTTAGTTCCAAGTGCACAGATTTTTTTCAGTGTACAAAGGCCTGAATGCTGGAAAACATACAGAACACAGGATTACAAGCTAGAAATTATGAAAGCTGTGGGAAGGGTCTTAGTCATGAAAAGAGCAGAATAAACAGGTTCAAATAAAGTTGTAATGAAACGAGGCAAAACAAGGGATGGGAAAAGTACAAGGGAGTTGTGGGGAACTAAGGACAAGTATTGAATTAAAAAGAAATAACAATTTTCAAAAAATGGCTAGACATTGATGAGCCCAAACAGGGCCAGCACAAAACCCATGGAAGCCTCTTTGCAAATATGATTTTGCATCTTGACCCATGACCAACCCTTCTCCTTCCCATATGGGGAAGGGAGTACCAGCCAGAGGAAGCTGGAGGCAATAAAGAGGGCAACCAATTAATATGCCACTGGTTTTGCCTGAGTTTCTGGGCTGCAAAAGCCCAGGTATGTGACATAGGATCTGCAATGAGATGCTCTTTCGAGGACTCAATGAATGATGCAAGGAGGAATCATTAGTCAGATTTTACCTGTAGGCAGTATGCAACAGATGCAACCATGCCATTTGAACCATGCAGAATACTGGTGATGGATGTGATGCCTGCAGTGTTTGTCCTTTTAACCAGACTGCTCCAGCTGCCTGCCCCCAGGTTCCTGCCTATTTTCTAAGCCTGGTTCTCCATTCCCCAGCCAATTCTGTGAGTCATCCAATATCCTTCTAATAAATGTATTTTTCACATATGTTAGCCAGGGTCCGTGGCTGTTCTTTGCATTCAGGAACCCTGATACAGTGAATATGACAAAAAACACCTCAGCTGGAACCAGCCTCTCACAGAAACAAGAACAGGAGCAGAGAGCCCTGGAACTGGGGTCCCACGTGGGATAACCTCTAACACTGAACCATAGCCTTGGTCTCTTCACGTAAGATCAGAAAAGACAAATGCAGAACAAAGGTACTTAGGGCTACACTGGTCTCTCTGGGGATTCTCTCTCCCTCCTCCCTCCTGATGAAGTTATCAGGGCTGTAGGCGGATAAATGTATGAATGCTCCTCTCTCAGCAAAGGGGAGCAGGAGAAGGGAAGGGCAGAGAGTCGAGAGGAAATTGATGAAACTATCCAGGTCAGAGCTGCAGATTCTAAACTCAGTTGTTCAGAGAGAGCTTGGTGGCAGGTGGCAAAGAGTTTATAACTTGGAAATAGTAAGGCACCACGTGCAGGTTGAATAATTCCCTGTGATACTAGTACAGAGGGGCTTGAGCCCTGTCATTTCATCCATTAGTGATTTGCTTTGCTATCTGCCACATTCTCACTGATGACTGGTATACTGCAGGTCCTCAATAAGAATTTCTCGAGGGAATAAAAGAATTGTTAAAGATCAAACATCCACCAATAGTTGGCATATCAGGGCACCCTGTGTTGGTAGGATAGAATGACACTGGGATTTCAATCCAGACCTGTCTGACTCTGAAGTCCAAATTCTCTTTTTTAATTAAGTAGGCTCCATACTCAACAAGGAGCCCAACTCAGGGCTTGAACTAACAACCCTGAAGTCAAAACCTGAGGTGAGATCAAGAGTCAGATGCTTAACTGACTGAGCCACTCAGGCACCTCAGAAGTCCAAATTCTTATAATTGGGCTCTATTGTCTACTTCCTGGACCCCGGCAGCAGTAACAACTGAGGATCTGCTGCCTACCAAACCATGTGGAGGCGCCCATATCACACTGCTAGGGCTCACCAAGCTGTCACTTGCTCTGGTTGCCATCTCTTCCTTCAATAAGGATCATCATGGCAGGGTTGCTGGATTTGTCAAGGTGCCAAAGGGTCTCTGAATTCTGGGCAAGTGTGCTTTGGATATCACACTTTACATACTTTATGAATATTAAACACGATGCTTGTATACCAATGTCACACAAAGATTTCAGGGAAATTGCTCTTTCAGATTTGACTCATAGCTCACATTTCCTCTTCTTCCCATTACACACGCCTATGATTGGGTGCCCACATTACTCAGATATCAATTTATAGAGAAGGCTGCACTGGGACGCAGATTTGAGTAACAAATATGACTGACTCAGTGTATCTCCTGGTCCTCCAAGGACTAAGGTTTCATTAAAATCTTGTATGCCAGGTCCTTCCCTGGAGATTCATTTCTCAAAAATTCTTGAGATCATCTGCAGATAGACTTCTAGTGGGTATCCCTGTCTCCTAGATGTGTCCAGACTTGTGTTAATCCCAGCATTAGGGATCCCTGGGTGGCTCAGCAGTTTAGTGCCTGCCTTCGGCCCAGGACGAGATCCTGGAGATCTGGGATCAGGTCCCATGTTGGGCTCCCTGCATGGAGCCTGCTTCTCCCTCTGCCTGTGTCTCTGCCTCTGTCTTTCTTTCTCTGTCTCTCATGAATAAATAAAATCTTAAAAAAAAATCCCATCAGTAGACACAAATGGGAGTCTCCCTAGGATATTTCTTGGGTGAAGTTAGCAGTTTCAAGCAGATATAATAAAGTCCCTTTAACTTCATGCAACAAAGTCAAGAAGATGAAAAAAATCAGTTTTCCATTTTATATGAAAATATGTAAAAAGCAAAATGATAGTAATAGAAGCGGGTCAGTGGCTGCTTGAGGTTAAGGGTAGAGAGAACTGACTGCAAAGAGGCACAAAGAAACTTATTAGGGTGAGGACAGTTTTATTTTTTATTTTTTTTTAAATTATTTATTTATTTATTTATGATAGTCACAGAGAGAGAGAGAGAGAGGCAGAGACACAGGCAGAGGGAGAAGCAGGCTCCATGCATCGGGAGCCTGACGTGGGATTCGATCCCGGGTCTCCAGGATCGCGCCCTGGGCCAAAGGCAAGCGCCAAACCGCTGCGCCACCCAGGGATCCCAGGGTGAGGACAGTTTTATATCTTGATTGTGGTGGGGGTTATGTGATTGTTTACTTGTACTAGGGTTTTTTTTTTAAGATTTATTTACTTATTTCAGAGAGAGAGAGAAAGAGCGAGCACGCACATGCAGTATGGAGGAACAGAGGGAGAGAATCTTATGCCTAATGGGGGGCTCCATCTCACAACCCTGAGATCATGACCTGAGCCAAAATCAAAAGTTGGACACTTAACCGACTGAGCCACCCAGGGGCCTCTTTGTTGTACTAGTTTGCAGTCCTTCAGAGGCAGATTTGGGTGAAAGTAGTTATATGGGAGATTCAAAGAAGTAACAGGAAATAAGGGAGGATGAGAACTGAGACAAGAGAGAAAAAGGGTGCATTAATGATCATTTCATTGGGGTGAGCATCTGCTGTTCAATCCTGCATTGTCTTGACTTGAAATGTATTCCATAATTTATCGTTTCTTAGGCATTTTATTTACATTTAATTTACTTTTTTATAATTTAGGCTCCACACCCAACATGGGGCTCTAAACTCACAACCCTGAGATCAAGAGTTAACATGCTCCGCCAATTAAGACAGGCAGGTACTCCTCTTAAACATTTTATTTTAAACATTACTTTTAAGAATAATTTAAAAGCTTGGATAATGTAGACTTCCTCCAGAGAATTTTTGTTTCCTTCTACTAAGTACTTGATGGTGCTAGCAGTCAGGAGGAGGACTGGGTGACCTACATGCCCTACAAGTAGGGCATTCCAGGGTCCCAGTCAAAGGCAGAAATTCTCCACCTTCAGATGCGTTGAATTCTGACTCCTATTCCTTTAGCCCCAGGTCCCATTTTTTTTTTAAATTTATTTATTCATGAGAGACATACACACACAGAGGCAGAGACACAGGCAGAGGGAGAAGCAGGATCCATGCGGGAGCCCGACGTGGGACTCGATCCTGGGTCTCCAGGATCATGCCCTGGGCTGAAGGCGGTGTTAAACTGCTGAGCTACCTGGGCTGCCCGAAGCCACCCCATTTTCAGCTGTTACCCTTAAATAAGCTAATGACACCAGGGTAAAAGCAGCAGTCCTTCAACATATTCCCCCAAGGAGGGGGATCTTTTATCTTTGACCACAGGCCAAAGGCAGGCTTGTTTCTTAGATTTTTTTTTTTTTTTTTTTGCATGAGCAAATGCCCCTTGGACAGAATGGCCTCAATTTATCTGTTCAAGCTCCAATTCCTTCCCAGATCAAGGCCTACTCTATTAGTACGACTTTGATGCTTTTTAGTAAATACTTCCAGTATTTATCCAAATTCTTTTTTTTTAATAGATTTTATTTATTTGACAGAGAGAGCGAGCATTAACAGGGGGCAGGCAGAGGGAGAAGCAGGCTCTCTGATAAGCAGAGAGCCCAAAGCTGGGGTTGATCCCAGGACTCTGGGATCATGACTTGACCAGAAGGCAGATGCTTAACTGACCAAGCCACTCAGGTGCTCCTACCCAAATTTTTAATGGTCTTTAGTGAAAGGAAAAAATATATATATTTAAAGAGCCCCCAAGAACCAGAAAGTAGAGAGTGAAGAGACAGAGATCTGGATGGTCCCTCTTTCAGTATCATGGTAAATTATTGTTCAGCAAATATGCACTCCTCCCAACCTCCATGAGAGGTGTCTACCTCCCAGTTCTTTCCATTTGAACTCGGTCATGTGATTTGCCTTGACTACAAAGATGCTGACAAAGTGGCACAAGGAGAGGCTTCAAATGTGCTTGTGTATTTGGACTTGCTCTCCCACATCTCTGCACTATCACAAAAAGAGCTCTGCTCTGGAAGCTGCTGCCCTTCAGCCTGGGCCCCAGAATGAATACAAATGAAAGCAATCCTGAGCTGAACCCACAGGGGAGACAACCCCAGCTGGATTTGCAGCTTGAAGCAGAGTCACTCAGATGAGCCCAGTTTAGGTACATTGACCAACCTCCCTGCCTCCCCCCCCCCCCCCCAGCTGACCTGTAGCTACCTGAGAGAAAACAAATGATAGTTCTTTTAAGACATTGCATTTTGGGGGTAGTTTGTTACACTGAACTTTTGTGGCAATAGCTAATCATACAAGTAGCCTAGCAAGAATCTGGCTCAACAGACCGGCATTATTGCAACACCAAAAAAAAGGCCATTATTAGAACCCAAGCTCCAGAAGCTTTTCCTCACTGACAGGTCACTTCCCAACCAGGAGGTTCTCTTTATTGCCTTGATGTTCCCCGATCCCATTCTCTATACATACTTAAAATATCACAGGAGTGTGGTCCTGGGAGCACTCCTACCTCCCACCTCCACATTTTTTTGTAAGGGTATACCAGGCTATTTATGACAGGCTTAAATTAAGCATATGTCTGTGTGGGATAATGAGGAATGATGCCTTACTGCATCTCCAGTGTGTTCTCCCCACCAAATCTTATTTTGCATTTACAGTATGCAGGACTTAGTGGTGTCTGCCCCCCTTTTGCACAATAAAGGGAAAGGTTGGTCAGAATCATCTTGCAGACTTACCAAAAGCCAGAAAAATCCCACAAGGTTAAAAACCCAGTCCCCAAACATAACAAATTTTACTATTTTCTGTCATATGCATTTTTAAATTGTTTCCTATTGAGATTGCTGATATCTATGAATGCTACTGATTTTTGTGTGTTGATGATGAATCCGACATCCTTGCTGAAATCTCTTTAGTTTTCATTGTTTGTTCATATATTCTCTGGAATTTCTATACCGACAATCATAATACCTATGCATAATGAAGTTTTTCTATCTCGTTTCCTTTTAATGTCTTTTCACATTGGCTAGACTCTCCACTATGACACTAAATAGTAAATATGGTAATAGTGAACCTTCTTGTCATGTTTTAAAGAAAATGCTTTTGAAATTCCCTCATTAAGTGCAATTTTTGCTGTGGGTTTCTAGTGGATTAAGGAAGTTCCCTTTTATTCCTAGTTTGCAAAAATGTAAATTTTAATCATTGAGCATTGACTTTTACTGAAAGCTTTTTTTTGCATCTATTAGACCGATTATATGTTTTTTCTATTTTAATCTGTGGATTTGGTAAATTATACTGTATTTATCTCCATAAGTGGAAAAGTTGAGTAAGAAAAGTTGAGTAAGAGAGATATTATCTATCTCTTGAATGACTGCAAAAGATTAATGTCTGCAAAAATTTTAGTATCTTAAAAAAAAATTAGTATCTTTCAGGAAGGGAAAACCTGACAACTAATTCAATTCTTTGATGAGTATGTCCTTGAATAATTGTTTTCATTGTGAAACATCACACAGAGAAATACAAGATGTATTTGTATCTCTTAAAAATAATAGTAACATGAACACCTATGTGTCTACAGGATTCATTAAGAAACAAGTTCTCTGCATACCTGTCCCAGATCATGGCCCTTTTTCTCCCCATAGAGATAACTGAGTGCTGAGTTTTGTATAAAACATGTCCTTGTTTTTCTTTGTGATTTTAACTCTATCTCTGGGCAATGTTATTTAGTTGTGCCTATTTTTGAACTTTGTGTAAAATGTATCAGATTATTGTTATATATTCATCTGTGACTTTTCTCCTTTGCCCTATGTTTTGTTTTTGAAAATCATTCGAGGGACATCTGGCTGGATCAGTCAGTAAAGCATGTGAGCTTTGATCTCAGGGTTATGAGTTCAAGCCCCACAGTGGGCATGGAAATTAAGAGAAAATCATTTGAAATTGAAAATTGGGGGGTTTTTCTGTATAGATTACACCATATTAAATAAACTACTTTCATCCATTGTACTTTGACATTTGGGTTGTTTCCAGTGCTTTTGCTATTGCAACTAATGTACATTGAGTCTCTAGGTGTCAGATTTATACACACTTGTTTGTACATACACCCTTCTGCCCAGGAGTGGAACTGTTTGGTTGTAGGGTATATACCGATGGGCCATTTGTATTTCCCCCATAAATGAATAATTTTTTTTAAAAAAAGTTAGCAAACTACAGCCTGTAGGCCAGCTACCTATTTTCATAAATAAAGTTTTATTGGAACCAGGGGCAGGATTAGGGGGAAGAAAGCAAGGCAGGGTTTTCTAAATTTAGGGTTGGATCTTCTATTTTGTATTTTAATATTTTGCTCATTGTGGAATTTTTTGCATTAATTTTTATTTTTAAAAATGTTATGTCAAAATATTATTTACCTTGATTACTACAACTTTTGATGCTTGCTTAAATTTTGTGCCCAAGGTAAAGGCTTCCCTTACCTAACCCTAATTTCAGCCCCACCCTAGTCTAAGCCACTGATTATCTCCAGGCTGTACTTCTGCAATAGCATCCTAACTGGTCTCCCTACTTGCACATTTGCCACTTATCTTTGATCCACTTCCTACAAGGACCCAATGTGATCTTTTGAAAAGATATATTGATTTATGGGCACCTGGGTGGCTCAGTGGTTGAGCATCTGCCTTTGGCCCAGGCTGTGATCCCAGGGGCTTAGGATCAAGTCTGCATCAGGCTCCCTGCTCATGCCTCTCTCCGTCTCTCATGAGTAAATAAATAAAATCTTAAAAAAAAAGAAAAAAGAAAAAGAAACAATAAATTGATCTACATTACTCCTCTCCTCCAAACCTTTCAATCGTTTCTTACTCTACTTAAAGTCCAAATTCCACGTAGAACCCTATATAATCTGGATTTTGCTTTCTTCCATAAACTCATCTTCTACTACTCTGCCTTTGTATGCCCTGGACTCACTGGCTAACTTTCCATTTCTGGAATATGCTAGACTCATTCCTGCCTTCTGGTCTGGCACAGGACATTCTTTAAACGGGTAATCCCTTCTAAACCTTTAAATTTTAGACTAAGTTACCTCTTTAGAGAGGTTTTCCAATCTAAAGTAAATCCCCTCCTGATAGTTCTTTATTTCAGTTCTTTTTCCTTCCTAATACTTTGACAACATAGAAGTAGAGTTTTATTTACTTATTATTTTGTTTACTTGTTCTCTGTCTTCCCTTTTAAAGCCTAAGATGTTTGAGGGGCTTAGTGCTTTCCTCACTACCAAAACTCAATATTAGCACTCTACTACTCACTAAATAATTAAAATAAAGAAGATAAAACTCAAAGTAAATGGGTTTTTGGAAAAAGGTCCCCCACACAAAGTGGTATTGATATTCATTAATATTAAAGAAATCTGGCCATGACAAGGGTCATAAAACTGATCATTTCCTTTGGCCCACCAGGTCTACATTTGAGACCATAAGAGAAACTTGAAAATTTTATTTACTTAAAATATCCATATATTAATAATTTATGAAGGTTGACAAAATCAGAAACAACCCATGGTGCTGGTTGCCCATTAACCCTTCCCTGTTTTCATTCTCCTTCAGCCTACATAAGCCCAACTATACCCTGCTGCCATGGTAGGACTTAAGTACGTAAGCACTGTTGGAGAAAAATCATGGAGTTGGACAAAATACAATTGCCATAATTGTCAAGTTCACCAATTTCAAATGTGCAATTGTTACTGCCCTGCAATCCTGTAGTTCCTCCAATGAAGCTGTTTTCATTCTCTCTGTTTGAATGTTCACCGTTCTTCTTTTATCAAAGAAGTCAACCATTTAGATCAGAAAATCCAAGAGCCATTTACGAGCACACTTCCCTAACCCAGTTCATTACCAAGGCCAAAGATCTCTTATTTCCCCCAAAGATTTATTTATTTCAGTGAGAGAGAGCGCACAGACTACATGAGCAGGGGGGAGGAGCAAAGGAAAAGGGAGAGAGAAACCCAAGGAGACTCCCACCTGAGTGAGAGCACAGGGCCCAATGGGGCTCAATCACACAACCCCAAGATCAGAAACCAAGAGTCAGACTGTACCCCCCCAGGTGACTCCAAGGCTTATCTGGAATTCATCACCTCTTTTGTATCTTCATTGTTACCCTAATCAGAATTGCCATCTGGATACCTGAGATGTTCTTTAAATTACTTGCTCTATTTTCTTTTTTTAAGATTTTATTTATTTGAGAGAGAGCACGAGAGAGAAAGAGAGAGAAAGCGCACATAAGCTGGGGGAGGGGCAGAGGCAGAGGGAGAAGCAGACTTCCTACTGAGCAGGGAGCCCAAAGCAACACAGGGCTCGATCCCAGGACCCTGGGATCATGATCTGAGCCAAAGGTAGACATTTAATCAACTGAGCCACCCAGGCACCCTCCTCTTTCTCTTCTTTTAGATAGCTTTGTAACATTCCAGAGACTTAGTACAAAATTCAAATTAATAAGTTTCCCAGTGATGGACATTCAGTAGCATGGTCTCTCTTTTTTTGTAGCATGGTCTTTTAAAAATGTAAATCATATCATGCCTTTTTCCTTCAAGGGCTTTATTTTTCTCACGGAAATAAGAACTACATATCCGGGGATCCCCGGGTGGCTCAGCTGTTTAGCGCCTGCCTTCAGCCCAAGGCATGATCCTGGAGTCCTGGGATCGAGTTCCGCATAGGGCTCCCTGCGTGGAGCCTGCTTCTCCCTCTGCCTGTGTCTCTGCCTCTCTTTCTCTCTGTGTCTCTCATGAATAAATAAATAAAATCCTTAAAAAAAAAAAAAAAAAACAACTACATATCTTACCATGGCCTAAAAGGCCCTGGATGATCTGGTCCTTGCTCCTCTGTTAAATCCACCTTATGCCATTCTTCTCCTTGCTCACCACACCCTGTACTAGCAAGCCTTCTGGAAAGGTTTTTTCCACCTCAATGTCCCTGCATTTTTTCCTCTTTTCATCTATAAATATATTCCTTGACTATCCTCTTCCTCACTAATTAAAATTGGGTCCCCTTCTTAGACTTTCTCATAACATCTTAAAAATATCTTTACGGGGCACCTGGGTGGATCAAGTGGTTGGGCATCTGCCTTTGCTCAGGGCATGATCCCAAGGTCCTGGGATGCAGTCCCACATCGGGCTCCTCACAGGGAGCTGCTTCTCCCTCTGCCTGGGTCTCCGCCTCTCTCTCTGGGTCTCTCATGAATAAATAAATAAAATCTTTAAAAAATGTATCTTCACAGTATTCATCACCAGTTATAATCATATAAATTTATATACCTGAATATTTCATCTCTGCCTCCTACGTTCTATGAGGACAGATACAGTGCTTTTGCTGAGCTCTGATTTACTGTGCTACCAGCACCTAACACAATGCTTGAAGGCAGAAAACATTTATTGCATGAATAGATGATATATCCCCTCACTGAGGAATCATTAAGCAAGTTGGGTAATAGAATTCAATGTTAATTAACTTTAAAAATGGTAGGAGAGGGCAGCCCTGGGAAGCTCAGTGGTTTAGCGCCACCTTCAGTCCAGCACGTGATCCCAGAGACCAGGGATTGAGACCCACGTCGAGCTCCCTGCATGGGGTCGGCTTCTCCCTCTGCCTGTGTCTCTGCCTCTCTCTCTCTCTCTCTGTCTCTATGAATAAATAAATAAAATCTTTAAAAAACATGGTATGAGAATTACATGTTATATGGATAAATCTAAATGAAATTATATATATATAATATGTATATGTGTATATTTACATACACATATATGAAAACTTGCAAATATAGAGCAGTAAAGGAAGCGCTGGCATGAGAGAGCACTAATTAGTTACCGATCCAGGAAATGTCACTTCTTCACTGTTAGTCTCCATCAATGCATGACCCTCAGCAGGGGTGGTATTGCCTTCTAGTGTTATATACTCTAGAAGGTATCACTGGCCTTTAAGAGAAAAGGCCAGGAACCTAGAATCGTAAAACACGGGACTGTTCCTCAATGAAAAGTTTTGTGTCCCTCTGGCTTTTAAATGTCCCTGTGTAGGTGAAAAACCTGTGTATAACTAGCTGCACCTGAAAGCTGACCTATTTTACATATGAACACAAAGCTGTTTTTTATTTTTACATAATTTCAACAGCGAACATTTTAGGAATGTTTCTACAGCGAGAACAGATTAGTGTCGTCCACCAGAGGTGGCCAAAGCACCAAACCTGTGTCAGTTGTGGCTTTCACATTCGTGGGGATTTTACTTATAAGTGCAGACACTTGATTTATAACTTGATTAGATTTCCTAGAACGGTCATGCCTGAACATATATATACTGAAACAGGAGTCACTGTATTATAAATTACTTTCTTTATACTTTTTATATTTTAGATTAGATTTAAACCAAATCCGGCATGTATGCAGGCTATATTATCTACGAATTTCATTTTAGGCTAATAGAGGAGACATTGTGAAAGTATGTGTCATTTGAAAAAAGGTGTGTTGGGTCAAAACAAGATTGCGAAACACTGGATTAGACAGACGAGGAGAGCTAAGATTACCCTTTTCGTTCTTCAGGCAACGGTTCTCATCTTCAATAACGGAAAGGGTTCTTTTTATGAAATTAGGTCCACATATGTAAAATTGCAACCTCCTCCCTTATTTCCCTTTTCTGCTTTAAAATTTTTCATCCGTGACGATACGCTATGCATTTCAATACTATATTTTAAAAATTGATCGCCTCCTCCCCCTTTTCCTTCACCCCTACACAGCTAGAATAGATACAGGCGTTCTTAGAACAGACACAGGGAATTTTGCGTTTTACTCACCACCGTCTTCCCTGGTATTGAACAGCGCCAGGCACCCAGGAGGAGCTCATGGGTTGCATGAATGGGCGAGGAATACGCGCAATAAGCAAACCGGAGGGCTTCGAGCGCCACTTTCTGCAGAGTTCTAGGAGACAAGTGAGGGCCACCTGGGGCTTGATTTTCGTGATTGAGGAGCATTTCTCAATTGCAGGGATTCGCAGGGGCTGCGGGGATTGCAGGTGCCTTCTCACGTTCTTTGCGATGTACCGATGTGCGCGGTGGTCCGGGAACCTCACGCGCGGAGCCCCCCAGGTGAAACACCGAACTAACTTGCAGCGAAGTCCGCGTACTGTTGTCACATTTGCGTCTCGTCGGAAAACACGTTTTTCGTGCAAGTGCGTGGGTCCGCCGTTCCCTCGCTCACCTCCGTACAGGACGGTCCGGGGGGGATGCTTCTTCGCTGGAGATGCACGAAGAGGCGGGGACCACGGGTGCTGCTGGCTCGGCCGCGCGCAGACACGGGAAACCAGTCAACGCTCCCTCTCCGCGGACAGACACGGCCCCAAACGCAAATTCTCACCCTAGATCAAACCCCGCGCTCCTCCCACCCGCCCCCTGCCTCGACCCCGCCCCCTTAGGTACCTGCGGTGGGGGCGGGGCACAGAGGAGCCCGAGCCGGCTCCCCTCCAAAGTGCTGAAGCTCGCTTGGACTTCTGGAATCCCATTCCTGAGCAAACCCCGAGGACTCCGAGCGGCTGGCGGAGCCCGCCGGCCACAGGCCAGCGGGGCTTCACAGGCGGGCGCAGAACGAAGCAAAACACGGAGAAAGGCGGTGGTGGTGAATCGAACAGCCACGTGAGGCGGGCATCAAGTCCGCCCCCGGGGGCGCCAGAACTGCAACTCCCGGCTTGCAGCTGGGCGGGCATCCTCCGCGGACTACAACTCCCAGGGTGCTGCGGGCGCGGCCGCCCGCCTCTCCTCCCGCCCCTCCCCCCGCCCCTCCCGGCCGGATCGGCGTGCGCCTGCGCACCGCAGGCCCGAGGAGTCTTACCCTAATGTAAGATGGTGGCCCGTCTGGCTGTGGAACCCACCGAAAGCTGAGAGTCCGTCTCTCAGCCGTAAAGGTCGGACTCGCGGAAGCAATCAGGCCCGGTTCTGAAGAGTTTTTGTGTCCCCGAAGCTCGTTCAGTGGTCTCCCGTGAGGACGCGGCAGCGCGTGGAGTCGGCTGAGGGGAAAGCGAGGCAAGGCAGGCGGGTGAGTCCGTGCGGGGCTGGGCTTAGGGGAAACCCGGGGCTGACCGGCTACGAGAGCGCGGAGGCTTCGCTGGGACTGTGCAGGCCGCACCCCCCTCCCTCCCCACCCCCCGCTTCGCCTTCACCCTCCTCCTCCTCCTCCTCGGCCTTCCTCCTCCCCGCCGCCCCCCCCCCCTCCCCGCTCTCCCCTCTACGCCACAGCAGTTAGCACCGGGGAGAGGGAGCGGGGCTGGAGGCGGCGCAGCGGCGACTCCTGCGAGACGTCCCCAGCCGGGGAGCCGAGGCGCACTCCCGTCCGGGGCTCTCCGCCCTGCGCTTCCGTGGGGCACGAATCCCGGGGCTCGGGACTCCCCCCTGCCTGGTGTTCCCCCCTGCCCTCTGCCTGGCGTCCTTGTCCCGGAGCCGCCGCCTCCCCGGCCCGGAGCCATCACTTGCACTCCGACCCGAGCCGCTGCTGCTCACCGGTCCCCGCTCACCGGTCCCCACTCCCCGTGCCCCCGCCCCTCGTCCTGCTGTGTGTGTGTTTTTCCTGCTGCCCCCGCTCCCACCCCAGAGTTAGCCTTTGCCCCCCCTCCCCTCTGCAGTCCGCCCCTACTCTGCCTGCTACACTGGCGCGCGCCTTCTGAGGTGCAGCCTCTGCTTTAAGCACATCTGTCATTTTAAAGCTGCCCCTTAAGTATCTGTGATGCTGCTGCTGCTGCTGCTGCTGCTGCTCGGTCTGACCCACCTGTTTCAGAGCTTTCTTGGCAATTGTCCGTTCCTTCCCTCTTTTCTGTACAGATTCTTTCAGCATACACTTCCAGAAAGGGGAAAGGAAAAAAAAAGGGGGGGGGAATGCCCCGTCTTGGCCCCCTGAAAAGTCAAGTTGGGGAAGTGAATTAAGTGAGGTGAATTACTGTTAAACGTCAGGAGTCCAGATCATTTTTATTAAGGCTGCTCGGGAGAGGAGCGTTTTCTTTTCTTTTCTCCTTCTTCTTCTTCTTTTTTTTTTTTTTTCCTTTCAGTGATCTATTTGTGGATTATCCGCTCTGTTGGGACTTGTGGCTTTTTGTTGTTTGTTTGTTTGTTTGTCCCCTCCCAACCCCCGCCGCCGCCTTCTATTTTTTGACCGGCTTCTCTCTGCTGCTAAGCATCCTACTGAATTACCTCCCCCCCCCACACACACACACACACTTCATGTGAACTCTGATTATACCAGCAAATATAAGCCCAGGCATTTCAAAATAAGATAAATCTGGCCTGCAACCAAATGAATCTGTGAGCTCCACACGAAAATAGGAGATTCTGATTATCTGGTGCTTCTGTGTGGGTTACAGATCCTTTCCATATTAAAAATTGGTCATTGACTCCATGGGTTCTATTGCCGGTCGGCTTAATTGATGACATATTTATGGTTCAGGTGGAAATTTCCTTTCCAGCCAGTATTAGGCTTACTTAGGGGTTGTTGGATTTGGGAAGTTGTCTCTTGTGACATTTCTGGAATGGTAGGCATCTGAATGAATGGTCTTCTCTTGAAGACTCATTAGATATAATTGCAAAAGAAAAATGGAATTTTTTTTCCCTCAAAAACTGAATTCCCATTTTTTTGTTCCACAGAAAAGAAGGGGGGCTGGGAGAAGAAATGACAAAGCTGTACTCTTACATGCATCTGTTGGCACTCAGTGTTATTAGTATCTACATTAAAAAGCGGAAAACTAGGAACAAGGGATGGCTAATAATGTGTGTTTTTTGTTGAAAGCAGAAATTGGAATGCCCTGACTAATGGTACAAGGAGCCTGTAATCACAGCTCTGTGAAATAAAGAATTATTGGGAAGGCAAATGGGATTACATAGATCAGATACATACATTTCAAGTTTAGACATAAATAAGACACTGTGTTAAGACACGTGTAAAAATGTTGAAGTCATAGTAGCAATCTCATGCCGCAGTATACCTCTTGTTTGCAAAAGTAATAGTACCTCAAGAAGAAAGACATACCTAGTTACCCTTTTAATCACTTTTGCGCGTTGCTTTATTCTTGTGATTTTTGTAAATTTTTCCTGTAATACTTGAGGAATCTTCCTTTGGCACTATATTTACTGGATTGTGATGAATGGTCTGCTTTTTCAGATATAAACCAAGGTTAAAAAAGCTGTTTAGAAAAACTTCTTTTAGGCACTGAAGCCCCAATTTGGGGAGACTAAATAAATCCCTACTCTCTGAGAATTGTAAGCAGTTTATATAGCTAGCCTTGTCCTGAGTTATAATTCAAGATTTTTCTTTTAAAAATTACTCATATTTATTCTGTTAGTAGGAACATGCTTAATACAATTGATCTTCAACTCTAAGTAAAAATATATATCCTTTTCTTTTGTCATGTGCTGCTGAAGAAGATTTCCACTTCATACCTGCAAATAATACGAACACAAGGTTTAGGAAACCTTGGCAGTCATACTTGGCTGATTTGTAAGCAGTGTGTTCTAGGAGAGGACTGTTTTTCTGGCAGAAAAGTGTAAATGATTTTAATACATCTTTTGTTTTGTAAAGATCCTTTAGCTCACTAATAAATACATTCTCAAGTAATTTTCTTCACTCCATACTTCTCTCCAGCAGTCATCAGATTCTTAATTTCAGCACTTGGAAGTCAAAACGAATTCACTTTGAGATCTTTAGTACATTTGAAGGAGGTATTTAAAAAAAATTTTTTTTTTTTTTTTGCATTTTGATAGGAAATTGGGATCTGTAATTTCAAAATACTTTTGTATGGTTTAAGTTTTTACATGTAATCTGCATTGCAACTTCATACTTTGGTGGATTTTGTTTGTTTTTTTCTTTCTTTCTTTCTTCTTTTTTTTTTTGATTGGAATAATATTTGCCAGGTTCAGTAGTTGAATTCTTCAGACAAATAGGTGATTTCTATAGGAAGGTTTTTGAACATGAATTACTTTAACTTATATAAAATTTGTTTTCATAAAATTGCATAGACAAGCCTTTTACTAGGTTGAGGCAGTTATAATCAAATGACAATGCAGGAAAAGAAAATCTTATACTGCCCTTCAACTTCATTAGCAGTAACTTTCAACTCATTGTTTTGTAAAAGAAGGTGTTGCTTAAGGATGAATTCTTTCATTAGGGGAATTTTATTTTTAAAATGATTTTAAAACACTTAAGGGAATGACAAAAATATTTTCTGTTTAAGCACTCTGATTTTAGAAGGCTTCCCTTTCCTTCCCTACTCCTGGTTTTAAGGTGAAGCTACACTCTTCATTTTAGTGTGTATGTGCAAGTATTTTGTACCTGCAGTAATACTCAATTGAATCTATTTCAACTCATGTTATTATTTTTATAGATCATTCAAGTGAAATAGAAAGTCTTAATTTGTGAAAACTTCAGCCTCTGCTGAAAATTCAGTTAGTTTTTCTGTCATTAAGTGTGGTACTGTCTTGACTTTTTGTGAAGGAAGATACATTTAGCTCAGTTAGTTCCAAAGGAAAACAGTGGGGAAATAGGTTATAGAGATTTTTACTGTTCTAGAAATAGTATAACTGGAATGTACTACATACTTTTCTCAAAGGGTTTCTTAATCTAAGTGGAACTTGTAAATGGTTTTTATCCCACTGGAATAGCGTGTATTGGATAAAACTTAACACATTTTGAGATATAAAAAATTTTATGTTACTTCAGAGATACTAAGAAAAATCTGCAAATACCCATTCTTACATAAAATGTGTCAATACCCCTGGTATCTTAAAGATAGTAATAAATATTTTTTTCTCAGTAGTTGAGATTTTGCAAATTATAATGATGGCATAGTAAGTGGGACTTTTTAATCACATATATAGTGGTTTTCTGAAAAAACTTTTTCCAAATTGTTTTTAATCTTATTATGTGGTCTTCTTTATTAGAAAAGAGTGTGTGGTAAATGTTAATTAACTTTTTTAAGTGTAGTAATATAATCCAGTGGGTTTGGTCACATTTCTTTTTCATAGTATAATTCTTTTACTTTTTAATCAGAAATTGGTTTATGGAAGAGAAAATTTCAACACTGTTTTGCTCCTTTAGATTAGTGTTCCCATAGAACTTTTTTTTCCAGGGCAAGGGAGACCTTAGATGCTATCAAAAAAAATGATTACTTTTACTTACTATAAAGAGTTGATTTTCAGGATAGTACAAGGGAATTTGAGGATGAGTTTATTCCCAATATCTGTATTTGTGAGGAAGATTTCATTCTTACTATGTTTATACAAGAGTATTGTCCTGTTTTAAACTTTAATTGCATTGGGTGATGAGATGATAGATTGCTACGAAGATAAATCTTGCTATTTGTATGTCTGTCTGTCTCATGCCATTTCAAAACGTAATTTTTTTTTTTTTAGTTACGGCAACTAAATCTTGCCTCTTGAGTGTTTAGAGACAGTATGGAGAGGGAAAATCAAAATAATCATATTATTTTATTCCCAAAATCGGTCCTGAAAAAAAATAAGTCAAGGCAAAAAAAAACCAAAAAACAGTGCAATTAGAAGAATAAAATGCCAACATTTAAAGGTAGCTGGTGTTGCATTCCTGCTTTTGGAAGAAGTTAATGAATGATGTTGTAGGGGATAATACTGATTGAAATTTGAAAAATAGCTATAGACTGAAATATCAAAAGGGTGGAGCATTCCGTAGCAGCAACAAACAGATACATTGTCATTAAGCCAAATATCTGAAATTTCTTAAGCATGTTTTTCAGTCTTTGGAATAAAGAAGAAATGCTAATTTTTCTGATTACTGAAGAACCTGTTAAGTCATTCCTTATTGAGGGCAGTAGATGTCTTCAGATTATGAATTTCCTAAAATAATACTGGACGATTTGTGTTCTTGAACATTGATTGTAGCAGTTTTTTTTTGACCTTTTGTATGCTTATGGTTTTTTCCTGATATTTTTTATTTTCTGAGGTTTGGATGGACCTATTTGTGAATGCTGTAATTGAATGAAAATTTGAAATACACACAGTCTTGCTTTTAGTAAGATTATTTCTTTGATACAGAGCCCTTTCCATTTTGATCACATTTTTTACCTTATTTTTATTAATTCTTAGAATTAGAATGCTATAAATTCTCTGTCAAATTAGATCTTTCCAGAAATTTTTTTCTTAACTGAATTGGGACCTAAATATTTGTTGAGTAAATAAAATGTTATAATGTATCTTGGTTTTGTCATTTAAAATGAAGTAAAGAGATTATTAGTATTTAGAAAAAAAATAAACTTACTAAAGTGAAAAATCTTAAGTATAAAAGTTGATACCAACTTCTGTGTAGTTGTCATTCAGCTTCAAGGATTATCACCTCATAACCAATCTGGTTTCACATATACCTCTACTTACTTTATCTCCCATCCCCCTGCTCTTTGACCTAGATTATTTTGGAGCAAATCCTAATCATCACATTATTTCATTTGTACTGGAACTCTCTTGACATAATAAAATATCTTGATTTTTTTATCAAGATTATTTAATCAGCTTATCAAATCGTCTTTGAGTACTTATAGATCCACTTTTTGGGCTATGACTCAACCTCTTAAGAGTTTATCATCTTATTGGGTAAACTTTCATAATAGTATAACTAGCACTGTCCAAAGCAGTATCCAAATAATGTGCTGTATACGTAGTCAAGTCTAGTACTTCAGTGTAGGGATGTCTTCAGACTGAAGTTCTAGGAGTGAGCCTTGCTAGGAAAAGTGGGACTTGATTAAATAATATATACCATCTGCAAAGGGAGAGAGCATCTCCGGAAGAACATTCCATATGTGAGCAAATATTCGTTGTGACTAGCATGATGTCGGAGGGATGTAAGTAGTCTGACCACTTGAAACAAGGTCTTACTTTCTGGGAATGGTGTTAGATAAGTTAGTATACTACGGTAGAGCTGGGTTATGAAAAGTATATTCAGTGTCAAGTTGAATTTGATCTAACTATTAAATAGTAAGGAACCATTAGAGTTGGTCAGGAGGCATGAGATAACATATTAACAGTGCTTTTTTTTAAAAGAAAGATTTCTTTTCAGTAGGATACCTCATATTTTGGGGCTGACAATTGAGTTGGAATTTCTTTTTTTTAAATATTTTATTTATTTATTCAGAGAGACACAGGGAGAGAGGCAGAGACACAGGCAGAGGGAGAAGCAGAGTCCATGCACGGAGCACGATGTGGGACTCGATCCCAGGGCTCCAGGATCACACCTTGGGCTGAAGGCAGACACTCAACCGCTGAACCACCCAGGCGTCCCGAGTTGAATTTGAAAAATTAATGACTAGGCCACTGAGGTAAGGGGCCACCGAGAGAAGTTAGTGTTGAAGTACTACAGGATTTGGCAGCTAATTGATTCCATCTTCTCTTTCAATCCCTTACATTCAGAAATGACACCAAGGTTTTTGAGAATGAAGAACTGAAGAAATGTGGTTGATTTATCTTTGATAGTAAACTTCAATTTATTATCCAGGCCTAGCTTTTGGAAGGGAAGTGATGATGTATGATACTCAGTATAACAATCTTAAATCTTAAAAATTTCTGTAGAGAATAGCTACCAGTGTTTTAAAATAATTTTAGATATTCTTTCACTGGGGAATGAGAGTTTGGAAAATAAAAGACAGTCTTAATTATATGATTGTAAGAGGGGCATCTGGGTTGCTCAGTTAAGTGTCCGATCTCAGGGTTCTGGGATTAAGCCCTCTGTTGAGTTCTGTGCTCAGCATGAAGTCTGCTTCATGAGATTCTCTCTCTCTCTTTTTTTTTTTTTTAAATTTTTGTTTTTATTTATTTATGATAGTCACACAGAGAGAGAGAGAGGCAGAGACACAGGCAGAGGGAGAAGCAGGCTCCATGCACCAGGAGCCCGATGTGGGATTCGATCCCGGGTCTCCAGGATCGCGCCCTGGGTCAAAGGCAGGCGCCAAACCGCTGCGCCACCCAGGGATCCCGATTCTCTCTCTTTCTACCTCTGTACTCTCTCTCTGTGTTTGAGCTCTCACTCTCAAAAAAAAAAAAAAAAAAAAAAAAAGGGAAGAGAAATTACATGATACTAAGAGATGGAACATATCTCACTTATAAAAGAGAAGTTTATGCCTCACCTGCATCTTATGGTGAATGAGTTCAGAAGGAGTATTAGGAAACTTTTATCTGAATATAACCAATATATATTATTAAATATTTGTAAAATTTAATAATGACCCAATGAGAGCAGAAAAAGTGGCAGAAAATTCTGATGAAGTAGGGCACTAACTATTGTCAGCTCCAGCTCCCTTAAGGATGGGTAAGTTTAGGTCAGCAGGCTAGAAAAGAATGTAGGGACATTATAAAATGAAAATGTGTTCTTTGTTTTATTTTGTCATACTCTGCAAAGGTATTATTAGAAATAGATCTGTTTAAACAGTCATATGTGTTTTATTTGGAATTTTTCTTAAATTATGAGACCCTTGAAGCGCTTTTTTGTTTTGTTGAATCTTCATTAAACCAGCTTTCTTCATCTGTTTTGTATTTCTCGAAAATTTTGCATTTGTTTTGTGAAGGAAAATTTTACATTTTGTCTTAAAGCAGAGGGGGAAGTAGATTTCTTGCTTCTGGCTTTTTAAGTAGTCGATGAATAATACTGTATTGCTATTTATTCTCTTACTGTTTCCTTCAATATCATGTATTCATTCTGTATAGTATATAGAATGTGGATCTTAAGGATTCTCAGAGTCTGAAAACGTCTCAAGCTGAGGGTGCTTGCAACAACTTCAAAACTAAATTTATTTTTATTTACCATTCATTTTTGGTCCTGGTATTATGAAAGGTATGACCTACAATAATGCCATAGACCTTTTAGGTACTTAGGAGATATTGATAAGGATAGGAAATACTGACAGGGATACAGATGATGATGCAACATAGTACATATTGGGACATGTCTGTTTTTCTTCAACATTCTCTCCATCTGACGACCTCCTTACTCCTGGTAATGTGACAGAGCTATTTTTGACATTTTTTACTTATTACTTTATTTAGCTGGCCATGTGTGCTTTCTAATGTGGTCACTAGAATGGAAAGCTATTGCCTTCTTGGGGGCTTACGGAGGGGGGGAGTATTTTTTTTATTCCTAATTTTTTAAAAAGAGTTTATTTATTGATGAGAGACACACAGAGAGAGGCAGAGATACAAGCAGAGGGAGAAGCAAGCTCCCTTCTGGAAGCGTGATGCTGGACTTGATCCCAGGACTCCGGGATCACGGGAACGCAACCTGAGCCAAAGGCACACTTAACCACTGAGCCACCCAGGTGTCCCACTAACAAGGGGTTTAATGTGTTAATTTTGGATTTAAGATTGAATTGAGGTCCCTTCCTGGAGGAGAATCATGAGGATTATATATCTTTCTCATTGCCACCAGTGTATGTGGGAGGGAAATATCAAATACATAGCATAGCATTGAGAATATCTTCAGTGTAGCTGCCAATCTAGTCTTTTCCCAAGAAATTTTAATTTAGTCCTTTGGAGTGTGGAGCCATTTATAATGGTGGTAGTGGGGAGAAAATGGTTCCTTGCTCCAAAAAAATCTCTCTTAGATTTTAAGAACTTAAATAAATTTCTTATTATTAGAGGTTTGCTTCTTTTTCATTCAGTTCTTAAGAAGGAGCTGATTTTGTGAGTGACTTTGGGGTTGCCTTGGGTGGCCAGGAGGGTAGGTGCATTGTAAACCCAGGAAAGGGGAGGGGAGGCAGAAAATAAAGTCAGAAGATTGCAGATTCTAACAATGGCAACTGTGCATTTTTGCCTAAAGAATTGATGGCAATGGCTCCTTTGCTCCCTTTGGTTACACACTTCAGGTTTATTGTTTATTTATTTTTAAAGATTTCATTTCTTTATTCATGAGAGACACACAGAGGGAGAGACTTGGATGGAGAAGCAGGCTCCTCGCAGGGAGCCGAAAGTGGGACTCCATTCCAGGACCCCGGGATTACGCCCTGAGCTGAAGGCAGACATTCAACCACTAAGCCACCCAGGTGTCCCTTTTTGTTTAAAGATTTATTTGAGAGAGGAGAGGGAGAATGAGCATGGTGAGGAAGGGGCAGAGGGAGAGGGAGAGCCAAGCAGGCTCCACTCCCAGCATGGAGCCTGACATGGGGCTCAATATCACAACCCTGAGATCACGACCTGAGCTGAAACCAAGAGTTGGACACTTAACCGCCTGTACCCCCTAGGCACCCTGGGATTGTTTTTTTTTTTCTAAGACTATAATTACAAGTTGGGAAGGCTACAGACTTTAGCCTTTTCCAAGTCAAACTAGCATCCTTGTCCAGCCTTGTGCATTTTAACCTTTATAAGTTGAAACCTAATGAATTAGTCTTTTCTCTGCCATGAGGAAAGGGGAAACAGGAAAGAGAAGGATAGGTATGATACTCCTCATCTGCTTATATGTTAGTGATGTAATATTCTAAGATTATTTTATGAAAAGTTCTCTGCCTTTTATTTTTAATTTTATGAATTCAGTTATAAAATAGCTTCATGAATTTACCAAATGAGTCCTTAGGAACATTTTAAAAGGTCCTTTGGTAGCCATGGAGTTAATGATAGGCTAAAGAGTACCTCCTTAAGTTGATGCTTGGTGGTACTTTTTGAGATTTCTTACTTCTACTAAACTCTTTCCTGTCATACTGGACACAGTCCTAGAAGTGACTTTTGCTTCCAAATAATAAAGCTAGTAGTCTCTTTTTAAGGTAGCTACCTTCCCTGCATTTTATTCAAATCTATTTTGATCCTGATGGAAGCAAGCATGACAGTAAAATACTTTAATACAGTCATTCTAACAAAAGAACATTAGTCATGTGTCACCATATATTCTTTTGTCATGCCTGGTGAATATTTTCAGCAGCTTTGGTGAACTCTGAATAATACATGATGTGTCTGTTTACAGATTGTATTTTTTATTGTGTACTATTAAATTCTACAATTTTTAAAACTTGACATGATATTAAAGAAATATTTTCTTCAGTATTTGAAGCACAGGACTAACTTAAATGATTTTCCGTAGTTGAACATAGTTTTTAATAGCCTCTCATTTTCTGTGCAAGCCCTTTGAATTCTCCCTATTTTTATTTATTGCTGCTACTGGGAGTATGCAGTATACTAGGAAGCAAGACTGCCTAAATGTAAATCTTGGCTCTACCATCTACTACTTGTCAGACCGAAAGTTACCTGTTGGGCCTCAACTTCCTCATTTGTAGGATGAAGATGTGAGAATTATCAGAATAAATGACATAATATATGTAGAGTCCTCGGAATAATGTTCAGTATGTAGCAAATGCTGTATAAGTGTCTGCTAGTATTATACATATGAAAGATTCAGAAAACATTCATTTTTGAAGACTTATTTTTTTATTAAAGACATCTTTTAATGTTTAGGTACTAGACATTTGGTTTTAGTAGTTATTTGATAAGCTGGAAATTAATGTGTTTGAGGGGATAATCAAAGGATTAGCCTGCCTAGAATTCTTTGAATCAGGGAGTATTAGAAAATGACACTGGATAGATGTGATAAAAATGATTATGGAGTGTTTTGAACTGAGGCAGAGAAACTTAGATGTGGTTGTTAAGAGGGCAATCATGGCAAGGTTCTCTTTTTTTTTTTTAACATTAGGAGAGTGAGGTGCTTAAAATTGTATTTAGGGGAAGATGGTTTTTGGGTGTCCTTGGTAGCACAGAATTATTTGATTTTATGTGGACAGACTGTTTGTTGTTGTTGCTGTTGTTGTTTTGGTCTGTTCTGTTCACTGATCTACTTTAATAGTCCAGACAGTGCCTCATAGATATTAAGTGCTCAATAAATGTTTATCAGATGAATGAATCTTAAGGGAGTCTGTGAGGTAATGAGAGAAACACAAAAGACCCAAATTAAACTTTGAGACCTCTGTATTTAAGGAGTCAAAGTGAAAAGTGTTATTAAAGCAATAATTGGAGAAGTAGAAGGTAGATAGAAAAGTGTAAGTTTTGGAAAACAAAGAGATTTTCCAGTAGAGAGAAATCACAAAGATGAGGAATAGGAAGATCCAATACAGTATCATTTGTATTCCATGAAGAAAAGAAAGTGGCATAGTCCAATACAACATTTAAGGAGAATGAAAGTAGAGAAAGCCCTTTGGCTTATGATGATCAAGAACCATGTTAAAGCAATTTCACTAGTCTGAGAATGTAAACCAGATTTGGGGAAAAGGTTAAGGAAGATGTAAGTGCAGACTTTAGGTGATGATTCAATCTAGAAAATGACTGTAAAAATGACAGGCAGACAAATTATAATAGCTTTCATAGTTATTGAATGTGTACTATGAGGGATTCTATTTATTAGAAGAAAACTTGAGGCAGTTTGTACTGAGTGTTTTATAGTAGAGAAGAGTAACTACACATGCTGCTTCAGGACTCTTGACACTTGCTAATTGTGTACCTCTCCCTTGTAACATGGAGGCAATGTTATATTTCATAGATCTGTGCTAAGGATTACGTTATTTTATCTTTTTTTTTTTAAATTTTTTTTAAATTTTTATTTATTTATGATAGAGAGAGAGAGAGAGAGAGAGGCGCAGAGACATAGGCAGAGGGAGAAGCAGGCTCCATGCACCGGGAGCCCGATGTGGGATTCGATCCTGGGTCTCCAGGATCGCGCCCTGGGCCAAAGGCAGGCGCCAAACCGCTGCGCCACCCAGGGATCCCTTATCTTTTTTTTTTTAAAGATTTTATTTATTTATTTACAAGAGACACACGCACACAGAGGCAGAGACCTAGGCAGAGGGAGAAGAAGGCTCCATGAATGGAGCTCAATGTGGGACTTGATCCTGGGACTCCAGGATCACGCCCTGAGGCGAAGGCAGACACTCAACCACTGAGCCCCCCAGGTGTCCCTGTTTTATCCGTTTAAAAACACTTGAAACAATGCTCCGTAGCTGGTAAATGTTTTATAAATGTTAGCTGTTATCACTCACTATTGAGGTAGATAGTGGGATTGGAGGTTCACATAGAAAAGAAAATAAAGAAATTAATGAAATTATTGCCAAGTAATGGCAAGAACTAAATGGAAAGGCCTTAGAACCTTTGCTCTGGCTCTTCTCTTTGCCCGAAGAATGCTTTTCCAGATACCCACATAGCTACCTCAACTCCTTCAGACCTTTGCTCAAATGATCTCCTTTTCAGTAAGGCCTACCCTATTTATTTACAATTAGAACTCAGGCTCTTCTCCCTTAATATTTGCATTATTTTGTTTTTTTCTGTAATATTTTCATACATATCATATAATTCATTTATTCTATACCTGCACTATTTGTTGCTGATCTCCATCTACTGGGGTAGGGATGTTTGTTTCCTGATATATCCCAGGTTCTGGGAATAGTATTTGGTACATAGTAGTAGGTGCTAGGTATATGCTTGCTGAACTGAATTCTGCCATTGAGGTGGGCTTTCTGAGATTTGTGAACACTACGTAGAAGTTAATGTTGAATATTTCCTCTCCTTTCTGAAGAGTCCTTTTTGGTAGTAGTTTTCTTAGCATTTACTTGGGAAATCCATTTAGCTGAGGAGAGAAAAATGTGAGATGAATTCCTTTTTTGCTACGATAATTATATTTTACACTTGATTAGCTAATAAATACTTACCTTCGAGTGCTTATTAGATACTAGGTACTGTTCTGACCTCTTTATTAGTTTTTAAGAATTCTGCATCCTTACAAGTATATTATAGTTTCCTTGGAAGCCATCGTTAGGGATGAAGGGGAAGCCCTTTTTTGCACAGAGACTAAGCCTGCCTGTTGTCTTCTTTTGACAAAGACCTTCTTACATAGCATTTCTCCCTCCAGCATTCACAGCCTTGACACTATACTTGCCTGAAGTAGTCAGGACTAATCTCATTATATCCGTTATCCCTTTTTATGTCAGTCTCTGCTAGTCTCACACTTTAATCCCCCAGGATTCTCAACATTTCCTGTCTTTTCATTCCTCTCCCTATCAGCAAAATTTCTTGTGTCGTTTTTTTTACCTGAACATTTTCTCTACTTTCTACTTTTCTGAAAACAGTGCTTCCCTTGCAGTCCTCTTACATGTTGGCTATTAAATTTTTCATTTTTTTCTTGTATGCCATCATCAAAGGTCCGTGGGGAGTCCCCATGCACTAATTCTGACCTCCATTGAATGTGAGTTGAAGAGGGGACCTGGTTCCACTGAGCCTGAAAATGGGGCAAATGCGTTCCATTTTCCTCCCCTCCCTGAAACTTGTCTGTTAATGGGTTATGTTGTCCATAAACCGTTGTTTACTGTCATCTACTGCACCCTGGATTATGCCTTCTATTTTCTTGACTATTATTGCTCCTGGCTCATTATTATCCTTGCTGATATTATGTCTCTTTTAATTCTTCATAATTTCGACATATACCATCTCTGATCCTTCTGTGGCTTTCTCTAAACTCTTTAAAAATTTTGCTCACTACCTCATCTCAGTCACTCACTCCATGGTTGTACCTTAACACCTATTACCAGTAACTTGAACCCTTTTATGATTTTCAATTCATGCAACCCCCCTCTGCCATCTGTCTTTTCAGCTCATTATACCTAGGACCTTAAGACAACAGCCTTTGACTGTCATTAGGACCTCCAGTCCACGGACAGTCTTTGCCCTCTTGATTTTCTGTCTTTTTACCTATTATACATTCATTACCTAGTGATTGATCATTGTATTCATTTTCTTTCATATGCTCTCTCTTCTTTTGCCCTTTTTTTTTTTTTTTTTTTACTTCATACTTACTTGGCCCAACATAAACTCTCGTTAAGTCAGATTCTCTTGAGTAGTTCATGTCTGCACCTGTGTGGCTAAAAGTGACTGAAGAAAATACCTACGATGAGCACTCTCACTTTAAATTCATAGTAAGAAACCTCAGGTGGCCCTTAATATTGTCTGGCAGTCATAGTCTATTTCTTTAGTCCATTCATTTTTCCATCTCCCAGATGACTTTGTTATACCCTTGCCTTCTCAGACTCCCAGCTTTCCTCTTTATATTCACTGTCAGTTAACAGACTTGCTTCCTATTCTGTTGAAAAAATAGAAGCCGTCAGAACATTTACAGACTCCACCACTGCATCTGTGTACCTGGTGATCTGACTCACAGACTTTGCCTTCTTTCTGTTACTATAGATGAACTATCTCTGCTTCTATGCAGCTTCTCTGATTAATGCATTAGATTCCATCCCCTTACTCTGAACATTGCTCTAAGCAATTCTCCCCCCTCTATTCAGATCATTAATTTTTCCTTCTTTTCTGGATCGTTCCTATCAATGTGCAAACATGCTATAATTTTTATCCTCATAAAAATACCTTCCTTTGTTCTTCTCTCTTTCCATTGCTGCAGAACCCCTTAAAGCATTGTCTAAATGTACTTGTTCTGGTTATTTTATCATGTTTTTTCTGAAGCCCGTTCTAGTCAGGCTTTGGCTCCTACCATCACTGTACCGAGATTGTTTTTGTTTAGGTCTCATCTCCTAAGAATGACAGTGGTAAATCTAGGAGTCCTTTTTTTTGTATTATGTAATCAATCTACGTTTGACAAGTTTTTTTCTCCTTCCTCTTTGATACACTTGTTTCATTTACCTTTTAGGATACCGTATTCCCTTGGTTTTCCTTAAAACTTACTGGATGCTTCTCCTTCGCCTTTCTTGTTAGATTCTCCTCTTTGCCTACCTCTAAACAGTGGAATATCCCAGGGCTCAGTACTTGATTATCTTGCCTATTTACCCTTACTCCCTTGGTGATCTCTGCTAGTTTCATGGCTTTGAATTATTTCTTCTTCTTCTTCTTCTTCTTCTTCTTCTTCTTCTTCTTCTTCTTCTTCTTTTCTTCTTTTCTTCTTTCGGGGAGGGCCTTTGAATAGCTTCTAAATGTTGATGAGTCTTAAGTTTATTTCTCTAGCTCAGACTACTCTCCTTAACTCCAGATTTGTATATGTAGTTCCCTATCTTCACTGGAATGACTGTTAAATATCTCAAACTCACCATGTCCAAAATAGAATTCATTCCCTTCCTTCCCAATTCTGCTCTCCCTTACCTGCTTCACCCACATAGCCTTCTTCATCTCAAATGTTGGCAGCTTTCAGTTGCTCAGGCCAGAAACCTTGGTGTCATTCTTGACTCTCTTGCTCTCACACATTTATTCCATCAGGAAATTCTTGGCTCTACCTTTTTTTTTTTTAAAAAGATTTTATTTATTCATGAGAGACACACAAAGAGACAAAGAAAGGCAAAGACATAGGGAGACGGAGAAGCAGACTTCTCTGGGGAGCCCGATGAGGGACTCCATCCCAGGACCTGCGATCACGCCTTGAGCCAAAGGCAGATGCTCAACCACTGAGCCACCCAGGCATCACCCCTCTTTTTATTTTTAAGATTTTATTTGAGAGAGAGAGTACCTCTGCACAAGTTGGGGGAGGAGCAGGGGGAGAGGGGGAGAGACTAGCAGACTCCTTGCTGAGTGCTGGGCACAATCCCAGGACCCCAAGATCACAGTCTGAGTCAAAGTCAGACACTTAGCTGACTGAGCTACCCAGGTGCCCCACTAACCATCCTTTTTTCAACCCTACATAGAGAAAGACTTGACATCTATATCCCTGAAGAACTTGGAAAGAGAAGGTCTGAGTTGGTTACTATTTCAGAAAGTTGCTTTGAATGGAAGAGTGGCCCACCCACCCCCTTTTAAAAAATTATTTATTTATTTATTCAAGAGAGGCACAGAGAGATAGGCAGAGGGAGAAATAGGCTCCCTGCAGGGACCCTGATTCAGGACTCCATCCCAGGACCACAGGATATGACCTGAGCCAAAGGTAGATGCTCAAACATTGAGCTACCCGAGTGTCCCTGGACCACCCTTTGTTAATAGAGGTCTGCTGTTACTTCACTACTACCACTGATGTTCTTTAGCAGCATTTGCTTTCCCTCATCCTCTGCCAAATTCAATGGCCTGTCTACCCCTGCCCTTTTTGTCTTTTCTTACTTTCAGGTGGAAGTGTTGTATTTCTTAACTTTTGGCACTATTTGAATTAGCATTTTATACTCAGAACTTTCTTTTTACATATCCTGAAACCTGTTCTTAATTCTGGGATATGAGTTGGTTTTACTTTTGTAAATAGAGTTTCCAATAGAATAATACTGAATATGATAGTAAAAGGGGAAATGATACAAATAGGTGAAAAAGAAATGTGTACAGTTGTGGGGAAGATTATGGTAATTTCTGGAGCAGTTGTATATAAAGAAGCTTAGATAAATTAAAAAGCTTAGAGATTGGTGGACAAGAAAGAACTTAATAGTTTATTTTTTAAATTTCTTTGCACTCTTTTCTCTGAAGGCACATATCCTCTAATCAGTTTTCTTTTGATTCCCTTTCAGAAAGTTCTCTTGTACTGGGATCAAAAATCTTATCAAAATTATGATATTGTGTATATATATTGCTTTTGATTATGGATCCTTTCAGATTACTGTACTTAATTTCTTGGTTTAAGGTAGATATATGCCTGTTTTTTTCAAGGCATTTCTTAGACCTGTGTTGTCCAATATGGTACCCATGAGCCTACCGGTGGCTGTTGAGCACTTGAAATGTGGCCAGTCTGGGGCACATAGGTGGCTCAGTCAGTCAGTTAAATATATGACTCTTGATTTTGGCTCAGGTCATGATCTTAGGCTTGTGAGATCGAGCCCCAGGTTGGGCTCTATGCTCAGCACAGAGTCTGCTGAGGTTCTCTCTCTACCCCTCCCTCTGCTTGTGCTCCCTCTAAAAAAATAAATTAATTAAATACATAAATGAATAAAATCTTTAAAAAAAAGAAATGTGGCTAGTCTGAATTGAGATATGTGCTATATGTGAATACTTAGTACAAAAAGATTACAAAGTATCTCATTAGCTTAAAAAATAATTACATGTTAAATTGATAATATTTTGGATGTATTGGGTTATTTTTTTTTTAAATATTTTTTTTTTTATTTATGACAGTCACAGAGAGAGAGAGAGGCAGAGACACAGTCAGAGGGAGAAGCAGGCTCCATGCACCGGGAGCCTGACGTGGGATTCGATCCCGGGTCTCCAGGATCGCACCCCGGGCCAAAGACAGGCGCCAAACCACTGCGCCACCCAGGGATCTGGATGTATTGGGTTAAATAAAATTTATTACCTTTTGTTACTTTTTCTTAATGTGGCTAGTAGAAAATTTAAAATTATATTAGTGGTGTGCAATATATTTCTCTTGGACACTGCTTACCTTTTTTTTTTAAGTTTATTATTACTATTTTTAAAAGATTCTATTTATTTATTCATGAGAGACACAGAGAGAGAGGCAGAGAAACAGGCAGAGGGAGAAGCAGGCTCCATGCAAGGAACGTGATGCAGGACTCATCCCAGGACTCCAGGATCCTGCCCTGAGCCAAAGGCAGGTGCTTAACCGCTGAGCCACCAGGCGTCCCTAAAGATTTTATTTTTAAGTAATCTCTACACCTAGTGTGGGGTTTAAAACTCACAACCCTGAGATCAAGAGTTGTACACTGTTCTGACCCTGAAGGCTGGGCACCCCTAAACTTACCTTTTTCATTGCCCTAATACGTTGAATTGTTTTTAACTCTGTTAATGATCTGTTATATGTTCACTAAAAATGAATTTGGTATTATGATTTTATTTTTTAATTTTTATTCTTTAAAAAAATTATATATTTGACATAGAGATAGAGCACAAGCAGGCGGTAGTGGGAGAGCCAGAGGGAGAGGTAGGTTCCCTGTCAAGCAGGGAGCTCAATGGGGGGCTGGATCCCAGGACCCCAAGATCATGACCTGAGCCTAAGGCAGACACTTTGTCAACTGAGCCACCACCCAGGTGCCCCTCAAGTCCTGAGTTTTCTTTTAAGCATTTGACTTGCCATACCCTGCTCATGGCACTACATGAGCATAAGTTATTCTTTCTGTCCATTGCCTGGAAGAATTTTGAAGGAGGAATTTAAACAGTGTAAGTGTCAGTCTTTTATTTACTTCTTAATAATAATAGACTATTTAATAGTACATTTTACAATTCTTCCATTATTAACATATAACTTTAAAGGCAGTTTGTGTCTGGTTAAAAAAAAAAGGATTGAAAATTTTACATATGAGTAAAAAGATTTTGTTTGCTTAAACACAAAACCCTGCAAATGAATAAACAACCCAAACCCCTGCTGACTCAGTCTGCTGTCTGGGTTTTATAAACTTTGATAAACTTGGGCCTTAGCAGCCATTACTGCTGTCCCCCCCCCCCCGCCCCCCGCCATGTTATAATATATTTTTTCTTTTTTTAAATTTTTATTTATTTATTCATGAGAGACAGAGGCAGAGACCTAGGCAGAGGGAGAAGCAGGCTTCCTGTAGGGAGTCAGGACTCCAGGATCCTGCCTTGAGCCGAAGGCAGACGCTCAACCTCTGAGCCACCCACACGTCCCTCCATTTTATAATGCTTTATAAAGATTTAAGTTCATGGTTTTATTTATATTTTTATATCTGTTGAAAAACAGATTTATCTTGGGTTCAGTGAATGCTTTTTAGAGAAGTCAAGGTTTGAACTGTGTTTAAATCCAAGAGGCATATAGCTCAGATCTGGGTAAATTTTTTTTTTTTTTAAGATTTTATTTATTCTTGAGAGACACAGAGAGAGAGGCGGAGATACAGGCAGAGGGAGAAACAGGCTCCATGCAGGGAGCCCATTGTGGGACTCCATCCCAGGACTCCAGGACCACACCCTGCCAAGGGCAGCCCCAGGTGTCCCAGATCTGGGTAATTTTTAAAGGAACAACAAATAATTTAGTAACTATGGATTATTTAAAGGGAGATGTTGACTGCTGAGCTCCAAAATATATTTCATTGTAATCCACAGTATGTTGTTATCATAAATATATTTAACAAAATGGCTGTTAAACATTTGAAAATTTGCAGAAGAATTATTATTTTTATTCTTATCCAAGGAGTCCACAGTATATCCTTAGGTATTAAGAATTATATGAAAGCATTCTCTCAAGAAGAGTGTGCAAAGTAAAAAAGTTTGGACCAACAAGCTTGAATCTTTTAAGTTTATTTATTTTCAGTAATCTCTGCATCCAATGTGGGGCTCAAACTCAGGATCCCTAGATCGAGTCGTAGACTCTTCCAACTGAGCCAGCCAGGTGCCCCAAATATATGTTTTGACTTTTTAAAATGGAATCCTTAATTTTTACATGTTTTTCAAAAGTAAGCTCTACACCCAACATGGAGCTCAAAATTACAACCCGGAGATTAAAAGTCATATGTTCCACCGACTGAGCCAGCCAAGCACTCCGCTTAAATCTTTTTAAAAAATGACTGGAGTTGATAAAAACAAAATAGGCTTTATAAACAAGGACAGTTGGGGAAAAGAAGATGAATGGCAAAAAAAAAGAATAGAGATAATAGGGATTGTGGAAAGGAAGAAGTTCTCGTTCTTAGATGCCTAATGGAAGGATAACTTTGATAGGCTTGAAACAAAGATTTTGCTACTTGTCAATTTTCTGGATCTTAGAATACCATGTTTACCTTTTTATTTCCTCCTGTTTACCTAATGCTAAGCTTTGAGCATAGGCCCAATTTCTGTTGGCTATGCAGACTTAGATTTGAATTGATCCATAAGAATACTTTGAGGAGTGCCTGGGAGGTTTAGGTGGTTAAGTATCTGTTTTTGGCTCAGGTCATGATCTCATGGTCCTGGAAGCCCCCCATTGTGCTCCCTGGTCAGCGGGGTGCCTGTTTCTCCTTTTGCCCATCCCCTCACTCCTGTGTTCTTGTTTTCTTTCTCTTCCTCAGAAAAATCTTTTTTTTTTTTAAAGATTTTATTTATTCATGAGAATACACAGAGAGGAGAGAGAGAGAGAGAGAGAGGCAGAGACACAGGCAGAGGGAGAAGCAGGCTCCACGCCGGGAGCCTGACGTGGGACTCGATCCCAGGTCTCCAGGATCACGCCCCGAGCTGTAGGCGACGCTAAACCACTGAGCCACGGGGCTGCCCAGAAAAATCTTTTTAAAAAATTTCTGAACCCATCTGTGTTTGCTTATCAACTGTTCTTTTTAATTGCTGAGTAGTATTTCATAGTGTGGATATACTACAGTTTGTTTAAACATGCATCTGTTGATGGATATATGGTTCTTCACTTTTTTGTCTATTGCTAATAGAGCTGTTAACATTTGTGTACAGATTTTTGCATGAACTTAAGCACCCAAGAGCATAAATATTGGGTCATTGGTAAGTTCATATTAGTTGTAAAACCACAAGACTATTTTCTAGAATTGCTTTATGATTTTGCATTCCCACAAGCATTATATGACCTGATTCAGTTTTTTTCTACATTCTAATGAGTTTGGAAATTATCCCTTTTTTTGTTCTCTAGTTCATTCTGATAGGTGTGAATGATATCTCAGTTTTTTTTTTAATTTTTTATTTATTTATGATAGTCACACAGAGAGAAAGAGAGGCAGAGACACAGGCTGAGGGAGAAGCAGGCTCCATGCACCGGGAGCCCAACGTGGGATTCGATCCCAGGTCTCCAGGATCGCGCGCCCTGGGCCAAAGGCAGGCGCTAAACCGCTGTGCCACCCAGGGATCCCGATATCTCAGTTTTAATTTGCATTCTTTAATGGATAAAGATGTAAAATGTTTTTTCATTCGTTTATTGGCCATTCATATGTTATCTTTGGTGAAATGTCCGTTTATGTCTTTTGCCCATTTTCTGATTGGATATTTTTTGCTGTTTTGAGGGTTCTTTATATGTTCTAGATACAAATTCTTTGTCCAAAATGTGCTTTGCAAATATCTTCTCCTCTGTAGCTTGTTTTTTTACTGTCTGTAGGGCACCTCAGAGAGCAAAAGTTTTTAATTTTGATGAGGTCAGTATGTCAATTCTTTCTTTTATGTATTGTGCTTTTCATGTCAAGTCCAAGAACTCTTTGCCTAGTCCTAAGTCTCAAAGATTTTCCCTGAAAGTTTTAATAATTTTACATTTTACATTGAAATGTATGATGCATCTTGAACTAATTTTTGTATAAGACATGAAGTTTAGGTTGAGGTTCTTTTTTCCTTTTTCTTTTAAGTATAGCTGCTCCAGCACCATCTGTTGGAAAGGCTATCTTTCCTCCAGTGAATTTCTTGCACACTTGTCAAAAATCAGTCGGGCATATTTGTGAGGACCTATTTATGGGTTTTCTATTCTCTTCCACCCATCTGTATGTCTTTCTCCACAAGTACCACACTGTTTTGATTACTGTAGCTATATAGTAAGCTTTAACATCAGAAAGAGTGATTCCTCCCACTTGACTATTTTTTCAAAATTGCTTTAGGTCTTGCCCGACTTTTCCCTTTTCATATAATTCTAAAATCTATATCTCAAAATCTTTCTGAGACTTTGCTGGGAAATGCATTACACCTATAGATCAGTTTGGGGAGTGTTGATCTTTACTGGGTTCTATCTTCTTATCAGCATTAAGTCTCTCCAGTTATTTAGGTCTTCCTTTATTTCATTCATCATCATTTTGTAACTTTCAATATTTAGATCCTGCAAGTTTTGTTAGACTTACACCTAAGTATTTCAGGGTTTTTTGGCTATTGCAAATGGCATTGTGTTTGTAATTTAGATTTTCACATGTTTGTTGTTGATGTACAGGAACGTGATTGATCGTTGCATGTTAATTTTGTATCCTGTGACCTTGCAGAACTCAATCTTAGTTCTAGGGGATTTTTTGGTAAAGTCCTTGGGGTTTTCTACGTAAAATATGTCATCTGCAAACAGGAGTAGATCTTTTTTTTCCCTGTGCTCCAGTTTGTTTGCTCTTTGTTTCCTTTTCTTACTTTATTGTCTGGTTAGAGCTCCCATAATTGTGTTGAATAAGATTGGTTAGAGCAGCCAGCCATCTTATTAAGCCATACTTAATAAGCTTAGAGGGAAACATATGGTTTGCACCATTAAGTGTGATATTATTTGTGGGCTTTTTGTAGATGTACTTTTTTTTTTTTTTGTAGATGTTCTTTACCATGTTGAGGAAGTTCCCCTCCATTCCTAGTTTACTGAGAATTTTTATTATGAATTGTCCATATGATCATGTTGTGTTTTTTGTTTGTTTGTTTGTTTTGGTTTTTCTCTAGCCTTCTGGTATGGTGGATTACACTGATTTCCAAATGTTAAACAAGCTTCCCATACCTAGAATAAATCCCAATAATCTTATTTTATTGCTGAACTTTATTTTCTAATGTTGTGCAGAGTTTTTGCATCTAAGTTGATGAGAAGTATTGGTCTGAAGTCTGGCTTTTGGGACTGTGTCTTATTTTGGTCTCAGAGTAATACTGGCTTTATAAAATGAGTTGGGAAATATTCCTTCCCCTTTAAAGGAAAAACAGTGTAAAATTAGAATTAATTCCTTACTTTTTGGGTAAAATTCTTCAGTGAAGCCAACTTATTCAGAGGATTTCTTTTTACTGAGCCTTTAAACTATGAGTTTGATTTCTTTAATGTTTATAGGACTTTTCAGATTATCAGTTTCATCTTGATTGAGTTTTAATAATGTATAGTTTCTGAAGAATTGGTTTATTTTTTTCTAAGTTGTTGGATCTGTGAGTATAAAGTTTTTAGTATTACCTTATTATGGCTACTGGATCTTAGTAATAATCTCCTATTTCATTCTGGTATTTATGATCTAGACTTTTCTCTTTTTATATTTGTCAGTCTTGCTAGACGTTTGTCAGTTTCATTTTCCTCCCCTCCCCCACCAAGAACCAGCTTTTGGTTTCATTAATTTTTCTCTCTTGTTTTTGTTTTCAATTTTTTTTGATCTCTGACCTTTATTATTTCCTTTCTGTTTACTTTGAGTTTACTTTCCCCTTCATTTTGTAGTTTCTTGAGGTAGGAGCTAACATTATTGATGTGAGGCTTTTCTTTTTTTTTTTTACAGCATAAGCTTTTCTATAAATTTTCCTCTGGGTACTTCTTTAGCTGCATTCCACAAATTTTGATATGCTGTGTTTTCCTTTTTACTTAATTCTTTGTATTTTTTCCTCAACTTTTTTCTGTTTACTTATTTAATTGAAATAGAGTTGACACACAATAGCTCTATTTTATTTCCTTTGAGACTTCCTCTTTGGCACACGGATTATTTAGCGGTATGTTGTATATTTTCAAGTGTGGAGAGATTTATTAAATTCCAGTTGGATTTCATTATGTCAGAGAACATACTATGTATGATTTCAGTTCTTTGAAATTTGTTATGTTTTATGGCCCAGGATGTTGTTTATCTGGATGAATGTTCCATGGGCACTTGAAAAGAATGTATGTTCTCCTACTTATTTTATTTATTTATTTATTTATTTATTTATTTATTTATTTATTTATGTTGTTGTTGTTGTTGTTGTTGTTGTTCTACTTTTGACTCTACCCAGTTTTCCTGGAATATCACCTACCTCTCCCTATGCAATTCTTTTCTTACTGTCTGCCTGCTCCATTCTGTTTGGTTTGAACATAAGTTCATGTCCCTTATTGGTTTGTATAGCATCATTGACAGTTTTTATTACCTCCCCCCTTAGATTTCTTTATTTCCCATAAGTCTTTTATTTCCATGTCTCATGTCTCATTTAACATTTTCTGTAGTTTTAAACAATATGTAATACTCTTTGTTCTAAATTGTCACTAGTTTTTATGGAGGCAGTAAAATTTATATTTATACTAGAGGCAACTTAGTCTTAAAATATTACCGCTCCAAGGTGAAATATTGCTGTGTGTTTTTGTTATTTTTTTCAAAAGCCCACCCACAAAGTGATTATCTGGATAAATTTAGAGTGAATTAGGAATTACATGCTAAGCATATTGGTAGGCATTAAATGAGAAGAAAATTTGTATCCTCATGATACTTCGTGGGACCTAAGATGAATGCCTCTGCAGTGGTTCTAATATATAAGACATTAGACACCAGATGCTTAATGGAGAACAACTATAGGAACTCAGAAAAGGAATAATTAAAGAATGTGAGCAGGATTAATCTGTGTGGTCTTGTGAAAAGATAATACTTGACTGAATGGTAGGTGGAATGGGAAAGGAAGTTTGAAATGAACATTATCTATCTCGCGACTGTTCACCAAAAATAAGCATGGCCTGTGGGAAGGAGAGTAAGGAGGACATTCTTTGAGGCAGCAGGGTTATGCAGTAGTACAAGGGTAGAGAGGTTCCCTAGCACCAGGAAATAATTTAAATTTGAACAGGAATCCGTAAACCAAATTAAAGGCTATTAATCTGAAGAGTGACTTGATGAATGTTCTACATATAAAGCATTGGTATAACCTGGGAGCTTGTTAGAAATGCAAAGTTTAATGCCCACCCCAGACTTATAGAGTCATAATCTGCATTTTTAACAAGATAACGCACTGATTTGTATGTATTGTGAAGTTTCTAAGCACTGGTCTGAAGGGAAGTTAATCAGACAGAACTGTGTACAAATTGGATTCTAGAGGAGAGAGATTTCATTTAGATCCTGTATTAGTTACCCTGTTGAAATTTAGACCAAAGGGCATGTAAGAGAGACCTATTAAAGTTAATGACCAGGATTTAGAGAATGGAGGAGGTGCTAAATTAAAGATTATGATCCAGTTTTGGCACCAGGCAGTTAAAAAACTGGGTGGACTATTGACAGGAAATAAAAAAGCCTGAGTGGCATAAAAAGCTGTGATTATTTACTCCTAAGCCACTAGAACTTTTGTTAACAGAAAATCAGCATAATAATAACACTGGAGAAAATTTTGGAAAGGGAATGACAAAAATGTATAATTCCAGAATCCTAAAATAAACAGCATTTTCATTTTTTTGTATGTTATCTTGGTTTCTTATTAATATACGAACTTGTTTCTACATTGTGTTTAGTGTAAAGCCATTTTGTATGCCTTAAAAATTTATTATGTAAATATTTTTCATGATTTTTTGTAATTTAATTACTTTGAAAGGATTTTTTTCCATTATAAAGTATATACACTCTCACATAATTTTTTAGAAATGCAAATTAAAAGTAACAGTGATTGCAGTATTTACATTTTAGATTGGTAAGGATTAAAATGTTTGGTTCTAATAGGTTTTAGTGAGAATGCAGATTTGTGCAACATTTTAAACGGTAACTTGGCAATGTTTGTAAAAGCTAAAAATTGCAGATACCATGTTTGATCCAGCAATTTTATCTCTAGGAATTTGTTCTACAGAAATACTGGCTCTAGGTCACTTAATCTACAGGTTAATTTTGTCATATTTACCAATTCTTTGTATCAGTGTTTTCAAGAAAATATTTTCCTAGTGAATATGGACAAAAGTAGATTATTTCATGGAAAATTTTTTCAGTTCACTGATTTTTTTTGCAGTCCTTTGAAAAATTATTTTATGTTTTTTTTCCCAGCATTCTCTGATTTCCATACAGTCTTCTAAAAAGGTATTTATTTTAGCATTTTAGCTTTTTATAGGGTTTTTTTTGTCACTTTCCAAGTACATGTATCAGCCTTGCTTTTTTATGTTTTTGACTAAAATTTACAGCTATTTATATTGGATGGAATGATTTAAACAGCTTTTGGAGATTTTTCATGAGATGGTTGATAATTTTCCTTGTATCCTCATAACATTATTTTAAGGAATGTTCAACTTGTAAGCTAGGGGTCATAGATTGGTTGATTTTTTTATGAATGTATTTTATTTTCAGAAAGACATTTCACAGTCAGTCATCTTTACTTCACTATAAATCTAATGTGTTTACTGTAAATATGTATTGAAAAATATCTTGAGCAACCATACCAGTAAGAAATGCTAATATTTTGGTTAATTGCTACAAAAATTAGGAATGCTATTAAGGCATTGGGAATAATAAAATTAACTAAAAACTAGAATAATGAAATATTTCATTCAAGCAAGAATGAGAACAGACTAAAAGAGTTGCCAAAATCTCATCACAAAAAACGGACTAAAGTGCTCACTGTGGCAGCGAATATACAAAAGGTTAAAAATTTTAATGACTAGAAATCAAAATTAACAAATCTTTTTATTAACATGTTAGTAAACATGTAAAAAAAGATAATATTTACAGGAGTGCCTGGGCAGCATAGTTGGCTAAGCGTCCAACTCTTGGTTTTAGCTCAGGTTGAGATCTCAGGATTATGAGATTGAGCCCTGCATCAAGTTCTGTTCATGGCACAGAATCTCTTGCCCTTTCCCTTAGTCCCTCCCCTAGCACACTCTCTCTCTCTCTCTCTCTCTCTCTCTCTGTCTCTCTCAAATAAACAAATCTTAAAAAAAAGAAATATTTATAAATATAGTATATCCACATTTATTTCCATATTAATATGTAAATGTATAAGATAAATATCAGGGATCCCTGGGTGGCGCAGCGGTTTAGCGCCTGCCTTTCGCCTAGGGCGCGATCCTGGAGACCCGGGATTGAATCCCACGTCGGGCTCCCGGTGCATGGAGCCTGCTTCTCCATCTGCCTGTGTCTCTGCCTCTCTCTCTCTCTCTGTGTGACTATCATAAATAAATAAAAAAATAAGTCTTTAAAAAAAAAAAAGATAAATATCAATACATATTAATAAATTATAAAACATATGCACATACTATGTTATAAATACATGTAAAAGTATGTTAGTATATCACCATAATATATATTAGTAATATAAAATATAATTGGGTTTCTATGTCTGATTTGTTTAGATCCTTGAGATGAATTTGTAAATTTGTTAATTTCAGTAAGCTTATTATTCAGCATACTAAAGTGGGGAGAATTGATTTCGTTTTGATATACTAACGCACAGGAGTATATGTTTAAGTGTGTGTATTGCATTACTGTAATACTAAAAGACTGGAACTACTGAAATTAATCTCAGTAGGGTTAAATTATGTGTGGATTTCTGTGATGGAATATGTTGTAGCTATAAAAAAGAGTAGTGTATGTGTTAAGATAGAAACATTCTTAGTGTATGTTAAATGATAAGGGCAGGGCTCAAAGTAGTGCACTTTGATAGTTCAGAAGTGTACCTTTTCATTTTCAGTTAAAATATATATATTTATGTGAGTAGGGAGATGGGGTAACTGGGTAATGGGCATTAAGGAGGTCACATGATATAGTGAGCACTGAGTGTTATATGCATATGATGAATAACTGAAATCTACTTCTGAAACTAATGACATACTATACGTTAATTAATTGAATTTAAATAAAATACAATTTTAAAAAGAAAAGATATATTTATAAGTATATGCTTATATATTCACATTGAAGAATATACAAGAATTATTTACAGTGGGTGCCACTGGGGCTCTAAAAGATAAAAAGTTAATATAGGTACACTTGTAATAATTTGATTTTTATCATTGTTACTAACTAGTAAAATATTGAGAGCATACATTCATTGCAGAACCCTTGAATTGACATATAGAAGAAGAGTCTCCCAAAGCTAAACTATTATTTGCAAGTTTGTTGTACTGTGTTTTCTTTTAATCTTTTTATTTTATGTTTTACTTTTTTGTGTTCATTTATTTTACTTACCATAATAATAGTGTTTTCTTGTTGTTGTATATTCTTTACCATACTTTCTGAAATAAGTTGAGGACATAAAATAAACTCACAATCATCATTTTTATCAGTCACTTACTATGCCATTAATACTCCGATGGGAAGGTAATAGGTTGTGTGTATTACTCCACTGATTGCCTGAGTTGATGACTGATCTCATGGGTTGGGTGGATGGCCTCTTCCTCATGGCAGCATATCTGTGAATTTTAATCAGATTATCTTCTGTGGAAAATTGTGTGGATTATTTAAATATATTGGTCAGTTTTCTACGTAATGGCATTATACTTTCCAGACTTTTTTTTTTAACTGAAATTATTTTTACTAGATCAGTTCTTTCTCTTTTACATTTTACAACAAACATTTATTGATTAGATTGTGTTCCTTACATAATTTTGCAGATTGTAGTTGGTATTTGTTAGTTTCCTTTTGAAATACTCAGTTTTCGGGATCCATGGGTGGCTCAGCGATTTAGCATCTGCCTTCAGCCCAGGGCATGATCCTGGAGTCCCGGGATTGAGTCCTGCATCAGGCTCCCTGCATGGAGCCTGCTTCTCCCTTTGCCTATGTCTCTGCCTCTCTCTCTCTCTCTTTCTCTCTCTCTGTCTCTCATGGATAAATAAATAAAATCTTTAAAAAAAAAAAAGAAAAGAAATATTCCGTTTTCTTACATATACTGTCCACTGAAATTTTGTCAAGAAGAGTTAACTCAGCAGCATATTTAACATGTATAGTTTTAGTTTGGTCTGCTTAATTTTGTTGATTAACTCTGCCATTAGTATTTTGTACCAGTTCGATAAAAGACTGGTGCTTTATTTCTTGGCTAATCTGTGAGAAAATCCTAAACAGTTTCTCTTTGATATTGTAGGACTGCTAACTCTATCGTCATACTCTGTGGATCTCAGAATTCTTTTAATTCTTTTGTATTTCAGTTGCTCTTCACCTTAAAGGTACCTTAAAGTCATACTATTGGTCTGCTATTTTGGAGGCTTCCTCCTCCAGTGATGAGATTTTAAAATGTAGAATTTTGTTTTCATATGATTTAACTGTATCTTTGATAAATTTTTATTGTGTAGTTGTTGTTGGTTGCTCTGTTACATAGGCGACACCTGTGGAATACACGAAAGGCAGATCTTTATAACAGACTTAGACCAGACTGTGTAGCTCCTTTTAATTGACTGCAAGATATATTAACTTCAATCTCAAGTACTAGGCAAGGTTGAAACAGCTTATGTTTCTTGTAGTTAAATTCTTCACTGGAATATGGCTGGAGCAGAGGATAGTGTCATCATTATAGATTTTGCATTATATTGATTTTCATAGAGATTGAACCAATAATTGTAATGCTATCAGCAGTGTATAAGCATCTCAATTTCAATATATTTAGAATTTGGTATCACTATTTTAAAACGTTTACTTAACTAGGAATAAAATGGTCTTGCAGTGTTGCTCTTATTTACATTTTCATTTGCTTTGTGTAGGAATTGAATAAGCACAACAGTCAGAAGCAGGTTGAAAAAAAATATGGGGATCCCTGGGTGGCTCAGTGGTTTAGCGCCTGCCTTTGGCCCGGGGTGCAATCCTGGAGTCCCGGGATTGAGTCCCGCGTCGGGCTCCCTGCATGGAGTCTGCTTCTCCCTCTGCCTGTGTTTCTGCCTCTCTCTCTCTGTGTGTGTCTATCATGAATAAATAAATAATTAAAAAATCTTAAAAAAAAAAAAAAAGAAAAAATATTAACTCTTAACCAGAACATTTGGTTATGCGGCCTTCTATGCACTACATTAATGTTTTGAATCAAAACCAGTTTAAAAATTAAGATTGGGGGGATCCCTGGGTGGCGCAGCGGTTTGGCGCCTGCCTTTGGCCCAGGGCGCGATCCTGGAGACCCGGGATCGAATCCCACATCGGGCTTCCGGTGCATGGAGCCTGCTTCTCCCTCTGCCTGTGTCTCTGCCTCTCTCTCTCTGTGACTATCATAAATAAATAAAAAATTAAAAAAAATTTAAGATTGGTTATTAGCGTAAGGAAATAGAGTGTTCTTGGAAGGAAAGTCATGAAGAGTACTGTTGTACTCTTGAAACAGAGCTCTTCTTCTTTTGTCTGATGTCCCTCTAGTTTCTGAATAGAATAATACACTACTTTTATCCTGCAGTTTGACAGTTAATACTGTGCTTAATCTGTCTTTGTGTGTCTACTCCATTCAGTCCATTTAAAAAAACTTACTTTTTAATTATTTGCCAAGTTAGTAGTAATGATATATTTTTCAGGGATGTGAATAAAAAACTACTTTTGTTATGTTTTAGTTGTTCTTGTTTATTCTTTTTTATTTAGCCAGAAAGTATTAGTGAAGCCCCACTTTTGTAGTGAAGCCCTTATTGTTTTTTTTTTGTTTTTTTTTTGAGTCCCTTATTGTTTTTGAATATAGTTTTTAAACCACAAGTAATTTGATTATTACTTGATTAAAGAAATAATCTTTTAAAATAATCTTTAAAATTATACACGTCATAGTTCATTTGTCAGAAAACAGGGAACACTTAAATATATTGAGTGAATACTTTGATTTACTTTTCCATAACACTTTTTAGAACTTTATTTTGTTTAAAATTTTTTGTAATTTCTGAGATGTATGCTTGTGTTTTTTTTTCTTTAATTTCTTTTGAAGCCAGTCATTGTAGGGCTGGTTTAAGAATATTGCTTAAGTGATGTGAGATGCTTTCTGCCATGACCTACTTGTAGTGAGGAACAATTAATATAATACATAGCAATACCTTGTTTGGCTAGTAAGTGTGCTTTATAACTCTGCTGGGTTAGGAACACTGCCTTCAGGGCACTAGCATATAGGCTAGTTGAGTGACAAGATTATCACACATAACAGAAGATAGTTACAAGTTATGCAAATCATTTTGTGCATTTGAGAGCTGAGTAAATGGTGTTCACAGATGGAAAAGAACAGTCAATGATTTACTTTCAAGGCTGTTTTGTATCTCTTGATGATCTGTTTCCCAAAACAATTGTATTATCAGATTCCTTTAAAATTAGTTTTTAATTTGTCTTTTCATAGGTACTTATTTACAATTTTAGTACTAGTTGGAAGGTGGTGCTTGTAGGCTTGTGTCACAACTCTCATAATAATAATTGCAGAATATTCTATAGCTTAAATCGTGGTGGGTTTTTTTGGGAGGAATCTCATATGTTTTATAAGATATCAAATTTTTTCAGTAATTTGGTATCTGATTGGATTCATATGCATAGTGATTTTTATTAACCAGAATCCCCTCTCTCTATTCCCAGTTGACTCACTGAAGGCTTATTGGTAAACTCCTCCCCCCACTTTCCTCTCCTCGTCTTTTTATTATGTCCTTTGCTTTCCTCCAAGTCTTTTCCTACTAGCTGAATAGTGGAACTAAATTGTGATAAAGTAGGCTTACCTGTAAGAACTCGACAGACATGAAGAGCAGATAAGTAGAGATTTTATGGGTTGTTGGTTTTTTTTTAAAGATACTTAAACAATTTGAGGTATCCATTTACATACAATGAAAGATATATGTGAGTGATGTATGTGAGTAATAAATGGTAAGTAATGGATATATAGTGAATGATAAAATATGTGAGTAATAAATATATTGAGTGTTCAGTTATGTTGTGAGAAATGCTTGCAGTTGTGTAACTCACACCTCTCTCTGCCAAGATATATAACATCCTAGCCACCCCAGAAAATTCCATCCTACCCCTTTCTACTCAATACCTGTTGCCCACAGTCTTTGTTCTGCTTGTTATCAGAGCTTAGTTTTGGCTGTTAATGGAATTTTATTTAAATAGGATAATTTTCTGACTGGCTTTTTGTACTTAGCACAATGCTTCTGAGATTTGTCCATGCTATATAGATATCAGCAGTTACTTTTTATTGTGAGTACTATTTACTGTTCCACTGAATGACTATACCTTAGTTTATCCATTCACATATTGGTGGACATTTGGTTTATTTTTATCTTGACTACTATGAATAAGGTTGCTTATGAGCATTCAATAATTCATTTATTTTAGAGAGAGGGAGCACACATATTTGAGCAGGGTGGAAGAGTTGGGGAAGGGACAGAGGGGAAGAGAGAAACTTAAGCAGGCACCACACCTAGCACAGAGCCCAGAGCGAGGCTCGAACTCACAATCCTGAGACCATGACCTGAGCCAAAATCAAGAGTCCAAAAAAAAAAGAAAAGAAAAATCAAGAGTCAGACACTTAACCAGCTGAGCCACCCAGGTGCCCCTGACCATTTATGTGGACATATGTTTTCATTTCTCCTGGCTAAGTATCTAAAAATGGAATTGCTAGGTTATATGGTAAGTGTATACTTAAATTATTTTCCCAGAAGAGGATGAGGGGTGGAGACAGCAAAAAATAAACAATTTCCCAAGACAAATGCTTGAAGTATATATAGAGGGAAATAGAAGTGAGGTGACTCTAAGACTATACCATAAATGACTTTATAGTTCATATTTTTTTATCCCAGTACAATATAAAGCCATGGAATGGTTTAAAATAGAGTAATACAACCGAATACGTAATTTTATTCTGACTTCTTTTTATGGAAGCTAAAGAAGGAAGATCCAGTGAAAAGGACTCTCTTGTCCCAAAGGACATAAAACTTGACCCAACATGGCTAAACAAAAGGAGAACTTTTTGGGTCACATAAATCAGAAAGTCCAGGCACTATCATTCTGTCTCAAAGCTTTATTAAATATGAGTTAAAAATGTATACTTTATCAGCCCTCATAAGTTTGACTTAGATGTTTATTCAAGTGATCCCCATGCCTGGAAAAGTGCCTTGTATATAGTAGAGACTCAATATTTTGAAGAATGAATGAATATTCTTGGCCATCCATGGGAGTTATAGTGAGGGTCATTCTTGGAACTTCCTCCTTTTCCTTACTCTAACAACTAGGCTATTCCTTATTAGAATATTTCTCAAACTTGACCACTTTTCTCATTCTCCACTGTTTTTTTTTTTCTTAAGATTTTATTTATTTATTCATGAGACACCCAGAGAAAGAGAGGCAGAGACACAGGTAGAGGGAGAAGCAGGCTCCATGTAGGGAGCCTGACATGGGACTCGATCTCTGGTCTCCAAGATCACGCTCTGGGCCGAAAGCAGCACTAAACCACTGAGCTACCTGGGCTGCCCATTCTTCACTGTCTTTTTGCTTTTTTTCCCTCCTACTTCTTTTGGATGATTTTTGTGGTCTTCATGTGCATACTTTTTCTCCACTGCAGTCTTTCCAAGGTTGGAATTAGGTCTTGGTCCTGTGTCTGTTTCTTTCTCTGTGCCCTTCCCTGGGTTGAAGGGAGATTTTTTAGGTTTTTTTTTTTTTTTTTTTTTTGGATTTATTTATTTGTGAGAGCAAGGGCATGAGGGGAGGGGCAGAGGGAGAAAGAAAGAGAATCTCAAGCCACCTTCATAGTGAGCACAGAGCCCAATGCTGTACTAGATTGCAGGACCCTGAGATCATAACCTGAACCGAAACCTAGAGTCAGTCAGATGCTTAGCCAACTGCGCCACCCAAGCACCCCTAGAAGGAAAATTTTTTTAAAAAGGCAGTTTAAAGGTGTGATACTAGGAATAGTAAGGCATGGAGTTCACATTTTGATTTTGATATACACACTATTTGCTGTAAGGAGAAAGTAGAAAATATACCAATAGTTATTATAAACTGAAGTTTGGGGAAGGAATACATATGTAAAATTTAAGGTGGAATTTCCAGTAGAATTCTTTCTGGTTTGTTTGAGAATAGAGAAAATTATTATTTCTTTGCTTTGGAGTCTACAAATTAAGTGCCCAGAATCTTACTATACACATCAGGTAATCTGTAACAATCTTAGTTTCTAAGCTAGCAAATGGCTTTAAAATCTACAGTGGGGACTCCTGGGTGTCTCAATGGTTGAGTGTCTGCCTTCAGCTCAGGGCGTGATCCTGGAGTCCCGGGATCGAGTCCCACATCAGGATCCCTGCATGGAGCCTGCTTCTCCCTCTGCCTGTGTCTCTGCCTCTCTCTCTGTGTCTCTCACGAATAAATAAATAAAATCTGCAAAGTCAATTTTAAAAGAAAGGGTGATGTATAATTGAGTTAAAACACCAGCATTTATGTTTTCTTTTCGCTCATAACTTTATCTTTACTGTTCCACCTTGTATTTTCCTCGGACATTCCGATTTTCTGGAAATTTTATATCTTTACATCACAGATTGTTGGTTAAAAATGGTTGACTCACAGTGATGATGGGGGAATGTTAGGGGCAGCATAGAGTAGTCTGAGTTGCAGAGTGTTTGCACAGCTATGTTTAGAACTTGGCTGGTTTATTTTTAAATCTGGAAGAACCTGAAGTTTGCCTGTGTAAGTATAGTAAAGGTCATTGACTGTATAGTAAACTTATTAGTCACTAATTTTTCCCCCAAACAACATCACCATCATCACCATCTAGTACTGTATCTGACACATTAGGTAACCTAACAGGATTTGCTGTTTTAGTGTGATAAATTTTACTTCTCTGGGAAATTCACATGGTGAGAGATAAACGTTATTAAAAATTACTGAATCCAGTCCTACATATAGAAATGTGTTTAAGGAAGAGTAAGAGTTTGACTTAAATATCTAGTCCATTGGGTCCTTTATTTGTTTGTTTTTTTATAGATTTATTTTTTATTGGTGTTCAATTTGCCAACATATAGAATAACACCTAATGCTCATCCCATCAAATGCCCCCCTCAGTGCCCGTCATCCAGTCACCCCCACCCCCCCCCCACCTCCCTTTCCCCCACCCCTAGTTCGTTTCCCAGAGTTAGGAGCCTCTCATGTTCTGTCTCCCTTTCTGATATTTCCCACTCATTTTTTTCTCCTTTCCCCTTTTTTTCCTCCTTTCCCCTTTATTCCCTGTCACTATTTTTTATATTCCCCAAATGAATGAGACCATATAATGTTTGCCCTTCTCTGATTGACTTATTTCACTCAGCATAATATCCTCCAGTTACATCCACGTCGAAGCAAATGGCGGTGTTTGTCGTTTCTAATGGCTGAGTAATATTCCATTGTATACATATACCACATCTTCTTTATCCATTCATCTTTTTTTTTTTTAATTTTATTTATTCATAGAGACACAGAGAGAGAGAGAGGCAGAGGCACAGGCAGAGGGAGAAGCAGGCTCCATGCAGGGAGCCTGAGGTGGGACTCGATCCAGGGTCCCCAGGATCAAACCCCGGGCTGCAGGCGGCACTAAACCGCTGCGCCACTGGGGCTACCCTCCATTCATCTTTCGATGGACACTGAGGCTCCTTCCGCAGTTTGGCTATTGTGGGCATTGCTGCTATAAACATTGGGGTGCAGGTGTCCCGGCATTTCACTGCATCTGTATCTTTGGGGTAAATCCCCAGCAGTGCAATTGCTGGGTCGTAGGGTCCTTTTTTTTTAAACTTTGAATTTATTTCTTGTCATTTTTCTCTTTTCCTGGACATTTCAGTTTACATATAACCCTGCCCCACTGTTCTTTTTTTTTTTTTTTAATTCATTTACGATAGTCACACAGAGAGAGCGAGAGAGGCAGAGACACAGGCAGAGGGAGAAGCAGGCTCCATGCACCGGGAGCCCGACGTGGGATTCGATCCCGGGTCTCCAGGATCGTGCCCCGGGCCAAAGGCAGGCGCCAAACTGCTGCACCACCCAGGGATCCCCCCACTGTTCTTTGTATTATAGTATTAATGTGATTTATTTTCGAATATACTTTTCTTTAATATTTTGTTTCTAAAAATTTTTTAATTTACCTTTCATCACATAAGTGATACATTTTTAGAAAAAATTCAAATTATAAAGTAAAAGTCCCTCTTAATAAAGCCCCACTGTCCATTTATTTATATATTTTAGTTTTTAATTCTGGTTAGTTAACATATAGCATTATATTAGTTTTGGGTCTACAGTATAATGATCAACACTACCATACATCACCCTTTGCTCATCATGACAAGTGTACTCCTTAATCCCCATCACCTATTTAACTTATCCACCCACTTTCTCACCTCTGATAACCTCAGTTTGTTCTCTGTAATTAAGGGTCTGTTTCTTGATTTTCTCTCTCTCTAATTTTTTCTCTTTGCTTATTTGTTTTCTATTTTAAATTCCCAGATATGAATGAAATATGACAGCATTTATTTTTCTCTGACTTATTTGCTTAGCATTATACTCTCTGGCTACCTCCATATCTTTCCAAATGGAAAGATTTCATTCTTTTTTATGGCCAAATAATATTCCTGTGTGTGTGTGTGTGTGTGTGTGTGTGTGTGTGTGTCTGTATACACACACACCACAGCTTCTTTATCTGCTCATCAACCGATGGACACTTGGACTGCTTCCATATCTTGGCCGTTGTAAATAGTGCTACTGTAAACATCCTTTTGAAATGGTATTTTACATTCTTTGGGTAAATACCCAGTAGTACAGTCTCTGGATCATATGGTAATTCTATTTTTAACTTCTTGATTAACTTCCATACTGTTTGTCACAATGGTTACACCAGTTTGTATTCCCACCAGTAGTGCAAGAGGGTTCCTTTTTTCTCCAGCTCCTTGCGAATACCTCGTTTCTTATGTTTTTTATTCTAGCAATTCTGACAGGTGTGAGGTGTTAATTCATTGTGGTTTTGATTTGCATTTCCCTGATAGTGAATGATGTTGCCACTCTTTTCAGATGTCTGTTGGCCCTCTGTATATCTTCTTGGAAGAGAAGTCTGTTCATGTCTTCTGCCTATGTTTTAATTGGATTGTTTGTTTTTTGGGTGTTGAATTTTATAAGTTCTTGATATATTTTGGATACTAATCCTTTATTAGATATGTCATTTGCATGTTTCTTCTCCCATTCCATAGGTTACCTTTTAGTTTTGTTGATGGTTTCCTCTGTTGTGCAGAAACTTTATTTTGATGTAGTCCCAACAGTTTGTTTCTACTTTTGTTTCGCTTGTCTCAGGGGACATATCTGGAAAGAAGTTGCTACAGTCGATGTCAAAGGAGGTTGCTGCCTGTATTCTCTTCTAGGATTTTTATGGTTTCAGGTGTCTTAGGTCTTTAGTCTATTTTGAATTTATTTTTATGTTAGGTGTAGGAAAGTGGTCTAGTTTCACTCTTTACATGTTCCTGCCCCATTTTCCCAATACCATTTGTTGAAGAGACATTTTTCCATTGAGTATTCTTTCCTGCTTTGTCAAAGATTAATTGACCGCATAATTGTGGGCTTATTCTGGATTTTCCGTTCTGTTCCATTGAATTATGTGTCTATTTTTGTGCCAGTAACAAACTGTTTTGATAACTGCAACTTTGTAATATAACTTGAAGTCAGGATTGCTATGCCTCCAAGCTTTGTTTCTCTTTTTAAGATTGCTTTAGCTATTCAGTCTTTCCTGGTTCCATACAAATTTTAGGATTGTTTGTTCTAGCTCTGTGAAAAATGCTGGTGGTGTTTTGATAGGGATTGCATTGAATGTGTGGATAGACATTTTAACAATATTTATTCTTCCAGTCCATGAGTATGTAATGTCTTTCCATTTCTTTGTTATCTTCAGTTTCTTTTATGAGTGTTTTATAGTTTTCAGAGTATAGGACTTTCGCAAACTCTTTGGTTTGGTTTATTCCTAGATATCTTATTATTTTTGGTACAGTCATAAATGGGATTGTTTTCTTAATTTCTCTTCCGCTTAATTATTGGTATATAGAAATGCAACAGATTTCTGTACATTGATTTTATATCCTGCAACGTTACCAAATTTATTAGTTTAGCAGGTGTTTGTTTTTTAAGATTTTTATTTATTTGAGAGAGAGGGGGAGAGCATGAGTGAGGGTAGGGAGGAGAGTGAGAGAGAGAAGCAGACTGCCTGCTGAGTAGGGAGCTGACAAGGATCTCTATCCCAGTACCCCTGTGATCATGACTTAAACTGAAGGCAGACAGTTAACTGAGCCATCTAGGTGTGCCAGTTCTAGCCATTTTTTGATGGAGTCTTTTAGGGTTTTCTAAATAGAGTATCTTGTCATCTGCAAATAGTGGAAGTTTTACTTCTCCTTACTATTGGTGTATATTTCTTTTTGTTGTCTGATTGCTGTGGGTAGGACTTCCAGTACAATGTTGAATAGAAGTGGTGAAAGTGGACATCCTTGTCTTGTTCCTGATCCTAGGGGAAAAGCTCATGGTTTTTCACCATTAAGGGTGATGTTAGCTGTGGACTTTTCGTATATGGGCTTTATAACGTTTAAATATGTTCCCTAAGGGCAGCCCCGGTGGTGCAGCGGTTTAGGGCCGCCTGCAGCCCAGGGCATGATCCTGGAGACCCTGGATCGAGTCCCATATCGGGCTCTCTGCATGGAGCCTGCTTCTCCCTCTGCCTGTGTCTCTGCCTCTCTCTCTCTGTGTTTCTCTAGGAATAAATAAATAAAATGTTTATAAATAAATAAATAAATAAATAAATAAATAAATAAATAAATAAATTCCCTAAACCTACCTTGTTGAAGGTTTTTATCATGAATGATATACTTTGTCAAATGCTTTTTCTTCATCTATTGAAATGATTATATAGTTCTTTTCCTTTCTCTTATTGATTTGATGTATCACATTGATTGATTTGGGAATATTGAACCAGCCTTGCAGCCCAGGAATAAATTTCACTTGATCGTGGTGAATGATTTTTTAAAAACTATTTTTGAATTTGGTTTGCTAGTATTTTGTTGAGAATTTTTGCATCTTGGTTCATCTGGCATATTGGCCTGTAGTTCTCTTTTTTAGTGATGTCTTTGGTTTTGTTACCAGGGTAATGCTGGCCTCATAGAATGAATTAATAAGTTTTCCTTCCTTCCTTCCTTTTCTTTTTTTTTTTTTTTCCACTGCCCATTTAGATCACTTACATAACTAACTCCACTGGGCAGTTTGGAGTTTTTATACAAATACACAAATTTATAAAATTTTATTTTATACAAATACACAAATATATACTCTTAAAAAATAATGTTTAAAGTTATAGTTTTTTGTCAGGTACATTTTAGGAAACATTCTGCATCTTCTCACCTGGTTTTATTACTTATAGGATTCACCACTCTTGGTACTCCTAGTAAAGTCCTGTCCTTTTATTTAAAATTATATTAATTTATTAAAACCAGAGAGTATCAGCTTAGAAAATAAATCAGATTTATGAAAAATCTGCTTTAGTGGTTGTCTTCCAAATCATCATCTTCAGTGATTTAGTGCACCAATAGCAATTTGATGTAAAAGATACACTATATATACAAAGAAGTACTCTGCTAATTTAGACTCTGAATCCAAATTAGTAAAGCTTCAATTTATATTTGTTACGCCTTGGGAAAAGCTTTTTTATGTATTCTATTTAGAGTTTTTAGCCATCAGTTTATAACACCACTAAAATTAAGAGCCATTTATTAACATTAAACATCAAAACAGGGGATCCCTGGGTGGCTCAGTGGTTTAGCGCCTGCCTTTGGCCCACGGTGCAATCCTGGAGTCCTGAGATCGAGTCCCACGTCAGGCTTCCGGCATGGAGCCTGCTTCTCCCTCCTCCTGTGTCTCTGCCTCTCTCTCTCTCTCTATGTCTATCATAAATAAAAAAATAAATAAATCTTTAATATAAATAAATAAACATCAAAACATTAGACTTTATTAAATAAAACTTAGAGTTTCTTAAGAATGGTGACAATTTTAAATTTTTAAATCATAAAATGTTGATTATCATTAAATGTTTCCTAACTAGCATTTTATTCATATTGTGTTATCATATTATTTGATTCTTCTTATAAGACATTATTTTTAAGTAATCTCTATACCCAGTGTGGGGCTCAAATTCATGACCCCAAGATTAAGAGTCACACGCTCCAGTGACTGAGCCAGCCAGGTGCTCCTATTTGATCCTTTAAAAATATATTTTTTTGAAGATTTATTTATTTATTTATTCATTCATTCATTCATTCATTCATTCATTCTTGAGAAACCCACAGAGAGAAAGAGAGAGGCAGAGACACAGGCAGAGGGAGAAGCAGGCTCCATGCAAGGAACTTGATGTGGGACTTGATCCGGCTCTCCAGGATCACACCCTGGGCTTCAGGCGGCGCTAAACCGCTGCGCCACCAGGGCTGCCCCCTTTAAAAGTATTTTGTGCTGAACTGTAGGAGATTTAATGTAATCATTTTGCTATTTTAGAATTTTAGAATCAGGAGAGAACTTAGAGCTTTATCTCATACAGACAAAGAAGCCACAGGTCCATAGAAAGTCAATACCTTGATCAACTTCTCAAAACTAGTTATTATAAGAATTGGAGCTGTAGGGACACCTGCATGGCTCAGCGATTGAGGACCTGCCTTCAGCCCAGGGCATGTTGCTCCCTGCATGGAGCCTGCTTTTCTCTCTGCCTATGTCTCTGCCTCTCTCTGTGTGTCTCTCATGAATAAATAAAATCTTAAAAAAAAAAAAAAAAGAATTGGAGCTATAACCTAGATATCCTGCTCTGCATACCTAATTTTCTGACCCTCTCTAATCTTGAGTCTAATTGAAATAGAGAATATATTAAATATTTGCATGTTTAATGATCTTCATTAGTAAGAAATCTTCTAGAACCTGTAAGGACAAAAGTATTTGCGGAATGAGTCTGTTTTCTTGTGAGAGAGTCTTAGGTCTTTGTCTGAGGGACATGTGGTTGATAATTACCCAATCCTTTATTATCTGGTCTCTTTTTTTCCTTCTTGCCCTCTTCCTTTCTCTTTGAGTGCAGATAGGAAGACTGTAGAATAGAACTGTATCTAATCCTAGACAAAAATAGGGAGATTGGATCTAGGGACCTAGGGTCAGAGTGGAGTAGGTTAATAATTTGTTGTAATTTTCTGTGCTGGCTCTGATGTTCCAACCCAGTAACTAGCGCCGCCTTCAGCCCATGGTGTGATCCTGGAGACCGGGGATCGAATCCCACGTCGTGCTCCCTGCATGGAACTTGATTTTTCCCTTTGCCTGTATCTCTGCCCCCCCCCCATGAATAAATAAATAAAATCTTAAAGATTTAAGTGGATGATATTTATTCCTGTAGCTATGAATCATGTTAGCCACAGTTGCAAGTACAGTGTTTATTAGCAGTAGCCTTTCAAAGCCTAGCTTCTGAATATTTGATAAAAGTAGTTAAAGAGTTACAGACATTAGTGAAATCACTTACTCTGATAAACATCTTAGAATTGTTCATGTCCTTCTGCATACTGGCCTTTATAATTTACAAATTTAAATTAAAATTTTATATCTAGTCAGGATAGGAGTTGGGTAGTCTTATGGGAGTTAAGAGTTCATGTGAAAATAAATTTCTTCCTTAAAAATCACTAAGAATCAAACTTACTTCATTGAACTATCCAGTAAAATATGGTGATTGGCACACCACCCAGAATTCTAAGGTAACTTCCTGTCTTCTTGTCTTTGTAGAACATCTGATGTCAGGGGTCAACAGACTGTAGCCTGTAGACCACCACATCTTGCCCATGGACTGTTTTTGTACAGTCTGTGAGCTAAGAATAGCTCTTACATTTTTTAAAAGTTGTAAAAATTTTAAAAAGAATATGCAGCATAGATTGATTATGCCCTCAAAGTCTAAAATATTTATTATCTGGCCTTTGAAGAAAAAATTTGTCCATTTTGATCAGAATCAGATCAAATGGTGAAGGTTGTAAATAGCCACAGAGAACCAAGTCAGCACATTCAGAGTTGAGCAGAGTTTTAAGTCACAAAAAGAATGGGTAATATATTTATATGTAAAATAGTGTTAGAAGTATGGATACCCTACTGAAATTTAGGAGTCTTTGGATAAATTAAAGAAAACATAACTTTTAAAATCTCTTAGTTTTTTGTTTTGGGGTTTTTTATTTTTATAAATTTATTTTTTATTGGTGTTCAATTTGCCAACATATAGAATAACACCCAGTGCTCATCCCGTCAAGTGCCCGTCTCAGTGCCCGTCACCCAGTCACCCCCACCCCCCACCCACCTCCCCTTCCACCACTGTTTTGGGGCTTTTTTAAAAAAGATTTTTTTATTTATTAGAGAGAGAGAATGAGCAGGGAGGAGGGGCAGAGGGAGAGCAAAAGAGAAGTTGACCCTGCTGATTAGGGAGCCTGATGCGGGTCTTGATCCCAGGACCCAGAGATCATGACATGAGCCAACAAAGGCAGACACTTAACTGACTGAGCCACCCAGGTGCTGCTGTTTTTGTTTTTTAAGTAGGCTCCACACCCAACATGGAGCCCAGTGCAGGTCTTGAACTCAATTGACCCTGAGCTGAGATCAGGAGTTGGGCCACGCTTTTTTAATATTCCCCTGGCTATTCGGGGTCTTTTCTGATTGCACACAAGTCTTAAAATAGTTTCTTCTAACTCTCTAAAGAAAGTCCATGGTATTTTGATAGGGATTGCATTAAACGTGTAAATTGCCCTGGGTAACATTGACAAACCATAGCTGGGGGCCTCACAATGCCAGATTTCAGGTTGTACTACAAAGCTGTGGTCATCAAGACAGTGTGGTACTGGCACAAAAACAGACACATAGATCAATGGAACAGAAGAGAGAACCCAGAAATGGACCCTCAACTTTATGGTCAACTAATATTCGACAAAGGAGGAAAGACTATCCACTGGAAAAAAGACAGTCTCTTCGATAAATGGTGCTGGGAAAATTGGACATCCACATGCAGAAGAATGAAACTAGACCACTCTCTTGCACCATACACAAAGAGAAACTCAAAATGGATGAAAGATCTAAATGTGAAACAAGATTCCATCAAAATCCTAGAGGAGAACACAGGCAACACCCTTGGCCACAGTAACTTCTTGCAAGATACATCCTTGAAGGCAAGAGAAACAAAAGCAAAAATGAACTATTGGGACTTCATCAAGATAAGAAGCTTTTGCACAGCAAAAGAAACACTCAACAAAACTAAAAGACAACCTACAGAATGGGAGAAGATATTTGCAAATGACCTATTAGATAAAGGGCTAGTATCCAAGATCTAGAAAGAACTTATTAAACTCAACAGCAAAGAAACAAACAATCCAATCATGAAATGGGCAAAAGACATGAACAGAAATGTCACAGAGGAAGACACAGACATGGCCAACAAGCACATGAGACAATGCTCCGCATCACTGGCCATCAGGGAAATACAAATCAAAACCACAATGAGATACCACCTCACACCAGTGAGAATGGGGAACATTAAAAAGGCAGGAAACCATAAATGTTGGAGAGGATGTGGAGAAAGGAGAACCCTCTTGCACTGTTGGTGAGAATGTGAACTGGTGCAGCCACTCTGGAAAACTGTGTGGAGGTTCCTCAAAGAGTTAAAAATAGATCTGCCCTAGGACCCAGCAATTGCACTGCTGGGGATGTACCCCAAAGATACAGATGCAATGAAACGCCGGGACACCTCCACCCCGATGTTTCTAGCAGCAATGTCCACAATAGCCACACTGTGGAAGGAGCCTTGGTGTCCATCGAAAGATGAATGGATAAAGAAGATGTGGTTTATGTGTACAATGTAATATTACTCAGCCATTAAAACGGCAAATACCCACCATTTGCTTCAACGTGGATGGAACTGGAGGGTATTATGCTGAGAAGGACAAACATTATATGGTCTCATTCATTTGGGGAATTTAAAAAATAGTGAAAGGGAATAAAGGGGAAAGGAGATAAAATGAGTGGGAAATATCAGAAAGGGAGACAGAACATGAAAGACTCCTAACTCTGGGAAACGAACTAGGGGTGGTGGAAGGGGAGGTGGGCGAGGGGGTTGGGGTGACTAGGTGACGGGCACTGAGGGGGTCATTTGATGGGATGAGCACTGGGTGTTATTCTATATGTTGGCAAATTGAACACCAATAAAAAATAAATTTATTAAAACAAAAAGAATTGGGCCACGCAGGCACCCCTACAATCTTAACATATTAGCCTAGACATTCAGTAGGCTGAGCATGTAATAATCCATTATAGTACTTAATGCTAAATACAATAATAGCATCTGTTGGGCTCTTCAAAGAAAATGATACAATTTTAAGGTAAATTCCTCACAATTTGAGGTACCATGTATTAGAACATTTATTTCTTTCCAAAAAGCATTTATTGGTGTCACTTTCAAAGATGGAATTTTCACTTAGACCCTGAAGTTTAAATTGAAATGGCATTTCTTCCTTTCTTTTTCCCTTCATCTCCCATTTTTTCAACTTTCCACAGTATGTTATTGAAGTACAGTTGATATAAAGTAAAATATTGACCTTTTCCATATGTAAACATACTTGTCTCCAACACCTAGATCAAGATATGGAATATTTTCATTACTCCAGAGAGTTTACTTGTGCCCCTTTCCAGTTAGTACCACAGCCTGCCCTAGGAGGTAACTAGCCATTCTGGAATTTTAGTTAGCTTGGCTTCTTTAAAACTTTATATAATGGACTCATATATACTTTGTTGTGTTTGACTCCTTGCTCTTAACATCATAATATTTTTCAGATTTACAAAATAGTTATTTGTATCAGTTTATTCTCCCATTTTGAAGTAGTATTCCATTGTATGAACATAGCACAATTTATCTACTCTGCTGTTGATAGATATTTGAACAATTGACTTTTTTTTTCCTGGGGGGTAAGAGAGGCTATTATGAATAATGCTGCTGTTAAACTTTTCTGTGCAAATCTTTTTGTAGGCATATATGCTTATTGTGTGTGTCTTGGAGAGGAATTTCTGAGGTGTGTGAATTTCTGAGGTAGGGTGTGTGAATAACTTTATTAGAAACTGCTAGTTTCCAAAAGTAGTTGTCTCATTTTACACTCTAATCAAAATATGGCAGTTCTCGTTGCTTCCTACCCTCACTAACATTTGGAATTATTAAGTTTATTGGTTGTAGCTATTCTGGTGACTGTGTAGTGAAGTCTCTGTGTAGTTTTAGTATGCTTTTCCCTGACAACCAGTGGTTGGTGTTAGACACATCAAGTGTCTTACTGACCATTTGTATGAATTGTATTATCTTTTATTACTTGTAGGAGTTTCTTAATGTATTTTGGATATGAATTTTTTGTCAGGTATGTTATATACATGTTTTCTTGCAGTATATAGCTTTTAGCTTCATTGCTGTTGTCTTTTGATGTTCAGAAGGCTTTAATCTGATCAAGTCCATTTTATAAATTTTCAATTTTGTACTTATTTTCTTTTTTATGCTGAGAAATATTTTCCCTTGCCTGAAGTCATGAAGATATTCTCCCAAGTATTCTTCTGAAAGCTTTATATATTTTCTCACTTATTTTTTGAATTGAATTATTTGTCCCTTTATTTTTTCAGGCATTCTTCTTGTATTTGAGATATAAGTCTTTGTCAGCAGTATATAATTTGGCACTCACATTTAACTCTGTGATTGATCTGAATTAATTATGTATGTTAGGTAGACATTCACTTTTCTTCCAAATAGATACTCTGTCCTCACCTCTTTCTCCATTGAATTTTATTGATGTCTGTCCAAAAATTAAGTACCACAAGTGCCAGCACTGTTTTAATTACTGTAATTTTATAGTAAGCTTTGAAATTTGGTTAAGTTCTCCAGCTTGTTATTCATCATTGCTTGAGTATTCTAAGTCCTTTACATTTCTGTATAAATTTTAGAATCACCTTGCATATTTCAAGTTAAAAAACCCATTTGGATTTGGATTTGAATTGCATTGAATGCATACATTAATTTGAGGGCAACGAATATTTTAAAAATACCAAGTTTTCCAATTCATAAATACTGTGTATCTCCATTTATCAAATACTGTGTATCTCCATTTATCTCTTTAGTTTCTTTTTTTTTTTTTTTTTAAGATTTTATTTATTTGAGAGAGACCGTAAGAGAGAGCAGGAGCAGAAGGAAGAGGGAAAAGCAGGCTTCCTGCCAAGCAGGGAGCCCAACATGGGGCATCCCCTGACCCGGGGCTGATGATCTGAGCTGAAGGCAGACACTTAACCAACCAGGCCACCCAGGCGCTCCTATCTCTTTCATTTTCTCTGCAAAATTTTGTGATTTAATGTAGATATACTTCACATATCTTGTTAATTTATTTATAGCTATTTGATATTTTATTTGATGCTATTATAAATGGTATTATGGCTTTACTTTCTGTCTCCATTGCATAATAGTAATATTTAGAAATACGGTGTTTTTTTTTTTTTGTATATTGCTTTTGTGTGCATTGATCTTGATAAATTCACTTAGTTCTAGTAGTTTTTTCCTCCTTTGGATTTTCTGTGAATGAAGTCATGTCATTTGCAATTAAGAAATGGTTTTAGTTCTTTTCCAACTTTTATGTCTTTGTTTTTCTTCTGGTACTGCACTAACTAGGACATCTAGTAAAGTTGTTGAATAGGTAAGTTGAGAGCAAATTGTCATGTCTTGTTCTTGATTTCAGGGAAAGTATTTAGTATTTTACCATTAGGTATGATACTAGCTGTAGACTTTTTATAGATGCTCTGTATCAGATTGAGGAAGATTCCTTTTGTTTCTAATTTGCTGGGAGTTTTTATCGTAAGTAGATGTTAAATTTTGTCCAATGCTGGATATTTTGCAGTGATCATTCTTTTTTATTGTTAATATAGTGAATTCTGCTGATTTTTTTTTAATGTTGTTAAATCAACTTTGTATTCCCGATAGGATCACAGTCATGATATAATTTCTTTTAATATATTTGCTGTAGTTTGTTAGTTTTTATTTTTTTATTTTTTTATTTATTATTTTTTTAATTTTTATTTATTTATGATAGTCACAGAGAGAGAAAGAGAGAGAGGCAGAGACACAGGCAGATGGAGAAGCAGGCTCCATGCACCGGGAGCCCGATGTGGAATTCGATCCTGGGTCTCCAGGATCGCGCCCTGGGCCAAAGGCAGGCGCCAAACCGCTGCGCCACCCAGGGATCCCAGTTTGTTAGTTTTTAAAGTATTTTTTTGTCTTTTAGGGTTCAGTTCAGTAATTTTCTTAAAGTATTTTTGTCAGCTAACAGAGTATACTGCTTTATAAAATGCCTTGAAAAGTGTTACCTTTTTCAGTCTTCTCTGAAAGAGTTTGTCTTAAGTTCTGTTTTGTTTTAATATTTGGAGAATTCACCGATGAAGCCCTCTGGAAAGATTTTTAAAAATAAATGACATTAACATATAGAAGACAATCAAGAGTTTCTATTTTGGAGTTAGTTTTAAAAACTTATGTTTTGGGATCCCTGGGTGGCGCAGCGGTTTAGCGCCTGCCTTTGGCCCAGGGCGCGATCCTGGAGACCCGGGATCGAATCCCACGTCGGGCTCCCGGTGCATGGAGCCTGCTTCTCCCTCTGCCTGTGTCTCTGCCTCTCTCTCTCTCTCTCTCTCTCTCTGACTATCATAAATAAATAAAAATTAAAAAAAAAACTTATGTTTTTACAGAACCTGGGAATTTCCTTTTAGTTAAATGTATTGGCATAAAATTGCTTCTAAGCTTCTCATTTGTGCTTTTTGCTATTTATGATATCTATAATAATGTGCCCTTTTTATATGACACTGTTAATTTGTGTTTGTTTTATACATTGTCTATTTTGAATTGCTCCTTACATACAATATTGCCTGACTTAAAATTTTTACTTAACATTTTGGAATAATGTTAATAGTAATGATAGCATTCTGTATTCTTAATTTTAATGAAAATTCCTTTAATGTCTCATCATTAGGATGTATTGGGGTAGGTATCCATTATTATAAAATAAAATAATCTTCTCTTTCTAGCTTATTAAGAGATTTTTCTTATAAGGACAAGATAATTGGATTTTATGAAATGAATTTTTAGCATTTCTTGAGATGGACAATTTTTTCTTTGGATCTTTTGAGGTGATACATAATTTCCTATTATGATATCCTTGTGTGTCTGGGAAAACTCTACTTAGTTTAATATTGTTGATGTGGTTTTGCTAATATTATATTTAGGATTTTTGTATTTATGGGAATACATGTGAATGATCTATAGGTTTCCTAACTCAAATTTTGGTATTAAGTGTATCATCTTTTGTCTCTTCTCCCCCTCTGCCTATTTTTCTCCCACATCCTTCTCCACAATTGCTAAGCACCTGCTAAGCACAAAGTACTTTATACTTATCCTTATTCCTTACTATAAGCCTAATTTATTAAATAGTCTTTGGGAGACAATCTTATAAATCTAATTTTGCTATTTAAGCAAATCTTTTCACCTAATTTAGTCTGAGTTGTTACTCAGAAACACTTTAGGCTAGTTATTTTGTGGTTCTTTGGTGTGGATTGCTGTTTGGTTAATGTATTCTTTTACATGCCTATTGCTTTAACGCAGGATTATCTCGTTTTAAAAATTCCTGTTTTGTGCATTAAAGCTTCTAGGAGCATTGCAGATGTTACAAACAGTTTACCATCATTTGCCTATCCCTGAAAATTGGTGTAGTGGTAACTGCTGAAGTTATTGCCACTATCAAAGTTTAGACATTTTTACATGTGTGAGTATAGTAACATAGCTTACAGTTATCTAGCACATGCTGTTATACATGTATACTGTTAGTATCACCAGTTTGATTCTTACACTTTCCTCAGTTGATAATAGATACACTGTAGCTTTTACAGCCACTACTATGGAGGGTAGTGGTTGCATATATCATATCATAAGACTATAGATGTATGGCAAAAAATCCTATTCCCTTCCCCCAACTCTGGAGTGAGGAGGGGGATTATAACTGGATACATAAATGGCGACTTAATTTTAATGTTTTATTTTGGTTATTTGCTCTTTCATTTCCCCTTTCTTCTATCCCTCACCACCGTTGTTCATATAAGTTGTTTTATCTTTAATTAAACCCAGCTGCTGGGACACCTGGGCGGCTCAGCAGTTGGGTGCCTGCCTTCAGCTCTGGTCATGATCCTGGGATCTAGGATCAAGTCCCACATCAGGCTCCCTGTGAGGAGCCTGCTTCTCCTTCTGCCTGTGTCTCTGCCTTTCTCTCTCTGAGGCTGTGTCTCTCATGAATAAATAAGTCTTTATTTTTATTTTTATTTTTATAAATAAGTCTTAAAAAAAAATAAAACCCAGCTATCCCTTTTGATACCAGTCATTAGTTTACCTTTGGCTGTTTTCCTTTCTTGTTAAAACCCAACTTAGACTCTAAAAATTATTTTAGAAAAAAGAAAACCCAGCTATCCCTTTTGATACCAGTCATTAGTTTACCTTTGGCTATTTTCCTTTCTTGTTAAAACCTAACTTAGACTCTAAAAATTATTTTATCTCACTTCCATGTCTTTGCTTTCTTCGCTTTTACAATTTTAATTACTCATATTTTACTTTCATTACTCCTTTTTGCACCTCCATCTGAATTTCTTCCTTCTATGAAATATTAAACTGCACCCAGTTCTAAACTTACAAGAAGTTTTCTCCTCTTATATTTTTGTATACAAGTAATATGACTATTTGGAATTTTACTGAGGCTCCCAACATTGGAAACATTTTCTAAACATTTAATAAGTGTTGATTAACATCACTGGGGACAGTTTTACTTAATGCTTTAACGGGTTATTCAGAACAGTCTTGGTTTTATTGTAGCTGTGTATGGTAGGTAAGTATTTCATGTCAATATTTCTCAGGTACTGTATTTATTTCCTGAAATTTTTTTAAGTTTTTTTTTTAATTTTTATTTATTTATGATAGTCACACAGAGAGAGAGGCAGAGACATAGGCAGAGGGAGAAACAGGCTCCATGCACCGGGAGCCTGACGTGGGATTCGATCCCGGGTCTCCAGGATCGTGCCCTGGGCCAAAGGCAGGCGCTAAACCGCTGCGCCACCCAGGGATCCCTATTTCCTGAATTTTTATCTAATTGGAAAACAAGGCTGTGTTTACAAAGTACTTTGAGTACTGCTTGATTTTTTAAGGCCTGCGAGAGTGGTTTTTACACTTTCAAGTGCTTGAAAAAGTAATCAAAAGAGTAATATTTTGTGATATGGGAAAATTAAGTGAAATTCAAATTTCAGTGTCCATAAATAAGTTTTATGGGAACACAGCCACACTCTTTTCTTTATGTACTTTCTGTTACTGTCTTTGTACTTGAGCAGAAGAGTTGAGTGAGTGATTGCAGGTCTGTATGGCCCACAAAGAATAAAATAATATTCAGCCCTTCATAGAAATATTTGCTGACTCCTAGTTTGGAACCTCTTCTCTTTTAGTAAGTGTTAGATTCTTAACTGGGGCTGTTAGTTAGGTTCTTTCTTTCTTTAAGGTTTATTTATTTATATTTAGAGGTGGGCACAATGGGGTGGAGGGAGAGGGAGAGAATTTCAAACAGACTCCACTGAGCGCTGAGAGGGGAGCCCAGCTTGGTCTGAATCTCACAACCCTGAGATCATGACCTGAGCTAGAATCAAGAGTTGGATGCTTAGCCAACTGAGCCACTCAGGCACCCCTAGGGCTTTTAGTTTCAAAGATGCCAGTGATATGGATGAGTTAGTATATTTCTTTATTCCACCATTAGGTAAATCATATCTTCTATTTCCTCAGAATTTTATTTATTTATTTTTAAAAAGATTTTATCTATTTGAGAAAGAGCGAGTGCATGAGCAGAGAGAGGGACAGAGGGAGAGGAGAAGCAGACTTCTCATTGAGCAAGGAACCCAACATGGGCCTGCATCCCAGGACCCTGGTGGGGTCATGACTCCAGCTGAAGGCAGATGCTTAATTGACTGAACCACCCAGGTACCCCCCATTTTCTCAGAATTTAGGTGCACATATTGTTTTAGTCATTTTTTAAAATTATAGATTTAAATTCCATGATACTATTTGAAATGTATAATTATTTAAATAGATCATCTTGCCTGCAAGAAATGATTATATATATATTTTTAAATGTCCTTTAAAAGTCCATGATCAAAGAGTAAAGCAAGTTATACTTTTCAACTTTTTATTTTAAAGTGTGTGTACAGAGTACACCTATATGCAGTTTAAGGGTTAATAAAACTAGCACATTGGAGACATAGCCTTTGAGTTGGTTGAATAGGTTTGCATTGCTATATAAAGCTTTGGGGTTTTTAAATTTCTTTCTTTGGGGGAATGATGACTGATGTATTTTATTATTGAGCTAATGTGTAACTGTGGTCCTTTATTGTTTAAGTTTTATTATTTAAAGCATTCTGAACCATACATTCTCTTCAAGACTGTCTATAGAAATACAGTGTAACATTTTCTGCTTGAAATAGGAGTGAACTAGTTGTATATGTGTAACAGGATTCTGAACCATTTACTGTTTTTACATAGTATAAAACTGTTACATTCTAGATTTTACTAAGTCACAAGAGATGCAAGATACACATAGAGGGAAGAATAGAATAAATTGAAATATTAATTTTTGTCTTTTTTATAGAAGAGTTATTAGGTATTATTTATGTATCTTAGACCCCATAAAAACTTTTACTGTTACTCTTTTGATTTTATCCCAGATAGGTTGCTTGGAAATATATCTAAAAATCATATGATAAATAATACCAACAATTCCAGGGAATATTTTTTTAAGGTTTTTTTTATTTTTTAAGTAATCTCTACACCCAGTGAGGGGCTCGAACCCACAACCCTGAGATCAAGAGTAGTCTCATGCACCAACTGAACCAGCCAGGGGCTCCAGTTCCAGGAAGCAATAACAAGTTTGATTGCTGTATTTGTTTAGCATTAATGTTACAATCCACTCTTTTCCATTGAAAAAAATCACTGTCGAGACTTGTGAATCCTATTTTACTCTACCCTTCTACGTCCCACTCAGCCAAAAAATTGAAAGGATGGATTTCCTTAGTCAGTAGAAAGACCAAAGTTGTGGCAGGATGAAATAATTTGGGGATGGATGAATTGGAGCTGATCTCTTGGTGGAAGAGGAGCATTTGATTGGCAATGACATGCAACCTAGGATCAGAATTTAGAAGGTGTTAGAATCTGTGTGACTGGATGACATTTAGATGTGAGTAAAGAAGAGGGCCCACTTAACCATGCTAATAAACATTTTTGTTTGATTTTTATTAATGAGAGGATGAGACTGGCTCTTGTACTTCAGTTTAGTATTTCTCCTTGTACTGATTTTTTCTATCTTACCTGTTACTACTGTTATACTATAAACTGATACATAGACACATCTCTAAAAGGACTAATTTGGGACATCTGGATGGCTCAGCGGTTGAACGTCTGCCTTCACAAAACTCAGGGCACGGTCTCCAGATTCAGGAGACTAATTCCACATCGGGCTCCCTGTGAGGAGCCTACTTCTCCTTCTGCCTGTGTCTCTGCCTCTCTCTCTGTGTCTCTCATGAATAAATGAATAAAATCTTTTTATTTTTTTATTATTTTTTAATAATAAAATCTTTTAAAAAAAAACAAGCCATGTATACACAGGGGAAAATAATAATATTAAAAAAAAGGACTAATTTATGTTCAGAGTGACCAGGAGGGTTTTAAATTTTTGATGCCTTGATTCATTTGTTTCAGACGGTTTTCTAGGTCAGTCTTTAAAAAGTTTAAAATAGGCATACCTTTCTACCAGGTGTTGCCCCGTCAAATAGATCTGGCATTTTTAAATTTTGTTTTGTTTTTCTGAATGGAAAATACACTGAACTAGGCAACTCCTTCTGTTGACAACATATGTAAGTATGATAGAGAACTAATTAGCACACTAATTAGTCTCTGCTTTGATTTTATGCACATTTGATTTTATCTTATTAGTAACACTTTCATCAGGCTTAGCCTTTAATTTTTTTAACTCCTAGCTTTCTTCTGAGAAAGCTTTAAGCTAATAGGAAACATGTTGATGCCAAAATTTTTTCATCTCATCACTGTGTCTTTTTGTCAAATGCACTTAATTTTTAATTTAGAAGTTTTTCCTTTAATAAATGTAAATGTTTCTTTTCTTTTCTTTTTTTTTTTTTTAAGATTTTATTTATTTTTTTCATGAGAGACACAGAGAGAGAGAGGCCAGACACACAGGCAGAAGGAGAAGCAGGCAGAGAGCCTGATGGGGGACTCGATCCCAGGACCCCAGGATCATGTCCTGAGCCAAAGGCAGGCACTAAACTACTGAGCCACCCAGGGATCCCCTAAATGTTTATTTTCTAAGAACTGGAAAATAGGAGGATGAAAAGAAACTACACCCTGCTATTTTGGCATTTTCCCTTTGAATCATTCTTCTGTGTATACCCACTCTCCCGAACCTTGTGGGAACCTATAATTTGCCATACATTTGCCTATGGCACTTTGTTGAACACTATAGACATGATCTTTACACTCAAAAGATTCCAAGTTTAATAACTTTGAAGTTATTTTTAAAAATTAATATACTATTATAGAAGAAATGTATTATTCTATTTACAAGACTCATAAAAAAAGCTCGTTTCCAAACCATTCCATTTCTTTCATTGTTTTCTATGATTTTTTTAATGTCAGAAGGTTGTACAGTACCTACCTGCAGTTAATTTTTTTCACTTAGTAATGTTGGTGTGCATAGATCTACTTTAGTCTTTTAAACTGTTGCATAGTATTTTTATTGATTTTACTGTAATTTTGTCATTTCCCATTGATGGACATTTCGGTTTCCCATATTTTGCTATTACAAACAGTGCTGGAAGTGTTTGTATATGCCTTAATATATGTGCAGCTCTTTCTGTGTGGAAGATATAGGGAGGTAGGATTAGTAGATCATAGAGAGTAAGTTTGTGGTTACACTTGAAATTTTACTGTTCATATTCCTTGTAAAGTTGACCATATAGGAACTTATCTTCTGTCACTCTTCTCCTGACATGTTATTATTGTTTAATATTTTATTTTATCCTTGTTAAATCCAACAAATTATATTGTTCTTTGTAGAAGTACATGATTTAATTTCCATATATTTTTATCATAATCTTTTCTCATCATCTCTTCCTTAATCTCTGACTGTCTTGTGAGATCCCTTCTTCCTGAAGAACATCTTTACAAGCTCCTTTAGTGGAGGTCTCTTATTGGTAAATTGTCTCTGTTTTTATTTGCTTTAATTTTTAATTTATCCTCATTCTTTTATCAATTATTTTTAGCTCTTTATCATGGAAACTTAAAAGCAGGGGGATCCCTGGGTGGCGCAGCGGTTTAAGTGCCTGCCTTTGGCCCAGGGCGCGATCCTGGAGACCTGGGATCCAATCCCACATCGAGCTCCCAGTGCATGGAGCCTGCTTCTCCCTCTGCCTATGTCGCCGCCTCTCTCTCTCTCTCTCTCTCTCTCTCTCTCTCTCTCTCTCTCTCTCAATGTGTGACTATCATAAATAAATTTAAAAAAAATTAAAAAAGAAACTTAAAAGCATACATGAAAGTAGTCTATAATAGTGTAATGAAACCCAAATTATTTCTGTCCCACAGTTTCTGTATTTATAGACATTTTACTATTCTACTTTCCATCTCTTCCCCGTTCTGTGTCTCCTTTCCTGCTGAAATATATCATGATGTCTATAAATACTTCAGTGCATCTCCTGTAGAAGAGTTTTATTTATTTTATTTTTAAAAAGATGTTATTTATTTATTTATCTATTTATTTATTTGAGAGACAGATAATGAGAGAGAGCACAAGTGGAAAGGAGAGGGAGAAGCAGGCTCTCTGAGGATCCCAGGATCATGACCTGAGCCTAGAGTAGATGCTCAACTTAGCCAACCCAGGTGCCATTAGAAGAGGTTTAAAAAAAAAAAAATACTACTAGTATGCTTAATTTGCAGTAATTCCTTAATATCACTTAGTATCCAATCCATGTGAAAATGTTGATTACCTCAAATGTTTTATGCTTTTACTCTCATTCTTGAGGGTTATTCTTTTCTAGGAGCACAGTTGTAGGTTGACAATAATTTTCTCTCAATATCTTGAATATATGTCTTTCTAACTTCAATTGTTGCTGTTGGGAGGTCAGCTGTAATTTTAATTATTATTCCATTGGGTGAAAGATCCTTTTTTTTAAAGTCTACTTTTAAGATTGTTACTTTTAGTGTTTTGCAGTTTTGCTGTCTTATAGCTAAGTTGATCCCACTTAGATATATTGTGCTCTCTGGGTCTGCAGATTATTTTAACCATCATGGGAAACGTGTAGCTATTATTTTTTTCTTTTAAGACTGAAGAATTTTAGTTATAAAGCAAACATCTCTAACCCAGGTCAAAAATAGAATATTTTAAGTACTCTCAGAATTACCCACCTTTTGGGGATCCCTGGGTGGCGCAGCGGTTTGGTGCCTGCCTTTGGCCCAGGGCGCGATCCTGGAGACCCGGAATCCAATCCCACGTCGGGCTCCCTGCATGGAGCCTGCTTCTCTCTCTCTGTGCCTCTCTCTCTCTCTCTCTCTCTCTCTCTAATGAATAAATAAATAAAATCTTTAAAAAAAAAAAAGAATTACCCACCTTTTCCCCAACCCAAATACACCTCTTCCCAGTCATAACCCTCTCCCTTTCATTCAGAGGCACTCAGTATTCTTTTATTACTTTATGTGCATCCCTCAAGTATATGTTATTTGTTGAAATTTATATGACCACAATTACATTCTTCTTCCTTTGCTCAACATTATGTTGAATCTCACAATGAAATTCTGTTAATGCACTTCATGGTGTTTTACTTTTCACTGAGGCTGTATTTAGTTTTCTTCTATTTTTCTGTTTCTTGGATTGCATAATCTTTATTAATCTGTCTTGGATTTTGTCACTTCACTCTTCTGCCAATTGAAAAGCACTATTGAGCCCCTCTAATGACTTTTTCTTTTTTTAAGATTTTATTTATTCATTCATGAGACACAGAGAGGCAGAGACAAAGGCAGAGGGAGAAGCAGGCTCCCCACAGGGAGCTCCATGTGGGACTCAATCCTTGGACCCGGGATCTTGCCCTGAGTGAAAGGCAGACACTCACCTGCTGAGCCACCCAGGCATCCCCCTCTGATGACATTTTTTATGTCAGTTATTGTACTTTCCAACTCCAGAATTTCATTGCTTATTTTTTAAATAATATCTTTTTACTGACACTCTATTTGATGTACATTGTCATCATAACGTTGCTTTTACTTCTTTACGGTTTTCTTTTGTTCTTTGAATATATGTAAAGGGCTCTTTGAAGTCCATCTGGTGACACACAGGCAATTTCTGTTGCCTGCTTTTTTCCTTCTTCATGGATTATACTTTCCTATTTCTTTGTATGGTTTGTAATTCTTGGTTGGAAACTGGGCATCTTCTATAATATTGTAGTAACACTGGATCCTGGTCTCCCCTGCCTCTCTCAGGACTTATTAGTGTTATTTGCTTTTTTTTAGTTACTGGGTAGATTATTTTAGTGAAGTCTATTTCCCTCTTGTAGTGTTAAGCATCTGGTGTTGTTCTTAGGGGGTGCAGATTTGAATATGCCCACATTCACCCCGGGATTTTTGGCAGGGCTCAGCTAGCTTCCAAGGCCACTTTCCTTGACCACACCCAGATGTTAAACTCCACTAATTGCCACCTGCCTGCTCCATTGTTTTCAACAATGCCTCAGGACAGAAATTGTGCTGAGCTTGATCCAAAAAATTTGAGCTTCCTTGAAGGGGGTTAGTTCTTGAGTCAGAGCTTGAAATTTGTTCTGACCCAGAAGGGCTGATCCCAGCTGTCTCATTTTCTGATTCTCTATATTCTTTCCTGCAAACTAGCTGATTTACAGGTTAGCCTGTATCTGAAATTTTTCCCCCATTTTCCCTTTACCACTATGTCGGAGGTTTTGAGATTGCCCTTAGGCTTGAACTTCACATTCTGTTGTAGACAAAATCAGCATTGGAACAACGTTGGATTGGAATAATCTCTTTGAAAGAGATTCAGAGCAATTGATTTTATTAAGGCCTGCTTCACCTTTCTGGCAAAATCTCTGGCTTTGACTCTGGAATTGGGTAGTGGAGACAATAATGTGCTTTTCTCTCTGTTTCATCCCCAATTTAGGAACTGAACACTTTTTGGAGGGATGTATGGTAGTCCAGGTCACCTTGTCTTGCCTTTCCTGGTGTGGGACTTCTGCTTTCCAAAGTAGCTGAGTGGAAGACAATCCTGGTCCTAGTATTTTCAACATGCAGCAGCAATACAGAACTTCTTTCCTATGAGTGGCAGTTGAGTGGAAGAGAGATGCCCTTACCTGCACTTACCTGGAACTTAGCTTTAGCAGCAGGTAGCTTTGGGCAGAATTTGAAATGCTGACATCCTCCCTTTCCTGGGAAGATTGTTCTTAGATTGGTAGCTGTGGTGAGAGAGCACTCTTGGTTCCTAGTTGCATCAATCTGAAGTTTCAGCCTCATTGAGTCAATGAAGGGGAAGGAAAGAGAAAGAGTAGGTTTTGGTTCAAGTACTTCACAGTCTTGCTGTTTGTTTCTGAGTTTTAGATTTTCTTGAGAAAATGTTTCTTCATTTGCCTCATACGTTAGGATCATTTTTGCCTGTTGGGGTCACTAATGTATCCTAAAGACATAGACTAGAGTTTGAAACACAATAAGAACTTAATAACTATTTATTGAATCATTCAATAAATGAAGATAAAAAACTGTTAGAATGGCAGAAACTTCACTGGTCAGCTCACTAACTTTTCTAATAAAGTGAGAACCGTTTTAAGTAGAAGGAATAAGGGTTATGAGGTACTGGGTAAAATTAGAATAACCAGTTAGCTTTCTTGATAAGAGAGCCTAAATGTGCTTTTAACTTATATTTTTTAAACTTCCCTCTTTAAAAGACTAGTCATTGTTAACTTCTGCCTACTATACTATACTTTTTAAAAAAAGATTTTATTTATTTAAGAGAGAATGAGCACAAGCAGAGGAAGAGGGAGAAGCAGACTCCCAGCTGAGCAGGGAGCCTGATTGCCGGGCTCCATCCCAGAACCCCAGGATGATGACCTGAGCCAAAGGCAGGTGCTTAACCCACTGAGCCACCCAGGCACCCTTGCCTACTATACTTCAAGTAATGGTAGAAATCTTTATCAAAGTGATTTAAGTTAGTACTTTTTTACTTGAATCATTTTAAATGTGTATGGAAGCTTTATTTTTTTTTTTTGTAAAGAAATTTGTAGCAATTTTTTTCCTTTAAATTGATATTGCACATAAATAATCATCTTTAGTTTTTTAATACATTTTAATTTTTATATCGTTAGGTTTTTAAAAATATATTTTTATGCAAAGGCTGCATTTCTTTATTCCTTTGATTTGAATGATTTGTCATCTTGGCTGTCTTTGATTTGTTCAGCGGATAAATTGATGGTAATTTTAATAACAGCTCTCCCAAAATCAATGATCATATTCCTCTAACTGCAAACAAATGAATGCAAATTAGCAAATTACTTTTTTTTTTTAGTATTTAGTATTGCATTGTAAGAAATAGAAAAACCTGTGCCATTTCAGTGAGATGTTCAGAGAAGTCTGTTATTATGTTTAATATGTATTTGCTACATTTATAGACTTGTGAAGATTGGCAGTTTTGTTCAACGAGCCTTATAATAGATACCTACACATTTATGGATGAATAAATAGGTACTTCCCCTTCCTTTGCCCCCTTCCTTCCTTCCATTGACAAATATTTACATGCCACCAGCTGTTCTGAAATTTTGGGATATGCTAATAAGTAAGACAGTCTCTTCCCTCCTGGGGTTACTTTCTACTGGAAAAAGATTCTGTTCATCTCCCCTTCCACTCTTATCTACCTCTTCTGCAAAAAGTATTTAGGGGAAATGTTATACTATGTGAGTTGACTTGGATGCTGATTTTGATTTACATCCTCTGAAAGTAAAATAATTTACTAAATGAACACATCAGTGGAGAGGTCGGAAGCAGTCCTACATGATTGATTTTTTTTTTTTTTTGGTCCAATGATATCTTAACCTTTATGAAGGAGACTCTAATTCTTAGGTAGGTATTTTTCTATAACATAAGTAAGCTTTCCTCCTGTTGCTAAAGGTAATACAGACAGTCCTGAGTTCCACAGTATATGTATATTCATGGTATATGTATACTGGTACTTTGGCCCTTAATTTAAAATGGGGAAGAAGTATTGCTGTTGATACTTAGGCAGTTTACCTTGCTTTTTTACTGAGTAAACGGTCCATAGCTAGTATTCAGTCTTTTTGCCTTTGTGTAGTTTATTATATAAATAACATGCTTTGTGAAATAGCTACCTAATATAGAAACAGCGGACAACGTAGAGTATTTCCTACTTTTGAAGAGGGATGTCAGTCATAAAAGACATACAACAATTTATTCCTTTTTTGTTCATTATTCATTCATCAAATGAGTGAGTACTTACTACTTACCACCAGCCGTATTGTAGCTGTTTTATATACCATCATAAATATGATGTACCAGGTAATTTCTCTGTTCTCCTGAAATTTTCATTCTAGTGAGATTGGACTGGTTGTTAAATAAGAATTTTACAGTTATAAAACAGTAATTAAGTAAACTATAAGTGGTGTAATATGGTGTAGTATTGTACTTATAGGTTTTTTTAAATGTTAGTTTATAGTTCTATGTATATATCCAGTATTTGGTTTTTATGGACATTTAAGATGCTGTTCTGATACTCTTCAAAGTGTGTATGTGTATTTCATATCTGTAACTTTCCATTTTGTGTTACAGTGTATTTTGGTGTACAATATATTCAGAAGTAGAATTTGCAATACAGTGGAGCTGTATCATATACACATTTGCCTTATGGCAAAATGAACTACGAGATTGGCAAAAAATTAAAGGACTAATGACTTTAAGTAAGGAACCAATACTTTAAAATTTTTCTCAAAAGGGCTGTTTATTCTATACTCCATTTAAGTGTGTGTAGTGTATATTTTATTGATTTTTATTATAACAATCTAAAATTTGTCATTTTAAGTATTTTTAAGTATATACTTTAGTGGCATTAATAAGTACATTCACAGTATCACCACTTATTATTTCTAAAACCTATTTTTACCATCCCAACCAGAATCTATATCCATTAAGCAGTAACTTCCTATTCTCTTCCCCCACCCCCCCACCCCCCCAGTAACCTCTACTCTTCTTTCTGTGTCTGTGAACTCGCCTATTCTGATACTTCATATCAGTGGACTCATATGCTACTTGTCTTTTTGTGACTGGCTTATTTCACTTACTACAATGTCTTCAAGGTTCATCTACATTGTAGCATGTATCAGAATTTTATTCTTCTTATGGCTGAAAATACTCTGTGTACACTATATTTTCCATTCATCTGTTGATGGACACTTGAGTTGTTTCCATCTTTGGCTGTTGTGAATAATGCTGCTATGAACATTGCTATGCAAGTAATGTTTTAGTCTCTGCTTTACAGTTTTTTGGGTATATATCCAGAAGTGGATCATATGCTAATTCTATGATTAATTTTTTTAGGAACCACCAAACTGTTTTCCACAGCGGCTTCAGTACTTTACATTTTACAGTATATTTTTATATATTTTTTGAACAGGGTCCTAAGCACAAAACTATGTATGCATCACTTTATGAGAGATTTTTGAGCATGGTTTTGAGTACATGATTTTTATTTGTACTTTACTACATGGGATGTGAGCTCTTTGGCATTTCAGGAGCATTATTATTTATGTCAATTTATACTGTGTTGCATTAGTTGCAGTTGATAAAAAGAATAAGAACTTGGGTAATGAGGTGGAGATTTTCTGTAGTATTGACATTTTTAAAAAGTTCATTTTCACTTTTGGAAATGTCCATTTCATACACTCAAATATATGTAGCTGTGACTTAAGTGATCATAATTTCTGTCTTACCATGTTGGAAAGGGTAGTGAAGCTGGTGGTCTTAGTTTTGAATATTGTGTTTTAACACTTAGAGCCAGAGTTGCCACGTAGCCTTAGTTTCACCTTTGAAAAAGGGGGTAATGTGTTCTTACTGAGTATCATTGTGAGGATTAGATGTATATGTGAAAGAAAAAAAAATGTTTTAATTAAAAAAATAACATCTTTCTCTGTCTTATACCTTTATAAGTCTTACTGTTTTAACTCATGTTGTCTTATTTTAATATATAGATATTTATATAACTCTATATAATTTAATATGAATATTAATATTTGTGAAATAAAATTATTCTTCCCTAAACGAAAATTTGAACTAAGGTATTTAGAGAGGGGAGAGTTTATTTCAAAGCTTATTTTATTTATTTATTTAGTTATCTATTTATTTTTAGAAGGTTTTATTTATTCATGAGAGACAGAGAGTCAAAGACATAGGCAGAGGGAGAATCATGCTCCCTGTGGGAAGCCCAACATGAGACTGGATCATTGACCCCTACGTGGGTCATGCCCTGAGTAGAAAGCAGATGCTCAACTACTAAGCCACTCAAGTGTCCCTTAAAGCTTATTTTAAAACTTAGTTCAGTGGTGTTACATAAAGGAAATTTCTCTCTACTTGAATTTTCATTTAATTTTGCATGTCTTAGCATTTTTCAGATGAATAAATTGAGTCCCAGAGTGTTTGAGTGTCTTACCCAAGGTCATATAGCTATTTAGTGGAACAGATAAGGCAGAAATCAGCTTTTACCTTGTATTCCATCCAGTGTTCTAGCACATTAGACTTCCCTCCTATGTTTTACCAGTTATGTGATTACTTTGGCAACAGGTTTGCATGGCATCTCTCTCTCCGTGGTACTAAAAGTGTATAAAATACACTTGGACTTGTATTAACCATCTCAAGGGACTTCTTGATGTTTCCTTCTCTTTCCTCCCTCTACACTGGAAAATACATACCCTTGAAGACCTTTTAAAAAATTTTAGGGGCACCTGGGTAGCTCATTCCATTCAGTTAAGCATCTGTGTTTGGCTCAGGTCATGATTTCAGGGTTCTGGGGTTGAGCCCCATATCGGGTTCCCTGCTCAACAGGGAGTCCACCTCTCCTCCCTCTCCCCCCTACCCTTCCCCTTCCCCTGCTCATGCTCTTTCTCTCTCAAATTAATAAATAAAATCTTAAAGTTTTTTTTAAAAACAGAACAATCAAAAAGCAAAATTTCAATATGTCATCTTTTATTTATGGTAATTTACTAGAAAGCATTTCGATTCAGAAATCCCAGCTGTTTACTTCCTAGCATCCCATAAATTACCTTACTAAAACTCAAGCTATTGTTCCGGAAGTAATGTCATGTAATCAAAAGTACCTTTAGAGGTATAGATAGCACCCCTTGATTAGTTTCCTGTTGGTAGAAACTGTGTTTGAGTCTGTGTTTTCTACAGGTATAGTTTGGGATATTCAAGTTGGAGGAGCTATTAGAAGTCAGCTCTAAACCCCATTTTATATATGAAGAAACTGATAGTAGCAAAATTGAGTCTGCAAACCAGGACTCCTCAATTGTTTATAGATACATATGCTATGTCTTTTAAAAAAAAATTTATTTTGGAATAGTTAGAGTTATAGGAACGTAACTTATTTTTCTTCTGATTGTTAAAAGTCAAATTTAACTTAATTTTCCAAAAGGAGATGAAAATAATTCATACAGATTGGCATTTGAAATATAAAAAGAATATTTTGTAACAAATCAGATAATACAAATTTTTCTAAAATAAAATTTTGAAAATAAAATTAATTTTGGAAATCTGCTTTCCTTCATTTTGTCTTTTTTGATAAGGCAACATTTTGATGTATAACCCTTTATGTGCTTTATTTTCTTAGAGAAACATATATACGTACAGGGTTTATATATTTATGTGGAAGTAATTATTCATGTTAGTCTCCAGCTTGAGTAATTTTTTATTTTATATATTTTAAAGATTTTATTTATTTATTTGAAAGAGACTGTGAATGGTGAGGAGGTGGCAGGGAGGAGCAGAGGGGGAGGGCCAAGCTGACTCTGCATTGAGCCAGGAGCCTGTGGCAGGGCTCAGCCCTACTGTCCCAAGATCATGACCTGAGCTGAAATCAAGAACCAGGTTCTTAACCTGGCAAGAACCAGTGCTTAACCCACTGAGTCACTCGGGCAGCTCTCCAGCTTGCTTTAAAAAACAAAAACAAAAACAAAAAAAACCCACAACTGTGTAATAGGCATCTTTAAACTCAACACATCCAGTTTATGGCTTTCATTACTTAATGATTTTCCGACTGATGGACAGTTACTTTGCAGTGTTTTACTGTAGGAACAGTGCTGCAAAACACAGAGCAAAGTACCTGGTGCACAGGTATGAGTATTTATGTAGGGTAGCTCCAAAGGTGGTGTGAAGGAAGGCATGGTTAGCCGGACCAGTTCTGGGGCTAAGATTTCTGGGAATGAATCCAGGCTTGTACCACTTAAGAGCTGTGCTGCTTACGCAAGATACTTTCTGTGGTCTTCTTTCCTACAAAAAAGGACCTTAGATCAGTGATAATCTTTACTTTCTGAGGAGACTAACTTCTTTGATAGGCTGATGGGGGGGGAAATGCTATCTCACTATTTACTAATTAAAGAGGTTGATCATTTTGTCATATGTTGTAATTATTTGTAATTATTCTGTGAATTACTCATCGCTTTCTATTCTCATGTTGTTTGACTTAATTGCCGTTTTAAAATTGCTTTGTGAGATTTGTTTATATACTCTGGACACTGACTCTTCATTATATATAGTGAATATATCCTTCACTCTTTTGCTTGCCTTTAATTTTGTTTGTGTTTTCTTCATTACTAAGTTGATCATATCTTTCTATGTAGATCTGTCTTTAAGGTAGGTAGACCAGAATTTTATTATTGTTTATAAACTGGTCTATCCTTACCATATTGATATGTAAATGTCACTGTTACCAAATACTAAAATCTCATAAATTCCTGGTTCTTTTTCTAGAGTATTTAGTTTCTTTAATCTTTTGTCTATTTTTGTACCCATGTCAAATTTTTAAAATTACTTTAGCTTTGTAGTTCAGTATCTACTAGTACAAAATCCCACATTCCCCCCCCAGAAGTTTCAAAGCAGTTTGCCCGCATTTACTCTTTAATGTAAACTTTAGAATCAGTTTGAATTATGTTAAAAAACAAGCACCTCTGTTATTTTGATAGGGATTGCATTGACATATTTTGGAGGCTAAAATAGTGATTTCAGTGTAACATTTTAATTTACCATTGACTTTAGCCTAAATTGTTACATAAAGATTGTCAACTCTTCATAATCTAAAACGATAAGTTATTTAACTTTTAAAACAGTCTGGAGTCTGGAATCTTTTTGGTTTCTTCGCCCTTCCTGTTTTTTTGTAGGGTTTTGTAGGATTACCATAGAAAAATACTTTTTTTTTTTGCATTTATTTTTTTAAAGATTTATTTATTTATTTATTTATTTGTTTGTTTGTTTATTCATGATAGACATAGAGAGAGAGAGAGAGAGAGGTTTTTTTTTTTGCATTTAATATGTGCTTATTTTACCAGAAGTTTCCATTGGCATAATAATACATATTTGATTGTAAACTATTGGGTTCTATGGCATTTTTTTTTTCAGTTCTAGTCTTTTCTGTGATAAAGGTTTGATACTAACATGTTATTATAGGTGACTGAAGCCTTTGTGTTTCTTTTTAGGTTTATTTTGTGAACACATTTATTTTCTGACACATTTTAGAATACTGTGATACTCCTTTAGTTATGTGGCAGCATTACTAGCCTTTAGGTCAGAGATAAGGCAGTTTAGAGTATATTTTAAGGCTGTATATTATTTATTCCCCCAAAATGTGCTATGATTAGATACTAGGTTAGTATTAAATGTTTTATGTAGAGAAAGGAAGTTCTTTTGTATTTCTATTGAGTCTAAAAGATTAATAATGCTAGACTTTCTATTTTGACATTCATTCTGAATTCATTCGGATTCTCAGATGTTTTGAGAATCATCTGAGATGATAGCAAAATTGGTTTGATTAATATCTATACAATTTTTTTGATAATATGATTCCTGATGGTTGAAATGCCATTTTTTCCAGTAGTAAACAGTATATTTTGTTTCTCCTCATGCAGGTCTTTGAAGTTCTACAGTTTAGTTCTCAGTGCTGAACTTCCTTCTCCCTTAAGTTATTATAAACTTTTGCTGCTGTTTAATAAAAGTGAAGATGTCTCGCAGTCCTGATGCGAAGGAAGACCCTGTGGAATGTCCTCTTTGCATGGAGCCTTTGGAGATAGATGATATCAACTTTTTTCCTTGCACCTGTGGCTATCAGATTTGCCGATTTTGTTGGCATCGAATTCGCACTGATGAAAATGGGCTTTGTCCTGCATGTAGAAAGGTAAATAACTCCAAAGTAACTTTGTGTACAGTTTTTTGTTTGTTTTGTTTTTGTTTTTTTGCCCCTTGCAAATAAGTAGGTTAAAAAGAATCTACAAACCTCAGATGATTTTATGTGTAGCATTATACTTTTAAGGTAATAATGAAGTAGAAAGACACTATATGACCCTGGTAAAGTCATATAATCTCTCTGGTTGACCTTTAGAGAAAAAAGTAGAAAAACTTTAAAGGTAAAACAAAATAATTTTAGTAAAAAATTTATCAATAAAAGTGTACCTTTCTGGAAGGCCAGGGAAGTGTGAAGAATCTGAAAGACAGTTGGTCATTAGGGTCAATTTTGAGAAAGAAGCATGAGCTCAAACATATTTAGTAAGGCTGCTGAGAAAGATAAGAGACGTGGTGCTTTTAATATCCTAAGGAAAATATCAGTGCGGTTGCTTGAGTGTTACATTGGAGCAGCATATGCATCCAGCCTAGCTTTTATGCCATGTAGTGGAGATAGCTGCTCTCTCGCTGGAACACTGATTATAAATTGGGGTCAGAGCCTTAAGGTGGATGGAGATACCCTGGAGGAACCAAGACCTCCTATCCTCAGAAGATGAATTATTGATACATGGTATCTACCAGTTTGTCCTTTTTGCAGTTACGAAAAAGCATCCTGCAGTAAACAAATACCATTTATAGACTGGCTAACAGAGTTATTACAGGTACAGATGTGCAAGAACCAAGAATTAACAGATATTTCAAGAATGCCAACGTTATTAGAAGAAGCAGCACAAAAATCATTAAATATCTGAACCAACATAAGTAAGCAAACAAACATTTAAAAGTATCATTGGAAAAAAAATAAAAGTATCATTGGTGCTTTTCAAACAAAAGACACTTTCCTATCTATGTAGAAGGAACATTTTTTAAAGTTCAAGAACAAATTTATATATTGGAAAATTTTGCTGAACTTTTTTTTTTTTGCAACGTATAGTACAAAAATAAAAAAAATAGTATGAAAGAGAAGTTAAGCAGCATAAAAGATCTGCTCGTTCTTATTGGCCAAGAGAAGCTACAGAAGCTGTGAAATAGGATGAATAGAAGACGGGTGGCTCAGTGATTGAGTGTCTGCCTTCAGCTCAGGGCGTGATCCTGAGGTCCAGGGATTGAGTCCCACATTGGGCTCCCCACAGGGAGCCTGCTTCTCCCTCTATGTCTCTGCCTCTCTCTGTGTGTCTCTTGTGAATAAATAAATAAAATCTTAAAAAAAAAATAAAGAATGGAAGGAAGAAACGAGGAACCACTAGAAGAAAATTTCTCCTGAAAAGCAGTTGTCCTTAGAAGGGCTGTATGAGTAAAAGACAAGATGACTGAAAAAAATCAACCTCTCTTAATATAATTGTAAAATTTTAGAATTAAAGACAAAGTTCTAAATTTAAGCTTATGGGGGAAAAAAATCCTTAGACGACAAAGGAACAAGAAGAAAACTGAGATTACTGTTTTTGTCTTATAACAATAGAAAAGAGAAAATCATTGAGAGATTTGTTTTTCCAAATTTTAAGGATAAATAACTTTGAGGAATTCTCCATTTCATTTAGATGTAAAAGCATAATAGAACGTTTTCCAGACAAAGATTCATAAGGTTTAATATTCACTATACAGGGCAAGTAGAAGAGCTGGTGACCATAAGGTTTTGGACTGAGCAACTGGAAGTAAAAAGGGCCATTGACTGAGATGGAGAAGACCTCAGTAGGAATAGGTTTTTGAGAAGATTAGGAACTCAGTTTTAGTCATGTTAAGTTTGAGATTCCTATTAGAAATCTAAATGGAGAAATTAATTAGACAGGAGAATGTTCCAATTTGGTTCTGGTATGGAAATATAATTTTTTTTAAAGATTTTATTTATTTATTCATGAGGGACACAGAGAGAGGCAGAGACACAGACAGAGAGAGAAGCAGGCTTCATGCAGGAAGCCTGATGTGGGACTCGACCCCGGGATCATGCCCTGAGCCAAAGGCAGATGCTCATCCGCTGAGCCACCCAGGTGTCCCTGGAAATATAAATTTGATAGTTAGCATATAGTATGTTACTTATGAAGTAATACTGAATGAGGTAATGAGAGAGGGTCAATAGAAAAGATGAGAGATTGGCTAAGGAGGAGCATCAAAGTTCTCCAACATTTATAGAAAGAAAAAATCCACATTGAAGAATTACAAGGCAACCTCCTTTAGGGTTTCCAAGTTAAAATCTTTAGCTGAGGTGGTTATTGTTAAGTCAGACCAGGAGGAATTTTTTTGGTTTCTTGCTGACTTAATTTAACTAGAACTGCTAGAATTTCTGCTTGGTCTCTGACTAATAGACCTACTGGCTGGAGGGGGTCATAGACGGCAGACATTGAGGCCACACAGAGTTTTGGCTTAGCCTCCCCACAGAGTGTGCTGAGCGCACTGAGCATGTGTAGTTACGAAACTGCCTATCCCAGTCAGGGACCAGCAAGTCTTTATGCCTCAGTGGTTTTATTAACACAGAGGAAAACTACAAGTGTTGCCCGATGCCTGGAAGAAGACTGTGAAGCTGCCATTTACACATAGCCCTACCCTGCTGGGAGATGGCCTGCAGAGGCCACTCTGTGAAATGGCAAATCAAGATGACTTAAGTCAACTTGGAAATGCAGGTGGGGTGTTGGTTGAAACAAGCTCTGGTTTGAGCTCATAAATGAAACCTGCTTGTTTACTTAAAGGGGCCTCTTTGCTTTAATAGTTTTGAGAAGCAGAGAGGTGGGCAGGTTTTAAAAACCAAGACAGTTTAATGTTTCTGTTTGGTCCTAGTTGCTGAGCCTAAATGGATAGAAGGACCCTCAGTGTTTCCCTAAACAAAGGCACAGGCTGTCTGGCCATCCCTTAGACTGTGTTTATATGTTCTTTCAGTGCAGCATTTCTGAGAGAACTACCTGGTGGAAACAGTAGATGTGGGAACACAGGTGGTGTACTGAGGTAGCATCATACAGCTTTGACTCGCATGGAAACTGGACTGGCCAAAACTACGTTATTTTCATCTCTGAAATAATGGGGGAGATCACATCCATGAAACAAGAACAGGATAGTCTAAAAAAGTTCAAAGAAGGATAAATATGTTCTGATAATTATAATAGCAGAAATAACAAAGAAACAGTTTGGAGATGAATTTGAGAAAATTTCTTTAAAAGTAGTGCAAAAAGACAAAGGAGGTAGAATATTTAAGAGATAATTTTATTTGAAGATCAATCCAGGAGGTCAAACACTAAATAAGTTAGTATTTTAGAAATAGACCACAATAACATAGAAAGTTATTTTCAGAAATATGATTGAAGAATACTCCCAAGACCAAAGGATATATTTCTAGATTAAAAAGGCCTCTTCAAGTGCCAGGCACAAATTCTTCATTTTTAAGTAACAGAAAACTGAAAACAAAAGAAGTTCTACAAGCTTTCAAAGGGGGGAAAAAAGTAGACCTTACATTAAGATCAGGCATCAGAATCATTTCAAAAGCAAGACTTGAAGGTAGAAGATACTTCTGATGGAAATTTATTTTTGTTCTGGAACTGCATATCTGCCTGTTAATTAAGTGTGGAGGTACATGAAAAACATTTTCAGACCTGAAAGGAAAGAGCTCAAAAAAATTTTTTTTTACCTTCCATGCATTCTCTCTCAGGAATATATCACAGAGTATTTATTCCCCAGCAACATGAAGGAATGAAGAAAAGAGAATGCATGGGATAAAGGAAAGAGGTGATCAAACATAGGAGCAGTGCAGTGGGATTCCTGAGATGATGGGAAAGAGGACAACCAATACAAAGTCTGGCAGATCAGAAAGTTGCAAGGGAGGAGTTTCTACAAAACTATACAATTGAAAGAATACTTGGTGTTTTAAAAGAGGCTTGTGTCTGAAACTCTTTCAACATTTGGAGAAGATTTGATGGTTGAGTTAGTAATAAGCATATAAAGATCTAATCAGACAACTCTAGGGGAAGCGAAGAGCTGTACAGGATAAGAAAAATAACCTTGTTATGCTGCAGTGGCTTGGATACGTTGAAGGGCTTGAGATTTTTTTTTCCCCCACACACATATATTTTTATTACAGCATCATTTGTAGAAAAGACTATCTGTTAACTATTGAATGGTTTTGAACTCTTTCTTAAAAATCAGTTGCTTATAAATGTGTAAGTTTATTTCTAGAATCCATCCACATCCATCCGCAGAGAATTGTTTCTAATGCCAATACCATTCTGTCTTAATTGCTCTAAGTCTTCAAACCTGGTATAATCTTTCAAATTTGTTATTCTTTATAGAATTTATTTTGGGCATCTGATACCTTAGCATTTCTACATAAGCTTTTTAATTAGTTTGTAATTTTGTGCAAAAAAGCCTAGGAGGCTGTTGATTGCACTTGAATAAACAGGTCAATTTGAGGAAAAGTGACATCTTGAAAATGTTGACTCATCTAGTTCCTAAATAAAATTTATTTTTCCAGTTTTGTAGGTTTTACAAATTTATAAAAACATGTTCTGTAGTTTTCAGCATATGGAGTAGTATAGCATGTTTTCTTGCATTTTTCTGTAACATGTTTTCAGAGCTTTGGCATGTGATATTTTTAAAATTCCATTTTCCAGTTCATATGTAGAATAATTGATTTTGTTAAATAGATTCCTTAGGCTTTTCTACATAGATGATCATGTCTTCTGTAAATGAAGACAATTTTGCTTCTTCTTTTTCAGCCATTTTAAATTATTTCTCTTGGCTTACTGCATGGGGGATAAGCCCTCCAGTAGAACATTGGAATAAAGTGCAAAGAACAGATATTTTTGTTCTCAGTTTTATTTTTTTAATTTTTTTTTTTGAGATTTTATTTATTTATTCATGAGAGACACAGAGAGAGGGAGGCAGAGACACAGGCAGAGGGAGAAGCAGGCTCCATGCAGGGAGCCCCGCGTAGAACTTGATCCCGGGTCTCCAGGATTGCACCCTGGGCTGCAGGCGGCGCTAAACCGCTGCGCTACTGGAGTTGCCCTTGTTCTCAGTTTTAGTGGGAAGGCATTGAGTATTTCACAATTAAGTGTATTAATGACTATGAGTTTTTTGTAGATGGTTTTTTATCAGGTTGAGGACATTTTCCTTGCTTATTGAGAGTTTTTTTTATCATGAGTGGGTGTTGTAATTTCTTTTGAAATGACCGTGTGTTTTCTTTTTCATTCTGTTAAAATGGTGATTTAAATTGTTTAATTTTTGAATCAACCTTCCTTTCCAAGGATAAACCTCATTTGATCATGATATATTACACTTTTTATTTTCAATTTGCTAATGTTTTCAGAAAGATTTTTATGTCTGTGTCATGAGAGGTATTTATCCCTGGCTTTATTTATATTGTTTTTAGATTTGGTATCAAAGTAATACTGGTTTCGTAAAATGGGTTAGGAAATGTTTCCTTGTCCTCTGTATTCTGAAAAAGTTTACATATGATTGGTATTACTTCTTTTTGAGTTCCTCCCCAAATTCATTATTTACCTGGACTCTATCAGAGTGTCTTTATTGGAGAGCTGTCTAGGGGAACTTGGTATCAAGGATTCCTCTATGTAAATTTCTGGAATTCTTTTGACTAGTTCCCTCTTTTTTGTTATTTTGCCCAATAAATTTTATTTGCCTCAGCCTCTTCAGGTTTTGATCACTGTCCCCTCTGCTCAATATGATTGTTAGACCCTGCCAGGGTCCAGTTAGGGCCTGGAGAACAGAAAACTGGGACAGACACTCATGGTTTTCACCTGTCTCATTTCTTTTCTCTCAGCAGTCACAGATTTGCTGTTCATTACTTGTTGTGTGATGTCTGAAAATAGTTGTTTCATATATTTTGTCGCGTTTTCTAGTTGTTTATGCTGGTAAGCCTGGTTTGTTACTTTTTCTGTCATGGCTGAAGGTAGAAAGGTATAAATAACCTTTGAACTTTATAATAATGTAATTGTGAATGTTGATCTAACCAAAATTAGGGTGGAAGGTTAGAAAGTAGAATTGCAACGTATGGTTAGTCTGATTGAAAGAAAGCTAAATTGTCAATTTGCATAATGTGATAATATGTAGAACTGAAAAATGGAGAAGTAGCCATACAAGCATCATATTTAATGATTTGTCAGTAAATGACAAAATAATCATCTAAATGAGTCTAACAGGATTATTCTAGAGAGAGGCAGCTGGTTCAGGGAAAGAAGAAAATGAAAGATTATTCTTTTCCCCAATAAACCTTGTAGAACTCTTTGACTAGGAACATATACAGAAAATTATCAGAGAAGCTAGGGAAATCATAAAAGAGAAGATATAGTAGTACTGGTATTAGTTATAATCAAATTCAAGATCAAACACACTTAAAAAGGAAAAGAGGAATTTTTTAAATTATTTAATGTCCATAAGGTCATCGAATTTTATTTACTTAACAGTAGAGCTTTGAGGTAGAATGAGCTGATATAAAAATACCATAAGAAATTATATATCCACATCTATAATGGAGAGACTTTTCACTTTTATATTTTAGAATTTGATACATGAAATAGACCAATAAAAAAAGGAAATGGAAAATTTGAATAACACAGCAAGCGTATGTGTTTGTACGTGAACACAATTTTGTGTGAATTAATAAAAACTTTTATTTTTTAACTTTATTTATTTATAAGTAAGTAATCTCTACACCGAATGTGGAGCTCAAACTTATGACCCCAGATCAAGAGTCATGTATGTGTTTTTCCAACTGAGGGAGCCAGGCAGCTCAGATTAGTACAAAACTTTAGAATACAAGTGCAGTGAGCACAAAAATTGTTAGGGTACAGTGGAAATATTAACCAGTTCCAAAAAGAACTCAGTTGTGTTCTTTTTATTTATCCTGCTTAGGGTTTATAGAGCTTTTTAAATCTGTGTGTTGGTGAGTTTCATTAGTTCTGGGGGGGGAAAATCAGCTATCATCTATTCAAATATTGTCTTTATTCTCTTTGCTCTCCTTTTGGGACTCTGTTACCTATTTTTCAGATTTGTTTTCACTGCTTTTCATGTCTCCTAATCTCTTTCGTGTTTTTTTTCCCTTATTGCATTAATGGATGATTTCTTCTGATCTTTCTTTTTGTGTTTGAATTTTTTTTTTAGGTCTAGCCTTTTGCTAAATATAAATATGTTGGGCAGCCCAGGTGGCTCAGCGGTTTAGTGCCGCCTTCAGCCAGGGTGTGATCCTGGAGACCCGGGATCGAGTCCCGCATCAGGCTTCCTGCATGGAACCTGCTCCTCCCTCTGCTTGTGTCTCTGCCTCTCTGTCTCTCTCTCTCTCTCTGTCTGTCTCTCTGCATGTGTGTCTCTCTCATGAATAAATAAATAAAATATTTTTTTAAAAAAATAAATAAATATGAATGTCTATTGAGTATTAACATATTGCCTTTCTAGATGTAATGTTTGTTCTGTTTGTTCTCTTTTCTTACTTGATATATTTTAAATAAATTTTTGTACCCTGTACATACTTTCAAGTTTATCATATATTTGTTTAAATAAGCATTACTGTTTTAAAATCTATGTCTAATAATTCCAGTTGCTGATGTCTGTGAGGAATGTTTCTACTGGTTGATGTTCATGTTGTTTTATTTCTTTATGTGCTTGGTTACATCTATGCCTGCTTCCTGGTTGTTGTCACTGAATTATTTGTAGGGTTGTCCAGGGCCCGAGGTAGATTTGCCCTTCTCTAGAGAAACTTTGATTTGGCTTCTGCTGGATCCGTGAAGTGCCATTAGGGATGCCTCAAGCATATGGTCGCTGTTGGGGCCAAGTATAAAGGCCTTAGGTCTCTAGGAGGTGAATCTTCCCTAAGGTTGGTTTCAGCAGCTTCTTCAGAATGTTTTTCTACTATCCTCATTTTTTGTATCTTGTTCTGACCTCTCTGTAGTTTGTTCTTATCCTGAGACTGAAAGAGTCTTTGGGGGGCAGGCTGGGTCTCAGTTTACCATGGGTTTGAGCTCCTCAAAGACTCTTCCCTTGGGCTGGCCTTGAGCTTTGAATGCTGACCCTCTCCTCATATGTTGTTATTCAGACTTTACACTTATCTCTCTGGATTTTTACTTTTATACAGAAATTGGCTTGGGACTTCCCCACTGTGGATCACTATTGTTTCTAAGGTCCTGGTTAAAAAATAAAACTTTATATGGTATTTTTTATTGTTTCTAGGAGGAGGAAAAGTTAAAGCTGTGAATATATTTATTGGAAAATGAAAAACAAAAAATAAGTGACCTAATTTCCACATTAAGAAACAAGAAAGAGTAGTAAACATTGTGACAATGGAAGCAGGGATTAAGCAGAATTTGATGAAATTGTTGTACTTCAATAAAAGAGCTGGTTTCTCTGAAAGACATAAAATAATCAAACTCTTGGCAAGTCTAATCAGAAAATAAAGAGAAAAGACATAGACATATATTGAAAATAAAAGTGGGACCATAACTACACATGTGAAAGAAACTGACTACACTAGAGAATATAAACCACCGTAATTAATAGTTTGGCAGTTTATCATCAAATTAACACTATTAAAAATATTTTACACATTAAAACTGGTTCTCTGCAGGTGCCATAATTTCCATTACTTTGACAGCACACTAGTAATATATTTACAGAAAATTTTCCTGCTTATACTTTTTCATTTGATGCTACATTCCTAGAAAATTAAGTTTAGTATACATGTTTTAGTCAAAAAGTAAACCACATGCATTTTTCATCTCCCAGTTTTAGTCTTCCTCCCTTACTCATCTCTTTGTATCAGCTTATTAATTTTATGTCATTGGGTTTGTGGAGTGTAGGTATTTATGGTGGTATGTGTGTGGTGGAGCACTGTCATGGAATGTGTGTTTTTCCAACTTTTTCTGGAACCTTTAGAAAAGTTAAGATTTTTTTAAAGAAAAATTAACCATGTTAAATTCTCAGTTCTAGAGAGTAGCTTGGTGTTCATTTGGGAAATATTTATGGAGTGCCTAAAATGTGCACTACTAGCTTTATATTTCATCCTGGAGAAAGACTTCAGGTCATGCAAAAGTCACATGAGTTACCAAGTCAGCTGTTTTATATGCCTCCTACTCACAAGTAAGTTGGAGTATGCCAGATAGGACCAATTAGCTGGCAGATTCAGATTCTTATTTTATTTTATTTTCAGATTTTTAAATGTGGAAATCAAATGATATGGGTGCTTGTGTCCTCCAGGACCACTAAGAATTATGTCTGATTATTTAAAAACAGGATTTTTGGAGACCTTATGATATTACCAGTAGAAGCTGAGGAACATAAAGAGAAGTCTCACTTTCTTAATTGCCTTCGACACTAATCTGAGTGTGTTCACAAATTTGAGGGGTTTTATATTTTGTGTTTTATTTACGTATGAAAAGTTGAAAGTACCTTTATGTTAAAAACATAGCAAGATTTCAGGCTTTTGAATACTCTTTCCACTCTACTTCCTTTCTACTTTTTTTCTTGATGACATCATTTCTCTTATTCCCTTTTCCTATGTTCTGATAGGCACAGTTTCCTACTTCTGGGATCTCTTCATGTCCACTTAGATAAGTGTATTTAATATGTCCCATCTTTCATCTGTTATTAACTATTTATTTATATTTTCAGGGGCGGGGAGGGGCAAAGGGAAAGAGAGAATGTTAAGCAGGCTCTACGCCTAGCACAAAGCCCAATGCAGGGCTCGATTTCACAACCCTGAAATCATGACCTGAGCTAAAATCAAGAGTCAGACATTAGCAGACTGAGCCAATCCAGGCACCCCTATTTTTTATTAGTAGTAATAAGGACACGGTTTTAATCACTATATAAATGTATATCTTTTCTAACTCTTAGAGAAACCCTCCTTAATAAAGTACTGTGATTCCTATTTTGGAGAAGAGATGAATGAGGCAAGCAGGTCACATAACTTACAGCCATTGTCTCTCAGAGAGTAAAGAGGAGCCAAGATTCAAAGCCAGGCAATGTGATTCCACAGCTCTTATTCAGGCCACCAGGGTAGCCTTGGCATTAGCGTAGGAATTAAAACAATATTGTAATGACAAGAAAGGGAAAAAAATTATAACAGTGTAATTGCTAGTATTTATTGAAGGATTACTGTGTGCTAGACATGACAATAATGGCTTTATAAGAGTTATTTTACTTTTACACCAGCCTTTAAGATTATTTTTATCTTACTCTTGAGGATACTGAGGTACAGAGTTTCATTAACTTGCTTAATATCCACATGGTTAGTTAGTAAATGTTGGAAACCAAAGTCAAGCTCCTGACCCAGAGTGTCTATGGATTGTTGTTTATATGCCCATTTATGTTCTGTTTAGATTGACAATGAATTAAAGAATAAATACTTCATTAATTTTCTAGCACATAATAGGTTTTCATTAATTATTTGTGAATTGTAATATATAAACCTATGTTTAGATGAGATAACTTACACTCCTTGCCTCTTACACAGCATCCTAGAAGCTTACTTTTCCTGTCAACTCTGCTAGGCACTATAGGGAATACCATAATTGTATTTTTTAAAATTATAGAACCTTTGGTGGTGTTTTATGTTTTATAAGTGCTAAAAGTAGTCTGTGCTAAAGCTCTAAAAAAAATAAGTGTTTTAAAAACTTGTATTTTGAATGTATTAAATAAAAATATCTTAAGCAATTAAAAGATTTAGAAAAAGGAGTGTAACAACCACATACCCATCATCCAGAATAGTTGTTTATCCATGTAGTTTATTTCTTTCCTTATTTAATGCTAATTTCTGCGTTTGTTTTATGCTTAAAGCCATATCCAGAAGACCCAGCAGTTTATAAACCACTCTCCCAGGAAGAATTGCAAAGGATAAAGAATGAGAAAAAACAGAAGCAGAATGAGAGAAAACAGAAAATATCAGAAAACCGCAAACATTTGGCTAGTGTACGTGTTGTACAAAAAAACCTTGTCTTTGTTGTAGGACTGTCTCAGCGCCTAGCAGACCCAGAGGTAAGTCCTCTTCTGTTTTCGTTCTCAACTTGACATTTTTTTATTTTTGCTTGTCTTATTTGGAAATAACAGCTGACCTTGCCTATTAGCTGGATTCCCCTGAAATTATTAAGACTTAGGAGAGAATGGGAAATGATTTTTTAATTATCTCTAGGAAACCAATGACCACTTGTGATCTTAGGCAGGTTCTTAATCTTTCTTGGCCTCATTTTCTTCAGTTGTGAAACGAGGCAGTTGAACTAGATCTCTGAAATCTCCTTTAGTGCTAATAATCTGTGAAAATTGGATAATGGTTCTTTTTTTGCTATTCTGGCTAATGTGTGACATGACTACTCTGTTTCTTTCCTCTTTTCTGTATAAAGAATCACAGTGGACATGCAGTTACATGAACCCACTAGAGATCTGCATTTTTTAAAAATCCTGTCTACATAGTGATTCTTGGTTATTGAACAGTAATAGAACTGCTGCTATGCTGTACCATCATTCTTTATTCTTTTATTTTAAGCCAATTTTGGGGAAATAATTTGATGAAGGAAAATAATGGACCAGGTTCTTTGTCATTTGTTTGGAGGCAGGGGGAGACCCTTTGTTCATTACTTCTTTTTTCTTTTTTCACCACCTGTGTTATCAGAGTATGTTGAGTTCATAACTTTGCCTGATGCCCTTGGTTGTACATCTGCTAATTTTTAGTTTCTGATGTATTAGGAAGTACTGACTAGATTGATGGCAGAGCATGTAGAATCTGCTTGACAGCCAGATTGTTTACTTCAGTAGGAAAGAGTTGGATTTGGGGTATCTGCCAAAAGTGCTCCTTGAGAAGGGTTTGGAGTCATGCTCATCGTGGTACCCCTAAGAGGGAGGATTATAGTGAATATGCCGAGGGAGGTGGAAATCTTCAGACTTGGCTAAGTGGGCAAAAGGCCCCAGAGGAAGGAAATTTAAGGAATGTAAAAATTGATTTTGTAAAAGTCCATTTAGAGAGAGTAATACATATTTATTAAAGATGAGTTTACTATGTATTTGAGTCTGTGAAGGGCTTCAGTGGAAAAAAACTTCAGGGAGACCATACTAAGAAGCCTTTATCATTGGCAATAAACACAGAGGCAGCTCTAGAATTACTTGGACCTAAGTCAGGGGATACTGGCTTTAGTGGGCAGCAGGAGTCCCTCTGGAGACCACGTTCTTTCCAAAGCCAAAGGGAGCTGATCTACAGTTCTACAGGAAAAGACTTCAGGAAGACTTCTTAAGGATGAGAGCTCATTTTAGGCTATGACTCAACCTCAGCAGCCAGTTCTTTTTTGTTGTTTTGTTTCTGATTCCTCCGGTGGACAGAATCCCACTTCCCCTGTGACTATTTTCCTGAACACTACTACAGCTTTACACTGGTCCTTCTGTCTTCTCCTTTCAGCTCTGCATTTTTCTCTAACTAGATGGCGTTTCCCTCTGCAAGCTTTTTTTAAAAAATTTTAGCCATCTCTTTTTATTCTTACTAATCTTATTGATTAGAATCTCCTGAACCTGCTGTTCCGGCAAACTAATGGAATTTTTATTTTGATTTGACAACTCTTGGATATGCATGTACCTGATTTTGCTACTACATCCTGGGTCCTATCACCTATAATACTGGAGGCATATGGGGAGCAGCGCCCCAAAATTAAGCCATAGTCTCAGTCTGATGTTTGAATTATAGGTTTCCTACCTCCTCTTTAGATTCTGTGATTTGTTTTTATTTACTTAACAATGGTTTCTTATTTCCACTTCAAAGGACAAGACTCCAGTAACAATCTGGAGAACTGCTACACAGAAAAAAAATTAATCTAGGTGGTAACTAGTGAGAGAGGTTTATCTTGAATCTCAGTGTGCTTTGAAAAAGCACTCTACTTGTTTTATCCTTTTGAAATCCTCTCTTGGTGAGAGGACAGCGAACATTTTTAAACATTGATTTCTCTCATTTATTTCTCTTGAAACCCTAGGAAGACCAAAGACCAGTGTTTTATTTGTTCAGTCCTACCACTTCTAAATAATGATATCTTAACAAATTCTCTTAATTTATTGTATAATCTTTTCAGTTTGGAAGACTTAAAGTCGGCTCTATTAGAAAATTTGAAGTTTCAAGTTGTGTAACTTTCAGGTCAGAGAAGATCCCTATTTACTTATTTTTGGATGATGAATAATTTGATATTTGACTGAATTCTGATTAGCAAAACAGAAGAGTTAAGGCAAAATTCAAGCTCATTTTGAAAATAGTATTTGTGCATCAGAAAACTTAATACCAAGATTGATTGTCAAATCAGTATTCATTTGTTGATCCATTAAAAAAAAACTATTTTAGAAGACGGGGTAGATAGCTAGAGGTAGTGATTAGAGGTAATCATCTTCTAAGTCCTGAAATTTCAGATTTGCTGGAACCTAATTCATTCATTTTGTAAAGTAACTCTTGAATACTTTCCATATTTTAGGTACTTTGATGTTGGAGGTAAAGTAATTTAGCAAGCCAGACACAGTCTCTACCCTTAACTAATTTATAGACTATTAAGACAGAGTTTAATTACTTTTAAGTGTGCTGAACATTTAAAACAGGGAAGTGTATGGAGTTTTCTGGGGAACATATAATAGTGGGGAACTTGGCTAATATAGAGATCCACAAAAAGCCTCCCCAAGGAAAGGATACTTAAGAATTACTAGAGACTGGCTAGGAAGCAAATAAGGACAAGAGTGTCCCAGGTATATGGTGGTCTGAGAGAGCAGCTTGTTTGAGGAACTAAAAGACTTTAAAGACAGAACCAGGTTGTTTTACAAGTGAGAAATTGAGGCATAGGGAAGTTAAATGACTTCTCTGGAATCACGCAGCTGTTTCATGGCGGAGGCAGGACTAGGAACCACCCCCCTTCCCTTTAGTTTTAAAGGTCCTATTCCAGTATATTTTATGCTGATAATTGGTCTGTTGTTCATCCATTCCCCTAATTTATCCATTCATCCTTCTGTCTGCTTATCAAGTTTTTTATTTTGTCTCTAATATCCATGAACACTTGACTGTGTTCCCACAGAATATATAGGAAGACATTTTATTTTATTTAAAAAAAATTTTTTTAGGAAGACATTTTAAACATTACATGCCACTGGGCATTTAGAATTCTGTCATGTGGCCTTTTATAGTCTATATTAGTATTCAGGCTGGCTCGTTGTAAAGCAAATACATGATATTTAATATATGAATAATGTGGGGGTATGCAGGGTGCTTTACCAACTCCCCATACTTCTTAATCACTAGAATGCTGATTTGCTAGTTGTATGTTTACATAGGATCTGGAGTATTTAACTTAACTTAGAAACTTTAAATATTTGAATTTCCCTTGCCTGGGCAAGCCATTTCTTATCAGCCATAGGCCATTTCCTAATATTTTGAGGCCCACCAGTGTTCCTTATCCAAATAATTCTTGTTGTTCAATGCTAAAAGAGTTATTTTTCTGTAAACATTTATTGAGTACCTACAATGTGCTGGGTAGTATGTAAGACACTGAGTGTACACCAACATAAAGGTAGTCCCTGCTTATTTTCAAACAAACAGTATAATATATGAGAAGTGCTCTGTGCTATGGAGGCACAAGAGAGAGTACTCAATCTTATTGGGGAGGTATGTGCCCTTCCACTATTTTTGAGGTAAAGTGTTTCTGGTACAAGCACTCTACAGATTCTTCAAGATGAGAAAGATCTCAGTCTGCGAGCGATTTGTTTGGCTGGAGGGTTAGAGTGCAGTGGTGACAGATGAGGCTGGTGAGGTTATGATTTTCAATCTTATCAGAGCCAGTACCCATTTTTAAAAATGTTTTGTAACACTCTTTGATTTTTATGAAGTGATTCCATGAAATAAAGAAATAAAAGGAACTAAAAGGGAAATAAGTATAAAAAGACTATCTCTGCATGTTAATTTTGGATACCACTACTCTAGAACATTGCTACTCAACATGTGCTTTCTGAGCTGGTAGCCCTAGTATCACCTGGGTGCTTATTAGGTAAACTCAGGCCTTGCTTCAGAGCCACTAGATCTGAATATGCAATTTCACTAGATCCTCAAATGATTTGTATGCAATTCAAGTTTGGGAAGTACTGTTTTTAAGTACATAATAAAATAATAAGATGCTCGCATCTGTGTGTAGAATCAATGTGAGTGTGACACCTACAAAGGCAGATTGTTACAGATATATATGTATTGGTAACCCAGGTATATGAAAAGCCAAAGATGTGATTTTTTTTTAAGTAACTTTTGGTATAATCCTGAAAAAAGCACTTGGAGTCTTTCCTTAATTACATATTATTTTCTTTCCTATAAATTCAACACATGTCAGAACTGTAGGGAACTACTTTGAGTTTATATATAATGTGGAATTTGTTTCTAAGTTCACTTAATTATAAATAGGCTTCTCAGCTACATGAGTGTCTTATAAGACATTCAAAAGTTGTGCAGGACAGTTCCTTATTGTGCAGGAGCCAGAGCATTGTAAGCTATTCCTGGCTCCCATCCACTGAACGTAAGTATTACCTCCCGGTCACTTTGACAACCTCCTCCTATAAAAGCTCCCACAGATTTTTAAAATGCTCCCTTGAATTCTGCCTTCATTGAGAGCTGCTACCATAAACTCAGATGTGATTTGAGATGCTGATACAGAACAATGTATGACCAGCCTGAACTCTTTGAAGCACGTATTTCAACTGTGAAGCCCTTTGCTGAGTTGGTATGCATCAAGTTAGAATATTGAATGCAGTTCTAAACTCTACCAGCCAGGGAGCTTTTCAAAATAAATTCCTCCCTACTCCTCAACCCTGAGACTTTGCAGTATACAACCTGAGAGTTACTGCCTTTGCCACTTAATAATCTCATTTGTTTTGGGGGATTTGGTGGAAAAAAGATTGAAAACCAATATGGTCACCTCATTTTATAATCCATTAAAATTGGCTGTAGAAAACAGAACAGCCCTATACTTATAAGAACCAAAGTAGGGGATCCCTGGGTGGCTCAGCGGTTTAGTGCCTGCCTTCAGCCCAGGGCCTGGTCCTGGAGTCCCAGGATTAAGTCCCACATCAGGCTCCCTGCATGGAACCTGCTTCTCCCTCTGCCTGTGTCTCTGCTTCTCTCTCTCTTCTCTGTGTCTCTCATGAACAAATAAATAAAATCTTAAAAAAAAAAAAAAAAGAACCAAAGTAAAATGTGGTAAAAATAATGATATTGGGGCACCTGGATGGCTCAGTCGGTTAAGGTCTGCCTTCTGCTCAGGTCATGATCCCAGGGTCCTGGAATTGAACCACCACATGGTGCTCCTCCCTGTGCAGCAGGGAGTCTGCTTCTCTCTCCCTCTGCCTGCTGCTCTCCCTGCTGGTGGTCTCTCTCTCCTTCTCTGTCAAATAAAGTCTTTAAAAAAATTATTAATTGAGGGACGCCTGGGTTGCTCTGTGGTTGCCTTCAGCTCAGGACATGATCCTGGAGTCCTGGGATCGAGTCTCACATCTGACTCCCAGTATGTAGCCTGCTTCTCCCTCTGCCTGTGTCTCTGCTTCTCTCTCTCTCTCTCTCTCTCTCTCTCTCTCTCTCTCTGTCTCTGTCTCTCATGAATAAGTAAATAAAATCTTTTTTTAAATTAATTGAAAACTGTTAAGAATTAATGATACCTCAACCATAGACTCACAAAGCTTTGATTCTGTTATGCAGACCATATTAGCTAAGCTGTAAGTATGTGAGAATGTTACCAAATTAGAGTGGAACGAATACTTTGCACACACATGGACAAGTACACTCAAAGTTTTCCTTGAGAGAGACCTTGCTATTTGGGAAGACTGTAAGAACAGTAGGTCTGTAGATAAATTCTAGGAAAAGAACAAAATTTAATTTTTTTTTCAAAATTTAATTTTGAAGTAGTTGTAAATTACAGGAAAGATTTTTGTATCAAGTTACATATTGGTCAAATTAGCCAAAGTGTGAAGTCTGTAAGAGAAGATAAGTGAATGCTTGTAGTGATCACAAAGTAGAGGAGGTGACACGGGTATGCGGGGGAATAACCACTGAGAAGTAATCACATAATAGATTGAAAGAAATATATAAATTTGTTTTCCTCATTTTTTCCCATCCATCATTACATACATGTTATTTACCAGGAGAAGGGAGGAAAAAACAGATGATCAAGAAGTGGTAAAATTGACACAAAGAAGCTAAGTACACACATACACAAGTGTTAAAGCATGAATCCTAAAGTTGAGGAACAATGTTACCATATTTGCTATTTGTAGCTTTAATGTAATATATCAAATGTTATATAGAATAGATTAATGAGTAAAGACTGTCCTGTATGTCTGTTCTTGAGTTTCTGTCTCTGCTTAATACATAATTATTTTGGTCATTGTTTTGAGAATTACTTTTTCATAAGGATCATCTGTTAATGAAAATGTGGTTAAGATATTTGATCTGTTTGGTGTTAAGAACACTGTGAAGATAAGATCCACGTATTATTGGTGCAGATATTAGAACATGGTGGATAATACCAAACTTAGTGAATCTTTGTTTCCATGTAGTGGGCCAATAAAAAGTAACTTTTAAACTCTTGATGATTTCCTGTAGGTTAACCATGCAGATTGTAATTAGGAAGTTTTTATTAATAAACTTTAAAGGGATGCCTGGGTGGCTCAGCAGTTAAGCATGTGTCTTTGACACAGGGCTTGATCCTGGAGTTCCAGGATGGAGTCCCACATCGGGCTTCCTGCAGGGAGCCTGCTTCTCCCTCTGCCTATGTCTCTGCTTCTGTGTGTGTGTGTGTGTGTGTGTGTGTGTGTGTGTGTGTGTGTGTGTGTCTCATGAATAAATAAATAAAATCTTAACCAAAAAAAAAAAAAAGAAGGAAAGAAAAGAAAGAAAGAAAAAGAAAAAGAAAACTTTAAAAATTATTTTCCTTTCTCTGAAGGGGGCTGCTGTATGCCCCCATTATAAAGAGAACATTGATGAATATTGGGATACATTATACCTTATTTCTTCTTTTATAGGTTTTGAAACGACCAGAATATTTTGGGAAGTTTGGTAAAATACATAAAGTTGTCATCAATAATAGCACATCATATGCAGGCTCACAGGTAACTAATGGTAGAGACTTTTGCTCTTACTCCCTATGGTCTAGGCTTGACCTGAGCAGTTCAGAAAGAAAATTTGCTTTCTGTGATGAGAAAGCCTAAAGGTCAAGGATTTAAGCAGTGTAGTGACCTCTGCTGGTGGGATGGGGGAATTTCTGGTGCTCATTTGACTTCTGGACTTAACAGTGAATTAATAGTAGTAAGAAATAGTAATACAAAGTTTAGGTGATGGTTTGAGGGGGAGAGGGAATTGAGTCCATTATCACACAGTGTAATATTTAAGTGATGATTTCCAATTATTTTCAAATATTGAAAACTTAGTAGAGCATCTTTGTTATGCTGGTATCAGCAGTTAGAATACTCTTGCAAACTGCATTTATTTTGGGGAGACCATAATTTGACAAAATCTGACTTTCAAAGTTTGTTGTAACCTTGACAAGCCTGTCAAATGACTTTCGAAAGATAAATACAAATCCACAGGTGATACTTTATCTGCATGTATTTTAGTCTACTTAAAATCAGATAAAATTCAATAAGTATTAAATATTCAATAAGTATTCAATAAGTTTTAAGAAGAGCTAGTATATGGTTTAATCAAAACTACTAGTATTTCTAATTATTATCATTGATGGTAGTAGTAGTAGTAAAGGCCTTTAGAATTCCCTAGGCAGGGTGCAAAGGAATGGTTTTTAATTTTTTTTTTTTAATTTGAAACTAGTAACCGTGTGTTTTCACTTTAGGGTCCAAGTGCCAGTGCTTACGTAACCTACATCCGGTCAGAAGATGCTCTCAGAGCCATACAGTGTGTCAACAACGTGGTAGTAGATGGCAGAACACTTAAGGTAATATGGTCTTCTTGATTTTCTTTAAGGGGGACGAGAGAAAAGGTGGTAAATAGGGGAGAGCCTACCATTTACATATTACATTTAGAGGGAGTATATTTGAAGATTGCTTCTTAAGCATCTGTACTAACTTATTAGAGCTGATTTGTTTATTGACAGCTTATGTAGGTAGGAATAAACACATTCATTATTAGGTGATAATCTTTAAAAATATCCTGTATTTACACATAATCTTATTTTGTGAAAATAGGACCTAGTATTCTTATCAAAAATAGATAATGATTCTGCTTTGTCATCCTTCAAGATTTGGCCATTGATCAATTCAGGTTTAAGTAAAGGGTTACATTAAGCCATCCTTTATACAAATGGAAAAAGGATGGCATAAATAGGAAAAAGAATTTGTTTTCTTGGGTGCCTAAGTTTTGTAACATGGAATGGATTTTGTACATGTCTTCTGATCTCTAGGGATGATGATTTGGGTACTCAAGTTCTGGAAACCCTAACTGAAGTGTTTTCTTTAGTTCTTCCAAAGGAGCATCATATTAGTAATTCCTGCTAGTAATAGTTTAGTTCTCTAGTATTGAGAAGCATACTTCTTCTTTGATCATGTCTGTGCCTCATTTGAGGTGAAGTGAAAACACCAAACAAGGAAATTCTTACTGTCAATTCACATTTTGGGTCCTTCTTTCCCCTTCCCTACTCTTTCTGCAGGCATCTCTAGGTACAACAAAATACTGCAGTTACTTCTTAAAGAATATGCAGTGCCCAAAGCCTGACTGCATGTATCTACATGAATTGGGGGATGAGGCGGCCAGCTTCACAAAAGAGGAAATGCAGGTAGTAAATTAATGTGAATTATAAACTTCGCAGGAAAGGGAGTATCTTTCTTTATAAGTTAAAATTGTAAAAGCAAAAACTAGGGATTTAATTTTTTTTAAATTATTATTAAAGTAGCATCTTCCATACAATGTTCAATGGAATGTCTGTTCTACAGAATCTTGTTATAATGAAACTGGGTCTGTGGTCCATCAAGTTTGGAATGCTAGATTAATGAAGATAAATAGGTTTCTTTCCTGCAGGACTTCTCAGAGTCTTTAATATACTGAATCCTATCCAAGAAAGGAATATACAATCAGAACCATTTTAGTAAATGCTACTTTAGGGGGAATATAAACAAAATGAAAGCAAAGTGGGTTACTGTAATTATAAAGTTTTTTCCTTCCTAATTTCCACTCTTTACAGAACATGCTAGAAAAGAACAACCTATCAAATGTTGCTGATAACCTAACATTTTTATAAAATGATTCTCCCCATGAAAATGTACACTGAGTCAGTGTCCTGTGAAGGGTGAATTGAAGGTTTATTATCCTATGTTGTTTTTTAGATTTCCTGTTCTCTGGTCTCCTTTCAATTTATAGTATTATAAACATATCTTTATAAGTAAAAATGTTGACCTTATGTATATTAAATAAGGATTATACCAAAGCACAATGCTGCACTTCTCTCTTATAGATGAGGATGTCAGGTTGTTGCTATGGACTTTTGCAGGAATACTTCTCATTTAGAAGTGGGGGGAGCATTGAATGCCATCTCGGGCTCTGCAGGTCAACCTAGAGAAAGTCTAATAGGGTCTCTGTGAAGAGCACATTGTTAAAATGAAATATTACCCTTTTTTGACTTGGAGCTACTACAGATTTAAGTCTCATTATAATCAATTCATTGGAATTTCTTGATCGTATTTCTTTATGATCCAAAAACTGTGTTAAAATAAGGTCTCTATGACATTTAATGGGGACAAATGCCTTACTTTTTATCTAATAAGTGCTTCTTGAATTTTTTTCATTTTTTGGGTGAAACATTCTTGGATAGAATCTAAGGTGGAACCATTCCAAAATAAATTTTGACAAGTAGAGAATATGTACCACTCATGCTATATTATGTTGAAAATTTCTCTCAAAGAATGTCTAAACCCTAGTTTATCTCATTTTTGAGTGTTATTGAATTGTAAACAAAAATGGACAGACAGTCCCATGGAACTAACTTGTAATGGGATTTAACCTTTGTGGACTGCCCCTGTAAAATGATTTGAGTATTAGTTTTAGCTCTTAGTTACTAATGAAAGCCACAATGTCTCCTGAAGTATTGATTGTAGAAAAAAATTTCAAGGCTTTTCGTATTTTAAAGGTGTAAATCCACATCTAACTGTATTTTTCTTAATAATTCAAAATTCATATTGTTATGATGAATTCATCTGCTCTTCTTTATGTGAGTTTAAGATTATTTTGAAAGGAAGTTTCTTTATTAACATAGTTCCTCTACATAGAAAGGAAATTTAAACAGATTATATCACAGCAAAAGTCAGAAGATCTTTCTTTATTGTTGCATAATTCAGAATTTAGTACCGTATGAAATATTTATAGATCCATTTGAAACAGCAGGAGCCCTCTCAGAACAGGGCATGATGCATTCATTGTTGAGTGTAAGGATGCAGTCATCTTTGCTTAAATGATGTTGCCCTTGCTTGTTTTTATTGTTTTGTTTTTGTTTTGATCTGTCCTGTTCTTGGTTTGGTTTTCCCATAACATCTAGTTAGAACACACTTCTAAAATAATTAAACAGTCCTGAAGGTAAGTAAAAATGTCATTTCAGTCATGATATACATGCAGATAGTAAAATGTTATTCAAAGGAATTTCACTGTAATTTATTTTTGTGCGTGACTAATTTCCAGAGGCAGTCTTTGCCTCATTTCTTCCATGTTTGTGACATTGCCTTCTGATACACACCTACCAACTACAGTAAATACAGATATCTTTTTTTTGTGTATAGAGCAGTGATGTGCAGATTTTTTTCTATAAAGGGCCAGTTAGTAAATATTTTAGGCCTTCTGGTCTCCGTAGTAAATACTCAATTCTTCTGTTGGACCAGAGACCAGCCATAGGCAGCTAGTAAATGAATGAGCATGACTGTTTCAACAAAACTTTATTTATTAAAAACAAAGGGGTCAGGGGTGGGGCAGGGCGCCTGGGTGGCTCAGTCAGTTATGCGTCTGCCTTCAGCTTGGGTCATGATTCCTGGGTCCTGAGATCAAGCCTCACATTGGACTCCCTGCTCAGCGGGGAGCCTGCTTCTCCCTCTCCTGCTCCCCCTTCTTGTGTTCTCTCTCTCTGTGAAATAAATCAATGAAATCTTAAAAACAAACAAAGGAGCTAGCTATAAACTGCCAGCCCCTTGTCTGGAGTTTAAAATACATTAATTTTTATCTGAAAACAAAATAATGGGATTTTTACTTATTGTCAAGATAATGAAAAATGTAGTAAAACTCATAATCTGTGTACTATTTACAATGTGTTCATCTCTTTTTAAAAAAGAAATTAGTTATTTTCGATGATCTTCAGAATTCTGTAATGGCCGATTAGAAGACCTCATTCTTACATGAAAGATGGGGAAATAGGTTTAAAAGGGCCTCTAATGTTTTGAGCTGGCAAAAAAGTTGTCTGTTAAAAAAAAAGTTGTTAATTTGGTTTTCTGCACAATAAATGGTTGATGAAATCCTCAATTAATGGTGTATATATCATAGATTTGTTGGAAGAACTTTCATTGGTCTAGCAGTTCTGTGACATCATCCTCACAGGGTTCTCTAATGCCATGAAAAACCCATATATGCTTTATTTAGGGTATCTTCTAATTTGGAAAGTAAGTCATTTTATACCAGCCACTTTGTGAACCCCACTGCAGTTTTAATTTCTTCTTCCATTAGGCGGGTAAGCACCAAGAATATGAACAGAAACTACTTCAAGAATTATATAAATTAAACCCTAATTTTCTTCAACTATCTACGGGTTCAGTTGATAAGAATAAGAACAAAGTGACACCACTGCAGAGGTATGATACGTAAGTACCGATACTAGTATAATCAGACACCTTACTTACCTTTATGTCTGTTGATCCTCTCTTTCCATTCTACATCTTCTTCAGGCAGAATTCTTCTTGACAATATCTATCATGTGTGCAGAACTATTGCATTATATAGGAAATATTGAGTCACAGTTTCTGGGTTTGAATGTTTGCTGCCTGCCGCTCCCTGGTAATACTTCAGATGAGCCTCTTGATGGCTCCCCCTTTGCATTGATTTGCAGACTGCACTGGACCCTGGGAACACCCTCCTTGAGAAAAAGGAAATTAAGGGATGTTGGTTTTTGAAAGGTTCTTATTACCTAATTAAGGATTTGAATCCCCCTTTTTATAATGAGAGGGAAAAAACTGTGAAAGGGGGAGTGGGAATTACTTGAAGCATTTTATGTTGAGGACGCAAATATTTGTGGTTTTCTAGTTGCAGGAGTCATTAACATCTTATATCCTCTGCATGAGGAGGATTCAGAATCTTACAAAACAACTTATTTTCGTGTAGATCTGTATTATGTCAATGTTTAAATAAATTTATAGTCTTAGGTACTGAGTCTTATTCTGATATGGTGATCATCACATTTCGGGTTATATTTGGTTATGGCCTGTTGGAAAATGGTATGATTAATAAAAACAATAATGGGGGGGTATATTCTATCCTGAATGTTCCTTAAGTTTGTTGTGTTAGGATCTTGTACATTTTTTTAATTTGGTAAGTTTAATTTTTATAAAATGAATTCATTTAAAGTAAATAGCTGTAATTCATTTAGATTTGTTGACTTTCTTTTTTAAAAAATTTACTCCAAAGTTAAATTTGTTTAAGTGATATTCTAAATGTCTGGTCGTTACTTGTGAAAGTCTAGCATCTATGGCACTAAAGTAATATAAGGACCATTTTTCAAATATAGTTAAGAATAACTACATGTGTTGTTGTCAGGTCAGTTTCTTCAACTACCTATTCCTTAAATTCTTGAAGTCTTTGTTAAGTTTATTCATTTTGATGGTAAAGATGATTTAAAAGGCTACTCAAATTTGTTTATATATACACACACATATATGCATGTGTACAAATATGTGTATTATAAATATATATATATATATATATATATATATATATATAGCCACAGAGCAAAACAAAATTACTGTATGGTAATCTATGTGAAATTTGTTGATAAATCAAAGCTAAGAATTAAAGATAAGTCCAGAAGAAATCTTTTTGGGATGAGAAGCTTTGACCCTTTCCATTGATCTTTCTGTACCTACTCCTTTCTACTCCTGTATGTTTGTCTTATTAAGAACCATATTCTATTACTTACCTCATTGGTTGCTAAATCAGTAGTGCTTCACATAACAATGGGGTTCTTGTAGTAAAAATTTATTTCAGATGCTTTTAACATATACATCTCTGTTTTCATTAAAAATTTCATTCTAATTATAATCAATTCTGGGGTCATAGCCCCTAGAGAATTCAGACCAGATATTTAAAATTTAGATGATTTCTTTGAGATAATGTTTTTTATTTCTCATATATTAAAGTAATATGTTTCTACGTAAGGAAATTTGAAAATACAAAAACATACAGAAGAAAGTAAATATTGTATGTGATCTCAATAACCAAGACCTTTTCACTGACAATGATTTGATATATTTTCTGCAGTGTGTATTTCTTTGTAGTCCTTTTCCTTCTTGTGAATGTGTATATTGACAAAATACATTGGTTTGTTATATTTTAAAACTTAATACTCATTATGAATATTTTCCTTTGTCATGAAATCATATAATTTTTTATGGCTGCATGGTATTTCGTGATACATGAGCATTTGAAATTTATTAAACCAACATCCTGCCAGTGTATATTATTTTTATTTTGGTGCTCTTATGTATGACACTGTGATGAACATTTTTTCATATAAACACTTTGGTTATAGCTTTGATGCTCTTTGAAGTAGGACTGCTCAGTCAAATATTATGGGTACCTAGTTCCTTGAATACTTTTTTCTGCACATTTGCCAATTTGATTAAAAAAGCTGTCTCATTTTATTTTGTATTTAATAGAGTGAATGAACTTCTTAGAGATTGTGAATTCATGTTTGTTATGTTTTATTGATGTATTTAAGTGTTACATGTGCATTATACAGAACTGACTTTCCCCAATTAGTTGACTGGTCTATTTCTGTTTCAAAATACTTGAATTTATCAATCAGTTTTGGAAGAATTTCTCTTCTGCAATATAGCATTGTGTGTTCTCAGCCATTAGCATGTTATAGCTCTCTAAATCTTTGTTGTGTCTCTTAGGAAGAATTTTTTGGTGTTTTTCCTGTTTTATTGTATTGCACCTCCCACCACCACCTCTTCCTACTTGAGAATTCTGAGGGTTAAAATTAAAAGACCAGTGTTAGAAAGTGGTGCTCTTAGGCATCCTTGTCTCATTCTTTTTAGGGCTATCTCCCTATTTTATAAGGCTATCTCTAGTGTTTTATTCATTTGCAAGTGTGATTTTGATGATTTATTTGAGATAAGTATTTTTAATCACAATATGAAAGTACCATGTTATTGTTAATATGTAGTTTTATTCCTTAGGTGAAAAGTGAAAATTGAAATTTACCAAGTGTCCTTTTGGCATTTATAACAAGTATTTAGTTTATCCTTATTTTTTTGTGATGAGTTACTATTAGATTTACTAATATATTATTGACTTTGCCTTCATATAAAGTACAGTTAGAACACCTTTATAACTGTTGCTGTAGCTGGAGGGGACTGTCCTGGATGCCATGGAGTAAAAGGAAGAGAAACTGTACTCGTTTAATGACTGCCCAACACCAGTGTTACTGAACCTCAGCCAAGACCAGAATAAATTTTGACACGGTTACCTGTGCTTTGCATAAGTACATGATAGAGGAAGGTTTCTTTGGGGATGGAGAAGGGTTGATTTTGTTTGTTTAATGCAGGCCCCCCAAATTTAAGGATAAGTGATGGCTCAAGGTGGAGAGAATTCTTATTTTGGCCAACTCCTATAGCTTGTTTTCTTTCCATGCCAGCCCCTGCAAAAGATTGAATTTACCTGATTGTCAATATTACTCAAGGTCTGCTTTGGTCTCCATTTCCACTTTGTCATTATACAGAGTATAGTGGTTGGGATGAATTTGTAGGTAAATTTTCTTCTCACAGGGAAGACTTTTCAAGTTAGAAAGATGAACAGTATAGTATGGCTCTTTTTTCATGGTCCTACCCAAGAGAGACGTTTTTCTTATTCAAGATAAGCTTTCTAGGGGAGAAAGAAAAAAAAAAAACAGTTTCTTTCTGTCTCATTTTGTCATTTATATGTAGTGAATAGCAGCTTTAACAAGAATTGCAGGAAAACAAAACCTGGAACCTTATCAACTGACACTAAACCTAAAATGTAGCTTCCTCTTTTTCTAATTAAGCCAGAATACAAATATTAAGAATATCATACATAGCTATTGAATCTTTACTGAACCCTGACATGGTCCTGAAACACATATATAGTTGAAGTTTCTGTTGTATGTCTTACTCCTGTTTCATTTAAATGAACAGTAAATTATAAAAGGGTATGTGTCAACACTCCAATTATGATGCATTCCAGAGTATATTAGTCAGATGGAGTATAGACTTGCTGCTTTTCTATATTAATCAGTTACTTTGAGATGATGAATACAAATGATGAGAATGGGGAATAAGGAAGCCATGCAGTAGTGATGCTTAAAGACTTGGTCTTTTAAGTATGGGGCTTTGAAATATCTTCATTTAGATTGTGACATTGTGTCCCAACTGAAAACTGCGAAAGGAATAGTAGCTACATAGACTGCTGTGCCCAGGGACAGTAAGTAGGCCTACATAAAGAATTTGGAGAGCAGATTATTGGGTATATGGATCACTCAAGGTAAGTAGTTATGATTTAATATTGTGGCTTAGACAAGCCACCATTGAAGGAGTGGGGATGTTCACCTTCAGACTTAGGTAAGAAGAGGGTTGGTGTCTTTGTGTCCTTTCAGTTTCAGTTGTCCTGTGTGGTAGATACCATTGTTACCTTACTACTGGCAGGGAAAACTGGGACTGGCAAATCTCAGAATTTAAATAATTCACAGATAAGTGATAGACTAGATCCTGACCAAATTGCTGCCACTTTTAAGCCCAGGCTCATTCTCCCACTCTGCCACTGCTCAGTCTAGAAGAGGTAAAACTCTTAAGAGACTGACATGAATCAAAAACTCTAACGTGAGTCAAACTAATTGACTTAAAGGAGATTATGTCACAATTAATGCATAATTTGACCGTGAAGATCTCACATTTGTAAGACTTATTATCTCAGGATAAATTGGATATACTGTACATCCAAGGAATTAATGGTGTTTAATGCAAAAGGTTTCGTAAACCACAGTTTGGTGGCAGTAGAGGATAAGCTCTAAAGAAATGGTGAAAGGAAAATGACTATAGGACTTTGTCAGTTTTTATTACATCAAAAGAAAATGCATGTCATTTTCAAAACGTGACTATCTTTATTAAAAATCAAATCAGACTGCAGGCATAATCAGAGTCCTTATTTGTTCAGTAGAATGGGAGCGGTCACTGCATGAATTTTGTTCTCCTACCCTAACATCATAGGTACAATTTAGAAAAGGTGTGGTCCAGAGACTCTTGAAAATAATCTAAGGTAGAACTTGTTATTTTTTTTTAATTTTTATTTATTTATGATAGTTACACAGAGAGAGAGAGAGGCAGAGACATAGGCAGAGGGAGAAGCAGGCTCCATGCACCGGGAGCCCGATGTGGGACTTGATCCTGGGTCTCCAGGATCGCGCCCTGGGCCAAAGGCAGGCGCCAAACCACTGCGCCACCCAGGGATCCCCAGGTAGAACTTGTTAAATCACGAATAGGCTTCAGTACATCTGTGAACTCTTCTGAAATTTTATTAAATTTTGTGTGCATGTATACATTTTTCTGGAGAGAGGACCCACTGGTGTGTGCTGATAACTTAGGTGATTTTGGCAGTTATTCTCAAACTATGGACAAGGGCCATGAGAGGTCGCCTACTTTTTTTTTTTTTTTTTTTTTTTTTTTGGTAAAATGGATCCTCAGAAAGGCATTCCTTCTTTTATAATAGTTAATGATTTGCAATTCTCTACCTTTTGTTTTTGTTTTTGTTTTGCATGAAACTCAGGGCTACTTATTCATAAACTAAGTAGATGAATTAGTTAGATTTGCTAAAATTGAATATATTAAAATTAGGGAGCTATAAGATTTTTCTGACCTTTGTTCTCATGGTCTTTTTTCTTATTTCTTTTAAGAAATTTTATTCGCAGTGTGTATTTGGAAATACAAAGTTACTGCACTTGTAGACATACATACTGGAAAACTAGTAAGTGAATTCTGGTATCTTGTTCCACCTGAGTAGAATATTTTTAAAAAAGAGAGCCACTGGTATTTTTTTCCAGAGGATGGCGTATAATGAGTGTGGGGGGATGGATAGTTAAAGATAGGTGCCCTTATTTCTTAGAAGACACCTCAAATAAGCAATGATATGTTTAAATTCAACTTAAGGATACAGTATCTTTTAAAACATCAACCTTTATTACTGTGATACAAAATTAAAATGAATAGATGGAGACAGATTTACTTGCTGTTTTTGAAAGCTGGCCACAGCCTATATATTTAGGATGGTGGATGTTTATCTTTCAACTTTAATATTAAGAATAACTGAATTTTTTTATTACTAGTAATCACAACATTTATTTTTACTCATGAGCAGTAGATCCTAGAGTTACTGAGAAAATTTGAATTAAAAGCATATTTGTCAAACTATAGTCAGTCCAGATTATTGACCCATTTTTTTTCTTAGCATGTTAATAGCACATTGTGCCATATATTTTAGTACTAAAGTAATACTTGAAATGTTCATCTATATTTGAGGCCTATATCAAATAAACTCTGTAAAGGTAAGCTATCTGTCTGTAACGTAAATTTGTCCTTTGCTGTAGCAAATGTTTATCTCAGTTATTTAAGACAGGCAAGCATGAAAAACTAAAATGAGGTCTTCTAAATGAATATGTAATATTTAATTTAGGAGCAGCGTGCATATGTCTTTGTATATATAGTAGCATGACAGTGAAATTTGGAAATGTCCATTATGTTATACCTTCTTTCCGAAATGCAACCATAATTAGCACAATAGGAGACTTTGTCTTTTCAATGTGATGAACATGAGAAGTAGACCTTCCCAGTATTTTTTCTGTTGCACTCCCAATCTGGAAAATGGTCTTTCCTTTGATCCTTCTTCTATGTAACTACTTATCTTATGTTGCAAATTTTAAAAAGCCACCAAGAGACTATTTTCAGGAATTTGGTTGGCATCATTACCAAGTAGAAAGGAAGTCAAATTCCAGCAATGTCTTTGGGGCAAGTTAGAAGTGTAACTGTGTCAAACTGCCTACTTGCAGATAGTTGTGAATTGTGGTTTCTTTATCTGTAAAACTATTTGAATTTGATATTAATGATTCTTTCTAGCTCTAAAATCTAGTAACAGTACTCTTCTTTGCTTCCACTAGTGTAGTTATCATCAGATACCAAGTGTTGCAGTTTAGATGAAATGAATCAGCATCTCCAAAAACAGATTCTGGATATATACTCTATATTTCAAAATAATAAATATACACATACATATTTTTTTAAGCACCCATAGCACTGGATTCCAACCTTTGAGTTAGTTAAAAATCTTTACTCCTGAGAAATCTATAATCTCACCATACATTTCTGAACTATTAAGGACTGGAACTTTTAAAAAAAAAAACACCTCAGATTATTTATATGAAGATGTTACATGTTTACAAATTTTCATTTGCCAACATTTACACACACAGCATTGCCCTCTGGAAATATCTTCATTGTGTTAGGAGACTCACTTTTTAGAACTGCTTAGTTCCTCTTGAATCCAGTGCTTCTCAGTCAGTTGTGTGATATTTATAGACTTGCGGTGTTTTGATCTCTCTTTCTCTCCAGCATTATTACTGGGCAGTGGTGATTCCAAGGCTTACATGCCATTCCTTCAGTTCTTGGGCCAAATGAACTCCGTATGCCTGCTGCTGCAGCCAGGACACTAAGCACTTGTTGCTACAGCAGAACTTGTGAGAATTCTATTGGGACAGTCAGGCCTTTCCTCAAGGCCCTACCCAGTTGGCTGAAATGATGTTTAATCTCTTTAATTCTGATTCAGGCTTAGAGGGCTCAGTCGGAGCAAGGAAAGGCAGACCTCAAAGCACCTGTGGAGAGCCAGCAGCAGGAGACTGAATCCTGGAACCTGGAATTAAGGGCTAAGTTGGACAAGCTGGTGAAATCCATCAGCCAAATGAAAGACCACAAAAGTGTCTTCTGTTTCTGATAGAATATCAGCCCCAGTGAGGACGTCCTCTTTAGATCCCATCAGACCAGATATTAGCAGCTTCTGGAGGGAACTCCGTGAATTGGACAAAAGGAAAAAGGAGGTGTTGGATACCTTTAAAGCACCGTCAAGCCAATTACCTGCCCTACTCAAGCTACAGCCAGAGTTAGAGGAAAGTCCAGCAGTGAAATGCCTGCATTGGAGCCCATTTGGACCACAGGTGGAACAGCTGGAGAAGTGTTCATGGCTGGAGCAAAGCTGTTGTTTCACCTGTATTAGCTGCTGGAAGAGCTGAAGGGACTGGGTCACCTGGTTAACTATCAGGATGACTCTAAACAGAGGTGAACTGGTGGAAGGTCCTGTTCACAGAGTTGCTATAGTGTCTGTTTCACAAAGCCTTTGTGGTAGAAACCCAGCTTTGTGTGCCCCAACTCCCCATCAGCCCTTCATCTTCAGGAGTGGGAGGAAGTTTACTATCCTCCACGGCTGCTGATGGGATTCCAGGAAGGTAGTGGGTCACTGACTACAGGAGTTCCCATTGATGGGAATCCTCCTCATTACAAGGTCTCCAGGAGTTCAACATTTTTACTTCAAACCAGAAAACTTTGGCCCCTGAGAAGGGGAAGAGTAAGAGTTTAATGTGTTATTTTGGCTACTCGACTCTTGTGGAGCAACATTCAGTTGGTTCCAGAAAGGGCAGCGGTAGGGGCTGCTGAGGGAGACAGAGGAACTGCATATTACCAGCTTTACTGTTGGATACACCTACCAGGGCCTGAAGCGGGAGCTAAAAACAGATACATTTGTGTGATTATTTCTAACAGGAACCTACTCATATGCTTGGGCCGTGGTTCTCTGGTTCAGTCTGCTCAGCTCAAATCCTCAAAATCAGCAGTTCTTTTCCAGCCCCTTGCCCAAAGCCCTCCTGGTGCTTGCTGGGCCCTGCTCTCATTTGGCAGTTCCCTTGTACTGCCCGAGACCATGACCTGGAGCAGCTGAGCATGCCAAGGGACAAGCTGTTTGGGCAGAACTCGAGGATTGAGGGTATGTTGTTGTCCTGGGCTGACTTTATTAAGCAGGAGAGCCCCCCCCCACCCCCCGTGCAAGTTACTGTTCTGGACATGGTTGTACAAAACCCTGAACTGGTACATGACCTCCTGAGGAATCTGTGGAATGATGGCCACATCGTGGGCTCTCTGAGCTAGAGCCAGGACCACTAGCTGCCGAAGAAGAAGACCCATGTCTGGTACCTTTCTACTACATTTCAGTGAATCATTGGAAAGGGACATTACCTGCTCCAGGGTGGAATATCAGGAGAGTGATAAGGTCATCTACTCTGGCCACCCAAGAGCAGAGAGGTACTGTAGTCACTCCCGCTGACCCAGCTCATCCAGCACTACCAACTGCTTACTGAGGGAGAGCATACTGAGAATATGCTATACTTCCTTTACCCCTAAATCCCCTGGAATGAGACTTTTGAGTCCTACCACCAGGATAAAGTAGACAGGTGGATGAGCTGCAAAACCACTGGAGCTTAACCTGAAGCTAGAATTGGATTCATCTAAAGCTGGGGCCCAGGATAGCATGAGGGCCGGAGCTAGGCCTGGAGTTAGAGGTAGGACTGGATCTGGGGCCAGCACTGGACCCCACACTAGGCATGGTGGCACAAAGAATGCCACAGCCAAACCTGGGCCCAGAACTGAAGCTAGAGCCTATTCCAGAGCCATTCCAGGGAACCCCAGGAGACAACTACCATTGCTCTAGGATATACTTCTAGTATAACCTGAGAGGCAAACGAAAGTGGGGCCCCTGTGCATTTTGGTGTTTCCTGTCTGGTTATGTTAGAGGAGTAGATCTGTTCAGAAAGGCATCTTTCTGAACAGAAGTGGCTAATAAACTTTGTGCTGACCTAGGGGGAAAAAAAAAAAAACTAAGGAAAACCTGTAGACTTTTTGTTTGCTTGTTCTTAAATTTAAAAAGCCCTGTGCAGTTTATCTTACTGTACCTAGTCTTTCATCTGATATTATGAGGACTTGGCAGTTCTTGACCAGAGAATAGTGCATTTCATGGAACAGATGTCTGTCTTCCCTATTAAATGTGGTATTTATTAAAAGTTTATTTTCTTTCCTAACCTTCTTGGCGTGATAATGGGTTGGTGGATTTTAAATGTAAAACAAGTATTAAAAAAAAAAACAAGTATTTAATACGATTATAGCTTAAGGAAACACAGCTTGATGAGGAAGGAAGTTCAATACCCAGTGCTAGGGAAGTTGTGAGAACTCTTAACTTCCTAGTGGTAGCCTTGGGATAACTGTTACCTGTCCAGTCAGTTAGTAGAGATCCAAGGAATTCACATTTATTGCAATTGGAGTTTGCAAATATATTTTTTCTTTCTCTTGAGCTTGCACATACATTTGCAGGGATTCTCCCTTCTGTATTTTCTTCTTTTGCACTGATCAAGCTACACTTACAATGGCAGGTTTAACTATAATTGACTTTTTGCAGCCCACATAGGAAATAAAAACAAATTCTAGTTGTATCTTTATTCTTAAAGTTTTTCCTTTATTTCTTGGATAGTTAATTTTAAGATAAGTTGAAAAATATGTTAAAACTGAGTGGAACATAAAAAAATATACAGAAAAAAAAAAAACTTAGTGGAACATAACCTTGCCCCAATCCTGGTTTTCTTTTTTAGTAGCTCTTTGGTTTCATGACACTGATCTAGAAATTTTTAAGCATCTTTGGTAAATCTTTCTGAGGTAACGCATCAAGTGCTATGTATCATTAGTTATGAAACTGCATTTGGCAAGATGGACTAGATGATATGTTCTAATTAGTTGTAATCCAGAAACATTACCAAGATTTATTCTGAATGCAGTATTTTCATATATTGCCCTTGATGTTAGCAAGACTAACCTCACCTATATTGAAAATTATTCTTTAGTGCTCTTTAATGGTGGTGGCTGAGAACCTGAACTGAGATAAAGATACTGCAGTTCTCCTCTTATAATATCTTGCTTTCATCCTTTTGTTTCCATTATTTTTGTTTCCTCCACTTCTAGGTCTTTTTTTTTTTTAATAAATTAATTTTTATTGGTGTTCAATTTACCAACATACAGAATAACACCCAGTGCTCATCCCGTCAAGTGTCCCCCTCAGTGCCCTTCTAGGTCTTTATTGTCATAAGAGTAGTGTGAGTTTGGGGCCAATGGTGGAGTAGGAGTAGGTAGCACCAGGAATCCGTCTCCCCACCTGGACAGCTACTGAACTGGCAGCCTCTGTCTGATGTAACTAATTTGGAACTCTGAAATCTGTTGAAGGCTTATAAATTCTCTGGAAAGACTTGGGTGGATTTTGGTCAATTTCAGCTTTTAGGTGGTAGCAGCTTATCTATCCTCTGCCCCCAGCCACATGGCAGGCAGCTGTGCACATACTCCTGGAGCAGCTTGCACATAGCTGACAGGAGCCACGGTAGGCGAAAAGACCCTATCTTTCATATATTGAGGATATTTGCTCTAATTGCTGATTACTGCTTTTGACCACAGAGGTGCACACAAAAGAGCAGGCAGCCGTTGTTGCCAGGACTCTTTCCCCTCTTTTCCCCATTCAGCTTTTCTTTTTTCTCCTTTTGGGTGCTGGATATTAAAGACTAGGACATTCAAAAACAGCTGCATATATGAGGAAACTTAGTGTCTGTGCATAGCCGAAGAAAAGCTCAGAAGACACCTGAGAAGATGTTAAATTTATACATAGGGCTGATCTTTGGCACAGAGACAGCTTGCAAAATAAGATTAAATAACAAAAAAAAAAAAAGCAAACAGTGAAGAAGGGGGCAAATCCAGTTTCTAGAGGTACTACATTACTAGACTCAAATGGCCAGCGTTCAGGAAAAAAATCATAGTGTAGGGGCACCTGGGTGGCTTAGTGGTTGAGTGTCTGCCTTTGGCTCAGGTCGTGACCCTGGGGTCCTGGGATTAAGTCCCACATCAGGATCCCCACAAGAGCCTGCTTCTCCCTCTGCCTATGTCTCTGCCTCTCTTTTTGTGTCTCTCATGAATAAAATCTTCAAAAAAAAAAAAAAAAACCATAGTGCATATAAAAGAAACAATATGGCCCATTCAAAAGAAAAGAATGATCAAAGAAACTGTCCCTGAAAAAGACCCAATGGCAGGTGTATTAGAGAAAGACTTTTAAAACAACTCTCTTAAAGATTGCTAAAGAACTAAAGGAAGATGTGGAGAAAGTAAGAAAAAAAAATGTATGAACAAAAGGAATCATTGATAAAGTAGGAAGCCAAAAAGAAATTCTGGATCTGAAAAGTGCAGTAACTTAAATGAAAAATTCACTGGAGGATTCAAAGGCAGATTTGATTAGATGGAAGAAAATCTGTGTACTTGAGGAAAAGACCATGGAAATTAATGAGTTTGAGGAACACAAAGAGAAGAGACTGAAGAAAAATGAACAGAGCCTAAAGGTGCAGTGGAACACCATCAAGCAGACCAGCAATATGCATGCATTGTCAGATTTCTAGAAGGAGAAGAGAAGGATGCAAAGAGAATATTTGAAAAAAATAATGGCAGAAAGCTTCCCAAATTTGATGAGAGAAATGAATATAAACATCCGAGAACCTTGAGGAACTAATTTAACTCAAAGAGACAAACATTGAGACACACTATAATTAAATCAAAACTTCATAATAAGAAATAAAGTCAAATCAAAATTTTATTTAACAAACCAAGGACACTGGGATCCCTGGGTGGCTCAGCGGTTTAGCACCTGACTTGGCCCAGGGCATGATCCTGGAGTTCCAGGATCAAGTCCCGCATCAGGCTCTTCTGCATGGAACCTGCTTCTCCCTCTGCCTGTGTCTCTGCCTTTCTCTCTCTCTCTCTCTGTCTCTCTCTGTCTCTGTCTCTCATGAATAAATAAATAAAATCTTTTTAAAAAAGACACAGAATCTTGAAAACAGCAGATGTGAATCATCATATACAAGGAATCCTCAGTAAAGATTATGGGTATATTTCTCATGAGAAACTTTGGAGGCCAATAGACAGTGGTCTGATATGTTCTGAGTGCTAAGAGACAAAACTGTCAACCAAGAATTCTCTATCCAGCAAAACTGTCATTAAATAGTGAGAGAGAAAATAAGACATTCCCAGATTAACAAAAGCTGAGGGACTTCCTGATCTCTAGACCTGCCATGCAGGAAATGCTCAAGGGAGTCCTGCAAGGTGAAATGAAAGAACACTAGTAAAGGTAGATAAATGGGCAAATATAAAAACTAGTGTGATTGTAACTATGGCTTGTGACTGTACTTTTTGTTTCCTACGTGATTAAAGAGACCATATTTAAGGTTCGGTATATTAGTGTAAAAGCTAAAAGGAGTTGGGTGTAAAGGAGCAGAGGTTTTGTATGTTATTGAAATTAAGTTGATATAAATTTAGAGTATTATAACAAGGATGTTAAATATAATTTAATATCTGATAATGAGGAAAATAGTTCTAAGGTACACACAAAGGAAATGAGAAAGGAATTTAAGCTTTTCACTAGAAAAATATCAGCTAAACACAAAAGAGCACAGGAAGGCAGGAAATTAGGGCGGGGGGTTTAAGGCATGTAGATAAATGGCATAAAGGGCATAATCACTACTTCCTTATCAGTAATATAAAATATAAAATATAAATGGATTCAACTCTAATCAAAAGACAGTTCGGTAGAATGGATAAAAATACATAATCTAACTATAAGAGACCCAAACAGGTTGGAAATGAAAGAATGGGAAAAGATAATCCCTGAAAATAGTACACAAAAGAGATCATTGGCTATTCTAATGTCAGAGAAAATAGACTTTACATCAAGAGAGACATTGTATATTAATACACCAAGAAGATAGAACAATTTAAACATTTATGTACCTAATGACAGACCATCAAAATATATGAAGGATAAAAATGACAGAATTGAAAGGAGAAATAGTTCTACAATAAAAGTTGAAGACTTCAGTACCCCCACTCACAGTAATGGATATAATAACCACATAGAAGATCAGTAAAGAGATTTAGAAGATCAGTAAACAGAATACACATCATTCTCAAATGCACCTGGATGTTTTCCAGGATGAGATAATATGTTAGGCCACAAATTAAGTCTCAGTTAGATTTAAAAAGATAGATACCATACCAAATACTGTTTCTGACCAAGGTGGTATAAAGTTAGAAATCATTAACAAAATGAAATCAGGAAAATTCAAAAAGTTGTGGAGATTAACACTTTTAAACAACTAATGGATTGAAGAAAAATCACAAGGGAAGTTGGAAAATACTTAGAAATGAATGAAAAAGCATCAGAACTTACATGAAATAACAAAGGTGGTGTGAAGGGGGACCTTTATAGCTATAAATGTCTACATTTAAAACCAAGAACGACCCAAAGTCAACAATGTTACTTTACAACTTAAGGAAATAGAAAGATTTTTTTTGTAAATAACACAGAAAAAAAAAAAAAAGACCTAAAGCTTGCAGAAGGAAGTAAAGATTAAAGCAGAGAAAGATGATGAAACAGAATAGAAAAACGGTAGAGAAAACCAGTGAAACTAAAAAAAAAGTTGGTTCTTTGAGAAGATCAACAAAATCGACAAACCTTTAGTTAGGTGTAGACTATGGAAAAACAGAAAAGGCTCAAATTACTAAAATCAGAAATGAAAGTGGGGATATTACTGCAGCAGATTCTAGAGAAACAAAAAGAATTATAAGAAAGTACCATGAACAATTGTATGCCAACACCTGGGCTAACCTAGATGACATGGACAAGGCCCTAGAAACACAGAACCTACCAAAAGTGTATTGTGAAGAAATAGGAAATATGAACAGACCTATAATTACTAAAGTGATCAAATCACGAATCAAAAATTTTCCAACAAAGAAAAGCCCTGGACCTAATGGTTTCACTGGTGAGTTCTGCCAGACATTTAAAGAGGAACTAATACTGGTCATTCTTAAACTTTCCCCAGAAATTGGAAGTCATTCTATAAGGCCAGCATTCTATGAGGCCAGCATTAGGCTGGTTCCAATGCCAAAGACAGTATAAGAACACTACAGACCAATACCTCTCATTTATTCTGATACAAAAGTCCTCAACAAAATACAATCAAACAAAATCTAGCACAATTAAGAGGGTTATAAACCATGATAAGGTGGGGATATATTCCTGGATTGCAAAGATGGTTTAACATAAAAATATGAGCAATTTAATGTGTCCTATCAACAGAATGTAGGATAGAAATCACATGATACCTCAATTGATGCAGAAAAAGCATTTGACAAAATTCACCTTTTCATGACAAAAACAATTAACCTAGGAAGGAGACTACCTCAACATAATAAAGACTGTATGTGAAGAATTCACAGTGAACATCATACTCAGTGGTCAAAGTGAAAGTTTTTCCTGTATAATGAGCAACAAGGCAAATGCCCACTTTAATCACTTCAACACATTATTGGATGTTCCAGCGATAGCAGTCAGCCAAGAAAAAGAAGAGACAGCTAAATAGAAATAGAAAAAGTAAAATTATCTTTTTTTTGTAGATAGTATGTCTTATATGTAGAAAGTTCTAGGAATCCCACTCACAAAATAAAGTTAGAACTAATAAATGAATTCAGTATAGGGTACAAAGTCAACACACAGAAATGAGTTCTAGTTCTGTATGTGAGCATGAACAGTTGAAAAGGAAATTACAAAAACAATTCTATTTACTACATCATCCAGAAAAATAAAATACTTAGGAATTCCTAAGCAAGGAAGCTTAAGGTTTATACAAAACTGCAAGGAAACTGCAAAACATTGCTGAGAGAAATTAAAGACCCATAAATGAATGAAAATGCATCCCATATACATGGATTGGAAGACAATATTATTAAAAAGGTCACTTTTACCCAAAACTGGAACACATTCAATGCATTACATATCAACATCCCAGTGATTTTTTTTTTTTTAAGATTTTTATTTATTCATGAGAAAGACAGAGAGAAGCAGTGACTTGGAGAAGCAGGCTCCATTCCAGGAGCTCGGGATCCTGACCTGAGCCAAAGGCAAACACTCAATCACTGAGCCACCCAGGTGCCCCCCCCCTTTTTTAAGATCTATTTTCTTACTTTAGAGAGAGAATAAGCAGAAGGGGCAGAGGTTGAGAGAGGGAGAAAATCTCAAGCAGACTCCATGCTGAGCATGGAGCCCAACTTGGGGCTTGATCTTACCACACTGAGGTCATGACCTGAGCTGAAACCAAGAGTTGGCCATTTAACCAACTGTGCCACCCAGGTGCCCCAGTGATGTATTGTCTGTTTGTTTGTTTCTTGCAGATAGAAAAACCCATCCTAATATTCACATGGAATCTCAGAGGGCCACAGATGGCCAAAATAATCTTGAAAAAAGAATAGAACTGGAGGACCCATAGTTACTAATTTTAAAACATAACTGTAAATCTGCAATAATGTAAACAGTGTGGGATTGGCATGAAGACAGATATATATAGTCCAGTAGAATAGAGAAGAGAACCCAAAAATAAACTGTCAAATACAAGGTCAAATGATTTTTAACAAGGGTACTAAGACCATTCTGAGGGGGAAAGAACAGTCTTCAACAAATGGTGCTGGGAAAATGGTATCTACATGCAAAAGAATGAAGTTGGACCCTTACCTAATGCCATACTCAAAAATTTAAAATGGAGCAATGACCTAAATATAAGACCTAAAACAATTATTGACCATAAATAAAACAAGAAACTTAGGCAAGCTCAAGAAGATAAGTTTATTCAGGAATAATAGAGGAACTACAGTTTGGAAGAAGCAAACTGTAGCATGCTACAGGCAAGTCCATTAAAGGTTTTTGGTAGATTGTATTTATGGGTTGTTCCATTATGGGAATGGAATGGGGGGAAAGTTAAGTTAGAGTCTGCAAAAGTCAAAAACAGAGGAAACCAGCCTTGAAAATGTTCCATTGCAAACAAAATCATCCCAGTCACCTGAGCAAAGCTCAAGTCATCCCATTTGTGAGATCAATCCAATTTGCATTCATCACTCTGGCAAAACTTCCCAAGGTCGATATAGTACAACCTCTGATCATCCCCCAATGCAAGAAAGCTTGAACACTATCCACTTTCTGTAAATCAGACATTCACAGGACTCGGTCTTTTAGTCCTTAGGTTTATCATCCCGGGGTACATGTGTGAGATTCTCCATCTTATATTCTCCGGTTCTATTTTAGATGATTGAAATTCTTTGACACAACAAAACCATTTAAAGAAAATACATGACTAAAGCTTTACAACATTGAATTTGGCAGTGATTTCTTGGATAGGACACCAGAAGCACAGGTAACAAAAAATAGACACTTTGGACTTAATGAAAATTTTAAAATTTTGTGACTCAGAAGACTCTGTCCAGAGTAAAAAGGCAACCCACAGAATGGGAGAAAACATTTGCAAATCATGTATCTGAGAAAGGGTTAATAACCATAATGTATAGAAAACTACTAAAGCTCAACAACAAAATCAAATATCCCAACTCAAAAATAGGAAAAGGACTGTAATAGACATTTTTGCAAAGAAGATAGATGAATGGCCATTGAACACATGAAAAGATGCTGAACATCACTAATCATTAGGAAAATGCAAATCAAAATTACTCCTTGTACCCATTAGTATGGCTGCTATCAAAAAAGCAGAAAACAGTATCACAAATTCTACTGAAACTAACACTATACTATATTTTAACTAACTAGACTGTAAATAAAAACTTGAAACATCTAAAGAAGAGAGGGAAAAAAACAGAACCATAAGAAAGAAGCAGAACACATAAGCGTTGGAAGGCATGTGGAAAAATTAGAACCCTTGTGCTCTATAGGTGGGCATAAAAAATGGCATAGCCACTGGGAACACAGCATGGAGGCTCCTCAAAAATTAAAAACAGAATTACCATATGATCTATCAGTCCCACTCCTGGGTATATACAGCAAAAAGAATTGAAAGCATATCTTGAAGAGGTATTTGTGCACTTATGTCTTAGCTCACAGTAGCTTAAACATGGAAGCAGTCCAAGTGTCTATGTCCAGGTGTGCATGGACAAGCAAAATGTGATATAAATGCAAAGTAATGTTATTCAGTATTAAAAAGGAAGGAAAAGAACTCTAAGATTCCACTTACATGAGGTATTTAGAGCAGCCAAAATTATAATGACAGGGAGGGAGGGAGAAAATAGGGAGGTTAGTGGTATAGAATTTTCAATTTTATAAAATGAAAAGAGATGGAGATAAATGGTAGTAATGGTTGTTGTACAACAATGTGGAATGTATTTAATAGAACTGAACTGTGCACTTATACAAATGGTTAAGCCAGTAGATTTTATATTAAGCGTACCACAATAAAAAAAATTTAGAAAATATTACAAATTCATCTCATCTGTACACTATGTTTCAGTCTATTGATGGTGCCACCACCAAATTAATCTTTCCAACACTGCTTTGTTTATATCATTTCTATGCTCAACAGTTTCTCTTGGTCTCTGATGTCTACCCTTTATCCTTACCTTCCACTGTTGTCAAAATCCTCTGTTAGCTAAACTAATTACTTAACTAATTAATTAACTTTCTCCCAAACCCGTCTGTGACCTTTTGATGCCTGCCTGATGCACTTGCTCTTCCTACCTTTAATGTTCTTTCCTCCTTTTTCCCTTCCCTTTCTTAATATGTAAATCTTTTTAAGGATTTCTTTAAATTTGAACTCTCTTAGGAAATGTTTAATTGCCTCACTTATAGTGACTTTGGTGACTTAACTTTCTTTTAAAGACCTATGATATTTATGGTTTAAACAATTCGTTTAGTAATTGACATTGGTTGGTATTTGTGGGTGTGTACCTATCTCATTTTCCCAAGTGTCTCCAAACTTAGTGGGTTCAAAGCTGTAATCTTAAAAGGATTTCTAATACCCATTTCACTTAAAATGAATTGATTTATTGCTGCTACGTAAAAATAATAATTAAAGATGGTACTTAGAAAATTCCAGACCTATCTGTCAAGAGTCAAGAGCATCTGGTAATGTTTATGCAGAAGATATACTTGGTATTCTGATTGGGTACTAGCTCTTGGTAAATTTTTCTAGAGCAATTAAACGTGGTACCAGTCAGTAAGTTGTCTGTCTGTCAGGGTAACTTAGTAACTTAGTATGTATGTCTAGCCAGTAAAATAATTTTGCAAAATTTGGAATCTATTTTGTTTTTTCTATAATACTATATCAGAATCAGTATTAGTATTTGGGTACTAATACTTAACCTTTTATCCATGTGCTAGGTTAAATAAAGTTAGTTATGGAAATGCCTCACTAGGTCATTGTTAGAATGCTTGTGAACATTTTGTTTTGTTTTTAAGTCAGCAATTCTGTGACTGTAAATAGTATAGTCTTTACTATCGTACTGCATTTTCTCTATGGAAGTCAGGTTTTTTGTCTTTGTTTAAGGGTAGATTGCACAAAAGTTTGTTTTGTGTGTGTGCATTTATACACATATGCCTTCTCTAGAGTTGTAAGTAGATTATTGAAGTAGTAAAGGAAATTTATTGCTCTTAAGAAAATGTGGAGAACATTTGAGTGACTTTTATGCTTTCTGTTAAACACCTGGAAAAATAAGTGAGTATTATTTCAAGAATTTAAATGGGGAATGTGTTTAACATGTGCACAAAACGAAATAATGGATTAAATTTTTGACCTACTATAGTAGTACTCATTTTAAGCAGTACCTTTTTTGTTTTATAAGTTATTGTTTCACCCATTGTTTTTGGAGAATCTAATTAGAATTGTAAGTTGTTCATGGGTAGGGATTTGATCTTATATTTCTTTGTATACTCAACATCTCAGCCAGTATCTTTACATCATAGTGCATCAACAAATATTAGGATGATAAAATGTCTATTTATTCTGGCTTTTGGGTTTGTGTGTGTGTGTGTACGTGTAAGAATTACTTTACTCTGATTTTATTGGATGTGTTTTTTGTTTTTTGTTTTTTTACAGCCCCATTGACAAACCTTCAGATTCTCTCAGTATAGGGAATGGTGATAATTCCCAGCAGGTAAGATTTTGATTCTATATCATTTCATTTATCTTCCATTCCCTGAAACAAGGCATTCTATGCAAGTAAATTTTCTGGATAGTGGAAAATACTTTAAATACTGAATGCCTTCTTCAGTCTTCATTTTAAGAGTTGTTTCTCTGCTGTATGCTCCCCATGTTGCCTTTTGTCAACCTTAATTTTGTTTCTCACAATGTTCTTGCCCCCAACAGTTTTCCCTTTCCCCAAATGACTATGGGCTTTGAGATAATAAACCAAATAGTTCAGTGCAGAGTTGTATCCACATTGATACTGAGTAAAGTCCTGATCTTGTATCCTGCTTTGTAACATCTTGTCCAGTTGCTAGTTTTTCACTGCATAAGTTTCTGTACACCTTCTTATATTGGTACAAAAATATGTAGTTCTAAAAAAAATGTAGTTCTAATCTGTTCCATAAAGAATGGCCAGTTCCCCACAATGTTTATGAGAAATTTCGAGATCTAAAATACACTGCTTTTCCAGAATTTCTGCTCATAGGTTCCATAAAAGAATTTGAAAATCTGTACATCCGTTGTATATTTTAGGTTAGTATTAAAGATTCTTTTTATAGTAAGTTAAAAATAGTTGTAAAGGATGTAATTTTCAGGATATTGGTAAATATTGATTTTTTAAATAAAAGCACTATATTGCTTTTTAATAAGTAAGAGATTTAGGTATCAGAAATCATTCATTTAAAAAAAACTGCATGCTTTCTTTTAACATTCAAATTTTACATCATTCCATGTTCTTCTTGAACTCATTCTTCTATTTCTACTGCCATTACAGGATTTTATCTTAATACAATATAGTTAATTCTTGACAGGCATATACTTCTCTCAAAAATAGACAATGTATTTTGAATTGGAAACAATATTTTTTTCCTGACACGAGGCTTTAAATGCCAATTTTCTTTCTTCTTTTTAAAAATTTTTAAAAGGATCTATTTATTTGAGAGAAAGAGTAAAGGCACAGTGGAGAAGGGCAGAGGGAGAGGGAGGGAGAAACTTAAACAGACTCCTCGGTGAGCACAGAGCCTGCTACAGGGCTCAATCTAAGTACCCTGAGATCGTAACCTGAGCCAAAACCAAGAGTCAGATGCTTAAGTAACTGCACCACCCTGGCAACCCTGCCCCCCCCCCCCCGATCTTTCTTTCTTCTGAATTTTTATTCATTGTTTTGATATGGTCAGAATCTAGTCATGAGTCATTCTCATCACCTGTCTGAATATTTCTAATATTTTTGTTGCTCCCAGAAAGTTTTCACTCTTGGTCAAAACACTTAGATCCCAAAGAGTGAGCGATATTCTTTTCTTTGTAAAGTGAGAGAAGATAGCTTCTGAAAGGAGAGGAGGCTGGCTTAGTCTTTTCAAGGAGGGTCAGTTTTAGAAAAGAGTACATATGTACTTGATGGATTTTTTGAAAATTCATGTTCTTGTAAAAAAAAGTCTTTAAGCACCCCACTTTGAAACCACTGTTCTAATACCTTTAATTGCAGGCCTTTTTAATGGTGGCTTATTAAAGTATATAAACTTCTATTGATTATTCTTTTCTTTTCCTATTTTATTTAGATATCTAACAGTGATACGCCTTCACCACCACCTGGTTTATCAAAATCCAATCCAGTCATCCCCATCAGTTCATCCAATCACAGTGCACGGTCTCCTTTTGAAGGGGCAGTAACTGAGTCACAGTCGTTATTCTCAGATAACTTTCGCCATCCCAACCCGATCCCAAGTGGGCTTCCTCCTTTCCCCAGCTCCCCACAGACATCTAGTGACTGGCCTACAGCACCAGAGCCACAGAGTCTCTTCACATCAGGTATACAACGATACTACTGCATGTTAATAATTTCACTCAGGTTGAAATGAGACCTTGCAGGATGTGTTTTTACTCCTTTAAGCCACCTCTACTCCCTTTTTTCATAAAGTTGTAAACATTTAAACTGCATTGGAATAGTATAATAAGTAAATTGTATGACCTAGGACTTACTGTGTTGACAGATTTCTCTAGAAATCACGGGTTAGGTCATTTTTCTGATAATAAAATGCTTATTCCTCTAGGAATTATTAAGGGCTTACATTTTTAACCTTATTTGTGTTTATATAGTTAAATTTAAGATTTTTTTTTCTCCAGCCGACAAAGAGGTATGTTACTTAATATTGAAAGTTACATTTTGACATTTTTGAGCCATTTTCATTTTTATTCATTGTAAGTTTTCTTATTGATGTGAAGGATGGCATAGAATTAACATTGAAAATATAACACCTATTATCAGTGGAGCAGACAATTTTTAAAAATACATAAAGTTTAAGTAGATATTTTTTTCATTAAGTTACTTAATTTTTTTCCTGGTAGTATATAAAGCATATATTCAAAATCACTTAGACTTTGCCTTTGATAAATACATTTTGATAAAGTCTAAAAATTGACTTTACTAATTGAATTCTCTTACAATCATTTATTACCTTATTTCATTGAAATGACTTCTTCCATGTTTTGGTTGTGAATAGCTGAAGGTATAATTTGGGTTTCAAGTATTTTGTTTTCTTCAATTACCAAAATCAATCTATATCATTCATTTTTTATTGGTAACTTAAAGAATGCAATCATTGGTAGAAGTATATGAGACCTTTTATAATATGATAATGTGCTAAGAAGGCATACAGCCTTTGGATATATTTGCCTTTATCTTGTAATACGATGTGTTTAACTTTCACTAGTATAACTTTCCTGAAGTGTACAAGTGAACTGTGTATTTTCAATTTATTACCAATTGTCTTCCCAACAGAAACAATCCCAGTATCATCCTCTACAGACTGGCAAGCAGCATTTGGCTTTGGTTCTTCTAAACAACCAGAGGATGACTTGGGTTTTGACCCCTTTGATGTCACTCGAAAAGCCTTAGCAGACCTGATTGAAAAGGAACTGTCAGTCCAAGACCAGCCTTCCCTCTCGCCCACATCTCTTCAGAACTCCTCTTCACACACTACAACCGCCAAAGGTCCGGGCTCTGGATTCCTGCATCCTGCTGCACCGACAAATGCCAACTCTCTCAATAGTACCTTTTCAGTCTTGCCACAGAGGTTCCCTCAATTTCAGCAGCACCGAGCAGTTTATAATTCATTCAGTTTTCCAGGCCAGGCAGCCCGCTATCCTTGGATGGCCTTTCCACGCAATAGCATCATGCACTTGAACCACACAGCAAACCCCACCTCAAATAGTAATTTCTTGGACTTGAATCTCCCGCCACAGCACAACACAGGTCTGGGAGGGATCCCTATAGCAGGTAGGTTCATTTATAGCCTTTGAGAATTTGTGAATAACTCATGCCTTCAGGTTGTTGGGTGGGAAGGGAGGGAATTTTTGAATAACAGAGAGTACTTATTATTCTTGGAAATTTCTATGGGGAAAAAAAAGTCCTTATCATCATCTAAAAAATTTTTAATTGGATGGATGCCTTGTAATATTGAGCTTTATAAGGATGGTGGAGTATTATACCTAATTATAACCTGGAAGCATTTTATTTAACAGGGTAGTTACCATACTTTCATATGGAATATAAATGCACAAAGAAAAAGAAAAAAATGGGCTCTGAAATTATGCTGGAAAGTCCAACACCATGGTACAAATTCTGATTATACATTATAAAAGTAACAGATACAAAAAAAATTTTTTGAGATGGTACTTAGTGAGAGCATGAGGGACAAAGCCACTCTCTGACTACTTTTGGCAATTACTTATACAAAAGTATAAGTGTATCTGACTGATACACATGCGCAAACACACACACACACATAAACTGGGCTATATGTTAATAAAGTACTTAATATTTGACAACTCTGTTTATTAATGTTTCACAGATAACATGTGTATACTTTCTGTGAAAAAGCAGTTGTTTAAAGAAAGATACTTTCCCTTTTGGTCTGTCATGTTTTTATTTCTATGGAAAATGTTAGGTTCCTTATGAGTGATACCAGAATACTTCTGGTTTTGTACTGCTACCCTTGAAGGTTTCAGAACTTTTGGGTTTTAAGATCCCATATAACATTTATTAGATCAAGTGACTTCTGTATCTAAAGAAATCCTTCACGTTAATTTAATTTTTTTTTCAAATTTATTTAATTTGGGCTTTAGAGATAGATGACTAGTAAAAGAGAATTTCTCTCTCTTCTGATTCTCAAGTAGAATAGAATAGTCCCTCACAATGTTACATAACTCATAAAATTATTTGTTATCCCTTGTCATGGCCTTTAAGATATGGCATGGCACAGTCTTACTGTAATAATGTGCTATTACCAGCAGGTTGTTCGTTCTCTTGTTTTTAGTAAGATTGATAGGTGAATTTGGAGAGATCCATCAGAGTTCTTTGACTCTGTTCTTTTTGTGATCAACCACATTTCATTTTCAAGACAAGTAGATGGGTTAAGGGAATATGGTTTGTGGCTTTTGATACAGTGAATTTTACAGTTGATAAAGTGAAGTTACTTTATATAAATATGATAGCACCAATCTATTGGTTCATCTTTCAGTGGGATTCATATTTGTTCATTTGATTATGGTAGTTAGTAGGTAATTCAGAGTGACATTTTTCAGTCTTCTCCTTCTAATGTGATACTCACTTGTGAAACAGTTAAGTATTGAGTTCCTGATACTGCTTTTTTAATCTTCCATTCAAGACAGCATGTTAGAGTGTAATTTTGTTTTGTTTTGCTTTAATCATTTAGAAATGTGGCATTTTAATGACTAGTAGTGTATTTCATGACCAGTAACAACATTAAGAGTTAAAGTTCCCCTAAATATCCTAAACATTCAAAAATAAAATATTAAACCAATTACAGTGAATATTTGGGTTCTTGTTTGCCCAACAATGAACTAGGCCATGTGGGTAATATAAAAGAACTACAAAATATGGATACTATTTCCAGGAATTTTGCAGTGTAGTTGAAGAAATAATATTATGTATGAGAGTGGTAACTGTATGATAACTGGAATCTGAGAGATTATCAGTTGAGCCTATAATTGTTGGGAAGGCTTCATTGAAGTAGGAATTGATCTGTACTGTGGTATCTTGGATTTGGGTTAGTGGGGAAAAGAGAAAGACCTTTTATACTGATGGGAACTCCTGAATAAAGATGTGAAGGCAGGAATTAGTATGTCATTTCATTAAGAAGCAATAAAACTGCCTTCAGTAATGGGAGGTGCTTCATGTATTGTATAAATAGAATGGATGAGAACTTGGGGAACTCTGACAGCAAGGTAACATAGTATGGACTTGATATGATAGGAAGAAGGGTACCTTTGGGGGACGATAGTTCTTAGCTATCGTCATTGTATACTTTTATTTGACTTACTACATGACTATCTTCAGTAAGTTATCCGTTCTTCTGATTTCACAGTTACCATATTGTCCCTTAGCACAAAAAGAATAATTTTAACCCACATATCTCAAACCAGTATGTATTGTGAAAACGCCACAGTGGTCATGAATAATTACTGATTTGTGAGTATAGTTGTCCTCATGTTAGTCATTTGAAATCTTCATCTAAACTAGATACTTTATGAAAAAAATGTGGCATTAAATTATGGTCTTATCCTGTGGGTTTTCCTTTTAAAATATACTCAACTATAGAACATAAAATACTTTTTTTTTCCCAGAAATTCTAAGAATGAAGTTACCAACTTGTAGGTCCTGAATCATTGTCATATTTTCTGGGAGGTTGGGAGAGTTCGTTATTTCAGATTTTCTGTTTTTGTCTGTGCATACTTGTTTGATATTTAAATGGTGACTTATGAATAAGCTTATTATTAGGTTATTTTTAAGTCTCTGATGAGAAGAGAAATTTTAGTTTTAATGCACCAAAAGATTTAAAATTGTTAAGAGTTAGAATACTCTCATGTCCTATAAATATTAGGGAGATATCTCAGGAAGCTGAATGTGCTAAGTCTCAAAACAGAATAGTTATATAATTATAGCCAGATCATTTGGGACTTTCAGTAATAATTAGAAATGACAGAAAGTGAAATTCTGGAAAACTATGAATATTTTAACTGTGTCTAATATGAAGCAGTTTAATACCTAGGCAATATCTGCCTCCCCCACCCCTAATTATAAATCATTTGTACTTGGGTTGAACTACTGAAGTAGGTTCAACTTTGTACCCTGCAATGAATATCATGGTATCTTACCAGGGGAGCTGTTGGTGAAGTGCTTCGTTAACGGAGAGTACCTACTGTTTCTATGATACCTGCCACTTTAAGATATGCTTAGACTGGAAAAGGCATGTATATTTATTTATTCTTTAAATACGTAGAGCAAAACAGGGTCCCTGACTTTTAAGAACAAATACTCAGGTGTCACTCACCTATATATCCTACAGATACCATGTCTATATTTATTATATATTTGTATTTAAACTTTTAGTGTTGGTTTGTTTCAGTTCGATTATTAAAAATTGTTATATCTGAAACCTATCATGGGAAGGACAGTTGCCAGAAGTTTGACAGAAATGCGGCTTCCATTTCTTATGCCTACGTGAAAACTTTTTTTTTTTTTTTTTTTGCTTAAAATTAGTTATCTCCTTAATTTGGCAACATCTTTTTACTATCATTTTCTTGGCTGCACATCCAGTTTGCTAACCGTAGAAGGATTTTTGAAATAAATATTCTTGAGGGAAACCTTTGATTAGTGGAAAATTATAGTAGGTCCATTCAGATCTTTTTTATTATTGGAACCATGTGTTTGTTTTTGTTTAAGAAGTGACTTTTCCTAAAAAGTGACTTATCTTGTTCAGCTCCTTCTTTTAGAAATAGCAAATCTATGTTCCAGAAGGTTAAATAATTTATTAAAAATCAAACATTCAATTAGTAGTAGTAGTAGTAGTACCACCCAGATCCCACATTCAAAATGAAATGTTTTTCCACTCCAACATTGATGTTCACCTTCACAAATGAAGATCACTGGCTTGTACTTTAACTTGGCTTTCTTCCCATAGTAATTGATTGTTGCTCTCACACCCTTGCAGATCCCTTTTCATCATTAGTATATATTCCTGAGACAATTGGCCCAGCTCAGGGGTATGGCCTATAGCTTACAAAATAGAATGAAGTTTATCAACTTGAAAAAAAATGAATGTCTTGCGTAGTCCTTATTAGTATCATGTTCTCACCAGAAACCCTATGTAAAGTTTTCTCTACACAGCCTCCTTGCTGTGTACTTGGAGTTTATAGAATCTTGGCCAATTTACTGAAAATTATGAAATAACCTGTTCTAAAGGCTGAGAGTCTTTCTTCATATTGTCAGTTAAATATTTCCAAATGTAATTTTGCAAATTTATTTTTCAAAGGACTCTGCCAAGATGTTTGTATTCCATAACGCTAAAAATTATTTGGAAAACAAATAATAGTCTCAGTCTGTAAGCATTGTTGTTTTAAGATATGCTTAGAAAAATATTTGAAACTGTTTAGGATTGGATTTTTTTCGTGTTTTCACGAAAGGACATTTTTCTTTATATTTTATTACTGAATTAGCTATTCTAACAGTGACTTGAATGGATTTTGAGTCATGTGTGAAACAAGTCACTTGTAGTCCAGTAATTATTGATTATAATTAGACCTGACCTCCTTTCATGTATAGTTCTCTGACCTAGAAGTAGTCATCTCGCTTTCAGTCAATTGGATCATTTTACTCCTTTGATCCCTTCAGAAGTACACAGTGAATTTCCAGATGCTATATGGTAAATTAATATTTATATTGTTATTTTTTATAAATATAATTTCTGACTTTAAAACACGGATTTGTCATTTTTCTTTATAAAAGCATGTTTTCACACCTGTGAACTTATTTTTAATTTTTTTCCCAAAATACTGTTAGAGAAGTATCTGAAGTGAAAAGGGGTCCAATTGACTTGGAAAAGAATGGCTTTCCTGGTCTCTCTCTTTTTTTTTCTTTTCTTTTATTTATAGTCCTAAATCTATTATATTTGTTCTTATATCTGACATAGTATTAAATTGAAGGGTGTGTTTATAGTGTAACTACTTTGTAGGTACTTGATAAGTTTATATTTTAAAATTCATGTCTTGTTTCACACCCGGATTCCAGCCATTAAGCATGTATTTTATATATGTATCAGTATTCCAAATATTGAAATCATTTTTAAAGGGACTGTTAACAAATCTAGTCACCCATAACTAGACCATGACTGACTTTTCCACAGGGGAAGAAGAGGTGAAGGTTTCGACCATGCCACTGTCAGCCTCTTCCCATTCATTACAACAAGGACAGCAGCCTACAAGTCTCCACACTACTGTGGCCTGACAACAGAACTGAGAGGAGAGGATTAGACTCTGGGGTGCTTGCATGGGCAACCGGATTTTTTGCATGATTCCTTTCTGATTTTGCATTTAATGTATACACCCAAAGAGCCAATATAAACGTTCCTCATGCCTACAACTAGTGTGTTACCTCATAGTTGCTAAAGTATTTCTTCATTAGGCCTTTAACACTATTTATTAGCATAATAATTTTGGCATTGTTTCTCATGAGTGATACTATTTTTAACTCACACAAATAAACTTGTAGTACTAATTAAGATCCCAGATGAGATTAGCTAGAATTGTTCTTATTTTGGCTCTATTATTGAAATTATGCAAAGATAATGGTAGTTCCTTGTTTTCTGATTTGTGAAAAAAAATGGTAATATCCTAATATACTCATGAAAAATTTGAAAATTAAGATAATGTCTATTGCATTTCTTTGAGTACTTGAGAAGAAAGAAAACATATAAAACAAAATTGGTGGTGTTGTTTAATGCTCAGAAGGATGTTGTCAGCAATTATTTTTAGTTGTATGGATTTATATCCTATATTAATGCATTACATGTTTAGAAACTGTTTTTGTTGTCTCTCATTTGCACATTTGCACTTTCTTTTGAATGGTTGTTAATTATATATAGAAGGTTAATTATTATAGCCTAAATGCAATATCTCTTTTCTAATGCACTGCCTAGTATACCAGGAAATGCCTCAGAAACAGAATTTCAACTTACAGTTGATTTATCAGAAACTTAAATATGGGGTAAACATTGTATGTGAGAAGCAACCCGTAGTAGTGTAACATTTTTATTGAACAAACAGTAGTTCTGTGAGATATTTGTTTGGAAGCTTCGTTGTTTAATAATTGAAATGTGATAATAAATCTATATTACAAGTACCTGGCCAGAATGAGACTAAAGTGGAGGAAAAAGAGATTGAGGATCCTCTAAAATTAGGCCATGTAAGTTGTAGATAATTTTGCTCACTGAGGATAGTGAAGTACTTTATTAGGACATAATATGAATTAATGTTTTTGAATAATACACAATTTTTTGAAATAATTTTAAAGCTGATAATGAAAGAAAATAAAACAAATCAATTCTGAGCAGCAGATAAAAGCTGATTCAGAAAACATGACCATATTCTGCTAAATTAAGTATCTGGGAAGACAGATCTCCTCTTGATGTTTTCAAAAAACAATTGTGATAAAAGATATGCCTTTATTTGTTAAAATATTAAAAGAGGAATGTGAATACCAAAAAAGGAAGCCTAAGTATTTAATAATTATTATTTAAAACTACATTATTACGAAATGATACTTAATATCATGTTGGAGTTTTCAAGGTTACCTCTCTATATATAAAGTCTGATTATTTTCTGTTAGATATAACACAAAAAATGGAATGGCTTTGTCCATAGGTATAGTGGGGAAACTAAAATCTACTCTTAGATATCCTTTGATCTGCTTAACTGAAGTGTAGGAACAGCTAATTATCTAGCCACTTAAAATATTTTTGTTAGATTCTACATAAGTGACAATTTCTAATTTCTATTAAAAAGTGACTTTAGGGCAGCATTACAAGAAATTTAGAAGCTGCAAATAGAATATTATAGACTTATTAGACAGAAGCCTTTTATCATGGGTTAATTATGGTTTCATTTTTGTTGTAAGAGGCCAAGACATCCATGTAATATCTCTTCTGTGGTGCTAAGGTTCTTAGGCTTTGGGCTCCCGATAAGGAAGCTTATTAGTACATAGCTTTCTCCAGCCAGCAATGCAAGCCTTTCATCGCCTGGATATTCTTACAAAGACAGATGGTTTGCTCCCATTTACTTTATTTCTCTGTGTTGAGAAAGAGATACATCTGTTAAACAATGCTTTTTTCCTGTGGTACACTTTATCTCTCCTTTCTCCTTCCTAGCCAGGGTTGAAAAACTGTCAGGTAGTTTGTCTAGACTTGCTAGAACCCAAAACTCTCTTCCTGCCTACTTCTCCATCCTTCATAATTTTGGCACACACCATACATGAGGAAAATGCTTCTTGGGCACTTAGGCTTCAGCTTATTTTCACACAGAATAGCTAAAGATTATCCTTTAACTTTGTAATTTCGAGCCCTTGTAAACCTAGAATAATAAGCCTCACTGTTTACTTAATATTTCATATAGTGTGTTTTTTTAAGTAGTAGTAATTAATTATATTAAAAGCACAGAAGAAATTACACAACACATAAAAGAAAGTATCACTTCACATAGCAAGTAAGTTGATGAGGCCAAATGATGGTAAAGAATGAAAAGATTATAAAAAACCAGATTAGTTTTTGTTACATTCCTACATGATTGATATATCATGCACAAGGGAAGCTTTTTATGCTTTTACATCCTTTTAAAAAGTAACTAGTCTGTTTCTTAAATCAGTGATTTTAGAAGCCAGAGTTCAGAACCCTTTGGATGTACTAGCAAAGTTCTGATTTTGTACATATGTACAGTTGTCCCCTTTTTTCTGGGGAGAAAATCCATAGTTATCAGACTTATAAAGGGCTTGGTAACACCCCAGCCTCCCACCCCTGGAAGAGAAGTTAAGAGCTGCTACCTTAAATGGCTTTAGTGCCACTGTAGGAAATAGAGATCTGGAGTGAATAATTTAAGTCATGATGAGTGTCAAGTGCCTCTTTTTATTTTCTTAAAAATTCCATTAGAAAATGTTTTCTGATTAATAATATTTTCCTTTTCATTCCACTGTCACATTTTTTTTCCAGGTGGTGCTTTTATGTACTCTGTCTCTATTACAACAAAATATTAGTCAAATATTTGAGTGCCTGTTCTGTATAGTGACCTTTTTAGTTAGGTCTTAAGAGTTGAATAAAGTGTAGATCCTATCATCAGGGGTAACAGAATGTGACAGGTTTTTTTTTTAATATTTTATTTATTCATTCATGAGAGAGAGAGGGAGAAGCAGGCTCCGTGCAGGGAGCCCGACGCGGAACTCGATCCTGGGACTCCAGGATCACTCCCTGGGCCAAAGGCAGGCACTAAACCACTGAGCCACCCAGGGATTCCAGAATGTGACAGTTTTATCTCAAATTGTTTCTGTAGAGTCAGCTCTTAATATATTTTACAAGAACAGCTGTAGTGGTCGAGACTCATCGTTCATCGCTCGGACAGTGGCAACTTAGGATATTAAGTAGTGATACCTGAAATTTTAAAATGCATGATAATTTGAAGGGAGTGAAAAAAATAATAGTAGGGAAGACATACATCCATGATTCTGATTTAAGTATCTTAGTCGTGTGTGTATGCGCACGTTTCCTAGTGTTCTGGGTGTTAAGTAGAGCTTTCTATATATATGTTCTTTTAAAGAAAACAGTTGGATGCATTCTGTCTGTGCACATTTTTACTCACATTGTTCCTATTTGTACGGTGGACCAAGCACCTTCAAGATTGCCAGAGTTCTCTTCTGCTGTGATACAGGTCCATAAGGGAGCTACTCCGGCAGAGGCATTGCCTCAGAAAGCCAAGAAAAAGGAATGAATTGCAGGTGCATAGAAATCTTACAAAATGAAGACCACCGTGTTATTTGTGCATACATTAAAAACTAGGGATGTTTTATCCTGTTGAGTCATAAGGTTTTAGATTTTCCTGTTTATTTGATCTTGAAGTTTTCCCAAATTTGCTTAATTGGCTTTAAGAGATGGATATCATACAATTGAAAACACAATAACGTTTTTAAAAGATCATCTTATAAAGAAGTGATAACCCAAAAGAACGACATGTCTTTTTTTTTTTTTTTATAAAATATGGACCAAAGTCAGTTATCCAGCATCAAGCTAGTCCTTCTGCCCTTAGTGCTCTTCCTCCTCTCGAATGAGTACCTACTGCATTGTCTCCTTGTGATGAGTAAATGGCAGGAATATATGCAGGTATTTACACATGAAATGTTTAGTAAACTAATCAAATGCTATGCTGATAGAAAAGTAAAAATGGGAATTAAAGTTAATGTAAGCTGGTTCAGGGGAAGGCTTCATAACAAAAGTATGGGGCTTTTTGATTTTGAAGGATGGCTGAAATTTAGAGGATATAGGGGAGAAATTTAATAAAGAGAACAGACTAAACAAAAAACCAGAGACAGAGATTGGAGTGGTCTCTAGTGATTAGGAGAGAAGGACAGTAAGGCGATGGACTTGTTTGAGGTATACAGGTGGAATAAGTGTACAGTAGTTTACTGGAAACTAGGAAGGATAGTTTAGTCTTGATATGGATGTGGTCAATGGTAGAGAAATCTAGGTTCTTTGCTAAAGATATAACTTGATTGTAGCATTTTAAAAAGATTAATTTGGTGTTGTGTTTGCTTAAAATTAGGGCCACTTAGAAAACATTTCCCAGTATGTATATTGCTGGGCATTGTAAATAAGATAGCCTGGATTAGAACAGTAGTAGTAGGAATGGAGAAGAAATTGTGAACTACAAGCCAGAAAACATAAGATCTAAGAAAAGGCCTACGTGTCTGGAGACCTTTAAAAATGTGACTTTCATAAAGGTAAAGATGGAAGCCAGATTCCTAGGATTCGTGAGGAAATGTCAAGGTTATGGATGCAGCAATCATTGATTACTTACTTAAAACATTTGGAAGCTAAGGGAAAGAGAAAGACAAGATGCTTACTAGATGGGTGGTAGATCTTAGAATTAATCGCTTTAAGGTATGATGGGTAAATATTTAAAAGCAGAACATATAGAGCCATTTGAGAGGAAGAGATGGACAGTGCTAAAGAGAAGGCAGGCTATTCCAGTAGGGTAACAGATTTCTGTAGTGCCTGAAAGAGATAAGCTCCTGGGATGAGGTTAGGTTATTGGCTTAGCTATAGAGAAGAGGGCATTGTTCTTTGTAAGAACAACCAGAAAATCTAGGAAAGAGAAGGTGAGATTAGAGAAAATGAGAACATGGGAAGGGACTCATATCAGTAATTATCAAATACATAATGTGTGAGAATAGGGGTAAAGAGTGGAGTTGGGACTCTGTAAAGAAAGGCAATTAAATAAACTTGTGAGAATGAGCCTGGTAGAAATGCCTCAGAAATTCAAGAATTGCTGAGTAAAGATAAGGATCAAATTAAAAACTTTTAGAATCGAATTATGTATGGTTTCGTATGTTTCTCTGGTTCTGCACAAAGCATCAAAGGCAAAGCAAATATTGAGAGTTTAGTTAGAAGGTGAAGAAGACCACATTGAAATACATAATCTTGTGGTCAAGAAGAGTCCACTAAGGCAAGAAAGAACCAATGACGTGAGTGTGTTGAAGGGAGTTCAATGACTTTAGGTTTTGGTGAGGTCGAAGAACAGATATAGTGTTTTTAAGGGAATGAAAGATTAGGGACTCTGGTCACTGTGATGACCATTCAGTGCTGAATGACGATTGAGACCAGAGAAAGGATGGTAGATAAACGTCTAACATCAAGGCTGGAGTTGGAAAGGAGGCTAGCTTTCCTAGCCCCTGTGGTCTCTCATTCTACTCCCTTTCCCTCCGGCCGTTTCTTGAGATTAAGAAAGCACACTGTATTAGAGAGAATTGTAGAAAGCTTGATACCGTTTGGGGAATCCCGGGTGAGGTGTAAATTAATAAATTACATTAAATGTAATTTGATGACCCAAAGGAAAACTTCCCCTGTGGGATAAAGAGTCCTTCCTCAGCTCGGTAGGGGATTATGGAAGCAGAATTCAGGGAAAGCTTCGGAAGAGCCAGGGATGAGACTGGACAGGTAAAGGTAAGCTGAGTGAGTGTGAGGGATGGTAGACATGTTACTTCTGATGTGGAAGATTGAGAGTCAGTGGATCTGGTAGTTGAAGAGCTCATGTTGCAAGTATGAGCTAGTTTCTCCCAGGCATACATATAAACTGAAAAGAACTAGCTCTTCTTATTTGGTTGTACCAGGTCCTTCTGCTTTATTTATATAGCAAATTGGAATTAAAAGCAGTAGATTAGTGAAGAGTGGAAGAGAGAGAAATTCAGAATTTTATTATAACAGGATATAAAAATATTTTGACAGTTTGCCCCTAAAGAGAATGTGGCATGTGAATAGATATAAACCTACAAGTTATTGAACTAATCCGTTCTTTCATTTTATATATTTAGATGTGACCTTTAGGAAAAATTTCTGAAGATAGAGTGAAACAGGGATAGATATTAATAGCAAATATGCCTAGTTTGGAAGCACTTTTAATTTACTGACACTAGAATATTTTTAAATTTACTGGACTTGATCCATATATGTCAGCTGACATTTCAATTATGTCATTTAAAAGTGATAATATTTCAAAGTACAAGTCATGCTCAAGACTACTAGGTGTGAAACCATGCTGCTGGATCAAGAAGCCACTGCTCCTTCGATCTCCTATTTGCTCCGTGATTTGCAACCATGAGTCTTATTCTTAGCAACCGTATGTTGCTGGACATACCAGCCTTTTAATACCAGCGTCCTTAGTTAGGAGCTTTTTCCCAAAGAATCACTCTTGAGAATTCTAGATTCCCTAAGAGAATCTATTCTGGTCCATAGTGTTTTAGAGAGTCTGGGTTTGAGTTCCACAGAAATCTAGTTTTTACCTGTTAGGTACCTAAGCCATCTAAGCTGCTTGAGAATTGAAGTACCTAGAGCTTTTGTGAAACAGCTGGATGGAAGTTGTAAAGAACTAGTCCATTCTCTCCAGGTTCCCTCAGACCTGTACATCCTAAGGCAGTGATTGACTTTGTTCTTAGTCCACTTCACAGGTACAATGATGCTAAGGGTTCCTGGAAGCTCCTAACTGACGCAGGAACGTACCATGCTTAGAACAGTTTTGTTGTTCCAGCTCCTGTTTGGTATTCAGACCCACTGTTGTGCTCTGTTACAAAGCTACACTACAAAAGCTTTCCCCTCCCGCTCCATAAAATTTACAAAGCCTTTTAAAAGCACCGAGTACCTTTTTTTGTTGTTGTTGTTGTTAAATTGAGGTAAAATTCACAGAATATACAATTAACTACTTTAAAGTGTACAAGTCAGTGGTCTAGTACTGTACTTTAATTATCTCACCATTAATAGCAAAATAAATAACCCACTCCAGCTGTGAGATATTTTTTTTTTAATATACCACCCTCTGAAAAAGGGAAGAAGGCAAGGAGCTATAGCTGAAAAAGCTTTAGGTTACATGTTTTCAATAAAAAAAAAGATACATGTTTTCCTGAATAGGTAAAAATGTTTGAAGCAACCATTTAAATAGTTTTGAAATAGCAATAATAGGCTTTCTGTCTTCATGACATTTGATTCGCATCATGTAAGAAATGATTTGCTTAGCAGAGGTATATTATTAAGCTAGCTCTCTCTATGGGTGTGAGGTTGAATGTGTGTGCACACATTGGTTTATATTTAGTAATTTTCATTTAAATCCTCCGCTTAGTGAGTGTAGCAGAGGGGAAAAAGCCTCTGGCCATTTTTCTGTGACGTTTCATGTATTTATCCCTGCTATATTCTGCTTCATTTATATGTTCAGGATAAATGATGCATTTATAGTTTCTTTCTTTCTTTTCTTTCTCTTACTTTCTTTTCTTTTCTTTCTTTCTTTCTTTCTTTCTTTCTTTCTTTCTTTCTTTTCTTTCTTTCTTTCTTAAGACCCTATTTAAAATACACAGCAAGGTTACAATACTGGTGCCTATCTCATCCCGGCCATATTTTATCTGAACAAATATTTTCATAGCTTTGTCTCACCAGATTTCACTCTCACTAGTAAGCATACTCATTCTGTGTCATACTCTTTGAGAAAACCTAAGGAAAGGATAATAAAACTTCTATTAGAATAAGTTTCAGAGCTTTGAAATCTGACATACTCTTTGTCTGCCTTTTAAAGACCAAGTAATAGTAATAATAATAATAAACAGGGCTCAGAAGGATTGTGATTTGCCCATAATCACATTCTAACAACAATTTAAAATTCTCTTAGCCCTCATCATCTGAATTTGCCTTTATACATAACTCAAGGAGAAGAAAACTTCAAGATTCAGAATATGTCTCTAAACTTTGTTGTGTCTTACAGTTTATTATAATAGTTCTTACAAGTCAAGGTATTTCAACTGAATCAGTGCACATAAGGAATTGAAGGCTTTCAAAGTGTCTATCTACTGATGACTGTTATCACAGATCCTGTAAGTTGTGGAAACTGGTATTAAATGTGACCTGGTGATCTTGGAGTACTATAGTGAAGGATCGGGGTGTGTGTGTCAACCTAGCAGGTACTCATAATATGGACTTAAATTAATTACCAGCCTCAGAACTGAAAGAGTAAAACAGAGGTGGAATTAAATTTACCCAGGATTTTTCTGCCGTGCCAAAGAGCATTTAAGGACCACCATGCATGATCACTAGACCGGTGACATCTCTAATATTACAGAATGAAAAAAAATATCTTATAGTAATGGCACCAAGATGTACTACACTCACACTAAAGCTGTCATCTCAGACTTATCTTGAAGAAGTCTTGTATATGCTACACCATGTAAAATGATAGTGTATCTGCTGATAATGTTTCAATCAAGGAGGTGGTTGTTTTCAGCATAATGAAACAGAGGGAAAGCTCCACAAGGATTTAAAGATGATAATACCATCACCATCTCCAAGAAGAAATGCAGGAAAACTGACTGCAATCAACTTTTGTAGCCTTGTGCTGTTTCCTTATATGGTGAGATCTTATCCCAAGGACTGTGCTAACATTTACACTGTGTTATCAAGCCTTGCATACTGAAATTGTGTGTCTTTGGAGCAGAATATAGTGATCTGGAACATTACTGGGATGTTTTTAAGCGTTGTCATTTTATATGTTGACATTTTTAAGAAGACTGATACCCTGAAGCTGTTTATTTTTTCCTTTATTACATCTATAAATCGAGTATCCAGCTAATGGTAAAGGATGTCCAGAGTTTTGACATCATCAACCAAAGTAGGAAGCTCTTTATTGGCTTTAAGCAGAATGTTGGGCTACATACCATTGCTCCACTTATGTTAAAATATAAGGTTTAATTAAAAGTTAAAAATATGGACGACTGCCATATATGCCCTAACAGGCACCCTCCCCAACCCCTCGTTTAGGGTAAGATTTGCTATCAGGTATGTTTCTTTTTACTTCTACACCTTTCGTATTCCTTAATTAATACATTAATAATAATAACCATTGTTACCCAGATATGTATAACAACATATCTTGGGTTTTAACATAGTCCGTGCTGTTATGTGTAAACTCTCAAGACATCACCTATATTTTAACTGATAGCTGATTGGGATGAAGCCTATTAGTAAAATAAGCAGAGATCTCATAATCTCCAAATACATATGTACATCCCTGCAACCTTTGTTTTATAACACACTTTGAAGTTTTAATTCTTGACCATCATGAGTCTTATTCTTATACCTTGTACTCACTTCTCTGTTTTTTTTTTCTTTCTTTGGACAAAGAAGAAAATCATCTTTTCCCCCTGTGAATTTTACAATTAGAGAGGGAGTTCTCAACTAGAACTTAACATGCACCCCCCCCCACCCCTGTATGATTCTCCCTACAAGTTACCCAACAGGTCTGATTTTCCCTTTTCAAACGAGAAAGCTCTCCCTCTCTGGCTGCTGAGTGTTTATTCAAGTCTCTGTGATCAGTCACCTCCGAGTTACCTCCCCAATAACCAGTCTACCATCTTCAGCTTATTTCCAAACTGGCATTTAGTTTTAAGTGATCATACTTCTTCTTTTTTTTTTTTCTTTTTCTTTCTCTCTTAAAACAGGGCATTTAAACAGAAAGCATAGTCTGAGTTTTGAAGTAAAGTAACAACCACTGCAACTGCGAAACGTTGAATTGGTAAAGATTTTTTGACCCTGTAAGACTGGTATTATCCACTTTCCCTAACTTCTGAGTTATTCTAGCTCTTTTAAAAATCATTTAATATTTCTAAACAATATGACTAAAATTCAGTGTTTTGCAAATATGTGTGACTTTTAATAGAATTTAAATTTTTTTCACTGAAATGTTCTAGTTGAGTATAAAGCTTCAGGATATGGTGAAATAAGAATTGTTTCTAGTTTGAATTTGAGAATGTATTCACCTGATCCTTCCTTCCTTCCTTCCTTCCCTCCCTCCCAGTAGGGCTCCACATTGGTTGAGAATTGATTCTGTCAAGACTATCTTTGGCATTCTTTTTCAGATCCAACTCTAATAAATTGTAGATAAGGATGAACACATAAATAAATGTATATTTTAAATGATTTTAAGCTAAGACCCCTTAGTGGACTGGTGGTGAGCATTTAAGTCTTTGAATTCATCAGGGTTTTTTGAAATGCTCATCTCCACAGGAGTATTCTCTTTTGTAGGTCTGGAAAGAATGTACTCTTATTAGGACTGCTGCTTTTTAAATTGAGACATTTGAGAATTGGAAGCACAAAAGTTTTTAATTTTCCCTAGCGTGAATAATAAAGAAGAAGAAACAGTAAAATAGTCTTATTTTTATAAATCACACATTTCATATAGCTAAAATAGCTAAATTACACAATATACATGCTTGTTTTGAAAATCAAAACTTGTTAAAGAATCCCAAACTTTAACAAAAATCTCTTGGTTTGTAAGTAGTACAATGAGAAAGAACTCTTAAAGATGTGTGCTTGCTTGCTCTGTTGGGTTGGAAATGTTTACCGCCACGAACATCGCCACAACTATGCCCATATCTGTTTGATTTAGTATAAGGTAATGAGAAAGCTATTTCATTTCCTGAAGTTTTTTCTGAAGTTAAGAAATAAAGCAAATTACTGTTTTAATAACTGAATTGATACTCCAAAAATAGAGCTCATACCTGAGTTATGAAGAATTTGTCGGTATCATGTTTCAGAACGTAAATAATTTTAGTCTTTTGGGGGGAATTTTTCTTTGCTTTAAATCTGTAAGATAAGATAGGAGCCATCTTTCAGAAAAGATGAGACTGAACTTCACTGGTAAAATAAAAGCTGTGTGATTAAATGGAGTAATAAAAACTGGGTTTGGTGTTTCTTAATAACTTTTAGAAAATTTGGAAATCTTTTAATTTAGAAAACTATGAACATCAGAAATCTTTGGAATTCTGATAGATACATAACCATATGGGGATTTGCTGCATAGGTAGCAAAATACTTTGGTTATGAATACAAGCCTGAAGAGGAACTAATACACCCTATAAAAGCGTTTTATTGGCACTGAACAATCAAAAACTGTCACTAACTGTTCACAATGGCCAGCCTCTAGTGAACCACTAAAGAAAAAACAACAGGCAGAGTGGCATCACGTTTAGGAAAGAAGATAGAGATTCAGAAAATGTGTATTGAATGAAAGCTACTGGTTGAGAGAGTGATATTGGTGTCTGATTACTTCTGGAGTCCTAGGTGTGCTTTGTGTTACATCTGTTTTTTGGAAGCTTTTACTCAGATTCATCTGCACATGAGTTCTAACTTACCTCTTGGTTGTACTGTGGCTTTCTGCATTGATTCCCCTCTCCACTCCATGATCAGACCTTTTCCTTCTGTCTTCTTTATCTCTGAATTCTGGAGAGGTCAGCTCTTGACATTCACGTTTCTTCAATACCGTCCCCCCAAAACACATTCTCACAATTTTTTAAATGTCCCCTAATTACACTTTCCTTAACTCGAATTTCTCTTTTGTGATACTCATAAGTAAATAAATATGTAAATACATAAATACATTAATACATAAATGAATATACATATGTGTTTGTATTGACATCTTACCCCTCAAACAGGCACATACACACAATTCAGTCTTTTAAGGGCAACTTATAATTGTTAAAGAATTCTTTCTGTTGATAAAACCAAAATATATTTCCATAGGCAGTTACCATTTGTCTAGTAATTTCTAGAGGTAATAAAGCATCCTTAGGTCTTCCAACCATTTTACATTTACCATGGATTCTAGTTCTCTCTGTAGTCTAGTTCTCCTTTATACAATATTTTAGTTGGACAGTGAATGCTTTTCTTAAAATATAAAGCTCATGCTTTAATAATCCAGATGTGATCAGATAATCTATTTTTTCATTAAAACTATTCATACATATATTTGTATATCCCTTTGCAGTTCACAGAGTCCTTTTATAAAAATATCCTATGGGGTAGGATCATCCCTATTTTGCAAATGAAGAAACTGAGGCTCAAAGTGGTTATCACTTGCAGTTTGCCCATTGTCCTGCAATTGCTAATTTAGACATTGCACATCTATTTACAGGGTCTTAATGTTATCATTTTAGGAACTTTGTTACCCACTTGTCAGATATAAGCCTATTGAGTGAAACTGCTAGGCCCTTTTTTCATATGTATAGCTGGCTGGTTAGGTCTCTCATCCTGTACTTTCCTAATACATTTTTAAAAATCTGAATGTATATACCTATTACATTTTGTGTTTGGATTTGATGTGGTTAGAGTATACCATTTGTGTATCACCGTCTTCCAAGATTGTCTTATGAAAAAACTATGTGATTATAAAGAGATAGATAAATGTTATTGGTAACATTAATAGCATTTGTGTGAAGAATTTAGAGATTTTTAGTTGAATAATTGTAATTTTAATTACTGATTCTGTCATCTTTAGAATTGGTTCTATTTGCATATTTAAATTAACTTTGTAGGTTTTGCTGAGCTAGCTAAAAAGTATGGAGTAAAGGGAAGCAATATCACAGAAACTTATTTTTTAATTTTATTTGAATTCCAGTTTGTTAAGCATGCAGTGTAATATTAGTTTCAGGTGTACAGTATAGTAATTCAGTACTTCATACATGACCCTGTGCTCATCACAGGTGCACTCCTTAATCCCCATCACCTGTTTCACCCATCCCCACACCACCTCCTTTTTGGTAACCATCAGTTTGTTCTCTGTAGCTACAAATCTGTTTCTTGGTTTGTCTCCCCCTTTTTCCTTTTTGCTCATTTGTTACTTAAATTCTACCTACGAGTGAAAGTGAAATCGTATGTATTTGTCTTTGACTTATTTCACTTAGCATAACACTATCTCCATCCATGTAGTTGCAGATGGCAAGCTTTCATTCTTTTTTATGACTGGGTAACATTCTATTTTATGTATATATGTATGTATATATCTTCTTTATTCATTCATTAATTGATGGGCACTTGGGCTGATTCCATATCATGGCTATGCCTATTGTAGATAATGCTGCTATAAACATTGGGGTGCATGTATCCCTTTGAATTAGTATTTTTTGTATCCTTTGGGTAAATACCCAGCAGTGCAATTGTTGGATCATAGAATAGTTCTGTTTTTGTTTTGAAGAACCTCAACACTGTTTGCCACAGTGGTGTACCAGTTTGTGTTCCCACCAACAGTGCAAGAGGGTTCCTTTTTTCTCTCCTTGCCAAAACCTGTTGTTTCTTGTGTTTTTGATTGTAGCCATTCTGACAGGTGTAAGGTGATACTTCATTGTGGTTTTGATTTGCATTTTCCTGATGATGAGTGATGTTGAGCTTCTTTTCATGTGTCTGTTGGCCTTCTATATGCCTTCTTTAGAAAAATGTCTATTGAATTATTTTTTTTGGTTGAGTTTTATAAATTCCTTCTGTATTTTAGATACTAGCCCTTTATCAGATATGTAATTCGCAAAAATCTTCTCCCATTCTGTAGGTTTCCTTTTTGTTTTGTTGATTATTTGCTTTGATGTGCAAATGATTTTTATTTTGATGTAGTCCTAATAGTTTGTGTCTTTGTTTCCCTTCCCTTGGGAGACATATCTAGAAGGAAGTTGCTTGGCTGATGTGAAAGAAGTTACTGCCTGTGCTTTTTTCTAGAATTTTTGTGGGTTCAGGTCTCACGGGTCTTTAATCCATTTTGAATTTATTTTTGTGTTTGTTGTAAAAAGATGGTCCATTTCATTCTTTTGCATGTTGCTGTCCAGTTTTCCCAACACCATTGTTGAAGAGATTGTCTTCTTTCCATTGGATATTCTTTCTAGCTTTGTCAAAGATTATTTGGCCATATAATTATGAGTTCATTTCTGGATTTTCTGTTCTGTTCCTTTGGTCTGTGTGCCCATTTTTGTGCCAACATCATACTGTTTTGATTACTACAGCTTTGTCATATAGCCTGATGTTGGAATTGTGGTGCCTCTCCAATCTTGAAAAAGAGATTGCTTTGGCCACTTCTTTTGTGGTTCCATGCAAATTTTAGGATTGTTTGGTCTAGCTCTGTGAAAAATGTTGTTGGTATTTTGATAGGATTGTTTTGGGTACTATAGACATTTTAACAATATTTGTTCTTCCAGTCAATGACTAGAGGCCTATGAAGGCCTCTTTCCTGGAGTCTGTGAGCATGGATTGTCTTTCCATTCCTTTAACTTGTCTTCAGTTTCTTTCACTGATATTTTATAGTTCTCAGAGTATAGATCTTTCACCTCTTTGATTAGGTTTATTCCTAGGTACCTTATTGGTTTTGGTGCAATTGTAAATGGAATAGTATCACAGAAACTTTTAGGCTCACACACAGTAGCTTAAGTTCTGTAAAAATTCATCTAAATATTGCTGTTATCCAGTGCTACACTTTACATCTTATCCCACAAGATTACCATCAGAAGACTTATCAGAAACTGCTGTTTTCAAGATACATTATGGTTAGGAGGATATTCTAGAAAGCCCATCCAAATAATAAATAATTTTGATATTATTGGTTCTTTATGGAAATGCATTTTGGCTCTCATCAGTCTGTTCCATTTGTTTTATGGAGTTGATGTGTCATTGGGATGGGAAAGTAGCTGGTTTCAAAGTCTTGAGTTTGGGCAGGCAGCAGAAGAAAGGGACATGGGATAAAAGGAGGACATTTCCGATGGGAAACAATTGTCAATAGAAGCTGCCTCCATGACTACCTGTCCCACGTCAAAATTAAAGTTTACCTTCCTGTGTACTTCAGATGGAAGGGAGCTAAGGTTCTAGCCAACATGCTGCATATTATTATCCACAAAAAAATGTCCTCAAATGCAAACAATAGAGCAGTGGTGCTTGCTAAACCTGCCACTCATTTCTAAATCTGTTTTCAGATTTTCCCAAGAACTAATTATAAGCATGTAGCTTCTAGAGTTTGACATTTTCTCCTTTTCTGGCACTCATCTTAGCAGTGGTTTTGTGATCACATCTGAGTATTAATTTCCTGGAATAGAATTCAATTTTCACCTAGATTTTAAAATCATTTAAATTGAGTGGATGTTCTTTTACTGTCTTTGCATCTTTACTGACTTAAAGTTCTCTTCTTCACATTGCTTAATCTGTCCTTTCTGGTTTGAGGATTGAGCTCTTTTTATGAAGAATATGGAAAGAAACAAAATGAAGATGGAACTGCATAGCCTTGCCTTCTTTTAGGGCTTAGCATTAAACAGGGTAAACAGTGGCTTTTCTTAATTTTCTCCTATTTCAAACTTAGCTTTTTTTCACCTTCAACATTTTCCACAAGCTTCAGATCATTATATATTCTGATTTTAGTCCTCAAGGATTACTCTTATTATATACAGGTAGGTTTTTTACTCCATCCATCTTTTCTAAGCGTTCTTTTCAGCTCTAGTTCTATGTGATTCTCTTTGTTACAACTGATTTCTTTAGATTTCTCCCTAATCTCTTTATTACAATAATTTATTGCATAATCAGTCATATTTTAGCATCTTCTGTGGCTTATGAATCACTGACCCCTATAACTATGGGACCATTCTGAGGCATCTTTTTTTTTTTTTCTTAGCCTTTTTTTTGGAAAAGGTGTTTTCTCCCAAACTTGGAAGCAAATGTTCAGGGCTGTTCATTTAGGAAACATTAAATATTTGTTGAAGTCCAGGTTTGGTAAGTGTTCCCTGTATATAAAGCAGATTAAATCAAGGCCTCTTTCCTGGTGGAGCTCTTAGTAGAAAAGAAGCTAACATATAAGGATTTGCAATGCACTGTGGTAATTGCAGAAATAGCCAGGATGCCTGTCATCCAAGAGCCCAAGTTATTCTCGTTTCTTGCCTCTGTAAATCCTAAATTTATGCCACAAATTCTTAGAGTTTCTAGTATGTTCACAACAGCCAACCAGTTCTCCGTAGGTCAGAAGTCCAGAGTATATGTTACCCTTCTTTTTTCAACCTTGGGAAAGAGAGATTGTCAGAATGTCAGTTTGATCAGGTTTATCTTCTAGCAAATTCAGACCTCCGGTTAGAACCCCATTTCTGTGCTCCCCTGGATGATGAGTTCCCTCGATTGTCCTTAGATTGCCTCAGTGTTTTGTTCATAGTGCTTAGTTTTGTGTTCACTGGAATGTTTCCTTTGCACTTCCAATTTCAGATTTTATAGATTTCTTATATTTGATTTTTGCCCCTCCTATCCTTTAGCTCTTTTTCTCTTACATTCTGGTTCAGGTTCCACCTAACCCAGTCTGTAATGCTTCTGAGATGATTTTATCTTTTGCATTAACTTTTAAGTGTAGTTTTTCCTCATTCTCTATATAGCTTTATATATATAGACATCTTTCTGTAAGCATTTTTCCTTTTTTTTTTTTTAATCCTTCTAAGACAACATCTGGATGTTTTCCTGGTTCTCAGTAGATAATCTGATTATCCCCTCGGACAGACTTATAGGAACATTCTAGAAGAAGAAGGCACACATTGTGCAAAACCCTATCCACTTATATTTTGAAATACTTCTATATTTTAGATTGGCTGCTTCTCTTCTCTGTTCTGCATGGAATGCCTGTGTCCTTTTCAATATCAGCTTCTCAAGTCACCATTTACTCTGTATGCAGGATGGCAGACTAGTTCATTTTCTTCTTTATGCCCACAGGACTTTGTTCATACTGGAAGAGCATTTAGTACCACCCAAGCATTCCTTATTTAATTTTGGTGCGGTGGATTTTTAAAAAGTGCACATACACTTCAAAGATGATTGAAAACGTCATTATAGTGGCTCCTTTCCCTCAGTTTACATGCAGAAAAGCCTTTTGGCCCCCCAAACCTAGCTGATTCCTGCTTTCAGAAAGATTTGCATCTCTTTGGAAAGAATGATTTGGTTCATAGCATTATACAGATATGAATTAAACAGGCTTCTTAGGGGAAAGTGATTTTTCAGCTCTTCTCAAGTTGGATCTTTGATTCAGCAGTTATCTTAAGGCCCATCAAGTTTCTAAGACAGCACCATGCTGAAGGATATAGAAAATATGCCCTTAGAGCCCCTGCAGTGGAGTTGAGAGGTGTGAGGAGGGGTGAACAGCAGCCATAGTGGGGTCACAGCAGTTTGCTACCCCGTGAGTGTGGTTCAAGCCACAGGTGCAGTTCTAAAATGATGTAAGTGGCAGAGAAAAGACTTAAACTTTTGGAAGATTGAATAAAAACTAAGTAGAAGAGATCAGGAAAGCATTCTAGATAGGGAGAAACGCACAAAGTAAAGGCAGAGTCCAGGAAACCCAGACCATATTTAGCTGACTCTCATGGCCTCTCTTTTCCTGTTTGTGTCATTTCTGTTTCCTTCTATTAATAACAATAAATTTGGTTGTTTTTTTATTAATACACTTTCAAGTTCTTCTGTTCTCAGAATTTCTTTTCACTTGTGTTCTTAGGATTTTTCATTTAGTTTAATCTCTACTTTCAAGTCTATTAAATCCTTAAGATTTTGTGCTCCAGTAAATCTGCCCTGCAGTACTGGTCTGTCTGGATTTATAATAAGCATAATCCTAGAAATTTGAATGTCATTTTTTAAAAGTAGAATAACATTTTATCACAAACCTGAAAGAATTTGTTCACAAAATAGTCATTTTCCCTGCAAATTTTAGCTTATAAATTGAAATTATTTCTGTGGCTCACCTAAAAAGTATAGCATGCTGTTAAGATAAATCTGTCAAGTTCTGGTAGGAGAAATTTTGTATGCTCTTTAAAGTTTGGTTTAACACGTAAAGATAAGTATAGTTCATTTGTGTTTGAGTTGCTTCGAGATATGTTGTTGAAGTTGGAGAAAGTTGAGGATTTCTTAAAATCCTCAACTGATGGAGATGCACGCCATCCAAAACTTGATAGGAAATCATATGTTACAGGTTGATGTAGGGTGGGAAGGTGCTGCAGAGAGGGGCAGCAGAGCCTGAGATAAGATGACGGTGTGTCCTTCTAAAAATACATGAGTGTTTGAGAATTTAACTGGCAAGGAGTAACCATAATGGGAACTAAATTTCAAATGTACAGTTCCAAGAAAGATTTGTTTCACTAAGTAACCTAGCCACTGGAGGGAGCCTTTGAACTGTAAGGAACAGCAGTAAAGGAAAGGAAGATCAAAGCTTTTTGAGAAATAAGATCAGGTTGCCAATTGGGCTTTGAGGAGTAATCATGAGATGAGGCTTAAAAACTGAAGAGCAGAATAAACTTCTCTGGCATACTTGGGATTCTCGGTGACTGCTGCCAGTTGGGGCGGGTTTGACCACTTAGAGAAATTTAACTGGAAATTCGAGAGATCTCTGGCCATAGGGACTACAGTTAAGAATGGAGTAGCCTCAGGTGAGTATGTGGGCCAGTTGTCCCTAGCAAACATGAAAGTGGAGAAATTGGTGGGTTTGTGAATGTAGCTGTATTTAGCCGGCTGAATTCATAAGGCCCATGTGTTGATAGAGAAAACACCTTGCAGATGTAGTGCCAAAAAGAAGGTAAGAGGCCCCATTTCCAAGAGGAAACAGAAAATCCTGACTTGGTAATTAGAGAAAACGAATATTTGGGATGGCCTTTTGTTTTCAGGTTCCCGTTATGTGTGTTTTATCTCACTGTGTTATTACTAGAGATCTTCTGTCTTCATACTTAGCAGCAGGTATTGTTGTCTGAATGCAGTCTTTACATGGCACCCTAGTATATGACGCAGATGAAAGCAGGGTGGGAGGAAGATGTGTTGTCCTAGGGCCCTGTCCCCTCAGCTTCCTCCCCAGGGGCTCCTGAGATGGTTTTGCAGCCTGAAACGAATTTAAAAATCAGTCTTTTCAGGTGAAGATTTTATGCAAACTGGAAACCAATGACAACTTATAAAGATCAGGTTTTCCCAGTTTTGCTTTCTGTAGCAGGGTTTTGCATTCCATAATGATTAACACATTGCAGTTAATCTGAGGAACAGAAAGGAGAGAAACCCACTCAGCCGCTGTAGTGCTATGTGTTCTTGCCTAAGCCCTTCATCTTTTCCTGCTTTATGATTTTCTGTGAAAGATCTGATGTCAGGATACAGCTTAATTTTATCTTATAATACAGTTGACCCTTGAACAATGCAGGAGTTAGAGGCACCGAAAAGGGAAAATATGTTTAATATAAATATTAAAATATATTTTAAATGTTATATCTAATAGAAATGTTAAAACATACTTACCATAAATGTTAAAATATATTTAATAAAGCTGTTCAAACCCACATTGCGTCAAGGTCAACTATGGAGCCATTACGAATAAAAATGTCTTTATGTATACATCCTGCTTTGTAGTTGGACTAGTCTAGTGTTATGTAAAAACACCAAAAATCGTTTCAACCTGTTATGGATATTTGAAGCTCAGGGTGTCTATGCAGTAAGTAAAACTACTTTGTGAATGAGTAATTGCTCCTGTTTACCCTGTAGACATTTCTGCACTTGTGCCTCCATGACCTCTCTCTTTACTAAACTTTATAGTATTTTATTAATCACATACAACCGGTGACATTTATTCTGTTGCTCTTCCAGATTGTAGTTGTTGAACTTTTCTTGTATGTACACTGTCTCAATGTCTCAACTTTTAAACTCCTTGCAACAAGAGGCAAAATTGAAGTTTTTTGTTCTCCTTGCATACTGTACACCTTGAGCAAATAGCTGCCTTGATTTTTATCTTGGCAGTCGTAACACATACCTTTTATAAGTTGTCAACTTGCTTAGTGTGTGGTGACCAATGTGTTACGGACTGGGTGTTAGGTAATCAGCAAGCCGGCCGAATTTTAAACAGAATGTCTTCTTTGTGGTATTCTGACCCAGGAAAACTGATAGTATACTGAGACTTCTTACACATGGCATATGAGAATGTGATATCTGGCACCTTGAAGGTGTTTTAAATTTTATGTCTTTGAGTTCTATACTGAAAAATAAACCCACGACAAACAACTTGACCTGCTTTCCTGCCCTCAAATTATTTAGACCCAAAAATAGTGTTTTGTTGTACATACTTGAAAATCATAAATTAAAATTAGTTTTTTAACCTTATAAAACATTTAAATGTTATTAGCAATCCTTTAAAAATATACAGTTCTGAGTATGTTATACTACAATTAATACATTAAAAATCAAACAGTATCATTTCTAATATAAAATATGTTCAGAAACTTGATTTTCATTGTGCTCTGCTTGTAGAAAGTGTAAGATGCTTTCCCATATCGTATTTGTCTTTGCAATATTTTGGTGGTGAGAAGGCTTATTATTATTTATGTCGACTCGATAGTCCCTTTGTGAAGATGCTGGATGTTATCCCTTCATGCCCCAGGAGAGTGTTTGTACAGAGCCGGTTTCTGGCAAGTGAGGAGTCCCCTGCCTCGGCTTTTTGGAAAGTTTACTGTCTATTCAGTATTGAGTACTGATAAACAACTGTTGTTAGGCATTTATCAAGTAATAAATGGGCTTCGGATTGCTTTCCCTTCTCTCATTTTGTTCCTACAAGAGAGTAAGGCAGATGTTACTCCTGCTTATGAAATAGGGCCCTGGGATATTAAAAGACTTACTTATATGCCTTTGGCTGTATTACTTACCAGTGTAGAGCTGACTTCCACAGTCCATCTGCAATTTTCAGCCCAGTATTTTTTCCATTAGACCTACTGACTCGTACATTCTGAGTTGCACCCCACTGTGAAGTCCTGTATCAAGAAAGGGAAATGAAGTTGCATCAAGTTGAGTTCAGTGGTCAAAGTTCTGGTACTATTTTAAAGAAACTGAGTGGAGACTGCAGAGTTTCTATATATCCCCTACCCGTGCACAAATGTCTTTTGATTTTGTTGCAATATTAACTTTCAAATAAACTTTATATAAATGCAAATATTATGTTAATGCAAAATTAGGGATTCCTTAGTTCCAGTTCTCACTAAATGTAAAGCAAAAGTGAGGAGAACGTTGGTATTACTGAGTTATGGGGTATTTTCTTTTTCTCGATTCAGTGGAAAAGAGGGACTCAAATCATCTGCATAGGCTTCTTACTGATTTTGGCTACCTAGTTCAAGAGTATTAATCTTCTTCAGAATTTTCCCATGTAGTTATACATCATCTTTTTATGTCAGGGATTTATTTCCTTCCTGGGAAGCTTTCCTTGTTTAGAGTTCAGTTTCTGGTTAATTGAAAACCATTTTAAGTTATTTCTGTCTGACAGTTGGACTGCTTTAAAGGTTAGAATGTGGCACAGCCACCAAAACTTCCTGGAGTAGAGGGTATTTCAGAACTTTGTTGGTGTGGTCTTGTTAGTGCCTCGTGCACTTAGAGCCAGAGTGAAAATGATGATTGCGTTGTTGATTTAGAAATCCCCCTCCCCAACCCCTGACTTGGCTTCAGAGCCCAGTTTGTTTCTTCAGCCCAACTATTTCTCTGTCCTGCTAATCATGGGCAGTGGACATACCATAATGTTGCTGTGTTTCTTTTTTGCCTCTTTTTAGTCATGGGTCTTATCTGACACATTAAAAAAATATATCAGTTAATAGTCTGTACGGTGTAGATCAAGAGAGAGAGAGAGAGAGCTAGGTGTTTAAAAAAAAAAAAAAAACGGGGTCTGGGTTGAAGTCCTTACTATACCAGTTCTGGAATCTTGAGCAAGTTATTCAGGAGAGTATTTCCCTTACCTGTCAAATGAAGATTATTCTCCCCTCCTCTGCCTACCCTACAACGTGAGGTCAGATGAGATAATAATTGACTACGAGTGAGCCTCAAGAACTGTACAGCTCAGTGCAGATGTAAGTAGGATGCAGACAAAAGGAGGAGCAGACAAAAGGAGGAGCCTTAGGAAACTGCATTGATCATGCAAGGAAAGTAGGTTCGAAGAATTCATTCTCCCTTATCTTGACTTGTCTGAATGGTGTAGATGGCCTCTTCTTCATCTTAGTAATTCAGGGATGACTTTTTTGGATTGGGTTGCAGCGGGGTTTTTTGTAGGTTTTTTTGTTTTTTTGTGGGTTTTTTTGTCTTTTTATAAATAAGGTCAGTTGGGTAAGTGCTGCACTTGCTGAAATGTGATACCATTTGGCATAGAACAGTAACTGGTGCAGAGCGAAATGATAAAAAGAAAATTCTGAATTCTCCAAATAGCATAGACTGCCTGATAAAATACCACCACCTTCATCATCATCATCATCATCATCATCATCATCATCATGTGGTGATTGCTAATCAGTTCTCTATGGTCTTCTCAAAAACCCCAGTTAATAGTTTGACCTACATTCCTATTTCCAATAAAACAGTTACCCTAGTAGCTATGCTTCACGGTTTTGCCTCCAACCACTTATTTACAATATGTGGATTCTGGATGCTAGTAGGTCAAGTTAGTTTAGCCACAATTTATAAAAAGCCTTTTTTACATTGATAGTGCCTTACCATGTAAGACACACTATTCATAAAAAGAACCAGAGAACTAACTGTAGGACTCCAGGACTTGAGTTTTAAAGGATCTGGAGCACTGCTGGAAGAGAATAGGCGGACTGTGCTGGAAATAATCCCATCTGAAAGGTAGCTTAGCCCCTGCCTCCTCAGCTTTCATGACTAACGGAAAAAAATACTCCTTTCAAATTCGAAAGTCTATTCATTCCTGCCTTCTCCTCTGAAATGCATTACCAGTTTTATCATCAGGAAGAACTTGATTATTTTTCCTTTCCTATTGGCTTATGTTTATTCTTCCTAAAATGACTTTTCTTCCATTTAACGGGCTCAGAAATGAGTTCCTGTATTGAGCTTTGCAGGCTTGATAGCGTAAATCAGCTCAACTGGCTAAATGCCTTGCTGACTGAAACTTCCTAATGTAGCTGGAACTCAGTTGTGCTCTTGAGCGTGGAGTCTTTAAAGTGGATTATTGATTTACCAGCGCAAGATGGTGAAATGTCTCTAAGGAAGGACAAGACACTCCCTCTCCTGATCCTTGAGCAAGTCTTTCCTTGCTGATTTCAGGGGCTCTGAGCTATGAGCAAAATCCTAACCATGTTTATCTCGCTAGGACAACCCATCCTAAATGCTCAGTAAAGAAAGAATAATTCTTCTCCCACTTAACCACTAAAGAACAACATATGTTTCTAACGTCAGCTTTTTATTTTTTTTTTTATCTTTCATTTTTTTGTTGGTAAATCTCCCAGACAACAGCAATTCTGTAGAGAGTTTAAATATGAAGGAATGGCAGGACGGGCTAAGGGCACTTCTACCCAACATTAACATCAACTTTGGTGGACTGCCCAATTCTTCCTCCCCCTCCAACGCCAACCACAGTGCACCAACGTCCAACCCTGCCACCACCGACAGCCTGAGTTGGGACAGCCCTGGCAGCTGGACAGACCCAGCCATCATCACAGGTAACTTTCTCCCTCCTTCAGCTCCACTGACTGCCATCCATTTGGTTTTTGGCACTAATTAAATAAAAACAGAGGTCTCTTCAGCATAAGCTTCTCTTCACAAAGCCGCAAGCGTGGGGTGGCCGGCTTCGCTCTCTGGGGTCATGCAGTCTCGGCTAACTGTCGGCCTAGTTGTAGAACAAGGCACTTGGCGCCTAGGTTGGTTCTTAGGTGTGAGTAGGTGCTCGTGTCTGGCAGCATGTGTGTATTTTTCAGGTCTCAAAGTACAAAAGGATCTGACTTATCCTTTTGAAGGAACATACTCCACTTTTTAAAATAAAGCTCTCTATTATAAGGCTCTCTTGTTTACGTATCCCTGTCAGAGAAGGAGAAGCGCATCTGGGGAATGACGGTGTCCAACTCTGGGGACTCGGTTTTGCCGCTCTGCCTCTGTGACAGTGGGGGACGGTGTCTATATAGTTGAAGAGGAGGCACGGGTTTCTGGCACAATGAATCGTCCGTGGAAGGGGGGAGGATCAAAAAGAACATGATATTCAAAAGGTCTTGTTTGGAAGGAATCTAAGACTTGTCTAAGACTCTAATTTTTCTCTTTTTGGATAAATGAATCACCTTAAAAATTCTGTTTGTTGGATTTCTGGTTCTTTCTGCACAAACTCACCATTTTCCCTTTTGTTTTCTCTTCTCTCCACAGGTATTCCAGCAACTTCAGGAAACAGTTTAGACTCTCTTCAAGATGACAATCCTCCACACTGGCTAAAATCCCTTCAGGCCCTCACAGAGATGGACGGCCCCAGTGCTGCTCCATCACAGACCCACCACAGCGCCCCCTTCAGCACACAGATCCCTCTGCACAGAGCCAGTTGGAATCCCTACCCTCCTCCTTCAAATCCTTCCAGCTTTCACTCCCCACCCCCAGGCTTTCAGACAGCCTTCAGACCCCCCAGCAAAACCCCCACAGATTTACTACAGAGTTCCACACTGGACCGCCATTAGGGAAAGAGGAGAAACTATTAGAAAATGCAGGATTTGTCCCACCCTGTTTTCTCCCTCTTGGCCCATCCACAGCTCCCTTCTCATCTCTTATGTTCTGAAGAATCCAGTTCCTGATCAATTTTTTTTCTCCCCACCCCCAGATGCAATGCGATCACAGGGTCATTACCATCTTTTTTTGTTTTTATTGTAAAAGTTTCTGTTGATCCAGCATTTGAGTGACACTGTTGAATGTTTCCTAAAAATGCCTTTTTTTAAGGAGGGGGAAAAAAAAATCAAAGGGCAGTCTCAATATTTAGAAAATTACCGTCTGTCTGTTGCGCATAATAATGACATAATCTGCTTAGCAGAAAATGACGATTAATCTTTAGGAAAGGTCAAGTAAGTGCATTATCAACTGCAGAAATTTGAAAACCAGGTTAATTGAAATGCGATTGCTAAGTGCACGGGGGAAAAGCAGTGGTCCTGGCATCCATCTTGTATTCAACTTATCACTATTGCAGGAAAAGATGCTTGTCATTTAATTTCTAAATCTTTCGGCAAGTTGATGGAGAGGACTCGAATGTGTCGTTAAGCAAGAGAAGTTATTGGAAGTTGACAGAAAGACAAATTGATCTGTAGTAGTAACTGGCCTATTGCTAAAGAGTTTATAAGGAGGGGAGAAGTGATTTTTTTTTTAAAGGAGAAAAAAATTTTTGGCTTTAGATTCAAAGTAAATCCAGACGTTTTAAAGAAAAAAAGTATTCACAGATTTAATACCTATGCATAACATAAGAGCTGAAATAGAAATGATTTCTTCAGTCTTTCTCCTCTGTCAGAATCTTTTTTTCTTTTACCTTAAATTCACCTGACTGTGCACTCTGAGATAGCACTGCTCTGGGGCCATCTGATCACCATCAGGAGCAAATCTCTGACCTCCTTGCCTGCAGCTTTTACTTAACCCTGTAGTTTCTGGACGTTTGTGCAGTATTGAAAAGACAGGAGAAAAGAAAACAGAAACCTGGTTATAACCTGACGCTAAAACTAAAAACAAGGAAATGTACCTCTTTCTTCAGAATTAAAACTAAAATCTTAAATAAAACAGAAAACTTGATGATGACCCTTGGGTTGTTCTTGTTTTTGTTTTTCCATTTTGTGGTATGTGAGTTTGAAACATTTTGGACAGCTGTCATCAGATATTTCCATCGATTTTACATGTTCAACACCAGGAAAAATGGTACAGAAGAAGAAATGAGGAAAAGAATTCGTCTTATTGTCAGTCTTTGCCATCTTTGAAGATCAACCCATCTTGTCCTCAAGAGTTCTCTTCCTGCAACTTTTGATAGAAGATACCTCCTCCCTTCCCAGCTGAAAAGCCTCAAGGGCCAGAAAGGAGCAGATGAGCTATTGGTGTGCTGAGATGTTGGTTGGCTTGGGAGGCCTGGTGGGAATAGCCAGTGTGCCATGCAAGTAGCAGTGCCTTGTGTGAGTGCCGTGCTGGGAAAGAGATCGGGAGACCGTAATGTCTCTTGATGTAGACCTCCGGCAGACAAATCTATGGCCAGCCCATTCTAGGGAATACCTAACAATGGAAAGATGGTCATACCACTGACCAGAAGAGGGTGGGGACAGAATGAAGTGTTCCCTACCAGATTCCCAAGATCTTTATGGTTTGCATTTCCTGGCTTGGATTATATTCACAAATCCAAACCTGGAGTTTGCACATTTTCAGCCACATCCAGTAATGGAATCTTTGTCAAATGAATTAAGTAGAGCTTCTAAATCATGTATTATGTGCTTTCAGATTGATTTTTTTTACCTGTTATTTTGTACATCAGTTTACTACAAAAAATGCACAAAAAAAAAATTCACAGTTTTTGAAAAACAGGATAGTCTCAAACGTCACCACAAATAGATGACCACATGAATAGTAAATGCTACTGTGATAGAGGACTAGAAACTGCAGACTCTCTTTGTCCTGTGAAACTTGGCTTTGGTCTCCTCAATTTTCACATTGCACTAGAAAGTGATGGGTCCACACACAGATAATATTTAGGCAGCAGTGATTTGTAATCAAAGCCTTTGGGGGAGGGGGACTTGGATATATCAATAAAAATGTTGCTTTTTCTGTAAAAGAAGGGAAATTCAACCTTGCTATCTGTGCCATGATTGTATGTAAGCTCAATGAATCATACATAAGAGTATAAAACATAAATATCATTTAAATAATAATATAACAAACACCTGTGTGCCTACCCAAGTTGAATGTAGAACCTGCACTGTCCTAAGGACTCCCTCTTCGCCCCTCTCCACTTACACTTCCTTTTCTCTTTTCATCATCTGCAATTAACCATTGTCTTGGTTTCCTCATTAACCTTCCTTTAGAGTCTTGCCACTTAACATATTTCTCCCAGAATAATGTGCTGTTTGGATTTTAAAAGCTGAGCTGTAAACCAAAACCTAGCTGGGTAAGGAAAAGGGCAGTACCGTCACTATTAGATCAAGGCTTTTGGGAGAAGATACAACCTTCTGTGGGTCATAGTTGGGCTCTAGCTTCCCTGATAATTTATAAAAACCAATCCTGGGGCAGTGTGCAAGGTCACAAGTGAATCTTGGAAAACAGAGTCCACCGCAGTCGGGGCATGCGGCAGGGCTGTTGTGAGCCCAGCCCTGGGTGTCTGGCAGAGACATGGTCTGAAGAGGCAGTCATGTCTGTTTTCTGGGTCTCACCTCCACCAAGGCTTCCCCTCTGTCCTCCGCAGTGCCAAAGCATAACGTGTGGAATTGGGGTGTTTAACTGATCGATTTATCCTCCAGGGCACGGAGAGAACAGAAATTCCACTAGGTTTGCTCAAAGTCAGATAAGTACCAAAAAGAACCTGGTCCAAACTGATGCGCAGTCTTGGTATAAAAGCAGTGGGCATCTTGGTATCAACAGCCCTCGGTATGTCTCTCCCGGGTCACAGGACTCAAATCTGACACACAACCTCCATTCCTGCTACTTCTTTCACCTTGCTCCTTTGTTGGACCTCCAACCCTGCCCTTCCTCATCTTCCTTTATGTTACATCTTTTTTTATATATATATAAAGTCTCCAATTTTGTGGGAGTGACATCTTCCACCAACTTCTTAAGAAAGATATGTGGGAGATAGTAATTTCATATCTGGAAATTTTAGTAATATCATACCTGGAAATATTCTCAGTTAATAGTTTCATGGATACAGGATTCTAAATTACAGATACTTTTCCCTTTAGAACTTTACAGGCATTAGTCTGCTGTCTTCTTGCTTCTGGCATTGCTGTTAAAAAGCCCAAAGCCATTCTGATCCTTTATATGTAATAAAAGGATTTTTATTTTTTTTTCTCCCTCTCTGGAAGATTATAAAAATTATCTTCTGTGTTCTGGAATTTCACAATACTGTTCCTTAATATGTCTCAATTTTAATTCATTGTGCTGCACACAATGGGTACACAGATGTTTAAGATCTCGTGACTCGTGTCCTTCAGTTTTGGGAAATTTCCTTTTCATTAATGAATTTCTTGCTATTATTTCCCCTGTTCTCCCTGTCTAGAAATCCCATTACTCAAATAGTGGACTTTTTGGACTTTCCTTTGCTTTTCTTTTTTCCAATTTTTTTTTTTAAGATTTATTTATTTATGAGAGACAGAGAGAGAGATAGGCAGAGACATAGGAGGAGGGAGAAGCAGGCCCATGCCGGGAGCCTGACGTGGAACTCGATCCCGGGACTCCAGGCAGATGCCAAACCGCTGAGCCACCCAGGGATCCCCTCTTTTTTCCAATTTTCTATCTGTCTTTTGCTCTTCATTCTAAGGAAGTTTTATTTCAGTGTTACTGTTTATATTCGTACTTTTATTCTCCTTGTGTCATTTCTCTTTATTCACATTGGTTTTATCTATTGGCTTTGATCCCCATCTTCCATCTTAGAGACTTCTCAGATCCCTTGTAATCCTTGTTACTTGCTCATGAATAAGACTATAAAAAGCTAATAGGAGGGGCACCTGGGTGGCTCAGTGGTTGAGAGTCTGCTTTTGGCTCAGGTGTATTCCCAGGGTCCCAGGATCGAGTTTCGCATCAGGCTCCCTGCAAGGAGCCTGCTTCTCCCTCTGCTTGTCTTACCTCTCTCTTTGTGTCTTTCATGAATAAATAAAATCTTTAAAAAAATAAACGCCGGTAGGAAGTTTTGGAAGCCTGAAGACTTGCCAACTTTGAACTTCACTGTTAGAAGATCTGGATGGGCTCTATGCTGGAGAACTCCTATTGTCATTATCTTGAGGCCTTTTCTCCTGAGCTGGTCAATTCCATGAAGAGTCCTTTGATGGCTGGCCTATAGGGTAAGGGACTGACTACCAAGCCGTATTGGTAGTCTCTGTATTCATTATGCATCTATTCCCTTAATCTCTGTTTTGAGTTCTTTCCTTTCCAGGGATTAAGTCTCTAGATATCTGCCCACATGGGAGACATGAGGTTGCACCATGGTGTGGAGTAGGGAAACGAATCTAGGGAGCTAACTTCTTATAACAGCTTTCTCTGTCATCTTTATTTTAGCCCCACCCTACACATTTTATCCTTGGTTCTAGGGGTGCCTGGCACTGTCCGTTTCCATGCTCTTGAAAATTCCACTGTGTAAATTGCACTGGATCTCAGTTTCCCCACTCTTAGCTTGAGGCCTCTCAGAACAGCTGAGTTCACTCAGCCATCTACTTTCTGGGTTGCCGGTTTTGTTCTGTTGTCTCTTCTTGCGTTCTCCCTGTTTTTCTGTTTGTTCTAATTTCAGTAGATCTTTAGAAAGAAATGAAATTAAATATGAAGGTTTAATCTACGATCTTAGTCCAGATTTATACTCTAATTTTTTGTTTTAGATTTTATTTACTTATTCATGAGAGACGCAGACTGAGAGAGAGAGGCAGAGAGGCAGGCAGAAGGAGAAGCAGGCTCCACGCAGGGAGCCCGATGCGGGACTCGATCCTGGGTCTCCAGGATCACACCCTGGGCGGAAGGCAGGTGCCAAACCGCTGAGCCACCCAGGGATCCCCTATGCTCTGATTTTATAAGTTAAGAGGCATAATTCGTTGGGCAATAAGGTAGGGGAACTTCTTGCCAATATTGGCCAATGAGCACTAGCCACCATGTTGTATATTCCTTTGTTTGAAAGGCACCTGACCATGATTGTTTTGTTTATCTTGAAGCCGTTTCTCTCATTTTAACATCCTGTTTTCCAGTGAGGCTCTTGTGATTTACAGTCAATAGTTTGCTTTCCAAAAGCTCATCATACAGGGGATTACTTAAATGGTCAATATTTTAGTCTGGATGTTAAAGGCAAGTTTTACTATAGTTTTTGAGGGGAGGGTATTGCAAGGCAGATGGATGTGGGTCATTTTCTAGGCTACATTGAATTAGAACGATTCTAGAAATTGCAGAGGAGGCAAGAATACCCTATCCTTAACTGTATATGAATTGTAATATGTGAATAGATCATCATAAGTGTCAACAATGCCTCTCCACAAGGATTATGCCATGATAAGCCAATATAGAGCAGAAGCAGTTAGTGCTCTCCCACACAATTGCCTGAACTCAAAGACATGGCATGCACTGCACCCAATTGATTTGAGTTTTCTAGCTAATTTTTACCAACATCTTTGGATTTAAGGTACTTAATATATTGAGGGTATGTAAACTTTAAAAAATTTAGCTTATATACCTTAAACATATTAATGAAATGTATCCTGTCAGATGTAGCTATTTCTGCCCTAGTGGTCTATCCAAGTGAGAGATGACTCAGGTCATTGGTGTGAATTCTTTAAAAAACCAAGTACTCATTTCGTTGCAAAAAGCAGTACTCCTTTGTGCTTAACACATTGTTAATTTAGTCCAAATATAGCTTTCAGACACTCAGGCAGTTCCTACCAGGAAAAGCTGCCTTCAAATACACATTTCTAAAATTGTTTTTGAACAAATCGATGTAAAGAAATGAGTGTAGGATTTAAAGATCACTTTAAAGGGTAAAAGCATTATGTTATTGGGGGCAACCCAGGTGAGTTGGGAAAGAACATTAACATTGGCCCAAATATTTGGGGTACATCTCATATGAAAGAATTGGCTGTTGTAAAGAATGTATTCCACATTTGGTCCATCTCTGGGGGAAACTGAGTCTATTAGGCAGATATTTGTAAGTGTAATCATGGCACCTCCTTCCACAGCATCTCTTCATAGTTCAAGGAAGTAGGTGTACAAGAGCAATAGAAATTAATAGGCCAAATAGAAATTTTGTGTGTGTGGGCTGGGTGATTTAAAAACTCAAGGGCTCATAAATAAGAGCATCTAAAGAGAAATAATGATCAGCAGCTTTATTTTCACCTTTGCTATTCACAAAACTAAAATGCTATTATTGAAATACCATGCATATTACATATCCTCCAGAAGATTTTTAAACATTTCATTCCAGTAGCATGAATCCCTCAGCTTTTATTAGCCTCCATGATATTGCAAAAAGTAGATAAACAAGTCCAAAGAAGTTGGCTTTTTGTCCTAAGTCACTGACTTAATAGCAGAGCTAGAACTAATTGTCAACCATTCTCAATCACATTTACCAATGATGTTGGTCATAATCCCTTTCTGTCCCAAAGCTGCAAGTGCTTTGTGAAATTTCTTGTTGATACTTACAGAATGACTATGATAAGGGTGGAATTATCTTGTCCTTTATTGTAGCTAAGTGGTGGTGGAAGAAAAAGTTTTGAAGAGATACTCTTTTTTCCCAAATTATAGAGTGTGAGTCAAAGATTGGTTGGGAAATAAGACCCTCAGGGACTTCTGGACTATTTTGTGCTTATATTGCATTTTGTTCACGTTAGACTACCAAGTTAGCCAGTGTCTTCTGGGTTTTGTACAGATATGGAACAAAGACAAGATAATTGTCTTTAAACATTTGAAGGACAGTTACGTAGGAGAGGACATAGGAGGAAGACACAACTGAAACTAAAATATTAAAGAGATTAGATTTAATTTAGTCTTAACATTTTTTTCCCAAACATCTACTATGGGCCAGGCATAAATCCAAGTTCTTTAGGTGGTACAAAGACATGATCCCCACTCTCATAATCTGAAAAATTGTAACTAGTCAACTCTAAAACAAGACTGAGTGTGAGTGTCAGAAGTACAAAATGTCAAAGTAGCTCAAAGAATTGAGAGCTTTAGAAAAGCTGAGATCTGGGGTGGGGGGTACAGTCTGAGCGGAAAGACTTAGGGATGAGATTGCCTAGGATATGTTTGGGGATTGCATCTCAGTTCAGAAAAACGTGGGGTTTGTGCAGGGGAGAACCTGAGGGTGGATTGGGCACTGTTTTTGTTGAAAATAAGCCACTTACAATTTCTATTTCAGGGGAGAGTCATGATAGGATTGTGCTTCATGATTATACAGCCCTAGGTGGAAATGGTGAAGATGGGAGAGACACTGGAGAGAGTTTTTTTGGGTTAATGAAAGAACCCAAAGGACCTAGTGTTGGCCTCAGGGGGGCTATTGATGATTCCCTGAAATTGTCTGCAAAATATAGTATGCACATATATGTTTTATCAAAATAAAAAAGGGAGTGCCTGGATGGCTCAGTCCATTGAGCATCCAACTCTGATTTTGGCTCAGATCATGATCTCAGGGCCATGAGATGGAGCCCCTCAGCTCCTCGCTCAGCAGGGAGTCTGCTTCTCTCCCACTCTGCCCCTCCCCCTACTTGCTTGTGCACATTCACTCTCACACTCTCTCTCAAATAACTGAATAAATCTTAAAAAAAAAAAAAAAAACATGAGAAAGTCCATGATACAATAAAAAGTCTGGCTAGTAAACTAGAGAAATAGTCCAGGTAAAGGTTATTGGTTGATAAGGGGGTTGTCTATGGAAAGAATGGGAAAGAATTCAAGAAGGATTTCAGAATCTTGAATTTTTTTTTTAATTTTTATTTATTCATGAGAGACAGAGAGAGAGAGAGGCAGAGACACAGGCGAAGGGAGAAGCAGGCTCTATGCAGGGAGCCCGATGTGGGACTCGATCCCGGGTCTCCAGGATCATGCCCTGGGCTGAATGTAACGCTAAACCGCTGAGCCACCTGGGATGCCCCAGAATCTTGAATTTTTGCAAGTTATTGGATGCAGTTAAAGAAGAAAAAAATCTCAGAACTTTCTTAGGTTTCTCCTAGATCCTCCACTAGACTGTAAGCCCTTTGAGAGCAGAAACACACCTGCTTGTTAGCCCTTCTAGTCCCAGCTCTTAACCAAGGGTCCAGCACATAGTAAAATTATATGTGTATTTAATATATTTACCTGGATGAAGGTGAAAAAGAATATGGCCATGGTTTTGAGCCAGATAACTGTAATAAACCATTGTATTGCACTTAAAGGAGATGTGGACTCACAAAAAGGGACTAGTTTAGAAAGAAGATGATTCTAATTTGGGAGTTTGTTGAGTTTGAGGTTTTGGCAGGTCATCCAGGTGGAGGTGTCCAGGAAATAGTTGGAAATTTGAGTTGGACTTAGGTGAGAGGCCAGAGATAGAAACTCAGTTTTGGAGTCATCTTTATAAGAGAGAGAGTGAGATGGATAGATCAGGAAAAAGAGAGACGAGTAGGGAGACACAAAGGGAAACTGAGTGTGCATTGTCAGTGTACCATTTCTAGGCAAGAATTAGGCAAAATGGCATTCTGTATCAGGGTTCCATCAGGAAGCCAAGGCTTCCACACCCACGGTAAAGGCTGGGAGAAATCAGGAGGAGCTCTGCTGGCTTTCAGGAGACCTGGAGGTACAGTGCTCTCAACTGCTTGCAGCACCAACTTGTGTGATTCTCAGGAGGTCTCTGAGATGGAGCTACGCACACCCTGCATTTGCCAGTGGCCACCTACCTGCTGCCACCTCTCAAAGGGTAGCTACTTCACTCTGACCTTTCACATTCTACCTCCATGCCTCTCATTGGCAGGATCTGGCCTGGGATCCTGATGGAGGGAAGAACTGTGAGACTACGGAGGAGACAGAAGTAGGCTGATGATAAGCTGTCGACAGACAAACTGGCTCCTGTGGGTTAGAGCATCTAGAATGGGTCATCACCTCCCTGTCAAAAGTCTCTAAGAGCTCCCCCACCTCCAGTTCTTTCATAATGAAATTTAAGTTTTGCTGGTGTGGCACCCAGTGCCCTCTCCCCTAACAGACAGAATGATATTCTCTATTTTATGAGACTGTGTGTCTTCCTTACATATCTGTTCTCTCCACCAGGAATGCACACACCATTCATATCCTCATTGTGGCAATCTGCTCCTTGTAGCTTTCTCACACTCTTAGGCAAACTTTGGTGGTCCTACCTTCCTTAGCACCTTATATATGCCTTTACTGTTGAAGAGATAATTCTTTTTGTGTACATATACCCAGGGCTTAGCATGCTACCTGACATTTGGTTTGAGTTAATGAGGGAGGGAGGGAGGGAGGGAGGGAAGGAAGGAAGGAAGGAAGGAAGGAAGGAAGGAAGGAAGGAAGGAAATTTTGGAGTGCTGTTTGGAGTGCTGTTTGGGGTGTTATTACATTTTATTGGCAGGAGATCGTAATAATCTTCAAGAGATTGGTTTTAATCCAGTGGAGGTACTAAAAGCCAACTGCAATAGATTTAAGAATGAAGAATGACTAGGAATTAAAGAATTGGGGGAAAAAAACTGCAAGGAGGTTTGATAAAGGGATAATGACAACACAGTTTGAGAGACAAACACAGAGGAAAGGATGCTCCCCTCCACCCTGAAGGAAGTCACGAGCTAGTTAGAAGTGAGAGAAGACAAAATATTAAAAAAAAAAAATTTTTTTTGAAAAAGTGAATTTGTTTTAAAGGTTTATTTATTTGAGAGAGAGCATGCATGAGTTGGGGGAGGGGCAGAGGGAGAAAATCTTCAAGTAGACTCCCCACTGAGTGTGGAGCCTGATGTAGGTCTTGATCTCACAACTTTGAGATCATGACCTGAGCTAAAACCAAAAGTCTGGTGCTTAACCAACTGAGCCACCGAGACATCCCCAAAAAGTAAATCTGAACAAGAAAGCAACCAAAAAAAAAAAAAAAAATCAAGAGTACAGGTGGAGGTTTATTCTTAGTAAGAGAGATACTTTTCTCTCCAAGATAGTAGCAAATAGGAGAGAGGGTTTTGAGGTAAAGACATGAAATGTTAAGGGAATCCATCAGTTCAGTATAATGAGGAAGCCACATGTAGAATGGGGACAACTACCACTTCGGGGCATGGAGCTGGAAGAGAAAAGGATGAATAAAAAGAATGGTAAACGAGCAACAAGGGCCTAACTGAGACTGGCTTATATCTGAAATGGGTCCAATCGGAACAATTTAATGTTGTCTAGAAATGCTTATCAGTCTTGGAGTGAAAGAAAGGAAAGGAGACGGTGCACATCACAATGAATAGACAATGGCAGAAAGTCAGAGGTTGGAACTTTGGGAGAGGTGAGGGAATTGGAGTGCTCACCATGAGGTGTGGGCCCATACAAGGCCAGCAGTAGGGGATGTTCTTAAACCACACTTCAGTCTCCCGGGTCACAACCTCACCAGCCTGTAACTGGGGACAGAGCCATGTGAAGGAATGGCTCGCCAACTAAGAAGCTGGAACCCTCCACGATCCCTAAACTTTCTTCCAAAAATTCAGGATTTTATGATTCTTTTGGGCTTACTGCGGAAACTGTCAATAGACAGAAATCAAAATAAAGGGTAAAACTTCACAGAATGTACGCAGAATTCTTTTATAAAATTTACAATACCTCAATTTTATATATTGACTTCCTTCCAGGGATATTCTCTTGTTAATAATACACACATCATCCTTTTTTTATTAAGATTTTATTTTTTTATTAGAGAGAGAGAGATCACGAGCAGGGGGAGGGGCAGACAGAGAATCCTAAACTAAGTGTGCAGCTCAACATGGGGCTCGACCCCACAACCCTGAGATCATGACCTGAACTGAAACTAAGAGCCGGATTCTCAACTGACTGAACCACCTAGGTGCCCCGCCCCCTCCCCTTTTTTACTCTAAACCTGTATTGAACACAGGGACTAGGCTGTGACACGCTGTAGGGATACAGTCAACAATAAAAGGGACATGACTGTCTTAGGACTCATATTAGGGTGATAGAACCATTAGGCAAACAGTCCAGCGGCGAATATACAGTCATATCAAAAATGCAGAAGAATAGGTTTATAACTTTGGGATAAGGAAAACGTGTAAGCAAAACTCAAAACACAAGACCCCAAAGGCAAAATATTGATCAGTTTACTAAACCAAAATTTTATAGACTTTTTAAAACAAAACACTATAAACAAAATCAGATCAATGGCAGACTGGGAGAAAATACTTGTGAGCTATGTATTAAAAGCCTTAAATAACTTCAGGATGCCCAGGCTCTTGCTGAGAGGTCCCCAGTATGGAGCAGCAGAAATGTTACTATTTCCGCTCTGGCCTTGCACCCATGCTGCCCTGTTTCTTCGTCTATACATCAAGATCACTGTACAGAGGTGACTGTGAGGCTCAAACAACATACTGTAAATCAGCTTTGATGAAGTGCCGTTCAAATGCAAAGAATGCCTAATTGCTGCAAAAGCTCTCTTCTCATGAAATACTGCTGTCAAGCTTCAGGCTGGTGGCTGAAAATAGGGGCATAAGATTTTAGCTGTCTAGATGTTTTTCGTATTGCTCAAGGAGCCTCTGGGCAGCCCCCACAGGCCACCCTGCACTCTGGATGTCACCTGCCCTAGAAATGGCACCCACAATTTCCCTTCGAGAAGACCTGCAGTTCAAGTGGTTTCCGGGTTTGAATTCTGCTACCAACTCTCCTGGGGGAAGCTTTGGGTCTGATTGCTTCAGGCTATCAAGATGACAACTTTGAGTAATTACCCTGATTATGTTTGACATTTAAAGAAAACTAATCATAACCAGATGTTGTGATAACAACTGTTATCCCACCTTTTCCTTTCTGGGAAGATGCTCCTCTCTGGTGTGTGGCAGGGTATCTTAAGTGTGTTTTGGAATCCTATATCTCAGAAGCCTTGTAGGAACCACCTAAGATGTCCTTATAGATCATTTTAACACAGTATAGCTGGGTGAATATTTGGTCTATCTATTCCTCGAATGAACATTTATTGAGTACTCTCAGTGAAAATACCAAGGATGAAAAGACATGTTCCTGACCACCAAGGAAATCACATGCTCAAAGGGGAGACTGACATCAATATTTCTTAAAGCTTTTTGATTGAAAAATATAAGACAAAATGAAAAGTACATAAATCCTATATGTGCTAGGTGATATAGTAACATGGTGGAGGGAAGGTTTAGCTCAATAATGAAGGATCACAGCCAACATCCCAGGGGAAGGAAAATGGAAGCTAGATTCAAACGATGAGAAGAGTTTGCTAAGTGAAGCCTAGGGATTTGGGAGTGGGCACAGAGGATGGAGAGAACATGGCAATACAAGCAGGGAGGCAGCAGGTTGCAGGACAATGGGAAGGCACGAAAAGGCTCTCAGGTAGTGTGATGTGACTGGGGGATTGTTGGAAGAGGATCCAGATTCCAAAAGGCCTTGACCACCAAGTTAAAGTAGACTTTTCCTTGTAGTCAACATGGAAGAGCAGGTCTTTTCTTTTTTTTTTTTTTTTAATTTTTTATTTATTTCTGATAGTCAGAGAGAGAGAGAGAGTCAGAGACGGTCTTTTCATATCTTACAGAGATACGTAGATTTTACTCCACAAGCGGGTGGAGGAGAAGAAAAACTAGAGGTAAGGAAACCAGTTAACAAGCTACTGAGAATAAACCAGACACAAAAGGACAACTGCTCTAAGATTCCAATTATATGAGGTACCTAAAATAGTCAAATCCACAGAGAAAGAAAGAACAATGGGGAGAAGAACCAATTAGGAGTTTCCATTTAATGAGTACAGAGTTTCAGTTTAGAGTTGAGCATGATGAAAAAGCTCTGAGATGATAGCACAACAATGAATGCATTTTATCCCACTGAACTGTACACTCAAAGAGGGTTAAAACAGTAAATTTTGTGTTACATGGGTTTTGCCACAATAAAAAACAAAGCCGTTGTGGTCGTCTTGGTAGGAAAGTGTGCATGAGCTTGAATGGAGATATTGAGGATAAAGAGGAAAAAAAGTAATTCTTTTCTCCTTGTTCCCTTTTAAGAAGAGTACTTTTGGGACGGCTGGGTGGCTCAGTAGTTGGGCATCTGCCTTCAGGTCAGGGTGTGATCCTGGAGTCCTGGGATCGAGGCCCACGTCGGGCTCCCCCCATGGAGCCTGCTTCTCCCTCTGCCGTGTCTCTGCCTCTCTGTCTCTCATGAATAAATAAATAAAATCTTTTTTAAAAATAAGAAGAGTATTTTTAATTTAAGAGACATTTCTGACAGATAATTGGCAGGACTTCTGTCTGAGGGAAGAGGTCAAGTAAGAGGAGACAGAGATGACTGAGGTCTTTGGGATGGATGACTGTGTACATAGTGGTGGTTCAGGGGGAAGAGAATGATGAGCTTGATTCTGTCTGCTATGTGTTGAAAAAGTATATATATATATATATATATATATATATATATATATATATCTGCACACATACATACACACTAAAGTGGAGCTCAAGTCAGGGGACAGAGATAGAGATAACCATTTAGAGGCAGTCAGTATGGGGGTAGTATGGAACCAAAATCATCTGGGAAGCGTGAGAAAAAAAAGAGCCATAAATGGAATCTTGGAGAACATCAGCTAGTGAGACCTCAAGGAAATAGAAAAGAACCAGAAAAACAAAAGCTGGTTTCATAGAAACCAAGAGAGAAAAGATAATGTCATGATCAATTATGTCAGAT